>NC_048269.2:11519850-12133613 GCF_005286985.2 Setaria viridis
CGTCCTTCTTTTTCACAAACAAGGCGGGGCAACCCCAAGGTGATGTACTTGGGCGAATAAAACCTTTTTCCAACAAATCATGCAACTGAGTTTTCATTTCTGCCAGCTCGGCTGGGGGCATCCGATATGGTCTCTTTGAGATTGGGGCGGTACCTGGTTGCAACTCAATGGCAAACTTGATGTCTCTCTCAGGCGGCATACCCGGCAGATCATCTGGAAACACATCCGGGTACTCGCACACTACTGGGATATCTTCCAAACGGGCTTCAGACACGGGATAGGCACAAGAAGTTTGGCATTCTCGGGGAGGGAAGTGTATGGTGGAGCTACCATACTTGGGTGAGTTTATATGGATTGCCCTGGCAGGGATATCTAGGGTCACTTGGTGTCGGGTCATCCAATCCATGCCCAAGATAACATCTATTCCTTCTATCCCAAGGGTAAGCAGGTCTTCCTTAAGGAGGGTTCGTCCTAACAGGATAGGTACCTTGCGGCTCACTTGGTGTGAAGCTACCTTTCCACCTGGGGTAGAGATTATGTAGGTGCCTTTGGTGTGACAGAAATCTAACCCACACTTAGCACTGATTTTAGTCCCAATGAAACTATGGGATGCTCCTGAATCAAACAAAATAAGGACGGGTTGATCACAGATAGAAAAGGTACCCGTCATCACTGGTGCGCCCTCTGGAAGTTCAGCAAGGGTGGTGAAGTTCAGCCTGCCTTGTCGGACCTGCACCTTTGGCTTCTTCCCCTTATTGCCCGATGTATTGCTTTGACCGGGTCGTTGATTTTGGTTGCGGGGGCAGTCCTTGGCGAAGTGACCTGAGTTCCCGCAAGTGAAACAGCGGTTTCCAAGGACCGGGCGCAGTGGCATCGGGAGAGCAGGGCGGGGCCCTTGTGGCTAGAAACTGGGGAAACGAGGTGCTGCCTGGGGTGGAGGTCGAGCAACCCATCTCCCAGGCTGTGCAGGCCTGCGAGGCGCTTGTGGGGGAACCATTCTGTACTTCTGGGCAGGCGGGCTGGGTGCCGGCATTGGGGCCTTCCTCTTCATGTCGGCCTTGAGAGCCTTCATGCAATCTTCCTGGGAAATTGCCAGGTTCACCAGTTCATTATAGGAACCCACTGTGATGGGGTTCAGCCTTTCTTTGAGCTCCAAACTCAAGCCTCTGCGGAAGCGGTCCCTTTTCTTCTCATCAGAGTCCGCATGATAGCCTGCATAGCGACGCAGGTCGTTGAAAGCCTGCGCATAGTGCAGGACATCGCGGCCTCCCTGGGTGAGAGCCAGGAACTCATTGAGCTTGCGCTCCAGAAGACCCTCAGGGATGTGATGGCCCCTGAACGCCGTCTTGAATTCCTCCCAACTGACGACGTGGTCGGCCGGCTGCACGGCGTGGTAGTTTTCCCACCACAGGAGAGCAGAACCACGCAACTGCTGCGCAGCGAACCAAACCTTGTTCTCATCTGGACAATGTGCGGTGAGAAGGGAGAACTTGGACTCGATAGCACGAATCCATGCATCGGCGTCAAGCGGGTCCTCCGTCTTGTGAAACAGAGGAGGCTGGGTCCCCAGAAAATCCTCATAGCGAGCAACGTGTGGTTGATGATGGGCCCTTCCTCCTTGCGGCTGCTGCTGCTGCCCCTGAGCGATGTGCCTCAACAGCTCGGTCTGGGCTGCCAATATCGACTCGAGGGTGGTCGGAGGCGGAGGTGGGGGAGGCACCTCGCTGCCACTGGGAACAGAGCCGGAGCGTGTACGATGCGCCATCTGCAAGATTCACCTTTCCATTAGTTCCATAACCTCAGAAGTATTCCCAATAACTGTGGAAAAGCACGTGTTAAAACCACAGATGCAGCTTTTGCAACACAACACATATCCTTATAAGGAGGTGCACATATCTTAGCTAGCAACTAGCCCGTTTCGGCAGCGTCATCTTTATCCTTGTTACCGATCGGAAAGGTATTTGGATCCACGTCTTGTAGGGTCCACATGATCTGATGTCTCCCTGGTTGGTCTGCACACACCCTTGGGTGAGCTAAAACCTTATCCGCGGGGTCCACTAATTTTCCGACCTCTGGTGCCGGGGTCGGGCGAAACGGAGACCTTCCAACCTGGGGTCGGATGAGGTGGAGACTTCCATCCCGGGGTCGGGCGAAACGGAGACCTTCCAACCTGGGGTCGGACGAGGCGGAGACCTGCCGCGAGGGGTCGGGCGCGTCCGACCTCATGACTCGGGGTCAGCCAGCTTTGGTCAGGCCCATAGGAGACGGGTGTATGATCACAGCACTAAAACCCACACAACTTGGCATCCACGGGGTGTCGCAAAGATCAGAAACAGAGTCAAAGGGAACGGAAACAAAAGGAACTGCTTTCATTAAGATCATATCACTGCTGGTCTTAACATACAGGAGGAGTACTCAACTCAAGGCTAACCTATTACATCACTGGCCAAAACATAGGTCGCCGAGGAGTACGAACAAAGGCAAAAAGAACCGCTCAACCTAGTTTGTCATAACTAGAAGTCGTCGAGATTACCCACGGAGGCAAAGCTGAGGACCGGTGAGTGAGCGTCACCAACTGGAGGCTGCGGTGAGGCATCCTCATAGTCCATGCTCGAAAAGCCTTCGATCTCCTCAGGCTCCTCCTCCTGGGCCATCTGCTCATCTAGCTGCACCTCTAGGGCGTGGATGGCATTTAGCTCATCATGATGCTCCTGCAAGTGCTCAATGGCGTTCGCCAGCTCCATGTTCACATCATAGAACTGGTCAGCCAAAATCTCCATATCATGCTCCATGTCCACAATCTCTTCCTCCAATCGAGTAATCTTGTCCTGCATCTCGGCAATCTGAACATCCTTCTGTACCAGCTCGAGTGACTGGTCCACCATGCCACTCTGCACAGTAGACAAGGCAACCTGATTGGCCACTGCCATCCCAATCACTGTGGCCATTGCTCGGCTCTGCAGCTCAACCATCCTGTAGAACACGTTCAGGCAACGAGCTGAAACAAAAATCGTGCGCTGAGGATCCATAAGCCCGAGCAAGTCCATATGCTCCATACGATCCAACCAGTCCGGGTCCCTCGTATCCCGGGCAGGGAACAACCCAATCGGGTCTAGCACGATCTCGAGAGGGTGTGCCCGGCAGAACTGGGTCAAGGTCCGCAAGGCTGCAAACTCCCAGGCGTCGTGGAGTGTGTGCCCCTCAGCCACTACCTCCAACAGCGGCCATTGTGGCTGATCCGGAGGCGGGGGTATCCGCACGTGTACGCGGCTCCGCGGAATCCCGTGGTCCTGGTATGCACGGCCCGCATAAACCGGTGGCGACTGATACCCGAACGAGCGCAGGGTGTCCCACAACACCGCTGGAAAACCCTCGTAGTGAAGGCACCGTGAGTAGGTGGTGCCCTCCGTGCCGACTGCAACGTGCATGGGCTGCGCCATCTGTAACCAAAGGTCACGTGAGAAACGGGGTTAACACTTGGAAATCAAACAGATTTCTGGCAGTTAGAGAAAAGCTCATAACTCAGCAAGCATTCCTCCAAAATTTCTCAAATTTTACCAGCATGTTCTTTAGATAGCGCGTAACAAGCTTGGTATTCAAAGGTAGGGCTAGAACAGAACCTAACAAGATGATAATCTCAGATTCCCATTAAGTGTACCTGCTGGAACTCTTCCGACCGAGCCAAGATAAACTGAACATAGCTCCCAAACCAGAGACTTAACAAAGCTGAAACTCTACCAGCGAGTCCTCCACTAAGCTCTGAAAAACTTTGCTTAAAGTACTCCTCATAGAAAAGGTCCTTAAGGTGGTCGAAATAGTAGAAACTCCGCTGGTGTGCACCTTGGACTAACAGCCAACCGGGGGTCACCAAACTGATCACAACTCTCAACCCAAAAGTTCGTACCTTGTGGCAGTTTTACTTAGGAGTTTTTAACACAACTTTCTTATACAAAGTTTCTGGAGTTATCATGGCGGAAAAAGGACAGCTGGATAATCCTTGACGCGGTGCATTACTTTTTACGACGTACTCGAGTTTGGTTTTATTACTGAATGCATGCACGTCCTAGTCGCCCTCTCAACCAAAAATAATTGCCAAAAATCTTTGGACTTACGTGGTTAGTGCCAGTGGCAAGGCAACAATACGGCCCTCACTATAATAACTAGTTGAGTTACTAGGCATCGTTTCGAACGCACGTTTGTTAGTGTACCTGCAGAAAAACACAACACAGCTTGAACCTTCCGTGCCAGCACTCACGAAAGCGTCCTCAAACATTACCGTTCACTATAGAAACGGCACTCATGCGTTTAACGCTGCATGGACAGCGCAACAACCATGGAAATAGGTTCCTTTGAATAGAATCCTATAACCCTTCGCATTCTCGGGATGCGGAATCATGCACACGTGTAACAAATGTGGGCGAACAACCGTGACGATAGGCTCGTTGGAATCGAACCATACCATCCTTCGCATGTATTAACATACGGAACCTGCGCACGTATAATAGACGTGGGCGAAACAACCGTGACGATAGGCTCGTTGGAATCGAACCATACCATCCTTCGCATACTCGCGATGCGGAATCATGCACACGTATGATAGACGTGTCAAAAAGTGCTAGAAGTTAGAAGATAACCAATAACTATTAGCCACCTTAAAAACAACCCCAAAATCCCCTAGGGCTCCTCGAACTAAACTCATCCTTAGCGACTTACGAACTTCTTGATTTTACTTCTTGCAAATTTTAGTTAGGAAAAGAGTTTTAAGGTTTGTTGTTCTCCGTACCGTGCATCGAGCTCTGATACCAGCTGTGGCGGAACCGCCCAAATTAACCTGACTAAAATGCATTGAAGTCGCGTGACATGCGATTATGCACTTTAAGCAAGTCAACTTGGTCGACCGTCGGATTTCCTCCGATAAACCACGTAGACAGGATCGAGAAGCATCGCTCACGCGAAGGTGAGTAGCACAGAGATTACAACATTCCATACTGACAACATAGTTCAACAATTTATTACATCAGAGTTTTTGGAAATTCAAACCGAAATTTTTGCATGGTCCGAGATCAAATTAAAACTAGCGGAAGCTTAAACGTCGATACAAGATATCATGACGGAGCCGATCATGACATCAAAAATTCCTTCCTTCGCCGTCCGAGGAAGGATCCCACTCGACGGTCCAGCCTGGAGGAAGCTGGGTCGGCCAAGTGGTACCAACACCCAAGCTACTGACATTACCTGAAAAAGATTAGCCACAACAAAGCTGAGCAACTAATACTCAGCAAGACTGACCCGTCGGAAGGACGCGACTGAGACTTAAACATGCAAGGCTTTCTGGCTCTGGGGCTTTCTTGCCAAAAGCGTCTAAAGTTAGTCCTTACTTTCAACATTTTAGCTTAGGTTCTATGTTCTTTATCCATTCTAGGTTAGCAACTTATACTAACAAACATGGTTTCCAAGCAATTATTTGACAACCATCAAGATTAAAATCATCATCATGTTCCATCTTTACTCAGTGTAGAATAGCGATCAAGTAGTCCCAAACTGTGAGAGGCAGACGAATCGATTCGAATTTATTAACCATGCATGGCAAACCTAATCTCACGACATCCGCGCACCACGAAGGGTCGCTTCATTTGTCAGCCGTCCCCATCGATCCCTTAGGCACGTGTCAGGGCCAACTTCCTTTGGCATGCAATGCTCCACAGTCCCGGCCTAATGCTGCACTGTGACCGCACTTGCACCCACATGATGCACCATGGGAACGACGTTCCAAGGACAGCTGGAAGGTATGCCACACCCCAGTTCAATCAGGTACTAGGCTTCCCCATCCCATACTAGGTATGAGATTAGTACTTTCAATCACTTGATCACGAACGCCGACACGTTTCGACCTTAGTTCATTTTCATTTAGACAGACGGGGCAATCCACCCTGTACCACACACAAGCCTGACCCCGTCCGTCGTCCTTATAGTTTCGACAAGACTGAAACATTCAACTCCTATAACTCGCGAGTGACCAGAAATCACTCGACTTTTACCGAAACCTATTAAGCAATGCAACTATACGGCCTTAGCAACTAGTATTCAAATCAAGGTACTAAGTTATGCATCTAAGGTTCCATTACAACTCCTCGAAACGTAAATGCGCAATCAAGTAATCCATAAGTGGCATGAAAGTAAAACAGGGGATTCATGCACCGGGGCTTGCCTTCAGAAAAAGCGTGCGGGTCCTCGGGGTCTTGCACTGGTTCGGGCTCTCCTTCGCCGGGATACAGCTGTTCCTCGGCGGGGTCTTCTTCCGGTGCTGGATGAAGCTCGTACGTCCCGTCGGCGAGATTCAACTCTACACGGAATTGCAATGCAGGGGTTAAACATTTTAGATGGTTATTTCAACACACTCATGTTTTTAACACGGACGCTTGTAGCAAAGCTACAGAGAAGGTGGGGGAGTTTACTTCTGTTGGTGGAGAGCAGGATGAGAGGGTCGGATTGAGGAAAACTTAGGGTCTGACCCTCAGGTTTAAGGAAAAACCGTACGGAGGTCCTCAGACTCAACACAGAGGAATCCCCGAAAACATTTCACCGATACCCTCGATCAAAGAAAAAGAATTACAACCGAGCCCTCGGGCGAGGCGGAGAGAGGGTCGGCGAACAGAAAAGGATAGGGGTCGGGCGAGGCGAAAAGAAAAGGGGTCGGGCGAACCGAAACAAGGGTCGGGCGAGACGGAAAGACAGGGGTCGGGTGAGGCGAAAAGAAAAGGGGTCGAGCGAGACGGAAAGACAGGGAGGTTAAGTAGCTTACCTCCAGGTCTACCGGTGAAGCCTTGGGGCCGAGCAGGAGCAGGCTGGGGCGGAAAGGTTGTACGCACGAAAGCTTGGGCGGCGGCGAGACTTCGACGGTGGTCCGGCGGCGGCGGTGCTTCTGGTGGACACAAGCAAGCTCTAGTACCACGCGGAGGAGCGGGCGGCTGGTGTGTTGGAAGGAGCGGCTTGCGAGTGGCGGCGAAGTCTCCGGAGTGTGGGGGTGGCGTAAGGGGGTGAGCTCTACGGAAGCTTAGCGGCGGCGCGGGGAGAAAGCGGTGGCTTAGAGGAGAAGGCAGGGCGCAGAGGAGAAAGTGGCGGCGTAGGTGCAGGCGGTGGCAAGAGGTGGCCTTGCCGGTGAGGGGGTCCCCTTTTATAGGGCCGGGGTGGCGCGGAGGGTCGAGGCGGGGCTCCGGTGGGGAAAGGATAAGGCCGGGAGCGGCGAGTGCTCGGGCGAGGCGGCCATTGGCCAACGACGCCATTGGGCAGAAGAGGCGGAGCTCCGGATGGTCTTCGGCGGCGATTGGCCTTGGGCGGCGCGCGTCTGGGGCTTCCGGTCTGCCGGGTGGGCGAGGCGGAAAGGCTACCGCGGGGGTTGGGCGAGCGGGCGGAGACGCGGGACGTCGGGGCATCTCAGCTTTCTCAGCGAACGGGCGGAACCGGGTTGGCGGAGCAGAGCCGTGGCAGGCGGGAAGGCGACTTGCGCTCGGCCGGCGATTGGCTGGCCCTGCGCTTGCTCCGTCCTGTCGCGGGTGCGGGTTGGGCGCCGTGGCTCTCGTCCGGTCGCTGTCGCGCTGGGGATAGGGCGACGGCGAGCTGCTGGTAGTCGGCGGCCACGCAGCGCGCGGCGCGCGAGCGAACCTGCCCGGGCGCGCGGGCGTCGAGGCTCCCTTCAGGCAGCCAGCCAGACCAGCTTTGGAGCGATCCTTCTCCGAATCTTTCAACACAACACCCGAAACTCCCTTAAACAACTTGTTCAACTCTGGTAGTTCTTCAAACTTTGTTTAAGGTGTCGGTTTAGATTGTGAAAGGATTCAAAGATAATTCCGGCCAAAGTTAGCCAAAAATCTGGAATTCCAGACTTAGGATTTCTAAGCATCCGGGGTGAGTTGACTGGTTTACCTCACTTTGACCGGGATTATGACAAGCTCGGGTCCGATTTGGATCTGGGTCAGAGTAACAAAGCTGGAACACTCTTGAGGTACTACAACTTCTATTAAGGCTCTGACTCGAGCTCAGATAGGAAAACGGGAGATGAAAGCTTGCAAAGATGGAGGAAACTCGAATTCCAGGACTTAAGAAATTTTTAGGGTCCTTTAGGAAGGTCGGCTTGGGTTGCTGTTTTTGACTCCTTTCCACTCTGAATTAGACCAGATGCCTTTAACCAAAGTTGTTGGAATCTAAAAGTTTTAAAACTCTTATTTGGGCAGAAACGTAAGGTTATATATAAAATTTCCAAGCTTTAATTCAAACTCCAAAAAGAGCTTCTTAGGTTTATAAAGGTCATTTCACTTCTTAACTTAGGGATTTCTCACTGGTTTAGGGTTAAAGCACTTAATTTAGGTAGAGTTGTTACACCTCTCTTGTTCTTTCACTTTTTTCCCTCCCCTTTTCTTTTTCTTTTCCTTCTTCCTTTCTTCCTCCTTCTTCTTTCTTCTTCCTCCCTCCTTCTTCTCTTTCCTTTCTCTTTCTTCTTCCTGGATACTGGCGCCACTCCTCCCGGCCGGCCTCACCTCCACCACTGACCGGAACCCCCCTCCGGCGCCATTACTACCCCCGGCGCCCACTCCTCCTGGCGCCACGACCGCCGGCCGCTTGGGCCCGCACGCCTCGGGTCCCGTGCGACGCCCGGCGCCGGTCCCGTACAGCCCGGCCTCGCCGGCCCCGGTGCGCCGCCCGTCGGCCCCTCCCGCACGCTCCCACACCACGCCTCCGGCCCACTCCACGCCGCCCGCCCGCCGGCCCCTACCTCCCCGTCCCGGCACGCCACCGGTGTCGTGCCGCCGCCGCCCACCGCCGGCCATTGCCGGGCCCCTACCCCGCCGCCCACCTCGCCGGCTATAAAAGGAGGCCGCCCGGCCGCCCCTCTCCCCACACCGCGCCTCGGCCACCTCCTCCACACACCGCCACCGCCACCCGGTTGCCCGCGCCGAGCCCCGCCGCCGCCACATAGCGCCGCCACCACCCGAGCCCCTCCGCCCGGACGCCGTCTCCACCAGACCACCGCCAGCCACCCCATTTCCCGCTCCGAAACTCCAAGGTAAGGGGCCAAATGGAGCTCCCTTCCACCGCCGCCCCCGGCCCATGGCTCGCCGCCGCCGGACCCCCAACTCCCCACTCTCTCTCTCCCTTCTTGGAAGAAGAAGAGCTAAAAGTTCTCCAATTCCGATCCGACCCCCAAGTTTCCCCAATTTACACATAGGCCCTTCCACCTCTCTCAAAGGCTATTTCGCAGATCGACCCCTCCACCTCCAAAAGTATTTACGAATAGGTCCCTGGTTTATTATAAATCAGTCCTAAACCTCCGTTTAAGCCCCTAATTCATGTTTAACCCGTCATTTCATGCGCCAAACTCCCTCCGATTAATCCCAAATTTTACCACGTCATCCTCCAGAATACTTTTGCCGATCCATATCCAAATTTACCAAAAATAATCTTTCTACCTATTTTCCGTTCGCGTTTTCTGTTCGGAGCTCACGGCTAAAAACCGATTTTCTTTTATTTATTTGTGTGTCCGTTTGTGTGTGTCGTAGATCGTGGATTGCCCGAGGAGGAGTTTGACCGCGAGCCCAAGCCCGAGGACCAGCAGCACGAGCCGGAACTCCCGGAAGGCTTTGAAGACGACAAGTCCAATCTCACCCTTTAATGCATATTTAATACCTAGTTTTTCAAACACAACCCATTGGCTTGTTTTTACAAAATGCATATTATTTCATCGCAAGACATGGTTGGATAGCCACCCCTTGATTGTTATTAACATTCCTTGTTATCCTATGGTTGTCTCTAAATATGATTCGCTCTATTTGGTCGATAGCCACTGCTAGAATGCTTAGGAAATTACTACTCCAATACAATCACCACTACAATTATATTTTCAAAAAATAAACGTGTGTGTGTGTGTGCAAATAAGGAAAATGACTTTCTAGGTTCAAGGGAAAGGATGTGTGGACAGGATGGATAGGTATTCCTTGTGTGGGATGCCAGGGTGTTGTGCTCGTACCTTGGTGGTTGAGCAATGTCGGGAGATATCCATCTTATCATGATTAAGGACCGAGTTGATGTGTCATCTTGCCTAATTCCACCATCGTGCAACCACTCGACCGCTGTATGGGCAACGGCTTAGCATAAATCCCACTAGCTGAACTGTTAGCCGTCAGGGGTGCTGGTGAGCAACGGGAGCCCATGGAAAAGGAGTAAGATCTTGGTGACTTAGGTCCCAGTTACGGTCTCGTGGATGAGCCGTGAACCCCTTGGGTGCTTCCGTGAGGGCTAGCCAGTCTTAGCTAAGGTGGGTGATGGCTTTGTTAGGATCCGCACCGGCACCAAGGTGATCGTGCTGCGGTACCCTACTTGTGGGAAAAGTGTACAACCTCTGCAGAGTTAAAACCTATCCGGGTAGCCGTGTCCACGGCATTGGACGAGTTACGGCTTGGTCACATAACTAGCACTTGGGCATGGATGGTGTGTGTGTGTGTTGAATTTTGGAAGAGTCCGGCAGTTGTGCCGTGTGCTATGACGGACGGGGAGTCCAATAGCGATAAAAACTTGGATCCTTTGTGTAGGATCAACCCCACTCCTTGTTCGGTTACTAAAGAAAAGCTTTACAAAAATTTGTTTGAAAACGAACCTATGCATGTGTTGAAAAATCTAGCTTTATTGCAAATAAACTCTAGCCTATCCTTGTTGTATCATGTGCATATACTTGCTTGTATCCCCCTCCGTGGATAGGGTTGGACTCGTTGAGTACGTTTGTACTCACCCTTGCTTCGTTGCTACAAAGGAAGACCCGGACTTCATCGCCGAGGACCTTGAGTAGAGGTTGTGTCCGCACCCAACGCTGCCTGTGGTGTTGGCCTTTCCAAGATGCTGTTGCTGCCGTGTAGTCCCGAGTGCTGTCTTTTGGCAGTAGCTTGGTTAGCCGCTGTTGTTTATTTACTTCTTATCGCTGCGTGGCTTTCACGCCCACTCCCTCGGGAGTTGTACGGTAACTGAATTATCTGTCGAATAAATGTGTTATCAGCCTTCTGGGACTGATATTTGTATCACATTTAGTCTCTACTTATGTGGGAACGCTTCAACTTCCCTCCTAGCTGAGGCGGGCGCAGGATCTGGACTATGGGTATTCAAAATTGGAGATGGCAAGAAAAAAAATTGATAGAATAAATTATAATTTTATAACACAGAATTAAGTGGTACCATCATTGATTAATAAAATTGATCACAAATTAAAATTGTCCAGCTACTAATGATCAACATATAAAAGTGGCAACATGTGAAATAAATAGAGGCTAAAACAGCAAAATGGTAACAAATAATTGAAAATGGCAAAATGCTCACCTCAATTTCACAAACAATCAGGAACAGCAATCAGTAGACTTGATGAATCACTGGACTCACGGAGGAATAGCAATCAGTTCTGATAGCAATCACTGGCAATCACTGGCTCGGGCGCTCGGCCACCAGTAAAGCGCAGTGCGCTACACCTGCGCGCCCGCCGCCGCCGGCCCGTCGTCGGCACTCGGCCGTCGCCGGCGTCGCGGCGCCCAACCGCGCGCGCGGCCGCGCGCAAGCCGCAGGGGCAGCCCTGGCAGGGCGGCAACCAGTCGGCAGCCGGCAGGGGCGCAGGGCGCAGCCGCGCAGGCGTGCAGCCGCGCAGGCCGCCCGGCGCCAGCTGCGGCGCTGGCGCGCTGCCCTCCTGGCTCGGTGGGACGGTGGCTCCAGTAGCCGCCGCCCGCCGGTAGCAGCCGAGCCCGAGCAGGCGCGCACGGCGCGCCCGCCGCCGCCGGTGCGTCGGCAGCTGCGGCCCGCGGCGCCTCCGCTCGGCGCCAATCGCGCGCCGGCCGCAGGGCCTACCGCCGGGCGCCGCCGCCGCCGGACGCCGCTAGGGACCTAGGGTTCGCGCAATCGCGCGCCTGGACGTCCCTGTGCCTGTGCTCACGGTGGCCGGTGGGGGTGGCCGGGTGGGCCGGTGGGGAATTTGGGGTGTGGGCAGATGCAGGCCGGATGGGCCGGATGGGCTAGTTGGGCCAGTCGAGGGTGAGCGAAGTTGGCCTCCGGTGGGCCTTTTCGAGTGAAATTTGTATGCTAGCTTTTGTATTTTTGTTTTTTCATACATACACCTAAAATACACTATATACA
The DNA here is from genome assembly GCF_005286985.2 of Setaria viridis. NCBI lineage: Eukaryota > Viridiplantae > Streptophyta > Magnoliopsida > Poales > Poaceae > Setaria > Setaria viridis. The sequence goes on from NC_048269.2 coordinate 11,532,010, forward strand.
TGAAAATTTTTTGCAAAAATAATGAGTATTCAATTGAATACCCTTGAATCAATGTGGGCCCGCCACTGCCTCCTAGGGGAATAGCCATAGCCGTTAGGCCCGGTACTAATGCTCCCATAAGTACCGAGCCAAAAAGCAACCGGCTAAGGCTAAAGATGAATGCCAAGTTTTCCAGTAGTGAGCAAGTTCAGTGCAATGGTAGAAATCAACAACGGAGCAACCTTTCAATGCTATTTTTTCTAAATCTGAATCTTTTTTATGGTATTTTTTCAAAGTTTGGATCTTCGATGATATGGCTGTAATTTTCCCATTTTTAATGGACAGTCAATAGTAAAAAAAAATTCAAATTACAACTAAAAAAATAAAAAATAAAAAAAGGTCGTCACACACGATCAAAATAAAACATACCCAGCAGAACCGTAGAAGTACACATCAAAGTGCAGCGCCAGCGCCAGCGCGTGCCCTTTACACGTCGAAATTAAACCATCGACGCGTCAACAACCAAAATGTTGTTGCTTTAGCCAGTACGCCGGGACGGCAAGTCCCCTTCTTCTCACGGGTCAAATTTGTACGTGCAAGCTAGCAACCATGCACGCAGAAACGAAAGCAGCCTGCGCAATAACTCCGGTGCACGAGCATCCTCCCGCTCACAGCCTAGCACGTCGTCCTTGCAACTGCAGCCTCTAACACCAGTGACACGTACTCCCACACGAGCCCCGGCTCTCTTTTCTTTAAGAGCCAGCCATCCTGCCCCTACCTGCCTCCTCCCTGACACGTACTCTCCACGTACGTAGCCATGTCCATCCATGTCGCCATGATCGTGCTTCTGCTGGTGGTGACGGCGGTGGTCGTGTCGCCGGCTCCGGCGCCCGCGCCGGCGTCGGGCGCCGAGGTGAGTGGCGTTCGGAGGCCACCGTCGCTTGTGCCGTTCAGGTCTGCGCGACCGAGCCAGCATGGCGGACGGCGGCGGCGGCAGCCGTTCTTCCACGGGCGGGCGGCCGGCGGCTGCATGCCGAGGGGGTTCCGCGTGCCGCCGTCCGCGCCGAGCCGATACGTCAACTACCACACCCTCGACGCCGGCGTGTGCGGCCACGGCGGCGGTGGCCGGAAGCCGTGAGACGTCGTCGGCGCTACGGCCGGGGATTCTGCTTTGATCGGAGAGGAGTGTGCTGGGCTGTATACATGTGCAGAGTCATGGATGCACTCACGCTAAAAGAATGCACGAGAAAGCATAATAGTAAATAAATTGTCCGATGGATGTTTTTTATTTTACTTTTTTTCCTTTCCTATAAAAGAAAAGGGATATTATTCTTTTTTTCACGATTTTCGTCTCTTATTTGTTTGACTAGCAAATATACACGTGCGTTGGTATGGGTAAAATAAATTTTCACATAACCCTAATCCAATGAACATGATATAAAACTTAGGTGATAATTTGATATATTATCCATATTAATTATTCTTAAAATAGTTCAAATTTGTGCGCGAATCAAACTCAATAAAGTGGCAGCTTTAGATGGTGAGCGGGGCCGCGGTGGCGCGTGAACCGTGGCAGAGTCAAAGGTCCTTTGGCATCCAAAGGAGAAACATGGAAGGGATGTCGCCATTGCTATAGGATTTAAAATTTAGAGTTTGATTTAGGTAATACGTGGCTCTAGATGGGGTTATATTTATTTATTAGGTTTCTTCGATTCTATCTAATACTTCTGCTACGCATTATTTGACCTATATATTCCCATTAAAATAGATCTAATAAGGGGGTGTTTGGATCTTTAGTCCGGATTAAAATTCATATCACATCGAATATTCGGAGGCTAATTAGGAAAACTAAACATGAGCTAATTATAAAACTAATTACACAGATGGAGGCTAATTCCTGAGACGAATCCATTAAACCTAATTAATCCATCATTAGCACATGTTTACTGTAGCACCACATTGTCAAATTATGGACTAATTAGACTTAATAGATTCGTCTCGCAAATTAGCCTCTATCTATGCAATTGGTGTTGTAATTAGTCTATATTTAATACTCCTAAGGGCAAGTACATTGGTGCCGTCTAATAGCCGGTCTCATGCATTGACACGTAATCTTGAGACGATTCAACAGGTAACTTGTACAATGGGTTGTCCTATAAGTTGTCTGGTAGTGGTATATAATTCCTTAATTTGTGCATAAGAAAAATAAAATATTATGAGTTGCATGTCAATAATAACTCGTACAATGGTTGTTAAGTTGTCTCGTAGTCCTACAATTTAGCTCATGAGGTGGTTGTTTCGCGAAGCAACGACCTCTCTCTCTCTCCTCGCTCTCTCTCCTCCACATCATCAAAAATCCTATGTGGCATTGCATGAGACGACCTATGAGACCGCTGACGTGTAGCAATGTACTTACCCTAACTAGTATCGATATGACAGGAATTTTAGGAGCCGGAACCTAAGGGGGCGTTTTCTTCCCGTGTCTTATTTTTAGCACGTGTCACATCGAATGTTTAGATACTAATTAGGAGTAGTAAACGTAGACTATTTACAAAACCAATTACATAAGTGGAATCTAAACGGCGAGACGAATCTATTAAGCCTAATTAATCCATCATTAGCAAATATTTACTGTAGCAACACATTGTCAAATCATGGACTAATTAGGCTTAATAGATTCGTCTCGCCGTTTAGATTCGTCTTATGTAATGGATTTTGTAAATAGTCTACGTTTAATACTTCTAATTAGTATCTAAACATTCGATGTGACAGGTGCTAAAGTTTAGCAAGTGGTTTTGTAAATATGCGGATGGACATTCTCTGGCCGGCACATGCAGTCAGCCTAGTTGTGCCACACGTACGGAGCGTGGAGAGAGTCGCGTGTGATGCGTTGCGTCCGCTCGGATCGGAGCTATCCCTTCCTTCTCACGCTCGTTCCACGATTCTCTCTTCACAGTTGACACCGCCACCTCCATCTTTTTTCTCCGTCCACAGCTTCACTCGAGCTGTCGAGCATGCGGCCTCGATGCAGCAGCAGCCTGCTTTTCGCGCGAGCCCACCGACTAACCGTGGCGGAACGAGGGAGCCTGAGCGCCTACCGTTGTTTCACGGCACATGTCCTCGACTAGCCCATCGAGGCAAGCAGGACCGGGGGTTCGGATGGCAGCAGGGGCGAGCTGCGCCGGAGACTCATGGCACAGGCGTACCTCCGTGCAGTGGTGCCGTTTCGGGGGCCGCGCCATTGCCGAGGAAGAAGCTGCCCCCGCTAATGCCGAAACCGGCAGGTGCCAGAGGGTCAGGGACTCAGGGTCCACGTGACCGCGTCGCGGCCGGGGCGGCTCGATCGATCACGACTCGGCAGTGGGCGCTGGAAGCCTGGAAGCCTTGGGCATGACGAGCAGCAAGGCAGCAGCTCTGCAACGAAGGCGACCTACGAGACAGGAGCGGCATGGGGAATCAGTACTATAATGAAGTTACTATAATGAGGGCGGAGGGGCACTAAAATTGGGCATCAGAGGACGTCATAAGATTGCCCTGCTTTACAAATTGTTCCTTATTTGCACAAACCAGAGTATTTGAGAAAAAAAGAATTCATATTTTAATTGGCAACAATATTCTGCATAAAAAATTAATAATGCCCATAATTACGACAATGCCTTCAGATATGTACCGGATTTTATACAGTGGGATTACTACAGTTTAAAAAATGAGGACATAACAAAGCCACAAAATGAGATTAAGCAGGGCACCCTGATGAGTATTTTTACAGATAACACAAATACATTTGTTTGTCGAAAAACAAACAAATCAAAAGTACTACAAATAAGACAGTATATCTTTGTATTTATTTTGACACCAAACATCAGTATTGAAGACCATCAAAGCCAGTGTACTTCTTTGCTGCACAAAGAACAGCTCGGATTACCTAACCTGAGGCACGGTTTGCTGCACACATTCAGTCATCATAATCACTTTGGTTGGGCTTCTCAAATGGCTTCGCAGACAACATCTCAAGTGCAGTCTCTATGTCTGGAGCATTTCTTCTATTCTAGACCTGATGTCGATTGTGCTGTGGCATCAGAATCTCCAGATTACTGGAAGCTGGTGGTCAAATTGAAGTCTCCCTGCATTTGCCAGCCTCATGTCCTGAAAAAAAAATACTAAATTATATCTAACTATTTGGCACCCTCTCACGGATGGTCCAATCCATTTTGTCACTGACGAGTGGGGTAATCTGGCAGGGCAAATGGGCTGATATTCGCTTCGTAATAGTGGCAAAAAGTAAATTAGACCAGTAAATTGTATGATGTATTTACAATTGTGAAGGGTCACTGGATGCCTAGTGATCTGAACAAACACTTTTTTCTTGATATCCAGTATTGTCAGACAAAATTACCATACACACCAATAGTTTCCATCATTACAATGTATATGATTTACGAGAACCACAATTTACGAGAATTAAAGGACAGGATGACCCGAAATTACCAGAAGAGCAGTGTAAGAAATTTGGTTTTGCTCTATAGAAAGGCACGGTAAGACCACAAAGGCATCTATCCATATGGCGTGATCAGTTACTATAAAATGAGGCCCAATTAACTAGAATCCAATATCCTACAATGCCTTCAGTAAAGTACCAGAACTTATGGGTTACCACAATGGCACCATCAAATTACCAGATTGGATCATTAATTTACTACAAAGGCATTTACCAAAAACAAGAAAATTATGCATTCGCATTATGATAATACAATTTGACCACCAATGTTTAAAATGTCAGTCAGCCTGTAGTACTCAAAATGCACCACATTTTGAATAGAAGGAAATAAGCTGACCGACAGAAATGCACCGCAAAATTTCTCTGTCAAAATTACAGTAACACCACATTGGCTGACGTAACTTTCTGACAGTGATTTACAAGAAACATAATTCATATTAACATGAATCCATGAATTTACTATAACACTGACCAAGTTCCATCATAATTCAAAATATTTATTACCAGATAAAAACAACAAGAACTCTATAAATACTAGTAAAAAATATGGTTAATTTACCACATATTTTATATGTAAAAGTTTTGTACCACAACAATGATTGATGTCAAATACTGACTATGATTTATGAGAAAGACTGATAAGTATTTTAACATGAATCCATTGTTTTACTTTAACATTCAGGTTCCAACATAATTGAAAATCCAATTTCATGCAATTTAGAACCCAAAGCCAGATAAATCAATCACAACTGTATAACCTGGTGAAATCGACATAGTTCAGAAAAGTAGTAAATTTACTATGGTGCCGGGTCAATGAAGATCTAGTAAATTAGGAGAATTTGTACTATGCAGCCTGTTAATTTACTATAAGAGTGATCAATCATTGAAAAGTATATTTGGCTACAACAGGAACTCCCAATGTTACACACAGCTAATCAGACAAAAAAAATAGGCTAAACCTGATGAAATCGGCAAAATTCAAAAAAAAGTAGTAAATTATATGCTTAATTTAGTACTGTACATGTCAATAATGTACTACGCAGCTTGGTAAATTATTATTTTGTCAGAACTGGAATTCATGAGCCTAATTGCAAAGAGATGAAGTGAGAAGCTAAGACCTGCACGACGTAGCATCTCAAACTCATCTCAGTTCTGGTTTGGACCCTTTTCTTACTCCTGCTGCTGACCTGCACAGATTACGGATATATTAACAGGCAATGCTCCCTGCTCGGGTCGTCAGCTTTGCTGGGGCATTTACGCAAACAGAGAGCGTGCATCAGCATCACCCTTCGTTAATCTGCAAAAAATACATACACGACATGCAAGAATCGTGAGAATACGTACAAGCCAGTGATGGACGAGCAAAGACAGGGCAGCTAGCAGCTTAACGTGCCTGGAGGACCTGCAGCCACGGTGAGGTTGCCCGCGTCCACGGGCGCGCCGCCATCCCTGTCGTATCTCTTCCCATCCGCACACCGGACTGGGACGAGGTGCCGCGCGGGAGGGGGCCAGCAGTAACCCAGTAACCACGTCGTGGCAACTCGGGAGGGGGACTGCTGCTCGCTGAGGAACCGGCCGGGAAGCTCTTGCCCCGCCGCGCTCTGCGGCGGCCGTCGCCAGGAGAGGGAGGTAGTCGCCGAGGCGCCGCATAGCCACCGTGCTGCCCGGAACTACCGCCGCGCCGCTGCCAGGATCTTTTCCCGCCGGATCACCGCTGCTCCACCTACGAGGGCCCGCCACCACTGTCTCTCCCCACCGCCAAGATCTGCATCTTCGGCGGCCACACCAGGATGGCAGATGACGAGCTCCACGGAGGGGGATGCTGAGAATGAGGCGAAACCTATTGACGGGAGTGCCTAGACTCTGGATTGGAGCGTCTCCGGCGGCGTGAGGCCGTTCCCGTCGGGGGCGGCCGCCAAAGCACTCCACGGCTGACGAGGGGGATTCTGGGAGGCGGAGCAGGAAAACGGGCGTGTGATTTAGGGGAGTACGGCTAGGCTCCCTATGTTGTGCGCCCTCCGGTGGTTGTGCAAGCCGAGCCGAGCCGATCGTGATGTGCGCAGCCGCAGGAGCGGATGTGGTTCGGTGGGACACGGGTGCGCTGCGTCGCACCGCACGGTCGGATAGGTCCGGCTATATTGCTATTCACAAGTTATCTTATTTTTATAATATTTAACTAGTAGCTAAGCACAATTACTACTGTTGATTGTCATAGTTCTGCCACCACATTTGCTCACTCTCGAGCAACCGCCCACGTGAGCTGCATCAAGGAGCGTTTTGTAGGTGCTTTAATGGGTGGCATCACTTCACCGTGGAGAATATGGACCATCTCTTTTGACATCGCTCAAATTCTCAATTATTCGCACATTTGTATCTATGAAAAGATCCTTAAACTAAAAAAAATTATTCTTTGGATTAGTTTAATTGCTATTTAATTCTCTTCTTATTCATTTGTATAATTAGTCAAATTTACTTCACAGTTTAAATTGTTTTGGGCTAAAACACGAAGCACATCTAAGAGGCCAAAACACGAAGCACATCAAAGAGGCGATCGTGCCAAGCACCATCCCAACCTCTCTCTTGGTTTTTTTTTCCATGCTCCTACATCATTCAAATAGGCAAATGGTAGCTGCAGAGCACCCACGCCAAGCATTGCCTCCATCTGCATCTCTCTCACATTCCCTCTCTCAATTACTCATCTCCATGTCTTCTTGTCGGTTGCTAGTGCAACATGTCCATGCAAGGGCCTTGAGGGCGAGCTCAAGCATAACCTGCAGCCTCACGAGCTGCTCTCGTACAGCATGTTCGCTTCAGCTTATCAGCCAGTTTATCAGCCACCGAACAGTATTTTTCTTTCACAACAAATCAGCCGTTTCAGCTTTTCAGCCGGCTTATAAGTCCAGCCGAACAGGCTCATACTCGTTTTCCCTCATTGCACCACGTTGAGGATCAATGCGTCATGGACCCATGGCTGAAACAGATGGACACGGAGGGGAGCAGCAATAATAAATCGGCGTGCATGCAGGGCGGCGGAGGGCGGCCTCCTATTGTTTCTGTTGCCTTGAGTCCTGGCCAGCCATGACACGAGAGTTCCAACCTTCCAGGAGCTAGTCGAGTCGGACTCAATGGCGGCGTGACTATTAGGCGTGATTGGTCGGAGTAGGGACGGGCAGAGAGGGAGCCATATTTGGAGAAAGGAACGGACGGTTTGCTCGCAGGTGGAAAAAGAAACGGACGTTCGTAAACGGAGTGGATACTGGACCCACCCGTCGATGATGGGAATCACAAAAAATTAAGGATTAGGTCAAGATCAAGTTGGATTAAACAAAAAACAGGGCAGAATAATAACAGGTATCTCACATAGAGCTTTCTTTAATTTGTCCGTTTATAACTCATATAAAATCTTAGCTTGTTTATCATTAAGTTACTTAAAATTGTTCAATCTAACCTGATAAAATTGTCCAATCCACCCCTAGTAAAATAGACTTCTATGTAGGGATGATGGAGCGTGTATACACGTGTGTATATATATACTTATACTAGCACTCTAATACACGTCTTAAATAAAAAAAACAGTTCTGCTTCGCAACGGACGCGGATGCTATCCTGTCAGTTCAAATTAGAAGCCATTGGGGCTGGGTAGCATTAGAGTCCTGTCAGTTATAACTAGAAACCGATGAGGATAAGTAGCATCCTTGCATGTTCATGACTTCACTAAAGTCTTATATTTACAGCTGGTAGAAATGATAAGAGATGATCTATTCGTACTAGCTCTATTTGTTCCGGCGGGACTGGGTAGGTGGAGGTCATTGTGTTATGTAGTAGTGACATAATATTTTCAATATAATATACATAGTAATAAGCAATAGAACATAAATGACATTTGAATAACTACGTACCGCAAGTTTTATTTTAGATGACTACACTAATCATTTGGACAGGACTATTGCAAGTCTTGAGTGAACTTTTCTACGTTGGACACGATGTATTTCTTTCTTCCTTGACGTCAGTTGATGCTTAAGGGTACAACGTATAATCTATCACCCGGGAAGGTAGAGCTAGCCCTAGTTAGAGCAGCGGGAGTGGCCTAAGTTTGGATCATGTACTATCCATGTTCTATTTTTTTCCGTGTTTAATTTTTTCCTTTTTCTTTTACCTTTTCTACTCCTTTGCATATAATTTTATTTTATTTTATTTTATATTTTTTCTATTTCTTTCTCTATTTTTTTCTATCTTTTTTATTTTATTTGAGGTAATCATATTTTTATTATCTTTCAATTTTATTTTATTTTATTTTTGGTAATTGTAAAATTTAATTTTTATTATATTATATTTTCATTTTTTGGGTCATTTCCATCTTTTCCTTTTATTTTGTATAATACTAATAATTTTTATTTTCTTTTTTATTTCTCCTTTTATTTTCTTCTTCCTTTTGTTTTCTTTGTATACTCATTTGTTTGCCATGCGTACATATTTATTAACCTATAAAAATAATTTATTTGTGATATTAAATTATATATTTGAGGTGTTTAATATTTTATTCATAATGTACTATCGTTTGTTTGTTCGTGCAATACAATAACTTGTTCTTAATATTCATATTTTTTTGTTTGTATTGTAAAAATCATTTGTCTTGACGTTCAATGTTTTATTTTTTTCGTTGTATTATATTTGTTCTTGCATTCAATAATTTGTTAATGTTCAATTTCAACTATTTATCTTGTACAATAAAATGTTTGTGATGCTCAATCTTTTGTTCGTATTTAATATTACTTGTGTGTTATGTCTACTCGTTTGCTCATATAAAACAATGAATTGTGTTCAAGTATTTATTTGTAGTAGTTAAAATATTCCGACTTGATAAAAATATTATTAAAGAAAATCCTATAAACATAGTCAAGTATAGTCTTAGTCAAGTATAGTTTATTTTCACGATCTTCTCATAATATATGAAACATAATGGTGCAATTGAAATTTAACTTGGATGCTTGTTTAAAAATTTGGTTTTTTAGTTTCGAATTTGCATGGGTGTGAATGTCGTGATCAATTTTATTCTTCACTCCTCATTTGACAACACGGAACAACAGTAGCAAAATATGTGGTTGGCCCAGTATCTAGCAGGCCCGGTGCGTACCGACTTTTTTGCTTTTTGGCCCTTTTTCGGAAAAAATCTCACAAATAGGCCCCTGGCGAAACTAATTCCGAAAATGGACCCTCGGCTTGGCGCCAGGCTGGCTGGCGCCAAGGTATAACGTCTTGGCTCCAGCAGTCCTGGCGCCAAGCCACCTACACCGCGCGACCAACGTGGCACCGGGGCGCTGACGTGGCGCGGAGGCTTGGCGCCAAGATCCGTGGCGCCAAGCCTCGGCGCCAAGATCTGTGGCGCCAAGGCTCGGCGCCACCGTCGCTGGCGCCAAGCCTTGGCGCCATAGATCTTGGCGCCGAGGCTTGGCGCCAGCCTCCCTGGCGCCAAGCCTCCAGCCATATATAACACCCCTTCTTCCTGCCCGAGAGTTTCTCCCTCATTATTCTCTACTCTCTCGGGTTTTACTCTCCTTACTTCGCTCTAGACTAGGAATCGACATTGTAGGTTAGGAAACTTTCATTTGATCCGTGGATCCTGAAGAGCAAGGTATCCTCTCTCCGTCATACCTTTTTTCACATCGATTCGCTATATATTTCTTGCATTTTTGAACTTAGGGTTTCATGCAAATGTAGGATGCCGAGGCGTGGAAAAGCTAAGAAACTAAGGTAATCTCAACGCCCGTAGTTATGTTATATACTCATTGTTGTGGATCAAATGAAAAAACCTTAATTGTAGGTTTATTCTTAAGTGCGTTTGATTCATAGAACCAAATAAACAAAATTGTAGTTATGGCGCAAAAAAGACCGGAAATGCGTTCGATCCATTGCCTCAGCCTAGTGGTGTTCCAGTGCCGATGTGCTTTTGCGGCGATCCTTGCAAGGTAGCCAAGTCCGAAGAACATGCCACGTATAGGCAGAGGTATTGGATGTGTTCCAACTTTGCGTTTGAACCTACACTTCGTCAGCGCCGCATTAACATGTTGGTAAGGAAATGTTGTTGTCTTATAATTATTGTCCATAATTTTTTTGTTTTATAACAATTGCATTTGTTGTAGACCCCTCCACCGCTATGTGATTTTGAGCAGTGGATCGACACTGAGATCGATCCTGAAGATAAGGAGTTTTTGGAGTATATGATGCGCTGGGATGCAGAGAGGAAGGAGGTGTACGAGAAGAGGCTCGTAGAGGAGGCTGCGGAAAAGGAGCACAAGGAAGAGGAGGAAAGGAGGCGGGTTGCTACGAACAGGGAGGAGAGAGAGAAGAAGCTTGAGCGGGCACGCCGAGCGAAAGCAGCGGTTGAGGAGAATCCCGATGCCTTAAGGAAGGGAAAGTGGCCTCGTTGCACTCAGTAGCCATATTTAGGTTCTAGTTCTATGGTTTATTTAAGAACAATATTATCTACTGTGAGACTTTTATTATGTTGTCATGTAATAATGCACTTTAAGTAAGGACACGCAATTTGTAGACGACATATGTTCATTTTGCGATGCAATGCATTTCGAAGTCGTAGTCTACTGAAATATCCGTAGAAAATAAAAATGGTAATTGTTAGCGAAATTTCGGCAGAATTTCCCCTACTTGTTGATGCAATCCATACAAAATTACGAGATGAATAGTGAATATAAATACAAGCATAGAAACATAGAAGCATATGACACATTCAGAATAGAATCCACAATAGTTAAGGGAGAAAGTCCTTATACAAAGTTCAGAATGACACAATAGAATCCACAAATAGTTCAGAATGATAGAATAGTCCATATGATACAAAGTTCGCAATCAGAGTCGTCACTGCCTCCTAGTCTTACCCTTACCCTTGTGACCAAGGGCGTCGGTGCCTGGAGTGTAAGGAGAACGTGGACGACGTAGTCTAGTACCCCCTACAACCTGTGTAGGCTGAGTCAAGGGAGCCTCCTGGAGCTGAGACGGGCCAATCTCCTCGGCCCTCTGCTCATCGTCGTCGTCATCGTCGTCGTCGTCGTCGACTTCCTCCGATGCAATTGATTTGGAACCTGAGGGGCCTTGGCTGGACATACCGACGCCTGGCACGCGAAGGGATGGAACGTGGACGTCTCGCGTCGTGGCAGTCCTGCAACCACAACGAGCAGCGGCACGACGAAGCCGATTTGACAATCGCTGCAGTAGTAAAAACAAGTTAGACAAATGAAGAATGTAACGTATTAATAAAGGATTAGAAAGAATAATTTGAGACTTACCTCTAGGACGCTCCGTACCTCAGGGTCCCTAACTCGTGGACGGATATGCTCTATATCTCTAACCGAGGTTTGTAGGGTACGGCCCTGCAACAAATGACTAAGTCACTAATGCAACAAATGACTAAGTCACTGAAGCAACAAATGTCTAAGTCACTAAATGACTAAATGATTACGTCAGATGATCACTAAGTCCTTCTCTAACTATCTAAATCTCTACGTAACGTAACATAGAACATAGAAAAGTGAAGCAATTGTCTTACCATCCTATCCAGGATTGGTCCTGCCTCCACCTGCCTTCCAGCACGAGTACTCTGATCGTACACCGTGTCTTCATCGTCGGATGACTGGATTTCGGCGTAGTCATCTTGCGTCCACGCTTCCCTCAGCCTGTGCCGCGTCGCACCTTGGTACCAGCTCTGGTAGTGCCTGTACGCACTGTTTGTGTGCGGCTCGTTGTTCTCGTCCAAGTTCTGCTCGTACTGCTCCCATTCCTCAATATACGCGTGGTGGAACGCGGGCCAGTCGGAGACCTTCCGCTTCTTCTTTCGATCCACGCTGCACGTCACGTTACACATTACTGTTAGCCAAAATTTAGTTAATAGTATTGAAATATATGAAAAAGAAAGAAACTTACTTGTGTAACTCTATACTAGTCGAGGTCGCCTGTGGTGGCCAAATCTGCGTCATCCCAAATTGGCGTGCTACTCGATGTGGCAGGTGGTACTCGACAGCATAGAAGCAAATAAGAGGGCACACCATCCTGTAAATATCATCGTCCTGAACACACACGAAGCTAAGGGGAAAAGGAAGTGGATCGTCTCCGTCGTAAGGCTGCCAATTTACCTGCAAAATTTTAATAAAAAACGTTAGTTGTTATACTAAAAGATTACAAAGCATGTTTAAAAAAAATTCACTTACACTATGAGCAGTGAGCGCGTCTATCTCGTTGATGTAATCCAGGTACGCGCGGTCCAACCTGGTATGGCTAACCTTAACCTGATCCCAAATATATGCCCATGTCGGCTGTCGTCTCGGCGGCTCACCTGGGAACCACGGTCGACGCGGCATAATCTCTGGCCGACCAACAGGAAGACGGGACCACATCCATAATTGCAACAGGTAGACACACCCACCAACTGACGGGGAGCCCGAAGACCGACGGCACGCCTCGCACAGCTGCCGATATAGAAATGACAACACAGCTGATCCCCAGCTGTAAGAACCAGCCTGGTGCCAGTCAGTGAGGCAGTGGATCCACATCCAAGACGCAGTGTCACCTGTAGCGTCTGGGAAAAGAACGCAGGCAAAGAGGTGTAGTATCCACGCCCTGCAGTAGTGCCCAACTGTCTCAGCATCCGCGTCCTGGGGGCAGTGGCCGAAGTGTTCCCGCAGCCATGAGATTAGCACTCCAGATGTGCGAGTCCCCTGCTCGTCAACCTCTCGCCCCAGGAAGGCTGCGACTCGTGCTCTCCAACCATCTGAGACGCACGGCCCGGTGACTGGCTGGTCCCGAATCGACAGACCCAGCATCTTCTGACAGTCCTGTAGGGTCACTGTCATCTCTCCGAACGGGAGGTGAAAGCTGTGAGTCTCGGGTCGCCACCTACATTTCGCCGGATTATTATTTCATAACATGTAAACACATAACAAAATGAATGTGACTAGTGGTAACAGTACCTGTCGACCAACGCAGTTATAGCCGCTGAATTGAACCTGGGCATCCCACGACAAACCTGATACGAGATGACATCGAGGCCAGCCATCTGTAGTAAAGGAGTGTAGCGGTCGTCGTACGGAAGCGCCAAAAACCCATCATGGGCTCTAGAACGAAGGAGCGGAAGGACCTGCATTCAAATAAACCAAGTCAGAGATTACATAGGACAAAAGACGTGGACGCTAGCAAACCTTTAACCATGAATTGTAAATTATTACCTGCCCTCCCGCTATGAGACGACCTCGGTGGGTCTGGTCGTACGCCTGATCTAGAAGGTGGAAGTGCGCCATCCTACAAAAAGGCAAAAAGATATAAGATTAGTAAACAATAAATCATTAAGTTAGAGATGTAGAATCACTACCTGTATGAATAAAACACATAACAAGTAACGAAAAAAGGTATTAGTCGCACCTCACTAATTTGCCAACGGCAAGTGCGTGAATTATGACCCAATCTACCGCACTTGCCGCACTCGTTCTGTTCTGGATCAGCAAGAAATGGTGTTGCTCTACCACGCCTCGTTCTTCCGGATACCTGATCCATAGTCATGTTATGCCTCGTCCGCTTCCTTGTTCCACGTTTGTTCCAACGGTATGCAGGATCCGCAACATATTTTGGCCCATCATACGGAGGCCACTCTCTAGGATCCCGGAAAGGCACGAAGCGGGGGCTCCATGTCCGCACAAGGGTGTCTACGCTGAACTCATGTGGTATCATGCTCTCGATATCAAAATTGCGATGCCTAGCTGCTGCCACCAAATGAGAACATACGAAGTGGTACTGCCTTGGCCTACCACAAGTGCACTTGAAATCTCGGAGAACTACCACATGTATCCTCGACTCTCGGATCTCACCGTCGGACGTTGTACCGCCCCTATGCTCCACCTGATAAGTCCCTGAGCCGAGATCAAAACATTGCACCTCATGTGTGGAAGCCCTTTCATTTGCAATGATGAGATGTCTCTTTGGTTTTTCAGCCCATCTCTCCCCAGCAACCAGCAACGCTTCTGCTTTTGCGTGTCTTTCATTGAACCACGCAACAAGCCTGTAGAAGGTGAATTCAACGATTGCGTTCACAGGCATACCACGTATCCCCAATAACAACTTATTGAATGACTCGGCCATGTTACTGCACTGAAACTCGTACCTCCAACCACCGGCGTCGTGAGCTCTAGTCCACTTATCTACATCTCTCATCAAACCAGCAAGCCAATGTCGACCTTCTGCATTTGTTGCGGTCCTTACCTGCTCCAATTTGCGCTGAAAGTAATAGTCCTCAAGCTGCCGTGCTGCAACTTGAAACAGATCAAAATTATCCTTCACACCATCCTTCCGAAGAAGGTTCTCCGCTAGGTGCCGAGTGCACCAATGATGATGCAAAGGTGCATAACCCTCTATCTGTTCTTGCACAGCATTAAGTATGCCCTGATGCCTATCGGATATGACGCCAACCTCCCTACCAGGACCAACCACATGTATCCGGACCAGTCTTAAGAACCACCCCCAACTGTCATTGTTCTCCCTCTCAACCAATGCAAATGCCAAAGGAACCAACATATTGTTCGCGTCACAAGATATGGCTATAAGAAGTGTGCCTCTATATTTGCCAATCAAAAACATACCATCAATAGAGAAAACAGGACGACAGTGCCTAAAGGCTTCCACAGACTGAGGGAAGCACCAGAATGCACGCCCGAATATCTGCCTCCCGTCCTCCTTCCAAGCATTTGGCTTTGGAATGTACTCATAATGCATGCCTGGATTCACCGCTTTAATAGCATTAAAAAGAACTGGCAGCTGCTCGTACCCAGACTCCCAATCTCCATAAATCATCCTCCACGCACGCTGCTTAGCCCTCCAAGCTTTACCATAAGTTATCACATATCCTCCATAAATCTCCTCAACAGTTCTTATAATTGTTCTCACTTTCATGTTGGGTTGTTCCTTCAATATTCCCATCAATCGCTTCGCAATGAGGGTAGATGTTAGCTGCGGATGTCTCACTGTAAGCTCATGGTCAGCACAATTGTGTGGACTGACTACTTTTGTGATCTTCCACTTCCCGGTGATATTTTGCTTTCTTGCACAAACCCTCCACGGACACCGTTCCTTGTCACACACAACAGTGTAACGGCGCTCCGCATATGAATGCAACACTTTGTACGGTCTCTTCCGTATCACCGCAAAAGCTTGCAACCATCTCTTCAATGCGGGAAGATCCTTAAATACTCTACCCTCCTCAATAACCATACTAGGACCAGCTTCAGGAGCTTCTAGGAGCTCATCATCACGTCCTTCTGCAAACGCCTGATCGGAAAGACTCAGGTCGCTAAACTCGTTAACTATCGGATCACGACGTCCGGGGAATATACGCCTGAACATCTCAATATCACTCTCCGTCATCTCTCCAACAGGACGATCATCATCAGAATCAAGATCCACTCCCATCTCGTATGCATCTTCATCATTCAAAACTTCAACACTATTAGAGCCACGCAATCCATCTCCACATTGCACTTGCGCATCAACTAGAGGCACATCCACATTTTCTGGAATATCTCCTGCGCCATCAAGTACAAATATGAGTAAAGAATAAGTGGATGGAACGAATGGATTATCTCGTATCAATAGAAACCGGTGAGACACTTACTCGGATCATTCTGAGTGAAAAGGAACTCATTAGGAGAGTCCGCCACATCATCGTCAATCCGACAACCATGTCCAACTACTTCATTAGGGGCAGATTCAGCATCGGGAATAGTAGGTGCAACATCCACGTTCATAACAGGTTCTGGGACGGGAGGATCGAAATGTGCCCGTTGACCCATTGGTCGGGAAAACCGACGAGGATTTCGATCAACTCCCACCGGCCGAACAACCACTTCAACACTTGGTGAATGACCATTCATAACCGTCCTCACATATTTCTCCCACTGACCTGCACACCGAATTGGGACTATCTTCCTTTGAATGTTGAGAGGGGAACCTAGGTGAAGTATGCCCTCGACTATGATTTCATCATTTTCATGACAATGTAACTCCTCCCGAGCCCTTGCAACCAACTCACTAAACGATGGTTTCTCATCGAATATGACAACCTCGCACTGCATGCCAACAAACTTAACACATCCATATTCATCCCTTTCCACAGTGCCTCCGTAATATATGCTCACTACGTTCTCCATCTAGTATATCAATATAAAGACGCACAATTCATTTAGTTCATAATAAATTAAACATTCCAAGTACTAGATCTCTAGTATGTAATAAGATAGTATCAATTGCCTAATAACTACCAAATACATCTACCTAACTGTGTCATACAACTAACTAACCTAATAGTTAGTTAGGTACGTACATATACAACTGCTTAACTAAATAACTAGTTTACTATGTAACTAACTGTACATCTAACTACGTAAAGAAAATTGGACATACATCTAGTTAAATAGTATCATGAGTATCCTCTAATCTTTCTATTGTTACAATCCATATAGATTAATTTTCATATCTAACAAATCTATCTACCTATTCTCATTTACATATCTACCTATTTCATCTACCAATTCTACCTACCTATCTAAATTCTACCTATCAATATAATTCTAATTCATCTATCTAACTATAACTCTTCTTAGAGTTTTACCTCTCCCTGGTGAACACTGGCGGCAAGGCGTGGAGGCGGGCACCGAGCGGTCGTCAGACGACCTCCGATCGTGGATGACGCGGGCGACGGACCGTGGGCAACCGGCAGGGACAGCCACGGGCACTGACGGGAGCGGCGCAACCTTGACAGGCCGGGCGGGGGGCGTCGGGCCGGCTGCCTCCGGGCGGCGGCGGCCGCGGGCAAGGTCCCACCGGACCGGGGGGGGGGGGGGGGGGGGGCGGCCGCGGGGGTCCGCGCGGGGGGCGCCGGCCGGGGCATCTCCGGCCGTCGGGCGAGTGGGGAGCTTCGGCCCGTCGGGCCTTCTGGCGAATTGGGGCGTTGGGCGGGGGCGGGTGGGCGGGCGCCGGCCGGCCGCGGCACGCCTCCGGGTGGCGGCGGCGCCGGCCTACGAGCGGCGGCGGCGGCGAGCTTCGACCGGCGGCGGCGGGGAGCTTCGCGCGGACGGCGCCCGCGGGGACCTTCGGGCGTTGGGGCGCCGGCCGGCCGGGCGTTGGGCGGGGGCGGGTGGGCGGGCGCCGGGCGGCCGCGGTCGGCCTCCGGGTGGCGGCGGCGCCGGCCTACGACCGGCGGCGGCGGCGGACGTAGAGCGGCGGCGGCGGCGACCTTCGGGCGGCCCGACGGGGCACGGGCCTTCGGGCGGCCGGGCGGGCGCCGGGCGGGGGCGGCCGGCCTCCGAGCGGCGTCGGCGGCGGGACTCCGAGCGGCGGCGGCGGACTACCAGGCGGCGGCGGCGGCGCTTTTGCTCGGGCGGCGGCGGCGCGATTCAAAATAATGGAAAGCGACGCGACGCGCTTGTTGCCTGCGGTAAGGTAAGAGGCTTGGCGCCAGGGAGGCTGGCGCCAAGCCTCGGCGCCAAGATCTATGGCGCCAAGGCTTGGCGCCAGCGACGGTGGCGCCGAGCCTTGGCGCCACAGATCTTGGCGCCGAGGCTTGGCGCCACGGATCTTGGCGCCAAGCCTCCGCGCCACGTCAGCGCCCCGGTGCCACGTTGGTCGCGCGGTGTAGGTGGCTTGGCGCCAGGACTGCTGGCGCCAAGACGTTATACCTTGGCGCCAGCCAGCCTGGCGCCAAGCCGAGGGTCCATTTTCGGAATTAGTTTCGCCAGGGGCCTATTTGTGAGATTTTTTTCGAAAAAGGGCCAAAAAGCAAAAAAGTGGCCCGGTGCGTACGCTCTAGGCGACAACTTAAGATCTGTCGCGCTGAAGAGACATCTAATCACGCGCCCTGATTGACCTGTGGTGCTGTATCACCATTTTAAACTATTGCACCGATGTTGCACGTTAGCACATTTGCTCCACATATGTCAATCTTTTGTGTACAAACATGAATTAGCTCAATTCATAGCAATATTATCCTAAACGTTAAACATATGGTCACCTACTACTCCGTATTTAGTTAATTATTTTAGGCTAAACAAACCATTTAAATGGATTCAACAGCCATTAAACAGAATAAAATGGCTAATTAAAACACGGCTAGCAAATATGCTAAAGGGCTGTTTAGGCAAACAGTGACTCAAAGTAACACTGCCATTTAAACAAAATGTGCTCTCCGTGTGTCTCTGAAATGGTAAGCCTCAACTTATTCCAGTCTCTTTCCGTGAGCAAGATCTTGGGACTTGGTGTTCCAAGTACACAGCCTTCACATATACACTATACAAGGCTGATTACAATTGTCCCATGCTCAAGCTAACAACTCATCGCTAATAAAACCGAGCCTAACAAAGCAAATCTCAACAACAACTGAACCTGAACCAAACTAACTATGCCGATCAGCGTGCCGTGCCATCCTCCTCCTTAGGTCGTCCTGCCTTTTCCTTTGCGACAGATGACATATATCTATCAAAATGACTCTTTATTTCTTAAACTCCGCAGCAGATGACATGGGTAGAGTTATAGGTTTGCCGAGCGATTCGCATACTCCTCAACCATTGCACTGAAGAGGGAGGGCTGTTCAAGCAACCTAGATGGTGCATCGAATTCTTTTACCAGACCTGAAAATAAAATAGTGTTATTTATTAGAACAAAATTCTGGAAGAAGAAAAACGCTCACATTCATATTACCAGATATCAGAAACAATACGCAACAAAGAGCTCTTGAAACAACACATGCTTTCAATCAATAAGCAGCAAGACGGAAGAGACCTACCTGCATCCAGCACCAAAACCCTATCACAGTCCATGACTGTTGGTATTCTGTGCGCAATGCTAATTATTGTACATGATGAGAACTCTTGTCGTGTGATCTTCTGAATTGTAGCATCAGTTTGTGAATCGACTGAAGCAGTTGCCTCATCCATAAATAAGATTCGAGTCTGCTTCAATATGACACGACCAAGACAAAGGAGCTGTCTTTGGCCTACACTCCAGTTCTCTCCACTATCAGCCACTATGAAGAAGCAAAACAAAAGAAACGAGTGTGAGATGCAACCTAGGCAGCTATGCAAACAGATATACAGAGAAGCATAAAAATAGCATACCTGGAGCATCAAGTTTTTCCGGTTTTGAAACTACAACATCTTTCAGCTGGCAGCGCTCCAGAGCCTGAAGTTATGTGCCTTAGTGTCAATGGTTAATTAAGACAACTAGCTTATCCTGAAGGAATGAAGGCTAAAATAAACGACAGGTTAGAGACACCATACCTGCCATATCTCTGCATCTGAATACTGCCCAATTGGATCAATGTTGCTTCGAATTGTTCCTTCGAACAGAACCGGCTCCTGGGGAATGATGCCGAAACGAGATCGCAGATCATGGAGACCCAATGTGCATATGTCTATCCCATCAATGATAATTTTCCCCTCTGCTGGCTCGACGAGCCTGAACAATGCTTGGACCAAAGTTGACTTGCCACTACCAGTCCTTCCTACAACTCCTATCTTTTCTCCACCACTGATCCTTATATTAATTCCTTTCAGAATCAAAGGGGTATTGGGTCGGTACCTAACCTGAAATAACAAGAATGGTGTCTTCAATTTTGTAATTGATCCTTATCTGCAAATGAAGTGTTTCAATGTATTCTCCAATTTATTAAGTGTGAGATAGATAGGAAATTGCTTCAACTTATGTGGAACATAGAGTTCTGTACCGTCAAAAAAACAAAAGGATAATATTAGTTTTTATTTTGAATTACAGAAAGGACTAACAGGGAAAAATCTGTAAAATAAGGGTAAATAAGAACCACTAACCTTTAGATTCTTAATATCAATATCTCCATGAGTGGGCCAATTCGGAGAAGGAAGACGATCTTCTACTTTCCATGCTGCCTCAGAAGGAAGATTGCTGAACTGATTTACCCTCTCCACAGCAACCATATCATTTTCCAACGTGCAGCTAATAGATATTGCAAAGTACACCAGAGAATTGAGGGATAGACCATACGAAAGAGACATTCCAACAAATTCTGCAAAAACATAGGCATCAGAGCGCATGGAAATGTCATCATCATAAGTCTACAGAGACTGTTACCAGCTTATAAAAAAAATTACAATTAGTTGATTACTCGCAGAGAAAAGATCAAATGACACAAAACATAATGCATAAAGCTTCAAACGTTTAGTAACATCCAGCTAGACTAAAAGTGCAAAAGAACATGACTTATCATTTTAAATTCAAAATACAGACAGTACTATTTGAACTTTTACTTCTAAGAATGAAGGGGCAAGCTGCTAAACATATGATGCGGAAACCAATGCCGAATTGTATAAGATTGAATGGCTGTTTCTTTATGCTAGGAAAAAAATACTGAATCTTAAATATACTGATTTATACCTTTTTTGATAAAATTACTGGGCAGGCTAATCATTAGAAATGCAGTTATTGATAATACAAGAGTTCCAATCAGCTCCAGTCGGAACCCAAGCCATTCATTTGCCGCATAGTTGTGGAAGTACATGCGCAAACTTGAATTAATTTTGTCTAAATTCTCCTGGAAAAATTCTTTGTCCTTTTTAAAACATCTTATGGTTGTGGCACCAAGAACAGTCTCCGAGAAGTGATCAATAACTGGTGCCTTTGTTACTCCTTCAAGTCGAGTTAACTCCCGAGAGGTTGCAAGATAGCGATTCTGCAGAAATGGAGAATTTGCAATTTGCATTAAGTATTATAATTTTCTATGAGCAGAACTCAGTGTGGTGCAGAAGATGAATTTTGGCAGTTGCATACCCTGTACCAAATGTTCAATAGTAGAAGAGGAATTACTGCTATAACTGATGGCCAGGCGACCTGACAAGTAACAATTATGGTGCTCAATACTGAAATGTACATTGAAATTGTCAGACCAATGAAAAATGCCAGCACAACATCAATGGCTGTTTGGTCAGACGATGCCTGAAAAGACAAAGTGGATATACCATATCAGTAGATGATAAAAGAATTGTAGTATCACTCTTTCTAGGCCTGAAATTAAAACTTATTCCATAGATGCCAAGAGTACAATCAGTACACAATACAGTTTACAAGACTGTACTATTTAAACTATGCTAGTGAGGTTTAGTTCTGTTTACATCAGAGGGGAATTAAGGTTTCCTGAGGAATTTATAATTGTTTCATAAGTATTAATGAAGTTTGGGGCTTTCAGCCAAATTGCAAAAGAAACCAAAAGATGAGATTTACCCGACTGAGAATCCTTCCTGAAGGAGTTGTATCAAAAAATGACATAGGGGCATGCAGAATGCTGTCGAACATCTTCTTAAAAAATATCTGAGCTGTTTGAAGTCCCAAAATCGTCTCAAGAAGAGTCTTGATTACTTGAAGGACAATCGAAAAAACTGCTATGGCCACATACACTCCAATGAACAAGGATGGGTTAAATGGAATGCTGCCTGATGTTTCGTACGATAGCCAATAGTCACTAGCCATATCAGAACCCTGCCAAACAACTGCGAATGCAACCATTCCCACAACTCCCCACCAGCCCCAAGCCTCTGTCATGTATAGTTTGTACACTTGCCAACTTACTTGACCGCTCTCCCTTTCCTCTTCTTGTATAATCTTAGAAGTGGCGGCTTGTATTTCTGGTGCAACGACCATCTTCTCACCTTTTCCAATGGATCTGGAGCGTAGAGAAGGGATTCTAGCTACTGCAACTGGCTGAGAACGTTCAGAATCCTGCACTTGACGACTTTGCTCCACTAGCTCCATTGAACTGTCATGAGCTGAAACAAGAGCCGCAAAATCTGAGCCTGCTTCTAGTAGTTCATCATACTTTCCTGACTGTGCAATCATACCATCTCTAATGACCTGCATATTTCCACATGGGCAAAAGGATAGAAGAATAAGTCAAGGGCATATTATAAAACCCTAGCATTATGCCATTTCAAGAAAAGAATGACCGATCCAAAAGTCTCTATCACACATAAACAAATGATTATGTGTGACAATTCCTCTGATGGATCTTTAATCTTTAGACCTACAGTTTCAGGTTTATTAAAGAGCAAAGATATGCTATGGTTTTATTGACTCAATCAAATAATAGTTCAATTTTGCTTGCTAACTTTCAAGAAAAAAGAAAGATTTTTTTCTTGCTAGATACTATAAGAACATGCTGGTAAGTAATTGTATCAGCAGATATCTGAGATAGTGCCTAATGGTCACTACGAAGCCAATACTGCAGATCACAGCCAGTTGTTGGTAAAGCTTACTACACAAAAAGGTTTTCCAAAAGAAAAGCATATCTCCTGACAAATTACTACAATAGTGTAGCATCCAACTTACAAAGATGTTGTCCACATTATGCAAGAAATCCACTTGGTGTGTAACAAGTATGATGGTCTTTCCTTTAAGTGTGCCCCTTAGACACTCCTGTCAAACAAAGGTTGCTGTTGTAATAGTGTGCGTAATTGGTTAAACAATACACAGTTGCAAAAAATAAAGATAAAAATAAGAAGTATGGTTTCGGTTTGTCCATCATTGGTTATTATCTATCATCAAGTAGCATTCATCCTTCAAAATTCCATTAACAGCTACTTAAAAAATCGTTGTTTCCATTTGGAGCAACATAAAACCATACCTTTATTATTATTTAATTCCTCCAAAATATAAAAATCTTTAATATGAATTTTTTTTATGTGTGACTCAGGCAGGGGAGAAAGAATGCTGACTGAAAAATCATCTATATTCATATCAAAGTTTTGGAAGCTAAACCTGCTGAAAATCACTTCTTGACTCTAAAAATGATGATCTTATGAAGCTAAACCTGCTGAAAAATGATTAGATGGACAAGTCATATACTTGGGTTCATTTCCTGTCACTTTCCGTTTACTAGGAATAGAGGGGAAACTTATTTAATAAGGACAGTAACTTCTATCTAATGCATAGTTACTATTTACTAAAATATCTATGATTAATTTAATGCAAAAACTGGTTTTTGTATCACAAAATAAGTATGAGGAAAGCTTCGATAGGATAATACCATTTCTAGTTTTCTACTCCCTCTGTTCCAAATTGTAGGTCGTTTTGACTTTTCTAGGTTCATAGATATTATTATGCACCTAGACATACACTATATCTAGATGCATAATAATATCTATGAACTTAAAAAAGCTGAAATGACCTACAATTTGGAACGGAAGGAGTACAACATTTCTGTACAGGTTGTATTTCACCTAAGCCTGTTGCAAACTACAACCTTTCTTTATCCATCAACAACTTACCAAGCTTGTAGTAACTTAATTTCAGAAAAGATGCTGTAAGGGCATGCGAGCTTGAAAATAATTAAAACGGCAAAAATGGTATACCTTAAAGATATTTGAACCAGTATGTGCATCAACAGCACTGAAGACATCATCAAGAAGATATATATCACAATTTTGATAAACTGCTCTGGCGAGCTGAATACGTTGTTTCTGTCCACCACTGAGATTGATTCCCCGTTCCCCTATTTCAGTCTGGTCCCCAAATTCCATCATTTCCAAATCTTTTTCCAGGCAGCAAGACCGTATAACCTCTGTATATCTTTCAGCATACATCGGTTGTCCAAATAAGATATTCTCTTGAATGGTACCATTTTGGATCCAAGCAGTCTGTGCAACATATGCAGTGCTCCCACATACCCTAACCTATAAAAAATGCAAGGGACTAAGCAAACAGGCACAAGAGTATAGAAACAAAAATAGTGTAGGTATAGGATATGTCATTATCTGAGAAATGTTAAACCTTCTTCAAATGATACTGTATAGATTTCCTAATGCTTGCTAATGAATTTGTATGGCTAACAAACATGTCATTGAGTGTGCCATAAAGATGAAAGCAGCATGCTTACTATCAGGCACACAATGTTCACTTGATCAATAAGGAAGCTTTAAGACAGTAATAGCATTCTAGTCCCAGATATAAATTTTTTTATAACACAGTTAAAATTTAAACCTTTACACTACCAAGCATGTAGATTGTGAGAGTAAACCAATGGCTAAGCATTCAGTCAAACATGAAGCAGATATAAGATAATATAGACCATGTCAGGTTGAGAGGGGCATTTCATCACACACATGGTGGTCGTTGTATGGACTCCAAACTGGCATGCCAAAGCAGGGTACCTTATGGGTGGCATTGAGAATTCACTTGCATGATTTGCATCCATTCCAACCAAAACAAGCGGCAAAGCAAATGACTAATTAGTCTAATTAAACAGGCTTCTCTAGCCATGCAAATTACCACTGGTATTGCACTTGTGGTTCCATACTTACTGAGACATGAGCTGAACACATATTGTGTGGAATATAAATTTGTGTAGGGAGAATGATGATTCTGCATGCTGACCACCAATCATGGACTCCTGAAGTGGCCTTAGACTTGACTTAAACCCACCTAGCACTAATTTTGACAGTTCTGTTTGGCGTTTGCTGGTGACGACTTTCAGAGAATGTTGCACAAACCAATGAAGAAATTGCAAGGTATTGCTACTAACAGTGTTTTCTTTGAATCAGAAATATCAAACTCACCGTGCCAGAGATCTTCTCCATCTCCCCCATTATGCAAGAAAGCAGCGATGACTTGCCGGACCCTACTGTCCCAACCACTGCCACAAGCTCGCCCCTCCTTACCTCCATATTGATCCCCTTCAGCACAGTCTCCAACACTGGTATTTCCTCCACATCTTTCTGATCCTCGCCTTCACCACCTTCATCACCGTCCTCACCTTCTTTACTCTGCTTATTTCCCCTCATGTCCCACGCAAAAATCCCGTCACGCACCTCCACGACCAGAGCACCTGTACCAATGCCAGTGCCCTCCACGTGCTCCACTGACGAGTCATCAAGCTCGGCATCAAGCAGGTATCTGTCAAGCCTGCCAACGGACACGGTTGCCTGCGTCACAGCAGCAATAGCCTCGGGGAAACTCTGCATAGGTGCATCGAGCGTTTTGAAGAACGCGGTCGCTGTAAAGACCTTTCCAGCGTCGAGCTCGACGCTGGTCAGCACGCAAGTACCAAACACAAGCACGGTCATGGCAAGCGGACCGCTCCAGATCACGATGGTGTTGGCACACATGAAGTACATGGACTTTGCCAGCCACCCGAGCTCTTCCTCCCGGAGCTTGCGGATCTTGTCCCCAAACGTCTCCTCCCACGCCTGCAGCTTGATCACGCGGATGTAGTTGAGCAGCTCGGTGATGGCCTTCATGCGCTCATCGCGCTTGCCTAGGAACATGAACTGGTATTCGATATTGAGCTTGTTGGCAAAGGCCACGGCCACTGTGACCACGGTGATGGCGGCGACCGCGGTGAGCACTGCAGGGCCGAGATGGGTGTAGAGCAGGGCGAGCGCCACAGCTATCTGCAGCGGCATCAGCCACAGATTGTGGAGCTGGTGCGTGACGTTGGCCACCTCTTGGGCGTCCACCTCCATGTAGTTTATGATGGCGCCGGCGCCGTGAGCGCGGCGGGAGCCCGTGGACAGTCTCAGCGACTTGCGGTATACGACGGCGAGCAGCGCAGCGTTGATGCGCATCCCCAGCTTCTGCCCCTGGAACTCGTAGTGGTGCGACGCCAGCGTCTCGGCCGCCTTGCCAACAAGCAGGATGGCGACCAGCTGCAGCCCCTCCATGGGCTCCCCGCCGCGGCGCACGAACTTGACGAACCTGTCGACGAGCGACGGGCCGATGTAGAGGACGGAGAGGTGCGCCAGGCCAAGCACAGCGGTGAGAAGGAACTGCGGCCAGAAGGAGCGCAGCAGCGCGGTAAGCACCGGGCGCTTGGGCTTGGACTCCCCTGGCGCCGGCGCGGGCCAGTTGGAGGCGAAGAGCGCGTACGCCGCCTCGGCGCTGTCAGCCGGCGCCACTGGCGGGACTTGGTCGGGCGCGAGCGTCGCCCTGTAGCCCTTGTTGATGAGCGGGCCGATCCATCCGAACGTGGCGAGCGAGAGCCACGACGCCGTGGCGTACGTCACCTCTGCCTCGGCGGCATGGCCACCACCGGCACCAAGGCCAGTGGAGCCGGTGACCGAGAAATACAGCAGCGGGAGCGAGAGCGCCAGCCACGCGAACGCGAGCGGGTCGTCGGGGAGGAGCGGGTCCCCGGCGGCGTACCGCGCGGCCGCGCACCCGGAGAAGAGCGCGGCGAAAGCCGCGGTGCCGAGCCAGAACAGCCGGAGGTGCAGCGGGTGTACCACCAGCGCCGCCGCCCCAGGCTTCCTCTCCGCTGCGACGACCCCCGCGGCCGCGATGTGCGCGACGGCGTGCGCGGCGAGGAAGGCGCACTCGGCCGCGAGCCACGCCGTCCTCCCGCGGAGCCGCAGGAGCGCGAGGACGAGCAGCACGACGGCTGCCGCCGCCTGCACGGCGGAGACCCCGAGCGCGAGCCCGTGCCGGAAGTTCCCCCTCCCGCGGCGCGCGGGAGGGGGCGCGGCGCCGTCGGATTTGTCGAGGAGTGGCTCCCGCGCGCGGCGGTCGGGGCCGACGCCGCCGCTGCGGGAGAGGCGGGCGCGGAGGGCGAGGGCGAGCGCGGCGAGGAGGAAGAGGAGGTCGAGGGCGGCCACGAGCGCGCGCTGCGGGCACGGGGAGAGGAAGAGGAAAGCGAGGCTGGACGAGACCGAGGAGTCCCGCGGCGGGGAGCAGGAGGCGGCGCTGGTGGCGGCGAGCCACCACGGGAGCGCGGAGGAGGGTGAGGCCTCCATCGTGGCAGTGGTTGGCGGGTGGCTGGTAGTGGTGGCGGCAAGTTACTACATCCGGGCGCGCCGCGGCGAGGTGGCGACGGCGGCGGCGTGGGGATTTTTCCCCCTGTTGTGGTGGGTGAAGTAGAGGGGACCGAAGGCCGTCGTGCTCAGCCAGTGTCAATACGGATAGTGTGTGAATATTTTTGTCGACGAGCATCCCGACGCACGATGCCTCGCGGTGCGTATGGGTCACTGACAGGTGGACAGCCCCGGTTGCTCCGCCCCACCTGTCGTTGGATTTTCGACAGCATCGCCGACGCCACGCCACGCGTGTGCCTGGCCCGCCGGACGGGACCTCGGGTGCCGCGCCAGTGTGGACTCGTGGAACTCGTGGGTGTTGGTGGGTGACGCGGCGGCGTGGAATAGCTCGGACACCGCCAGCGCCGGTGCGGGAGGGGAACTCGGCGAGTGTCCAAATCCGACAACGCCGTCCGGTTCCAAGCGCTAGATTTGGGGTCGTATTCAACTGCCGGAGTCGCCGTTGACCGCCACCAGTGGCCCGGATCACCCGGCGTTGGTTATTTTACTCAACCACCTCCACATTCTTGCAATTAGTAATTTAGGACACACAGCACGATTATCTAAGGGCCTGTTTTCTTGCAGTTGCTAAACTTTAGATGCTAAAAGTTGCTAAAGTTTAGCATCTAAAGTTTAGCCAAACCTGTTTTCTTCCACTTGCTAAAAGGCATTGAATGAGAAGGTTAAAGACATGTTTGCCCCTAATGATTGCTACCCTTCTTTCTCTCTCATCTCACTCCTCCCTGGCGCCATTTTTTCTCCCTCCTCCCTGGCGCCATTCTTCTGTCTGGTTCAACTGCTCTTGGCGCCAGGAACTTGGCGCCATTTCTTTCCTGGCGCCATGCACCTTCCTACCCATTTGTTCCATTCCTAGCGCCGTTCCTACTAACGTTGCGTCGATCAATAAAATGGAATGCCACGATGCTGGCAGCCATTTTTTTTTATTGAATCAAAAAATTATTGTGCATCCCAAAAATTACATTATTACAACAAAAAAGTAAAGGATCCTATGACCTATTGAACAATCCATCGGCTATCCAATCCCGAAACTGGTTCATGCTTTGATCTTCATATTCATGTTGGGTAGCACCTTCATTTGCTTGAGATGATGGTCCTTCAGAAGGTGTAGCATCGTTTTCTTCATCATCCGCATTCTCAAAATCAACATCACCAATAGCACTCTCTCTAATGAAATTATGAATTGCCATGCAAGCAATAATTATTTGACTTTGCTTTGCCATTGGATAAGATGGTAAATCGCGCAGAATACGCCATTTGTTCTTCAACACCCCAAATGACCTCTCGATGACATTTCTTAATGATGAATGTGCATAATTGAAATGCTCCTTTTTACCTCTGGGAATTCGTCCGGCTCGAAATTCTGGTAGATGATATTTCGTACCCTTGTACGGGGCAAGATACCCAATACGGTTTGCGTATCCAGAGTCGACAAGATAAAACTTCCCTGCACATCAACAGTTCTCGTGTTACATATATCCACAAACATCAAAAGTACTACGTGCAGATAGTTCATAGATGAAGGAAGTACCTTCAGGGGGGTGTGGAAATTTATCGCCATACTTGTCCAATGCATCTTTGAAGACTCTCATGTCATGAACCGATCCAGGCCATCCCGCGACGACAAAGGTAAATCTCATGTCGAAGTCACATATGGCTAACACATTCTGGCTAGTGTACCCATGTCGTCCCGTATGTTGGACAGCCTTATCTGCTGGCACAACAACAGGCACGTGTGTCCCATCTATAGCCCCAATGCAATTGTCAAAGTATGGAGAGAACCGTGCTGACCTCAACTTCGGATGCACAGTACTGAATGTTGGGTCAACTGGTCTAATGATATCCCCTGCTAGTTTGCAAATGCTGTGTAATACTTTGTTGAACTTCCTACTAATTGTGCAAGTAGACCTAACAAAACGGTCTTCGGCTTGCCTCATGCTTTGGGGGGCACCACACATCCACAGGAATAAAGCTAAAGACTCTACTGATGTCATTCTCCTAGTAGACTTTAATCCATAAGACTGTACAAGGACATTATGAAGCCTATCAAAAACATTCCTATTCATCCTGAACATGTTGTGACAAGATGATCTATTTCCTAAAGTTTTGATAACCCATTCATATCCTGATTCTGTTGGTACCCTATATTCTGATCTGTTCAAATGTGTGGCATAATAGTACATACCGAGGAAAGCACCCATTGCAACAAATTCTCTTCTTATCCTTTTCCTCTTCTGAAACCAGTCATCAACATAGTCAAACACATCAACCTGTACATAGAATGAAATAGTCCACAAATCAGCCATGTCATAGTACATACAAAGCATGATTAAAAGTTCTGAACAAGGCAGCCATGAAATTGATCTCAACTAAACAGCCACAAATCACAAGACCAATTTATTAAAAGCTCTAATATGACTACAACCACAACATGACAGATTCATAGTTCTCAACAAATTGTCCACACAAACCACAAATCATAGTTCACACAAATTTATTAAAAGTTCTAACATCACTAGCAACACAATCTACTTGTTGTTGCCTACAATTCATGGCCGGCCAAAGGTCTTCCCACACTTAGTTTGCAACCATTTGAACCTAAGTTCCTTTGTCGATAGTGTGCCAAAAGCTACCCTGTTAAATCTATCCCTAAACAACTCCATAGCAAAAAAGTACTCTTCTGACTCTTCTGATGCTCCACACTCCTGTGCCAATAGAAGGCTTGCTTTGTACTCATCTTCTTCTTTGTCATGAGAATGCCTTCTAAATTCCAACTCCAGCTCCTTCTGCTTCAGTTGTTGTTGCAGTTCCATTTCCCTCTGCTTCAACTGCAACTCCATCTTCACCCTCATGGTAGTGTTATCTTCAGAGATCCCCTCATGCATAGTGTCTATGAGGCCCTTGAACATCTTGAAAAAAGGACTTTTACTCTTCTTTTGAGGGCTTGATGCTGTATCATTTGTACTGGTACTCCTTTTCTTGCTGCCATTACTCATAGGGCTCATAGGGCTCTGTTCAGGGTAGTCATCCACATCAAATTGGAAGTCATCTTCTTCAGGTACCTCCTGCCTATCTTCATCCACATCTCCTGGTATGGTTGTAGTTGATCCATCAACTACATTTTTGTGGTACATCTCATACAGCAGCTCAAGATAGTGAGGTAGGAACTTGCTAAATTTACGGCATTCTGGATACTGCAATCGAATGACACAGGAATTCAGAAACTATATGTACTCCAGGCACAAAACTAAAAGAAATTATCACAAACAACAAAAAAAAACTACCTTGCAGTATTTATCCCACCAGGCTTTACTTGCTGAAATGGCTCCATTATTTTTCCTACCTAATCCTGATTGTTTCATCGCGAAAACGTAAAATTCATATAATTTCTTGCATTGATCCCACCTATTTCTGAATTGCTTCGGTTCATGCCTGATGGTAGTCCTCTCCGCAAATTTGGCAGCTATTTCCTTGAAACCTCTAGAATTGACCACCCCACCTGTTGCATTGCCTATACGGATTTGTTCCACAGCTAATTCGCAAAAAATTCCTGTGTTTAATTCGCTCCAGTTTGCTCTATGACATTTGTTCTACCAGAAAATGAAAAACATAAATACAATTCACAAAAACATGGAGATGCACACTGCACAGTGAGGACAGGATGCTTACATGATGATCCTCCCCAGATTCCTCGTCCAATTGTTCAACATCCTCTGTGTTCATGGATGTAGAATAGGCAGCAGAGGCTGCGCCTCGTCCCAATCTCCCCCGAAGATGTTGCCGGATAGGAGGACTTGCATCTGAATATGTAAGATCACAACACTCAGAACCGCAAAGCTTGCAAATCATCAAACCATACAACCAATTCAGTAGGTCTTTACCTGAAGGCGGCGAAGGTGAAGCAGTACCTCGCCTTCCCCGGCCACGGCGGCCACCACGTGCGGTGCCAGCCCTTCCCCGGGCGATTGGAACACCACCATCGGTCTGATGGGGAGGTTGAAACGAGCCGATCCGAACACCATCGCCGCGTCCTCTTCCAGACTCCAGGATGTCAGTGTATTCATCGAGGTAGGGGAAGGACTCATCCTGGGAGTTCAGATCAAGATCCTGCATGTTGACCCTCCCAGCCGAGAGAGATGGAGCCGCCCGAGCGCGCGACGGGCCTTGGGACATGAACTCCAACTCCTCTGGATCGGGAATGGGCGCAGGAATAGGGAACGAAGGGGCCGCCGAGGATGAAGCACCCTGCGACCAATCACGGTATCCGGCCATTGCTCGGAGCTGTTGCAGTGGGGATGGGGTAAGGGGAGTTGGAGGTTGCGGTGAGGATGGGGATGGAGCAGGGGCGGCGAGTATGGCGGATCCGGGAGTTGTGGCGGCGAGGATGGCGGATCCGGGGTGGGAGTGGGGGGAGGGGGACGATGGGATGGCGGATCTGGAGTTGGAGTGGGGGGAGGGGGAAGATAGGGCGGCCTCCAGCAGCAGGCGGCGGCGGCCCTGGACTCCGGGGGGTGGCGGCGGTCCTGGACTCCGGGGGGGGGGGGGGGGGGCGGCGGCAGTGGACTCCAGGAGCCGGCGGCGGTGGAGCTAGACTATTGGAGGCGACGGCGGGAGATTGTATGGGCAGCGCCGGTGGATGCGTTGCGGCGGCGGCGGTGGATGCGGCGCGGCTAGGGCGGCGGTGGATGCGTCGCGGCTAGGGCGGCGGTGGGGCTCGACCCCAGGAGCCGGCGGCGGTCGATGCGTGGCGGAGGCGGCGGATGCGTGGCGGCGGCGGGGGTGGATGCGGTTGCGGCGGCGGCGCTCGATGCGGGGCAGGAAGGGGGCGGATGCGAAGAGAAGAGGAGGCGGGCGTGCGGGAGTGCGGGTGGATGCAGAGTGCGGGAGGGGTATGCGTGCGGGAGTGCGGGACTGCCAGACAATAATGAGGGGTAGAAGGTGTCCAGCCCACCTTTTAGCAAGTTTTAGCAACCCAAAACTTGCTAAAGATCTAAACTTTAGCAACTCAACTTTAGCAAGTTTAGCAAGACTGTTTTCCAATTTAGCAGATCAAAGTTGCTAAATTTTAGCATCTAAATTTTAGATGGATGGAAGAAAACAGGCCCTAAATTAGTGCATGTGCACACGATAGTGCATGCGTCAGGCTTACTCAACCCACCCTCTTTTTAGTAAGGAAGCTTACAAAACTAGCTAGGGGGTCTTCCAAAACAAAAGGAAGCTTTAGGGGTCAAAAGCGATTGCTTAGTCGGTAACGTGGCATGCAATTGAAAAGCGTAAGGATGAATACGGATTTAGATCGATGTGATAGGGACGGTACTCGGCTACTAGTCTTCACCTGGCTGAGAACTACAGCCAACCTCCCAAGCGTGTCCATCCCCTTAATTGAAGGAGTAGAGTGTAAAGTTTCTCGAATTATTTAAAAAAGGATAGAGAAGAAAACAGCCAGAGACTCAAACCTCCCAAGCCACGCGTGCCTATCACCTTAGTTAAAGTAGTAAAGTGAAAAGTTTACATGATCATTTCAAGGGAAAAGGACACCGTGGCCTATTCGTAGTTATACAAAAGTTTCACCGGCGCATGAACGACACCGTGGCCTATTCGTAGGCTTGCGTGGTAAGGAGGTGGCGTAGCTGCTGTGCTGGTGGTCGACCGAGGATGCCGACGGCGACACGTCGGGCTCGGCTCTGTCACCCCCCCCTCTTTTGTTTCTGACGCCCGAAAGTTCAGGTCCAAATCACGGTTGATTTTGAATCCGACGGCTCCCTGGTTCTTTAAGCAATGTTGTAGATAAACTTGAACTCTCCAAGTTTTATTTTTGCTCTGACCCGAGATAAACATCCTAGCATAGTCGAATTTTGAATTCTTTCCCTTATCTAATTGAATTAGTCTGAAACTTGAAGTTCAGTTCATCAGTCATTTGATATGGCCATGTACGTTAATTCACTTTCAGTGCACCAATTCCATTTTTCTCAATCCAACTCCCATCCATTTGTGTTCTACAACTTTCAAAGATCCCATTTTGCCCATAAACACCTATACCCTTTACACTATATTTTTCTGAAATTTATTCCAAACTCAGCCATTTCTCACTGTTAGCAATTTGCTGTTTTAGTGACTTGGCCGAAAGTGG
The DNA here is from genome assembly GCF_005286985.2 of Setaria viridis. Classification (NCBI taxonomy): domain Eukaryota; kingdom Viridiplantae; phylum Streptophyta; class Magnoliopsida; order Poales; family Poaceae; genus Setaria; species Setaria viridis. The sequence continues at coordinate 11,565,485 of NC_048269.2, forward strand.
CAGAGTGCCCACTTTAGGCCTTAAATTAAATTGGTTCCCTTGGTAGTTCTTGATCAACAACACCCCAATATGCTGGTCCAAAGTCCATACTTCATCACTGTACAGTTGTCTTAGTCCACTTATTTGGAAAATTTAGCAGAAATCAAATTCCAAAATGGGCTCTTATGCTGTTTTTCTGAAATCCTATTGTCGGACGGTGAATAGTGCTCTTCTATTTTGATTTCTTTTTTGGGTTTTCTTGAAATATTTAGGTCCAGATTTTGTCCCTAGTCTTGATCTTCAAGTTTTAAACACTCTTATCCTTCCATTCCATATTTTTGCCAAATTTTTCTGAATTTCGAATTCAAAATTCAAATTTCGGTCAAATTTGACTCGAATTTGATTTTTAGCCAATTTCTTCTCCTTTTCTTCATGATTTGCTTCTATCTCTTCAGAATTACTTTTGATGGCTAAAATAGCAGGTGTTACAGCCTCTCCCCCTTAACAGAATCTCGTCCCGAGATTCCAGGGGTTAAATTCTTGGCTTTGAGAATGGAAAGGAAACTGCGTCAGATCAAATATCTTTCTCTTTTCTGTACAAGGAAAGTGGGGTGGTGGCTTTTGTTCATCTGCTCCTGACAGTTTCAAATAACTCAGGATATTTAGACTCTAGGTCTTCAACCTGTTCCCAAGTAGCTTCATCTGGAGTATGATGCTTCCATTGTACCTTGTAAAACGTAATAATCCGAGTTCGGGTATCTCTTGTCTTTTGATCCAGAATTTTAATAGGCCTTTCTTCGTAGGTTAGGTCTGGTTCGTGCTCAATTTCTGGATCTTCTAGAATCTCTTCTGGAACTCTTAAGCACTTCTTGAGCTGGGATACATGAAATACATCATGTATAGAAGTAAGTTGGTCTGGTAACGATAGCTTGTATGCTACCGGACCCTTTCGTTCCAGAATTTCATAAGGACCAATATACCTTGGGGCTAATTTACCCTTTATTCCAAAACGTTGTACTCCTTTCATTGGGGATACTTTCAGGTATACAAAATCTCCGACATGAAATTCCAAAGACCGTCTCCTTTTATCTGAATAACTCTTCTGTCGAGACTGGGCTATTTCCAAATGTTTACGAATTTTTCGGACCTTTTCTTCGGTTTCCATAACCAAATCTGATCCCAAATGTGTTCTTTCTCCTACTTCCGACCAATTCGAGGGGGTTCGGCATTTTCGACTATATAAGGCTTCGAAAGGTGCCATTTTAATACTAGCTTGATAGCTATTATTATAGGAGAACTCGGCTAGGGGCAAACATTCGTCCCATAGCCTAGAGAAGGTAAGGACACATGCTCTCAACATGTCTTCCAGGATTTGGTTGACCCTTTCTGTCTGTCCTCCTGTTTGAGGATGATAGGCCGAGCTTCTGATTAGAGTAGTGCCCATGTCTTTTTGCAGTTGTTCCCAAAAATTCTATGATTCGTATGATTTTTAAACAATTTGGTTATTACTTCTCAGAAGTGTCTTATCTGCTAACCTACATAAATGCTGCACAGTTTTGGAAAAGGCATTTGTTGATCATGTGGTGAACATTTGTTCAATTAGAACTAACCATCATAGGTTTCCAGATTGAATTTTCATGTTCTGACACTGCAATTGTATCATATATTGCTGATTAAATTCTGACAGCGCAGTTCAACGGACTGATAGAAATTTTAATAACGCACTACCTGTGATATCATTTTGAATATTCCTGGATTTGGGAGGCACATTACCACTGTTCTAAATAGCTTATTTGAGAAGTTTTTCACTACACCTGAACTGGTGCAAGCTGTTGGATGAATAGAAGCATCTTGCTGCCGTAAATGGAAAGCATGATGCATTAAACATACTGTGGCAACATGCTGTAATCGATAACTTCCTTTAGATTGTTTGGATATTTGAGTTTACGGTGTTTGATCTATAGATCACAGGGATAGAGATCAAGAACTGTAGGTCTATATCATAAACTCTGCATTTTGGAATACAAATCAGTGTTGTCATTAGGTTAATGATATATACTTCCTCCAAGTTGGGTCTGAATATAATATTGGGGGCAAGTTTTACAACACTTCAAAGTGGATTTGAAAAATAATACTGTTGAAAAGATATAGGTGGAAGGAAGCCCTAGCAACACAACAGTATTGGACATGCTACGGTAGATTTGTCGCATTTCTTGCAGGTATCAGCTTGTTTTGAGCTCAGGTGGAATTACCTCTGCGCAAATTAATTTTGATGGGGATGATTGCATAAGTTCCCTGAACTTGACCTCTAACTTCATGTTTGTCCCCCTTTTTTCAGCTTTGCACTATTACCCCTTCTTTGCGAAGTCAAGGGGCAATGATGCATTGACTTGGTTAAAGTAAGGGCAATGTTGGAAAGTTGAAAAAGGAGGGCAGACATGAAGTTAGAAAAAGTTGGGGTAGAATTCAAATGGCCCTTTATCGGAAGAAACTAAATGCATAGTGTAGTTTAGTAGGATAGGCTGATAATATGCCTGGCTTGTTTGCTGTTTTTTCTTGTAATTTTCTGTACTGCTAGCATAATCTCATACTTGGATTTTACTAGATGTAGCATTTAACTTCTAATACCAGCACCACATTGTTGTGCTCTGAATTGTATCTTTCTCTTGGAAAATTGCCAACACCCTTTTTCTGCCTTCTGTAGAGATTTCAATAGATGATGATGATTGGAATGATTGTTTGCTGGCTACTATCCGTGAGAAGGTATTTAATGTGTTTCAACAGTCTAATTTTCACCTTTTTCTTGTCACATTCTGCGAATTCTGAATTTTCGTTGAGTTTGCTCAATCTCGTAGACCAGGTCCATATGGAGGCTGACAGGAAGGCCATGGCTAACCAAGTAAATGTTCCAGGAGATCTTCCATTTCAATCAAAGACTACATATAGGATTAGAAATAAGGTGACATGCTCTCTAGACCATTGATTTTAAATCTAGCTTTGTATCTGGTTAGCATGCAGGATCAACTTGTTTCAATCTAGCTTTGTGTTGCTTTGGTAGGGTTGTTTTCTCCCCTGGTTGATTTGCTCGGGTTAGCCTTTGTTATTTCCTCTTGCACTAATAATTGTTCAATTTTGGCTCTACTACAATAAGATATGGCTAAGTTGGGATTGGGATTTAGTGGCATATTACATGACCCCTTTGTCATCACAATATACTAGCCGGTGATTCTGTTGGCTGGGCTGGGTACTGGTGTTCATGAGTTGAAATTCTGCTTCTGAGTCTAGAATTTGCAAAACATCTATACTGGTTACCTCCACAACCAATCTTCACAATATACTAGCCAGTGATTATGTTGGCTGGGCTGGGTAGTGGTGTTTCATGAGTTAAAATTCTGTTTCTGACTTTCTGTGTCTAGAATTTGCAAAGCATCTATACTGGTTACCACCACAACCAATCTATCTGTCAAACCAGTGTTGTGGACTTTCAGCTGCCTTATGCATTATCCCAGCTTGTACATGGCTATGGTGCCCTTATAAATTAGCGTAAAACACATGTTATGCAGCACCATCATGCTATTATTGTTTTCTATTATGAGAGTCATTATGGGTAAAGACTAGGTATGCTAGATTTAATTTTCCTTAAGTTGTCAGTTATTATTAGCATATTGAAATTTAATTTTCTTCTCTTTAATAGGTTATCTATTGCTTGATGGAGCGAGAATTGGCATACAGTATGAGACATTCTTTGCTGGTGATTACCCTTAATATTTCTAGTTCGTTTTTTTAGAGAATAATTTTTAGTTCGATTTTTTAGTTCTGTACATAATTACGAGAATCATTCAGAATACCGCATGTGCATAGTGCAAAATATTATGCTATAGTTTTAAAACTATTTATACAGAATTATACACTGGGATTTCCATAACCATAACTGCTTGCTATGTACAACAGAAACATTATGCATATTAAACAGTTTCAAATAGGAGGAACCATTTACTAGTGCGAAAAAATCAAACTAAAAAAAGAGAATGACTCTCATAATTCTGTACAAATATTAAGAATTCTATTTTGCAGGTGAGCCTTGTAAAATATTTCATTGTGTTTTGGAAAGCAAGTCATTCCTGGAAAAGATGACTCTGATTGAGCACACCTTACCTTTCTTTCTGCCCATACGCGAATTGGAAAGTGATCTCCTGTCATCTAATGCCACTGTATGTTTTCTCACAGCGCTTGCTTTTACCATATGAATTGTGTGAAAAGTTCTATATGCTAACATGTTTTTCCTTGCAGAAATTTATTGATCACCTTGAAGAAATTTTACAGGCTTATATTGTTAGGAGAGCAGGTCAGTATCAGCTATTAGGAGTCAATCCCACATGTAACTTATGTGTAATTTTATATTCAGATTTCCTTATCTTCTATTGCGTAATGCTAGAAATTACATAACAATTGTCCGCCTCTGCTACAGTAATCTGACTTGCACTCTATCTTTTAAACAATTGATCTAGTCTCGGTGAGGCATAATGCATATGGTCTGTTCAGCTGAGCTGTCTCCATGTTCTTCAACTGAATAGAAATATTTAATATGTTTTTGTGTATAACTCCTGGTGGTAATATTTTCTGTTTGTCATGCAGAAGCTGTTTCATACTGATTTTTACTAATTATATTTCCATGCTCTACTCTAGCCAAACAAGACCTTCATATCTCGTATTCTTATTTTCATATAAATTTGCTCTGTATAAAGTCAAAAGCTTTATAATCATGAAAAAAACACCATTGAAGATATCACCACAGATGATCTGTTAACTTTGTGTTGCAAAAACTCTAATGAAAACGGTTGAAACAACTCTACCACTTGTTTGTTCATCTTTGCATAAGCTGAACCCTCTTGGCTAGTGTCTTGTGCAAACATTAGCCAGGCAACAGCACATGGCAGGAGCTGTGCTCATTGCAGTTTTATTTTCAGAAAATGAGTAACTATATCAGATCTCTGTTCTCCATAACTTGTAAGGAGATGCCACATAGGTCCATGAACTCCGAAAGTGCATTTTTGGGTCCATAAACTTGTTAAGTCGTTCACAGCAGGTTCATACCCCTCCACATGAGCATCTAGCGCTGACATGGCACGCTAACTGCACATCTTCTCTCTCATCCCTCTCATCTTCCTTTCTCTCCCTCTAGCATTTCATCGAACATGTCGACGGCGGTGGCGGCAGGAGCTCTTCATCCGCTTCTCCTCCATGAAGCATATGAAGAGTTCTGTGCCATCACCACCGTCGACATGTTCGATGAAATGCTAGAGGGAGAGAGAGGAAGATGAGAGGGATGAGAGAGAAGATGCCCAGTCAGCATACCATGTCAGCGCTAGATGCCATGTGGAGGTGTATGGACTTGGGGGAACGACTTAACAAGTTTATGGACCCAAAAGTGCACTTTCAGAGTTTGTGGACCTAAGGGTGCATTTGGCAGAGCTCCCAGAGTTGATTCTCTGCTGAATCCAGCAGGAGCTCTGCCAAACAGTTTTTTAGAGTGAAGTGATTCTCTAACAATTCTGTGAAGTGATTCTCTAAAATGAACTAAGAGGCTGGGAGCTGAAAAAAGTAGCTTCTCCTGATTCTGTGAAGTGATTCTCCATCCTGATTTTAAGAGTTTATGCTAAAGAATCAAAGAGAATCACTTTCACCCACAGAATCACTTCTCTCAAAGAATTAGCTCCCATAGAGAATCAGAATCAGATGGAGCTCTACCAAACAGACCCTAAGTGACACCTCTTTACAAGTTGATGGACTTCTGGTGCATTTTACTCTTATCTATATTTGGACTTAATTTTTTAGTGTTCTCGTTCTACATATATGTGTGCATTTAGCCACTGTACAGCATACCAATCTTCAATTTTTGCTTATGTAATACTTTATGTATAAATTGACCAATTTGTCGTACTGGTTGATTTTTGGTTCTGTTCCAGTGTCTACTGTAAACCTGTATTAGAAAAGGGTATAGATGAGTCATGGATCCCTTTTTTCCCTTTTGCCAAGGATGCATTCTATCGTTTGGTCTCAGCTGTTTTTGAAGTTTGGCTGTAAAGATTGTTAGTAGGCTCGTATGTGAGCTGAAGACGGATAGGCCATAGAGCTAGTGCAATGTGTTTTCTTCGACAGCAGATTGTTAATTATAATTTTGTATTTCATGTTCAAGGTTCGGCTTATCAAGGAGCTCTATGGGAACCAAATTGGCGAACTGTTCCACAGTCTTCCTTACAATGTGATAGAGTTTGTCTTGGAGGATTTTGAGTGGTAAGGACAATAACTGCTAATAATGCTGGGATTTGCACCAGTCAAGTTCTGTTCTGTTTCGAGTACAGCTTTGTAGAATATCTACAACTAGAAGTCTTTCATTTTTCTTTGCTAGCACCATCTTGAATGCTGCCTGCTGATTTTAAACATGCAAGTTGTTACCCTTATTTTTCATTGGCCCTTGGCTTTTGCATAGTAAGCTGCATGTTTTACCTCGTCTAGAGACTGAAATATACAAATGTTTGAGCAGCAAGATTACAGTCAGTATCCGATATTCAGATCTACTTCTGACCCTGCCGAGCCAGGCAAGGGTCTTGGCTTGGCCACTTCGCTCATCCAAGAGAATATCCACACGAAGCAGCAGTGCGTCAGCTTCCCAGCCGGTACCGTTTCGCCTTTCATACGCTGAGGAAGCGCTCAAGACATTATGTCTACCAGAAGGTCCCTATCCTGCCCCTTGTCTTCTCCTTGCCGTACAATATACACACAGGTTTGTGCGGAACTTTGTTCTGATCTGTTTCCTCCCTCCCTGTTCTGTGTTTCAGCTTACGCGGACATTGTGCTGGACCTACCCCATGCTCTCAAGAGGATTCTCACCTCTCAGGACAGTGACTGAATCATGCGTAGGGGATGCTAATGAAACTAAGGATTTTAGACTACAAACATGGAGCAGGTGTTGAAGATGTTCGGAATCTTGTAAAGTATAGGCTCTAGTTGCTGTGGATTGCGATTTCGGTGGAAGGAAGGCATACACGTTTGCTCCTCTGTTTTTTTTTTCTTTGAAGAAACATACACGTTTGCTCCTTCGACCGCTCAAAATATTCCAGCTGCTATAAAAGCTGATGTTGTAGTCAACATACAATTTTATCAATTGTTCTCACAGATGCATACGTCTATGAAACATGCGTAACTTGAGACTGCAAATTTTAAACGAGACTATGCTAGTTTTGAATTTTCACAAGAAGTTGACAACAGCAACGGCCTCTACCTCACAAACAGGTAAAGCACTTCTGTCGCCGCAGATACCATTAGGTCTGCGAGCGGGCAGTGGAGAACGATTGCCCGACGAGAACAGGGCAGTGTAACAGACGGCCAGGCGTAAGGAGGGGGAAGTCGGAAGATGTGTAACGTGTTCGACGTAGGAGTTTAAATTGTAACACTGTCAGTAGCTGAGCATATAGGCCAGCACCTAGAACTATCTATCGAAGTAAATCGTGAACTGGGTGTTAAGGTTCCTTGTCTGACCTTCCACCGTCAATTCTGTGTCCCTCCTGTGATCGGCTCATGTCCCGGCGATCGCCGGCGGCCTAAGGGTTGTTACAGTTGGTATCAGATTTAGCTATCCTCAGCGTGCCCGCTGTCGATTCGCGAGATTTCGTTGGCGTTGATTTGATAAACTGTGTTGGTTTTGGGGATCGAGTTGTGTGCCACGCTGCACCGGTCACGATTTGTTCTCCCTGTAATTTCTACATGCCATCAGCTCCGCTTGCTGGCGAATCAACTCGGAGGCTTGAAATTGTTCCTAGATTCGTGGATTTGGAGGCGTGTGGTGGCGGTGACTCGAAATCTGCATCAAGGTGCAGCGTCGAGCAGCTCGACGGGTGTTTGTGGGAATGGGTGAGTGCCGTTGTTATTCCTTCAGCCTTGAGTGACTTGATTTGGGCCTCGAGAGAGGGAATCGAGGTTTCCCCATACCAGATCGTAGCTCGCTCAGCTTGAGGTGTAGGCACCACGGTGCAGACTCAAATTGAGCTCAACAAGATGGATGAGATAGCGAAGAATGATGAGGAACGCTAGAACTCAGTACTGGAGAATATGGATCTGCTATTTTCCAAGGTAGAAGAGATTGATCGGAACCAACAGAAGTTTGAAGTGAAATTTGACATGTCAACAAAAGTGACAGAGCAGATGCTGCAACAGACCATGGCTAAACAGATAGAGGCTACATGCCACGCAGTGGCTAAGTTAAGGATGAATCAAATGCGTTCAGCGGACGATGCACCACCTAACCCTATAGATTCAGTACTACTACTGATAACCCATTTACCAATCACCGGCCAACTACTAGTGGAGCAAGAAGACACTTTCGTGCATGAGTTTCTCATAGGAACAATGCTGGCGACAGAGGAGGGAACAAAGGCTTTATGCCAAAGATGAACTTATCTAGGTTCAATGGCACGAACCCATCTATTTGGAAGGATAAGTGTGAGGACTACTTCAAGCTGTTGAGCATACCAGAATCTACGTGGACCACTGCTGCTTCTCTACATATGGATGATAATGCAGAAAGATGGATGCAGGTATATAAGCTGAAATATGGGTTGAGCTCTTGGGAGGCTTTTATGAAGACAGTACAGAACAAATTTGGTGCTTATGACTACAAACATGCCATTGATGAGTTGCTGGAGCAGCAAACAGGTTCCGTAAAGGATTATGTAACTGAATTTGAGGCATTACATTACCAAATCACTATGCATGATCAAGGAATAGGTGATACATATTTTGTATTTCTGTTCATCAAGGGTCTCAAGGTAGAGATCTTATACCAAGTGCAGGGTCTAGTGCCAGGGACTATGGAAAGGGCAGTGATGCTGGCCAAGATACAACAAACTATTCAAGATAAGAGCAAATACAAGCTGCAAAAACAACATGTTTTATTCAGGCAAAGCACTTCTGCTACAACAAAGTTGGAGTACAAACCACAGTTGCCCTAGAGCCAATTGGTTAAAGAAAGGCAGTTGAGATACTATTGTAGAACAAATAATTTTTGTTTCTATTGCAGGGAACCTTATGACCCTACTCATGCATCCAAGTGCACAAAAAGACCCAAAGCTCAGGTTAATGCCTTAGTCGTCAATGACCTAGGTGTGAACCTAACTGAGGATGTATTAAACCTGCTGGAGATTGAAGATGCCCTAGTTGAGGAGTTCTGTTCCTTATCATTGAATGCTATTGCTGGTACAGATGAAGGGGAAGTATTAAGCCTCAGATCTCTATAAACACAAGGTGATGCTTATGCTGGTGGACAGTGGCAGCTCTCATTGCTTTGTGAGTTTTGATTTCCTTAAGAGGGTTGGCATCACACCTATACCAACTACTCCCAAATAAGTTAAAGTGGCAAATGGGGGAATCTGGATCACTAGTACATATGTTCCACAAATGGAGTGGTGGATTCAAGGGCCTTCCTTTACCACTGATATGAGGGTCTTAGACTTGAAAGCTTATGATGCCATCTTGGGATATGACTGGCTGAAGACTCATAGTCCCATTAATCACCATTGGGAAAATAGAACAATGGAATTCCTCCATAAGGGCCAATAAATTTTGTTGCAAGGGGTGAAACCTGTGAGTTCACAACTAGAAGAGCTTCCTGTGGAGAGAATGGTTAAATGGTTAGCTAGCAATGATGTATGGGCTTTGGCAGTTGTTGATGTTCAATCATCCGAAGACCCAATAGGCTCACTTCCTCTAGCAGTACAAGAAGTGTTAACTGAATTTCAGTATGTCTTTGAAGAGCCTCAAGGTCTATCTCTAGAAAGAGAGTATGATCATTCCATACCTACACTTCCTAATGCTATTCTTGTTAACTCTAAGCCTTATAGATATTCTCCACTACATAAAGATGACATAGAAAGGCATGATAAAGAGCTGTTAACTGCTGACTTGATTACACCTAGTACTAGTCCCTATGCTTCACCTATGCTCTTAGTGCAAAAAAAAGATGGGAGCTGGTGTTTTTGTGTTGACTATAGAAAGTTGAATGATATAACTATAAAGAATAGGTTTCCAATGCCTTTGATAGATGAAATCCTAGATGAGTTAGCAAGGACATAATATTTTTCTAAACTAGATATGAGGTCTAGCTACCATCAAGTAAGATGTGTGTTGATGCTCATTATTAACACCTTTTTACCCCTGTTTATCAGCATCCTCTAAGCAGCGCTCGATTTCCTTGCACGCATTGGCTTCATAGGCCAGCTTTTGGGATACTGCATACTCACGATTCACCGTCGTGTCATGCTGCTCCTGGAGGTGCTTGTTGGAGTCTTCGCACTCTCTGAGGTGCCGTTTGAGCTTCTCCTCCCTCTTCCTGGAATCTGTTTGACCGACCAAGTTTGCATCAGTGCGACGATATCCAAGAAAAACATGATTTAACTAATCGGCGTAACATACCAGTCAAGTTCAAAGAGAGGATATCCTTATCAATAGCAAAGTCAATCTTTGCCTTTTGTCGGTCGGCTTGAAGGTGCGCTCTGGCATCCTCGCACTCCTTAAGGTTCCGTTGGAGTTTGGCTACTTGCACGGCGGAATCTACATAACCAACACAGGATTGCATCAACATCAAGATTGCTAAAGCAAAAATTGATTAAAATAGGTCGGCACACTGTACCTTTCATAAGCCCATCGTGCACCACCTTCTTGAGGTTCTGCCGAGACAGCTGGTCTCGAGATCTCCCTTTGCCTTCTCAAGCTCGGCCTCCAGATGCGCTGCCTTCAGATGATATTGCTCGGCATGGTGGATCGCGTTCGTCCTCTTGTGAGCACGCTCAGCCAAACCCTGTTCACATTCTAACAATCAGAGCTCTGCAAAGAAACTGGATTTCAGATATAAAACCTCTGGGTTGGTCAGCACACTTACGATTAATAGCTCAGAAACCTCAGAGGATGCTTGCCGTAGCCTGGCAAGATCTCTCTAGTCCTACGCCGCGTCCCCGGCAAGGTCAGCCCCGGAGATGTTGAAAGTGTTAGGATCATTTCCTCTATCCAAGGCAGGCAAATCAGGTAGTGGATCATCCCTAGGCAGCTCATTCTGCTGAAGATCGGCCTTGGTGTCCTCCTCAGTCTCCTCTTCGACCACGATGTCCTCCTCCACCTCCTCCGCGACCTCGGGGTTAGCTATGCTATCGTCGGCAGCCTTAGCACTGACCTTAACCTGTTGCGGTGCAGGACTCGGTGCAACTTCTTTAGTTTGACCACCCTCGCTAGTTCTGACTTCTATGGCTGATGGTTGCTCGACGATGCGACCACTGGTGGCCTTGGTCTGGCCCGAGCACCTTGTCAGCTGTGCGCTGCCGTCGTCAGACTGCACGCCAGTTCTGCATCATCATCACAAACAAGCAATCCATGCAAGATCAGACTGCAACCATAAACATAGAGAGTGTAAAGAGGGCAGCACTTACAAAGTGCTTTTCTTCCTTAAGTGTAACTTTGGGCGCAGTTGCGCAGGCGGCACGGATGTATCTTCGCTCGGGACACCGTGCATCTTCGCCTTTAAGGCCTCCTTGAGGCGTGCCGCGTCAGCCGTAGTGGTCTTCTCGAATTCTAGCTCGTTGTCCTTCGTAGCCAGGCTCAGGGCGTCGGACTCCGCTTCACTGACCGACCTAGTTGCGGCAGCAGTACTCGGCATGGCTTTCTCCTTCTTCCTGCCGGCCAACTTCTTCTTTCTACTCGGTAGAGGCACTTTGGAAAGGGACCGCTTGCGCACAACCTGCTGGGTCTGCCGTTCGGTGCCCTGATCCTCACTGCCCTCATCGGTCGCGTTCATAATGGACCCAAAAGAGGACTCAGAGTCAAACTCAAGGTTGGTAGGCGGTGCGACCGGCACTTCAGCCGGACAAATCTTGGGCAGCGCCACTTGAGCCCTGCCAAGGAACAGTGAAGGGAAAAAATAAACAAGTGCGTCATCCTAACTCAAGTCATTGCTCCAAGTCAGAAACATTGCAAACAAGTAATGCACTACATCAAGACAAAGCTGAGTACAATCTTACCGGGGTAGGCAACGGCCTCCTCAACGAAAAGGCCTTGGGGATGTCCCTGGTGCTGACCTCGCCCTTGAAGAACTCGGACACCCGGCGAATGACTTCCTCATTGGGGACCTTGCCAGGGACCTCCTGGGTCAGATCATCCAGCCCTGAGTACTCGTACGATGGATGTACTCGATATTTGATTGGCTATGTTGCCCTTTGACAGAAATTAATAATGATGGCTGTGGCTGTGAACCCCCGCGCCTTCAGGTCGATGATCTTCACTAACAGCTCGTCTACATGGACTTGTTCTTATAAGGTCGGTAGATTTTGCCACTCGGATATTGACACTGGCCTATAACCCATACGCGGCGGCAACTCAGGTTTCTGATTGGCGATGAGGAACCACTCCGAATGCCACCCCTTGTTGGACTCCTTCAATTGAAGGTCAAAGTACTCCTGCACCCTCTTGGGGCGCATCGAGAATCCAGCCCCCCCCCCCCAATAACCCGATCTTTTTTCCCTTGGTAACTATGGGTTTCAGTTGATAAAGGTAGCACCACATATGAAAATGGGGGGATGCCCATAAAAGCTTCACACAGATGGATGAAAACAGATATGTCCAAGATTGAGTTTGGGTTCAAGTGTACCAGCTCAATCTTGTAGTAGTTGAGGAGGCCACGAAAGAAGTCTCCAGTGGGGATCCCGAATCCACGCTCAAAGAATATCGCGAGCACTACTGCCTCCACTGTGTCCTCCAATAGGAACTCCTGACCGGCGGTAGGCTTCCAGTTGAGCAGCACTTGCAGGCCAAGGAGCCCACGGTCGACGAGGGATTGGATCCGCTCCTATGTCATCACACTCTTCATCCATACCGAGGAAGGCACTAGGGCATTGGGTTGCGCCATCGCTTTGAGGCCTTGAGATTTGGATCTCAAATGGACTAGGGTTTTGATATGCATAAAGCAGTGCAGCAGCTCGGGTGGCGGCGGCATGTGCGCGAGAGTAATGCGGAATACGGTGGCGCGACCAAGGGTTCACAAGCATGGTGACGAATTGCTTAGTGAGCTCTAAGCAGAGGCGTTGAGAGAGGTTGAAGATAAGAATGACACTAGCTCCGTGCCTCTCGCGCTATTGAAGAGATGATGGCGTGAGTTACGGACAAAAATCACGGGCCTTCTATTAGCACGGCGCAACGTGCTAGGCGAAATTTGCGGATCCTCCTGTTAAACGCCGTGTGCGTGGTACGGAATTTGCGGGATCTTCGTTACATTTTTAATGGCGCACCCCCTGGTTTTGTCACACCCTGTCCTCGGGGCTAGACACCTAATTCTACACCGCCGCAGCTCTGCCAGTCCTCACCCTCAGGGGTTGGGCACGTAATTCTACTTGGCGCGCCTCCGCGGCTCTGGTAGTCCTCAGCCTCGGGGGTTGGGTGCCTAATTCTACTTGGTGCGCCTCCTTGGCTCCACTAGTCCTCACCCTCGAGGGCTGGTCAACTAATTCTACTTGGCGTGCCTCCGTGGCTCCACTAGTCCTCGTCCTCGGGGGTTGGGCACCTGATTCTACTTGGCTAGCCTCTGCAGCGCAGCCAATTTTTCAACTACAAGGATCAGTAGTCCACTTTCAAGAAAGCACGCTTCTGTGGCCACATAAAAACCCTAGAAGAAGATGCAAAGGCATATTTTCATTCAGCTAAAATCGAATTCCTAGCATTACATATTACAAAAGACTGTGAACAGCTCTAGGATAGCCGACATCCCAGGATAAGAAGCTACAATGTAGAAAAAGAAAAAAGCACAATACAAGAAAGCTGCGCTTCAAGCTTCCCTAAGTGGTGTCCTGGACAAAGTGCGGAGTTCACGATGCACCTTCCTCATGAGGATTCTTCTAGCATCGTTACTTCCCAACTTCACCACAGAGACTACAAAGGAAAGAAGCATCCAGGTGTTCTTCATGAGAATTCATCTGGCATCAGGCTTCTGAGTGGACACTACCCCTATCAAAAACTACAAGCTTCAAACCTACAAGCGCTATTACTCGAGCCATGACTCTCCAAGATGAACGGTTGTCTATTTATAGCCGGGCCGTCGGCTAGCATCCAAGATGCTACAGTAAACCCGTGAAGGTGCACAACAGAGCCCCTCCATACCACCATGACTACACAATATTCACATGATAATCAGCCTTATCTTCAAGTACTGGAGGACAGTACTCCCATGCAGCTACATCGATGGAGTGGCACTCTCGTGAACAAGGACTTTTTGTCACCTACCTATCATTGCTTCAGTCTTATCTCCAGAGATTTGGGCACACATTTTTGGTCGGCAGGCCTCCGCGGCTGTGCTTATCTTTTGTGCTCAGGTACTGGGATCTACTTCAAGAGATAACTTCCTTTCTCTTAACCATTGGACTGATTATTCTAATCACTTCAATGCTCGGGGGCTACTCCTACGGAGTGCGTCTTGCGACGCCCTCCGCACCCATCGCTCCAACTTGCTGGACGTCACCGTCCATCAACTCGGCACTTGTCTTCGCTCTACGCGTTGGCTCTGTGCTTGCTCGGATTTTCTTCTTTTTGAGCATTGCATAGCCTCTCGGTCACCTTGATGTTGTCACATCTTCAACTGATCTCATTTCAAGCTTCACTGTGATGACCTCAAGTTCCTGTTCACCTACACATCTCTCACGGGCTTGAGGGATATGGGTACCCCATGGGTCCCCAGCGACTAGGATACTTGCCTGACTTGACAAGTGGGTCCGCTCGATCAGGACGTGTGGGCTGAGGACATGAAGATATTAGGAGTACACGCCAGTGCAACTAGATAGTAGAAATCTACCTGGATATCGTGGAACATGTATTGTAATCTGACTTAGATTACCTTCCATGTAACTACCGAGTAGATTAAGTTCAAACTGACTTGTAACTCTTGGTCGTCAGCCTATATAAGGCAGCCAAAGGCACCCCCCGAGGGTATCCCATCATCGATCGAATCATTAAGCAATACAGCTCACCAAAATACAGGACGTAGGGTATTACTCTTCGGAGGCCCGAACTTGTCTAAACCCTTGTGTCCCTTCGTGTTCTTCTGATCACCTTCGAGTTCTTGGTTTCGTAATCGCCCTCATCTACAAATCAACCACTTGGGTAACCCCCTGGTGGCTACCAGGCTTATAAATCCGACAGTGGCCGTGATCATGGTGGTGAGCGGCGGCACACAGAGGAGGCGGTGTTGGAGGTATGCCCTAGAGGCAATCATAGAGATGATGATATTCCATTGTATCCATGTTTTATATTGTGTTCCTTGAATATCCATTAAAGGCTACTAGAATTGATTTGCAATTATGTGAATTGTGTGTGAAACTCTTTACTTGTATGGTTATTCTAAAAGTTGTCCCTAGTCGGAGTTCATGTGAGGACACACATGAATATTAGACTAGCACATGTATTAGTTGATGACTATGTTTCACAAGTCATGGACATGAAGATGTCAAACTAATAATGTGGGCACGTGTAGAGACATGTGCTAGGACTGACCCAACGCGAGTTACATAGTTCTCTCTTTACACAACGTGTACACTTTGTCCTTAGATCAGAGATTATCACATGTACTCAAGATGTGGATCGACTTACTTAGGGGCTATCAAACGCTACATCGTACTGGGTAGTTATAAAGGTAGCTTACGGGTTTGTCAAGAAGTATGCTGTGAGGCATGGTCAGTCAAGATGGAATTTGCTCCTCTCAATTTTTAGAGATATCTCTAGGCCCCTCAAGTGATCGGATCCGGAAATGCATGGCCATGCTACGTGAGGTTAAGAGTTAACCTAGAAAGGGATTTCGAATCATAGCAACGAGAAAGAGTGGTCGGCTTGGAGCTAGACCAAATATCATGAGGTAAAGGGAATAGCATGTACGTGATGTTGTGATGGTTCGCCTAATATGATCTTCGTGTGCATATAGGAGTTAGCATGTCTTGCTAGATGCCGCTACTAACTATTGGCTGAGTAGGAGTACTCGAGACATGTCTATATGTATATGAACCTATAGGGTCACACACTTAAAGTGCTTGAAGCCCAATTCAGATATGATCTGAATTGGACCAGGTTTAGGAGTACTAATGGGCCTCGGACCTAGAGGCCCTTTAGGAACCCATATATATTGAGGGGGAGCGCCCAAGGGTTCATCCCTTTTCGTACTAGCAGCAGTCGCGCCTCCTACGCCCTCACCTTGGTGCACTCGCAGACCTAGCAGTCCGGCTTGCGATGCTTCCTCCCTGCACGTGTGGATACCTTGGAGGTATTGCATCTGTAGCACTTGGACAAGCCGCTGCACGAGAGCTCTAGCAAGGAACCTGACGAGCCGACGAGGAACATGACGAGTTGGCACATGAGGAGTTCGCCGCTGCACATGGACGAGCTACTAAGGAGCTGCTGGACGCGGACGTGTTCGACTACACTGCGTCGACGTGTGATCGACTTCGCTGCCCCGACGCATTTCTACAACTTCTGCACCTGTGCGTCGAGTGGTAATCCTGTGATCTTTAACAGTAGTTATTCCTGGTTTACGCGGTAGAAAAATTTTGTTTTGCGTTAGCGTAGCCTACCTCGTATCCCAACAGGCGGGAGAGCTCACCTTGGAGGCTTGGGGGCATGGACTTGATGCAATGGCGAGGTGAGGCCGGGTGAGCTGAGGCCGTGCAGCACGCACGGGGGCGTGGATGGCGGCGCAGGAGTCCTGGCTTGTCAGTGGCAGTGTCACGGGTGGCTACGGCGGCTCCCCTCCTCTGCTCCGGCTTTCCCCCTCTTCCCTCTTCTCCAGTGGTGGCGGTGGATGGGGAGAACCCCTAGGGCAGCGACTGGCCGGAATAGGACACAGGCGAGGGATTTATAGCAGCGTGCCTAGGGTTTGGGCACCGGGACAAGGACGAACAACCGGCGATCTTCGGGATGTGCGAGAGGGGTGGTGTAGCGAGCATCGGACGACTCCTAGGGTGCGTGTTGGTGCACGCGGGGTCACAGGGGTGCAGCGCAAGGCTTCCGGAAGGCTCCCACAGCCTCCTTGTTGTGGGGCGGGAGAGGCGCAGTACAGGGCGGCGCAGCGCAGGGTGTCAGCGGAGGAGGCTGGAGGTTGACGAAAAAGCTAATAGGTGGGACCCACCTGCTGGCGAGCGTGAGAGAAGGGTGGGCGCGGTGCTAGCACAGGTGGGCGAGCAAGCCAATGGGCCAGTTGTTGGGCCATGGAGGCGGCGATGGCTTCGACTTGGCGGAGGGTTAGTAGGCCGGCGGAGAGGATGAGACCGGCAGGGTTTCGCGGGCCGCTATCAATTTCGGCCCATGTGAGTTTAGGGATTTGGCTTTACTTTTTATAATTCAAATCTTGAATTTAGAATTCAAATTTGAATTCACCCAATTAAGATCCAATTAAATCCAAATAAAAATCCAACTCATTCATACAAGGGTCATGACTAAATATTTTAGTGCACCATTTTTATTTACTAGAGATTTTGGGAGGGAGAGAAATTTTTAGCCCTAATTTGTAAATTAATTTCATGGCTCACACAATTCAAACAAAAATTTTCAAAATTTCACTTTTTGCTAAAATTGACATTTTGCAAAATTTGTGGGATGTTACAATTTGCTAGAGTTCGAGGAACTGTGTTTGTGCCGGTTATTCCCAGTATGACACAAGAAACTTTGAGGTGGAAGTTGTTTCCTGTCTCTCTCAGAGAGGACGGAGCAATGGTACACTCGCACCGTAGGGACTGAGAATGGTGATTGGGAAGAACTTCGAGTTGACTTTTGTTACTCGTTCTCCCTTTTAATAAAACGCATAGCCTCCCTTCCGAGTGACTTCCTCAACTTCGAGCATTTAAAGAAGGAGTCCATAGGTGCAGCATGGGCTAGGTTCTTACGCCTTTTGGCATCTAGCCCAGGCTTGTCTATATCCAATAATGTATGATTATACATTTTCTGGTCAGGTTTAGACATGAAATCTACCCTAGATCTCGACATTGCCACCGGTGGTGCGTTTGCACACAAAACTACGGTGAAAGGAAGGGAAATCCTAGATTGCCTCTTAGAAAACTCTTCCTCCCCTACCGATCATAATGAACTTCGCCGAGAGGAATCTGAGTCGAGCCATGAGAGTCCCTCAATAGTCAAATCCTAGCATTTACCTTCCATATCCCAACATTCATCTGTTGAGCCCTCTCGCGAACCACGTACACCAAAGGGAGAAGAAATTCAACCTTCAGAGTTCTCTTTCCAATTCGAGGATGACCCTTTTTAAAATATTAGAAACACCCTGAATTATCCCTGCAAGAAGGAACCACCTATTGGGATACGAGGTAGGCTATGCTAGCGCAAAACAAAATTTTTCTACCACGTAAACCAGGAAAACAGCTGTATATGGATCATGTGATTACCACTCAACGCGTCGGGGCAGCGAAGTCGATCAGCGTAATCGAATGCATCAATGTTGAGTAGCTTCTTAGCAGCTTGTCCACATACAACGAGGTCCTCCTTGTGCCGCGGTTCATCGTCGGCTCGTCGACAGCTCGTCCAAGTGCTGCAGGTGCAACACCTCCAAGGTATCCACACGTGTAGGGAGGAAGCGTCGCAAGCCGGATTGCTAGGTCCGCGAGTTGCAACAGCGCGAGGGTGTGGGAGGCACGGCAACTTTGCTTTGGCCAAAAGGCTATCCACCCTAGGGCACCCCTACCCCTCTATTTATAGAGGTTCCTAACGGGCCTCTGGGTCCGAGGCCCATTAGTACTCCTAAACCTGATCCAATTCGTATCACATCCGAATTGGGCTTCCAGCCCCTTAAGTGTGTGACCCTATAGGTTCGGATACATATAGACATGGCCCGAGTACTCCTACTCAGCCCAATAGTTGGTAGTGGCCACTAGCAAGACGTGCCAACTCCTCTATGCACACGAAGATCATATCAGACGAACCGTCACAACATCACTTACATGTTATTCCCTTTGCCTCACGATATTTGGTCTAGCTCCAAGCCGACCGCTCTTTCTCGATCCTGTGATTCGGAATCCCTTTGTAGGTTAACTCTTAACCTTACGTAGCATGGTCATGCATTTCTGAATCTGATCACTTGAGGGGCCCAGAGATATCTCTCTCAATCAGAGAGGGGCAAATCCCATCTTGATTGACCATGCCTCTTAGCATGCTTCTTGACAAACCTGAAAGCTACCTTTTTAACTACCCTGTTACAGTGTAGCATTTGATAGCCCCTAAGTAGATCCACATCTTGAGTACATGCAACAATCTCAGGTCTAAGGACAAAATATACATGTTGTGTAAAGAGAGAACTACTCTGTTGGGTCAATTCTAGCACATGTCTCTACATACGCCTACATTATTAGTTTGACATCTCCATGTCCATGACTTGTGAAACATAGTCATCAACTAATACATGTGCTAGTCTAATATTCATGTGTGTCCTCACATGAACTGCGACTAGGGACAACTTTAGAATAACCATACAAGTAAAGAGTTTCACATACAATTCACATAATTGCAAATCAATTCAAGTAGCCTTTAATGGATATTCAAGGAACACAATATAAATCATGGATACAAATGGAATATCTTCATGTCTATGATTGCCTCTAGGGCATACCTCCAACACCACCGATCCTCGCTACTCCTTTAGATCCTCTAGAAGCTAGTTTCCTTAGAGAAACCATGCATGAGTCAGCCACCGTTAGGAGCAATAAACGGTTAAGGGTGCTGGAGCTATCGTCAGATGTTCTCTGGATCAGCTCCCCTGCCTTAACCATTCAATGCACCATACAAGGGATGGAGGTGGATGCTCTTTACAATACCACTATTGCGGCCAACATCATTTCCAATATCTACGCATTGTTGTTCTTTGGCTATCCACTAGCAACAACCAACAAAACCTTCCGAAGCTCCTCAGGGGATCTATTAGAAGGGATAGGGATCTTGCAGAACATGTTTATAGGACACAGAGACATCGATGCTACCGTATACTTTCATGTCTTCAAAGTCCAAGACTTTGATATCTTGATCGGACATCCTATAGAGAATTTTCTCTTAGATGCTCCGACTCTAGGAAAGCTTGATGTCCAATTAGGGAAGGAACCTTCTTCTATCCATATCTTTCCACCTAGAAATACTTTGACAGAACATTCCCTCAGGCCTACAGTACCTCCTTCTCCTCCCGATCCTCACAGTGAAGCATTTCTCATGGAGGACATAAAGGAGGAATTGTCGGATGGATTGAGGCACTTTTCCGAAGCAATTCGGATTAGTTCACCCTCTATGATCCTTCCATGTTCTATAAGGGGAATTACTGTAGAATCCCATCTCAACCCCATCATGGAGGTCAATATCATGCCATGGCACATAGCATACACTCTCTTGGGCAATGTTCCGCTAAGGCCATCCGACAAGCTCCCCAAAAGTTTGGACACATCCTTGAATGTCAAGGGGTTGCAAGTGTCGTGGCAATCACGCTAGACAAAATCAAGGTCAACCTAGACTTCTACATATTTGATATCCTTGATTTTGATCTACTAATAGGCTACCCATTAGAAAAACCCCACCTATATGGTGCATCTCAAGGGAGCCTTGATGACAAGCATAGGAAAGCCGCTTCTGCCACCTTTTGCTCAGAAAATCCAATGGCGAAGCCTCTCCCCAAGCAAAATCTGCTCGAGAAGGTGATGCATGCATCTTCGTTCGTATCATCTGAGTCCGTTCTCTTTGAGATTGTAGAATCTACTGCTCCCGAAGAGTACGACTCGGAAGAGACCCTTCACCTTTGTGAAGATGAACGATCATCCCTCGATCGAGTTTGAGCCTCTTCCTGCTGGCTCGTATCGTGTTATTTTCGACCACGATCGAGAATCAACATTGATCTTCCACGATGAATCTCTTGAGATGGAGAATACATGGGCCATGGAATTTAGTGAGGCACTGACTCTAGAGTCCGAAGGAAAGGATTCCATAGATGAGCGTGGAAGCTTCATTCTTGAAACACCACAAGAACAATGCTTGCATAATGCCTCTCCAGAGTCAGCCATGCTTTGTGCTCCAAGCACGCATGAGGACTACAACCACCTTAAGGTCCTCTCTTTCAAAAAGTTTAGAAGGTTGGTTGTAGATGCATATATTTATCATAAACATTGCAAATTTTGTAGATGCATTGTGGCACTAACCGTGAAGCAAAAGCTTCAATGAAACATTAATAGTTGGTGGTGAGAGGGGAACACGTCACCAATGATAGCTGCAAGAGGATGTCCCCATGGTCGAGCTTGTGACCATAAACAAAGCACTACCGGAGATAGCCCGAATTATCATAAATTTTTTCCTTCCAAATAAAAGAAAGAACGTGTCTTTAGGATAAACTCTCCTTCGGATATTTTTGGTCACTAACCATTTCAGGTGAATATTAAAAAGAACGATGGATAGGTGATACCTAAGAACATGGAAGGTACACTAACTACAACACCTTGGTAAGTTTTGGTGAGGGAACAATTACAAAAGGAAGCTTGAACTCCACACACTTGAGTTGTGTTGCCCTACAATGCAAACTCCAAGTGTGGGGGAGGTTATGAGTATCCCGAGTAAGTTCCTTTCGTACCAAATCTTATCTCAGTTTAGAGATGGTGTTGGTTCTTGCATCTTGCCCCACTAAGAGAGAGAGAGAGAGAGAGAGAGGAATTACCACTATGGCAATTCAGAATCCTTCATCATCCAAACGCCATGGTAAGTACCTTCAGGTATGTTCTACTTTTGACTTTAAACAAAGCCCTTCTGGGAGGTCGCATGAGGTTCACCAATCTTATACTCATGTTTATCTCTCCTCTTGAATATAGCTTGATCATGCTTTCATGCTTCCTTTATCTATGCTCGTATGCTTTGGTTTGAATGTATGTTTACCTATGTACATTCATAGGCCTTTTAAATTAAGCATGGTGCTTAGGTTAAAATATCTTCTTCCATCAAACTAGATATGGTGTCGAGTTTGATTGATGAACCTTAGAGTTAATACTTTCATAGATCTTGGTTGTATATGTGGATGTTCATGTAGGAAAGTCTTCAAATCTGAACGGGTAAGTCGTTGAGCTTGATTAAAAAGGGAAGATAAACCAAGGTGTCGGATTCATGTTGCACAACATACAAAGGAGGTAAATATCACCCTTCAAGGGTCCACTGTAAGTATACCCTCCTTTGCTTATGATGGTGCAATTTTAATTCAGCCTTGTTTGAGTTACGTCATGGTGAAAATAAAATAAAAATCTCAAAAATATTTGAGTTCAAATAAAGTAAGACTCCATGGTTCTGAAACCAGTAGAGTCCCTTTTTTGTTTCCACCATTTTGTTCGAATAAAGCACCAAGTATAAGCACAAGTGTGGGAGAGATCTCTCAAGCTCATTGATATACACACTCGAGATCTCCCACAAAGATGTCGCACAACATCGACTGCGCCAACATGACAAGGGACAAGGCGAGTGCACCAAGATGAATTGGCCACCCCCGTGGTTTGGCCGAATCACCACTAGTCTGCCTCTGTCCCCATATCCTTCAAGAGCGATGGTATGTGCACTCTATTCCTCACTCTCCTTGATTCATGAGTTTGAATGATTTGTAATTCTGATCTACTAAAATCAAACTCAAAAATAAAATGAATCAGTATTCTCCACCTGCTCTACATGTTTCCTATGGTTGGCTTGCATATGTTCTATTCCATGCTTATCACCTTGATGCTTGTGAGCAAAAATCTTTAGACAAGCATGCTCATCTAAGTAGTTGATGTTTGATGTATGGTTTGATGATATGATCTTCGCTCTTGATGTTTAAGTTCTTGGAAAATTTATTTGAAAAATTTAAAAAGCCCTTGCAAGCTCCTCTTTGATATGCCAAATTCCTACAAAGGTCATATAATGAGATATCTTGAAAACCCTATACGCATGTGCTGCCTGTCTTTGCATTGAGTTTTGTCAAATTGTTGTGACCCTTGAGAGAATTCCTTCCATGCTTTCATGATCAAGATTCATGTGCATACCATATTCCCCTTGCTATGCTTATATGAGAGATAGCATGGTACCATCCATCCATTCTACAAAATAAATGCTCCACCATATGTGCTTGTCTCTCTCTTCGCTTATTGTTACAAAAGAGACATGGGCTATCAAAAAAAAATATATGGACACATGAAGGTCCAAGCATTGAAAAAAAAGTTGGACACAAGAAGGTCCAAGAAAGTAAGAAAAGAGAGAAAAGAAAGAAGAAAGATAGCCATGTTTCAATGGAAATTACAAAGGGGGAGAGATCATACAAAAATGAATTTTCATTCCATCCACCATATCCATACACGTGCACATCTTGATCTAATTGTATGACTTGTTTTTATCCTTGGATCCGATTTTTGACTTTGCAATATATGTGATACAAGTATGCCTTATCCTTCATACCCTATCTTGAGCTACACATATAGCCATCATTAGAAGTAGGATGAAGAAAGGCAAGTCTAATGCCTTGGTGAGGACATATACACATTGAGTGATCTGAGAGAATCAAATGAGGAGCTAAGCAAGGTTTGTTTTGAAAACTTATTGAAAAATCCCAAGCTACTTGACATGAGCAGTAGAAGTGATTTGATTCAAGATCATTCCATGCCTCAACTACCCAAGATGGTATGATAGACACTTAAAAGTTCACAAGTGCAAGGTATGGTTTGGAATATCTCTTATGCTCGCATCATACCTTTGGAAGTAAAGTTTCACCTTAGTCCTTTCAAACAAAGGCTAAGTGTGGAGGTGTTGTTGACGGCTCTTAAGAACCAAATCTAGGCCATCAACTCCTGCATAAACACACAAATGATGAGCATCAATAGTAGTGGTAGGAGTTATTACTAACGAATTCCGCAAGTGTTGATGAATATTTGTATGCAGGTCCATTATAGGAGAAACACACCTCAAAGAGCAAGGAAACACACTCTCAATGAATCAGGAGCAAGAACACGGATTGAAGGGCCCACAAATGGGAGTAAACCAACAAGTTTCACCGCAAAACACCATGTACCTATATGGGGACCCACCTGGCAGCCACCCAGCCAAAGGCGGCTGCCTAAGGCGGTTCCCTAGGGTCGGTCGAACCCCTAGTGGCCCCGTTCGCCTCTACCCACCATGTGTCGCTAGTTACCAACCTTGTAATGGTAGTTAGGAAAGATTCCCTAAATATTCCCCTTGGGAACCAGCCCCCAAGTGCCTATAAATACAAGGGGAGGGGTCTCATTTGAGGACACACCACCACCTTGGATGAACACCACCAACACCACTCAAGAAGAGTTTAGAACTTCATTGCAAAGGCGGAGTGCTACCTAGTTAGTGCTTAAAGTAGGGAGAGAGTAAGGGGTAGTTTGGGGAAGTGCCGGGTCTATCGGCACCCTTCTCCAAGCTCGTACCTCTATGAATGCTAGCTTGCTTCGGTATAAAGTAAGTTGTATTCATGATTCCTTTCTTATAGTAGTTCTTATAGTTGAGTGAGATCTATTCTCTTACTCACGGGTTCGTTGCTTCATATTTATATGGAGTGTTGTAGTTGGCTACGGGACGTCAGAAGTAGTTGGGCTCTAGTAGTAATTAGTAGCGCAGACGTGGTGTCTAAGCTAAAGGGTTATCCTTCGTTTGCCTTATATCCCATGGGTTGCTAGAGGTAGCTGTAGGTGGTGACAGCCCTATTGGTCCTTTATAATCCTCCACATTCGGATATAGCGTAGAGCCGTTGGCCAGAGGTGCCTGACTAATTCAGGGTAAGCCGATGCTTGAAGTGAGTTTATGACCTGAGAGATCGACCTTTAACTCACCTATAGAGCTATCTTTAGAAATCCTCCCTACCCTCACCACCTATCTTGGTGTGTCCTTGGACCAACTATACTAGGAGTTAGTGCACACACGTTCTCTTGGATTTGATACCCTTGGAATACTCTGAGGTGAAACCTACAATGATATTTGTGCGCTTGCGAATTTATTTGCATTCATTAAATATAGCAACACCAGCCAAATGGGCGTTTGATGATTTTGAAAGACATCATAGGATGTTTCGGTGTTTTACAATACCTAGAGCCAGATCAATAGCTAGTTAAGTGCGCTTTCAAACATATTGAGATACGTCAAAAGGATTTTCCCACAACTACTATGATAAAAGGTCTATATGCACATATCGGTTTATATCTTATACAAAAAATGAGTTCAGATCGAATCAACTAAAATATTAATTGATTTTACTTCCTAGTCCTCGTCACTGTCAGGTACAAGATTTTCATCTTCATTATGGTATTGTCAGATAGTTTCATCCTCCTCTTCATCATTAGAATTGAATCCATCCAAATCATCCATGCTTTTCTAGAGAATGGAAGTAACTTGATCCGCTGGAACGACAGTCCACTCCTCCTCGTCAGTAATAGGCACCAGAGCCTCCGAACCATCACCAATACCATCATCACCACATTCTTCAATTTTCATCATCTTGATATGCAAGTACCATGCCACTAGGTGCTATGTCCTGCTCATTTTCATTAAAGCTCCACAAATGCCTATGCTCAATTTTTTGCACCACTCTCCATGGGTCTTGTAGCAGGGTGTCTGGCAAGTAGAACATTCATTTCTTGTTCAGCAAAAATGTAGGGATCACTTTTGTACCAGTACCTTCTAGTATTGATGCTTGTGAAGTACCCATCATTTCAAATCCTCAGTTCCCTCTTTGTCCCTCCCAGATCATACCAATCAAAGTGGATTAATACAATAGTTCGACTTATGCTACGTCCTGATGAGTTATACCGCAACTCAATAATTTCTTTTAGACAACCATAAAACTCAAATGGCTCACTGTTATGAAATCCAGGAGCCATAATCCCACTGTTCTGTGTCTTCCTATTTTCCTCTCAACCATGTGTGTGGTACCGGATACAACCAACAAGACATGTTGAATATTTTCTTTCTCGCTGGTCTGGTAAAGCTAATAATGCATATAGGTCCTCGGACACCTCTCATTCAGGCATCTTTTCAATCTGTACAACAAAACCATAGTTTTATATATAGTTCCTCGCTAGCTAATATAAGTTTGTTCTGAAAAAGTAGAAAACTTACATACGATTTAAACCATCGGGCAAATTCTTTCTGAATTCTATGGTCAATGAACTTGTCCAACACACCTTCCACTTTTAATTGATCCCTGTATATCCTGCAAAAACACATCCATCTAAAAATAAGACCGAAATAATTGCAGTACAATAATTGCATGAAGGATTACATACCTGATATATGGCTCAACCTCTTCGTAATTGTTTAGCACATACCTAATCCAAATCAAGGAACGAAGTCTTCGCTGCTCCAAGTTTATGAACATTGTGCTAGAAACAAGATAAATCTCCTTCTCGTAACAAATCAGCATTCTCTCTGTTCCTGCCCTCCTGATTGAATCGTGTGCCAACATCATCATTCGCAAACTACCATGAGAAAAATGTCAAGCACTCATTAGCAACATATGTTTCTGCAATGGATCCTTCAGGCCTAGCCATGTTTCTCATGAAACGTTTCAATGTGTGTAGCCTTCTTTTGATGGGATACATCCATCCATATTGTACTAGACCTCTTAGGATTGCTTCCTCAAGCAAATGGACAGTCAAGTGCACCATAACATCAAAGAAGGCAGGAGGGAAAATTTTCTCAACCTTGCACAAAATTATTGGGATATCAATTTTCAGTTTCTTCAAACACATCCAACTTCAGAGTTTTTGCCCGAAATAAGTTTCCTAATTCCGAAATAGCTGAGTATATCTCTTTATCCTTTAAACCTCGAAGGGAAGCAGGAAAAATCCTTTGGAGTAGGATATGACAATCATAGGTTTTCAGTCTTTGGAGTTTGCATCCATCAACGGCAATACATCTTGATAAGTTAGAAGCATATCCATCTGGGAACTTCACCTGACTTATAAAATCATAGAACATCTTCTGTTTCTTTTTACCCATTGTATATGGAGCTTCTGGCATTTTGCATGACTATACTTTCGTAGTATTCAGCATGTGTAGATGTGGTCTAATGCCCATCTTTTCCAAATCAACCCTAGCATTGATCGTGTCCTTTGTCTTCCCAGCAACTTTAAGGAATGTTCCAATAAGGTTTTTGCATATGTTTTTTCTCAATGTGCATGACATCAAGATTATGTGGCAGCTTCAGAGTTGTCCAATATGGCAAATCAAACAAACAAACCCTTTGGCTCCAACACTGTCTGGGTTTCCGCTTCCTTTTCTAACCTTGAGGAGGCTTTCCTGGTTTAATGTCTTTAACCTTCTCTAGTTGCTGTTGAAGCTCCTTAGTAGTAAATTGCTCTGGCCTCTCTTGATTTTCAGTATTACCATCAAACTCTGCTTTATTTCATCTCCATGGATGGTCAGTTGGAAGGAAACGACGATGGCCAATATAACATATCTTGTTCTTCAATCTCCTTGAGAAAGGATCCTTGTCACAACGCACACAGGCATAATAACCTTTTGTGACTCGCCCCACCAATGTGCTTAGTGCTGCATAATCATGTATGCACCAAATAACCGCAGCTTGCAGTTTAAAGGATTGATGACTACAAGCATCGTATGCATCAGCACCCTTCCAAAGGTCCAACAGCTCATCTACGAGAGGTTGCAAGAAGACATCAAAATCCTTTGATGGAGAACTCGGCCCAGGGATCAATAATGTCATCATGAAGTTTGATTCTTCCATGCATACCCATGGTGACATGTTATATGGCACAACAAATACTGGCCACATACTATATGAGTTGGGCCAAATTGTCACACTAGATTTTATAAACACAACCAGGTGCACACTTTATGTATGCCAGGATCATATTTCATACATAAAGTTTGACTTCATCAAAGGTACATTTCCGTATCACATTTAAATATTACAAAATGACCCCTTGGTCGAAAAGAAAAGTACAGCTATTGCTTAATATCTTGTGCGGAAGCAGGCTCCATGACCACATGCAA
Source organism: Setaria viridis (assembly GCF_005286985.2). Lineage (NCBI taxonomy): Eukaryota > Viridiplantae > Streptophyta > Magnoliopsida > Poales > Poaceae > Setaria > Setaria viridis. Next base: position 11,593,544 of record NC_048269.2, read on the forward strand.
TCAACCGGGGGTTTGCACTCCTAGATCTTCATGGCCTCCAACACCTTAGCAGCATTTATTAGGGAGAGGGACATTAGGGGTTGAAGGGAAAAATGGTAAGTACATCAAAATGTACTCTACAAGCGTAGGAGGTAGAGGTATTGTCGGTGTTTAAACCCGGCAACCTACCAAGGGGGATTCCCGAGGTAGTGTTTTGGTTAATGGGGCTCGTCGAGATCAGAAATTCGAAGGTAAATGCAGACACACAATTTAGATAGGTTCAAGCTACTAGATTAGGTAATACCCTACGTCCTGTGTGTTGGTTGGATGGAATTGCTTTGGAGGGGATCCTTGCCTCACCTTTATATTGCCAGGGGTAGGATTACAGGTCGGTTGGTCATATTACTACGAGTATTTTCTAATCCTCGACTAGTTCCTGTCTTTCCATGTAGACTACACCGTCATGCGCCATAGTCTCCATGTCAGATACGTCTTGATGTCATATTTAGGACTGTCCAAACCTTCTGGTGGGCCTATAGATATATGTACAACAAGCCGTTGAGTACTTTTTAGTCAAATGCAACAGTTCCGAGTACGTTTGTAGACTTCACAAACTAGTTTTTGAGGCTCTTTGAGTACTTCATCTAGTTGAATCTCAAAGGTACCCAAAAACTGTCATGCGGCTAGAATGTACTCAAGCCTCATTTAACTCAGTGTCGTATCCTCCAATCTTGAATTTTATATAGAAGTGCGAAAGTGCACTTCATATGGAGTAGCCCCCGAGCCTTAGGTTGAATCAAAAAACCAGGCTGAGGGTTAATTTGTAATTTGCATCATTTTCCCCTTAAAACCTAGAGAAAAACTTTTCTATGGATTTGATGATGTGCAGGACATTTGCACCAGTCCACGAGCATACCTTGTTTCGGAGGATGGTGGCTACATTAGTGCTTCTAATGTCGAGGAGAACATTGATGAGGGTGTTTTTTTGGGTGACAAAGTCAACGGCGATGATGATGAAGGACTTGTCTTGGGCTTTGAGGACACACTGAGGTATTGTGATGTGTTTTCTACCGATCAATCTATTGCAATACCTCCTGTTGTCCCTAGCCTTTTGCAGGACATTCAACCACACAAGGATGAGGAAGAGAATCATGACATCGCCTCATGTGAACATTTAGGATCTTCATGCCATGATGCACCTTCGACTACCGCTGCACATAAGACCAAAGGTAATGAAAAAGATGCTACACTCACGCAAGGTGATAATTAATTCTTTTGATGTGTTAAATTTGTCCACAAAGCATGTTATCATAGAGTAACATTTAGTGGAACCTTATAATGATTTATCTTTATCACAAGATGAATTGCTTACTATTTCTTGTGATAAACAAGAGTTGTGTGAAAATTATTCATTTATTCCTATGTCACAACTAGAGAATAAGCACAACACTTTTACTTGTGCTGTAAATAAATATTTTTCCCCTATAACTACTGCACATGATGAGCTGAAATTGTTATCTTCTTTCAATACTTTAGGTTATACTGAATTTGATATTCTGTGTAATCTAAACTGTTTGGAGGAGAGACTTTTTGCATATTCTGAGTTGACATGCTTATCTACTCATACATATCACTTTATTGGCGGGTATAATTGTAAAGGAGAATATATGGTACACTGAGTTTATATTTGTTCAAAACTGAAATCTCCGTCGATTGTGCAACAATATGATCAAGGATAGAGCTGCAATAACACTAATCCTATAATGTCAAGTTCTTTTAGTTTTGTTTTAAAGAAACAGATACAATTCCAAGAAGGGGAGCATTGTTGGCTATTACCCATGATATCTTCTACAACTACACTCAAAATGAGGACGGTTTGCTTTCAAGAAGGGGAGAATGATGAGAATATGACTACTATGGATACACAAAAGATAAGGAAATATTTGGAGAAAGTCATGGATGATAAGGTGAACTCCTTCCTGTGTAATCTTTTTAGTTATTTCAAGAATAGATTGCTACCTAATAATATTAATATGATTAGGAACAATGGAAAGAAGAAGAAATACTTAAAGATAGGCATGGGAACAGAGAGGACCAGCATGGGACGTCCAAGCCATGTAGAGGCCTAAACGATATCAAGTTCGGGCCTATCTCGGAATCCAGGAGCAGCCCGCACTAAAATCAACACCCAGGCCACATACAGACTCCGTTTTGGATGTTATACATATCCATGGAAAGCTAAGGTGGCACCAGTCCCACATCAAAATTCTTTCGGAATCGATATGAATCATCAAAACAAGTGGGTATACAGAATTGGTTAGATGGTTGTGTCACCGTCTTTTGGGCCGGTGGGCCGTGTATCGTATTGGGGTCCATTAGGAATGTGTCCAGGAGGTGGAGCTTGCCCCTAATTCCTTGTATTCAGTAGCCGCCGCCAACATTAGTTTAGGTTTTGCTTAAATTAATTTGTCTTTCAACAGTTTCGTCATTTATCCGTTTGTGAGGCCCCAACTCGTGTGCTTCATATTATTAGCAATATTTAGATTGCATCTACCTTGTTCTTACTTGTGTTCTTCGATTCGCAAGCAGGGATTAGCGTTTGTGGCGACGTCAATCGGGATATGCACGGTTGATAACCAGAAGAGAAGTGGTGCTGCAATTGTGGGGTTCGGATCTTGCTTATCGGAAGTCGGATCGTGAGTGCTATTTCTAGCTCCACCAAATCGAAAGTTATCCTCACCTGACGGAAGATCGGGTACCCTAGTTCCATCAGAAATCATTTATTTTTTTCTTGTTGACCTAATTACTGCACATATATAATTGGTTCAAGCAAATATTCTGCATATTAAGAGCTAAATTTTAAAATACTGTACAACATTTCCTACGGTCAGATTGACATGTTTCATGATCTATATAAATTTTGGTTCAAATGGTGGTTTGGAGATGAACTGACAGATTTCAAAATCTATATGTTTCTTAGTTTCTTACTAGTAATCGCTGCCCTAGAGAAGCTAAAAACTAAAGTTTAATTTACCATCACGTAAGCAGTGGCAGTTCAATGTGATGTGTGCTGCGTATTAAAGAATTACATGGTCAGATCTAATGAAGTCAAACCTACTCTGCTCCTGTTTAGTGCGTGTGCTCTTCTTTATAGCATTATTAGGAGGTGGTGATCAGTTGCTATTGTATAATATTGGGCTCTGCACCCAAATATATTATATATTATAATAGAAATGTTGACAAACAACTTCCAAGGCATTAGGATCTAATGAACCAATTGTTTTATAACTGAGTCATGCGTGCACTTGTGCTGAAAATTTGTTTATTTTTTTTTAAAAAAATATTCTGTCGTTCCTTCAAAGAAGAAAGAGTCTATAACTGAGAATGTGAAGAATAAAAATTTCGATGATTTTCATCTCATTTTTCAGTAATTTCCAGAGTTTTCCTTATCCTTGAATTTAAAAATGTTGATGCGTTGAAGAATCGATTGCTTCTTACCGATCTCGTTATGATCAACTTTCAAAGATTTGATGTGTAATATTTGTTAACTGCCGCACATACATCTATATCATACGACTGCAGCACAAAGAAGACAGCTGGAGACTGGCTTTCCAAGACAAATTATTCAGCTCAAAGTTTACTTAAGAACGCGCCATGCACATATGTATAATTTGGAGAGAAGACATGTAAAAAATGTTTCGCTTATTGCAAAGCAATCGAGAGGGCCACGAGCTCAGAACTGCTGAATTGGAGCCAACCGCCGCATGGAGTTTCTCTGAATTGGTAAAGAAAGAAATTAAACATAACTGAAGCACTGAAACTGAAAGTTACATTAGCCATCCTGACTAAAATCCGACAACAAGACCAGGCGAGTGTGCTCCCCTCAGATCCAATTAACAACACAATGTCATCTAAAGAACAAGAGATCCCTATAAACTTCGTTGGAAAGGAACTTGCAATTTATTTCTGCTTCTCTTTCGAGATTGATTTTCTCCATTTGTGCCCACAAGTCAACCTATCAAAATGACTCTTATTTCTTAAATTCGCAGCATCATGGGAAGAGTTACAGGTTCAAAGAACGATTCCCATACTCCTGAACCATTGCAGCGAAAAGGGATGGCTGTTCAATCAACCTTGACGGTGCGTCAAATTCTTTTACCAGGCCTGAACAGAAAATGGTGTTGTTTAAATAATATCCTTAAAAAAAATGCATGCATTTCATGTTACCAGAGTACATATACTAAAAGCGACAAAGTGCTCTTAAAAACGAAGACACGTAAGGGACATACCTTCATCCAGCACCAAAACTCTATCACAGTCCATGACTGTTGGTATTCTGTGTGCAATACTTATTATCGTACACGTTGAGAATTCTCGTCGTGTGATCTTCTGAATCGTGGCATCTGTTTGAGAATCAACAGAAGCAGTTGCCTCATCCATAAATAAGATTTTGGTCCGCTTCAATATGACACGACCAAGACAAAGAAGCTGCCTTTGGCCTACGCTCCAGTTCTCTCCACTGTCAGCCACTATGAAGAACCAAAACATGGGACATGAGTGCAAGATGCAGCCTATGTTAACAAGAAAGTATGAAGAAGCATAAAAATAAAAATACCTGGAGCATCAAGTTTTTCAGGTTTTGAAGCTACTACATTTTTCAGCTGGCAGCGCTTCAGAGCCTGAAATGAATGCCCCCGGCTAATTAACACAGCACATTTTGAAGAAAGGAGCCTGAAATGAATGCCCCCGGCTAATTAACACAGCACAAGTTATTAGTGACACCATACCTGCCATATTTCAGCATCTGAATACTGTCCAATTGGATCTATGTTGTTTCGAATTGTTCCTTCAAAGAGAACTGGTTCCTGGGGAATTATGCCTAATCGAGATCTCAGGTCATGCAGACCCAGTGTGGATATATCTATTCCATCAATGATCATCTTCCCCTCTGTAGGCTCAATCAACCTGAACAATACTTGGATCAAAGTTGACTTGCCACTGCCTGTCCTTCCCACGATTCCTATCTTCTCTCCACCACTGATGCTTACATTAATACCTTTCAGAATTAGAGGTGTATTTGGTCGGTACCGGACCTGAAATGATAAAGTGATGTGCTCAAATTTGTAAAAAAAAAAAAGTTCCCTATTTGGAAAAAGATTGTTCCAGTGCATTTCCACTTTATTGGGGGCAATATAGACTGGCAGCTGCTTCAAATTATGTGATATATAATTTAGAACAATGGAAGAAAAACAAAATTACAATATTGTCTATTTAAATTCTTCGAATTATAAAGGGCTACTAGAAAAATAAGGGTAAATATGAATTACGAACCTTTAGATCCTTAATATCGATATCTCCATTAGTGGGCCAATTCTGAGAAGGAAGATTGTCTTCTCTTTTCCATGCTGCCTCAGAAGGAAGATTACTGAACTGATTTACCCTCTCCACAGCAACCATGTCATTTTCTAACGTACAGCTAGTGGATATTGCAAAGTACACCAGGGAATTGAGGGAAAGGCCATGCGAAAGAGACATACCAACAAATTCTGCAACAACAGCCTTAGTTCTTCAGAACTATGATAAGCTTACAATCATAACTGTAATAACTAATGATCAGCTATGCCAATCATCAAGCAAAAGAGCAACTGAGACAAAAAAAATCATATATCTTTAAAGGTTACCAACATCCCGGCAGACTAAAAATGTTGTTTAAGAAAAACAAATTCTAAATAGCACCTGTAGCAGCGAGGCACCAAACTAGAATACACTAGCTTTCTAGAGCAGATTATATCTAGCAATTTAGAACCTTGAAAGAAAACAAATTCCAGTTAATGTTCTTTGATTATTGCATTCTGATGAATGAAGCTGAAAGGGGGTAAGCTCAGAAACTTTCAAAGAAGCAATTCGTACTTTCTCCTGAGATGGTATGGCTACCTTTATATGCTTACAGGAAGTTAAAATAATAGTTATACTTAATTGGTACCTTTCTTTATAAAATTACTGGGCAAACTTATCATGAGAAAAGCAGTTATTGACAATACGAGTGTTCCAATCAGTTCCAGTCGGAACCCGAGCCACTCGTTTGCAGCATAGTTGTGGAAGGACATGCTCAAACTTGAATTAATTCCAACTAGATTCTTCTGGAAAAATTCTTCTTCCTTTTTGAAACATCTTATAGTTGTAGCACCTAGAACAGTCTCTGAGAAGTGATCAATAACCGGTGCATTTGTTACTCCTTCAAGTCGAGTTAACTCCCGAGAAGTTTTAAGATAGCGGTTCTGCAAAGTAAGAGGAACATTGCAACACCAGTAAGAAATATGTTTCCCATAATCCCATGAGCAGAACTAGTGATGGTGTTTGAGATGAATTTTAGATACCATACCATGTACCAGATGTTGAATAGAAGAAGTGGAATTACGGCTATAACTGATGGCCATGCGACCTGACAAGTAACAACTATAGCACTCAATACTGAAATGTACATTGAAATTGTCAGACCAATAAAAAAGGCCAGCACATCGTCAATGGTTGTTTGGTCTGATGATGCCTGAAAAGACAAAAGGAAAACACCATATCAATAGGAGAATACGTCTTAAATTAAAAGTACTCCCTCCGTTTCAAATTGTAGGTCGTTTTGTCTTTTCTAGGTTCATAGATGTTTGTATGCATCTAGACATACACTATATTTAGGTGCATACAAACATCTATGCACCTAGAAAAGCCAAAATGACCTACAATTTGGGATGGAGGGAGTAGTACGCACTAACAGTTTAGAATGGTCATACTATTGAAGCTATGATAATGGCTTAGAATTGTTTTCGCCTATATGGTTTAGGGTTTGTTGAGGAATGCATGTCCAATTCAGAAGGGTTTTCCTAATAGAGTCTTAACCAAGTGAAATATTTACCCGACTGAGAATCCTTCCTGAAGGAGTCGTGTCAAAAAATGACATTGGAGCACGCAGAATGCTGTCAAACATCTTCGTGAAAAATATCTGAGCCGTTTTAAGTCCAAAAACCGTCTCAAGAAGACTCTTGATTACCTCGAGAACCATTGAAAATACAGCTATGGCTACATACACTCCAATGAACAACGATGGGTCAAATGGAATACTGCCTGACAATTCATACGATAGCCAATAGTCGCCAGCCAAATCAGAACATTGCCACACCAATGCAAAGGCAAACATGCCCACAACCCCCCACCAACCCCAAGCCTCTGTCATGTATAGTTTGTAGACTTGCCAACTTACTTGACCAATCTCCCTTTCCTCTTCTTCTATAATCTTAGAAGTAGCTGCCTTTATGTCTGGTGTGACAACCACCTTCTCACCTTTTCCAATGGATGTAGAGCGAAGGGAAGGGATTCTAACAACTGCAGCAGGCTGAGAACGTTCAGTTTTCTCTGCTTGCTGACTTTGCTCCATCAGCTCCAATGAACTGTCATGAGCAGCAACAAGAGACGCAAAATCTGAGCCAGCCTCTAGTAGTTCATCATACTTTCCTGACTGCTCAATCATACCATCTCTCATGACCTGTATATTTTGGTATGGGCAAAAAGGATAAAAGAGCAAGTCAAGGGAATATTCAAATACACTAGCATTGTGCACTTCTACTGGAAAAGATTCATCTACAATCTTTAGACCATCTCAGATCTATAGAAGAACAAAAGTATGCTACGGTTTTTTATTGTAATAGATAATCGTTGCAAATTTGCTTACAAACTTTGAGAAAAAAGAATTGTATCTTTCTTGCTAAATCTTATCAGAACATGGTGATATGTAATTTTATCAGCAGACGTGAGATAGTGCATATAAAAACTGTAGAAGGTGTAGCATACAACTTACAAATATATTATCCACATTATGCAAGAAATCCACTTGGTGCGTAACAAGTATGATGGTCTTTCCCTTAAGTGTTCCCCTTAGACACTCCTGTAAAAAAATGTGACCATTGTAATACTGTTCAAAATTATATGGTTAAACAATCATGCTGATGCAGAAATAGAGACAAAAAAGTACTGTGGTTTTTCCACCATTGAATGCATATATCAAGATAAATCAAGTACCATTACACCATTCTAAATTCCATGAAGCTACTAAAAATATTTTTTATATTTAGATCAACATAGAACCAGATCATTCACATATATTTTTCAAGAATATATTTACCCCTAACTCTTTGTATATTTAGTTACTCCAAGTGACGACAATGATCGATATGAGATTTTGTGGTCTAACTCCAGCAGGAGATAGAAACCTACTGAAAAATAATCTCCATCGTACTAAATTTTCAGGGAAACAGAAAAGTCTAAAACTTACAAGCATCATAAGGGGGAAATGTATATAACTGGAAGATACCCATGACAATACAACTTATAGAGACAGACCATCTTAAAAAATAATTAACCTGACAACCTCACATACTTGGCCCATCTCTCATCAGTTTCAGTTAACATGGTTTGGAGGGAAAGAATGAAACTTAATCATGAACCTACATAATGCATAGTTAGTATTTTTAGCATTTGATAAATTCATGACAACAAATTTATTCTATTCATAAATAAGCATGAGCCATGAGGACAAGCTTCAATAGGATTTTAACATTTCTTTCTGCACAGTTTGTGGTCTATATATAACTTAGACTACAGCTTGTGGTAACATTAATGCAGCAAACAATATTGTAATGGCATGCGAGCTTGTAAATATTTAAAATATGAAAAAATATATACCTTAAATATGTTTGAACCGGTATGTGCATCGACAGCACTGAACACATCATCAAGAAGATATATACTGCAATTTTGATAAGCTGCTCTTGCAAGCTGAATCCTCTGTTTCTGCCCACCACTGAGATTGATTCCCCGCTCTCCTATTTCAGTCTGGTCACCAAATTCCATCGTCTCCAAATCTTTTTCCAGGCAGCAAGACCGTATAACTTCTTTATATCTTTGGGGGTGCATCTGCTGTCCAAATAAGATGTTCTCTTGAATCGTTCCATTTTGAATCCAAGCAGTTTGTGCAACATATGCAGTGCTCCCACAGACCCTAACCTATATAAAATGAAAAAGGATTAAGAAAATGTTTACAAGATTACAAACAACAAAAACAGCATTTAGATTTACGGCATCTTTCTGAAAACAGATCAATGGAGTTTGGGTAGGAACATGGAGTCCATATATGCTGACAGTTGTGTTTGCTGATGTTGCTATTCGGAGAATGTTGTATTAGAATAATGAAAGAATAGAATAATTCGCTACTAACAACATTTGGCCAGGAGTTTGTATCACCTCGATGTAAAAACCTTGGATTCAATAAAATTTCCCTTATATAAAAACTAACAATGTTGAGCCTGTGCCAGAAATATCACGCACTCACCGTGCCGGAGACCTTCTCCATCTCCCCCATAATGCATGACAGCAGCGATGATTTGCCGGATCCGACCGTCCCGACAACCGCCACAAGCTCTCCCTTCTTTACCTCCATATTGATCTCCTTGAGCACCGTCTCCAGCACCGGTGTCACCTCCACATCCTTGTACTCCTCCTCCTCCCCTTCCTCTTCCTCATCCTCGTCCTCGCTTTCATTGTCGCTATCAATGTCATCATCCTCACCATCTTCTCTCTCCTTCTTGCCCCTCATGTCCCACGCAAAAACGCCATCGCGCACCGCCACGACCACCTCGCCTGTGCAAATGCCGGTGTCATCCACGTGCTCCACTGCCGAGTCATCAAGCTCAGCTTCCAGGAGGTATTTGTCAAGCCTGCCAAGAGACACGGTTGCCTGCGTCATAGCAGAAATCGCCTCGGGGAAGCTCTCCATTGGTCCGTCCAGCATATGGAAGAACGCGGTGGCCGTGAACACCTTGCCAGCATCGAGCTCGACGCCGGTCAGCACGCAGGTTCCGAAGACGAGCACGGTCATGGCGAGCGGGCCGCTCCACAGCACGATGGTGTTGGCGCACATGAAGTACATGGACTTGGCCAGCCACCCGAGCTCTTCCTCCCGGAGCTCGCGGATCTTGTCCCCGAACTTCTCCTCCCACGCCTGCAGCTTGATCACGCGGATGTAGTTGAGCAGGTCGGTGATGGCCTTCATGCGCTCGTCACGCTTCCCGAGGAACTTGGTCTGGTACCCGATGTTGAGCTTGTTGGCGAAAGCCACGACCACGGTGACCACGACGATGGCAGCGACGGCGGTGAGCACGGCGGGACCGAGGTGGGCGTAGAGCAGGGCAAGCGCCACGGCGATCTGCAGCGGCATCAGCCACAGATTGTGGAGCTCGTGCATGACGCTGGACACCTGCTCGGCGTCCACCTCCATGTAGTTCACGATGGCGCCGGTGCCGTGCACGCGCCGGGCGCCCGTGGACAGCCGCAGCGACTTGCGGTACACGGCAGCGAGCAACGCGGCGTGGATGCGCATCCCCAGCTTCTGGCCCTGGAACTCGTAGTGGTGCGACGCCAACGTCTCGGCCGTCTTGCCGGCTAGCAGGACGGCAACGAGCTGCAGCCCCTCCGTGAACTCCCCGCCGTGCCGGATGAACTGGACAAACCTGTCCACGAGCGACGGGCCGATGTACATGACGGAGAGGTGCGCCACGCCGAGCACGGCGGTGAGAAGGAGCTGCGGCCAGAAGGAGCGCAGCAGCGTGGTGAGCACCGGGTGCTTGGGCATGGATGACCCCGGCACTGGCGCGGGCCAGTTGGAGGTGAATAGCTCGTAGGCAACCTCGGCGGTGTCGGCCGGCGCCACTGGCGGGATGTCTTCGGTCGCGAGCGTCTCCCTGGAGCCCTTGCTGATGAGCGGATTTATCCATCCGAACGTGGCGAGCGAGAACCACGACGCCGTGGCGTACGTCACCTCTGCCGCGGCGGCATGGCCAACGTCGGACGAAGCGCCGACGACGGCGAGGCCAGTGGAGCCGGTGACCGAGAAATACAGCAGCGGGAGCGAGAGCGCCAGCCACGCGAACGCGAGTGGGTCATCTGGGAGGAGGGGCTCCCCGGCGGCGTACCTGGCGGCCGCGCACCCGGAGAAGAGCGCGGCGAAAGCCGCCGTGCCGAGCCAGAACAGCCTGAGGTGCAGCGGGTGGACGGCCAGCGCGGCCGCCCCAGGCTTCTTCTCCGCCGCGACGACCCCCGCGGCCGCGATGTGCGCCACGGCGTGCGCGGCGAGGAGCACGCACTCCGCCGCGACCCACGCCCCCGTGGCCCCCCGGCGGAGGCGCAGGAGCGCGGACACCAGCAGCACAAGCGCCGCCGCCACCTGGGCCCCGGACGCCGCGAGCGTTAGCCCGTGCCGGGTGCTGCCTCCGCGGCGGGGACCCGCCGCCGAGGCGAGGAGAGGCTCCCGCTCCGTCGCGCGGTGGTCGACGCCGCCGCCGTCATTGCGGCGGCGAGTGTGCCAGGCGCGGAGGGCGAGCGCGAGCGCGGCGAGGAGGAACACGAGGTCGAGGGCGGCGAGGAGCGCGCGCTGCGGGCACGGGGAGAGGAAGAGGAAGGCGAGGCTGGCAGGGAGGGAGCGCGGCGTCGGCGGCGGGGAGCAGGCGGTGGTGGAGAGCCACCTCGCGAGGGCGGAGTGGGACGGCATCGCGGTGGTTGTTGGAGTTGGAGGCCTGGCAAGTGGTGGTGCTGCCTCGGCGTTACATTTGAGCGCGCCGAGGCGACGAGGTGGCGGCGGCGGCGTGGGGGATGGCACATTGGAGGGAGGGGGGGGAGATGCTGAGCAGGCGGAGAACGTTGACGGCCGGAAAGCTTTGAATACTGGAGATGTGACTGACACGTGGACCCACGGAGGACACCTGCCGTGGCACTGTACGTGGGTACGAGTTCCGGCGAAAGCGTTGATAGCTGCGCCGTGTAGAAGGAGCAGTGGACCACGTGGCTCGGGTCAAAACCCCGCGCTTGCGTGGCCTTGGAGATGGCCGATGGGAGATCTGAATATCTTCAAAAAAGATTGGGCAGCTACCAGCTACATTTATTTACTGTACACTGCATCGAGATACGCGAGCATCCTAATTTAGATGTTTATGTCGCCACAGGCAATTTATATACGCTGAGGACATATATATATATATATATATATATATATATATATATATATATGGCATGTTTGATTTCCTTTACTTATCCATAAGCAACTTAAAAATAAGCAAATAAGTTGCTTATAACCCAAACACTCTTGCTTATAGAGTTGCTTATGCATAAGCAAATAAGCAAGTTTTAAGTTGCTTATGGTTGCTTATGGGGCACTTTACTCCTCCTACCCTCATTCTCTCTCCTCTCTCCCCTTTCTCTCTCCTCTCTCTCGGAACTACTCTGGCGGCGGCGTGCTTCCGCCCGCCGCCGCCGCTGCGCCGGCCGCCGGCCGCCTCCGCGCCGCCCGCCGCCCGCTGCCGCCGCCGCCTCTGTACTAGGAGCTGGTAATGGTTGGGGGTAGTGGGAAATGAGATGGCAGGGGCAAATATGTCATATGCAATCAGATAAGCAACCCAAACCAAACACCTAGACTTATAAATAAGCAACTACAAATAAGTGAATAAGCAACTTATAAATAAGCATCCATAACCAAACAGGCCCATAATCGTATCAAACCTTCACATTTAGGAACGGTGCAGTTGCTTAGTTGCAGGAGCTAAGCCATAAAAAATTTTGTAAGAAACAGTAACCTATGCTGAAATTTGTATGTACGATGAAAAGTTTTCTCTAATGATATGCATGCGTTTGATAAGACAATGTTATAGAAATAATAAGCATAGAGCATCTCCTTTCAGACTCTTATCTTCTCTTTTCTCAATAGTTATTGTGATAAATCAATAAGCCACTCTAACCCTCCCCGAATATCTAACTCTCCCCAGATAGAAGGGGAGTTGTAAGTCTCAATAGTTGGATTGGATGGAAGACTGCAAGTGTAACTCTCCAAATAACATGAGATACCACCCATTAATATTCCATCTGCTTCAAAATGTGTGTCGTTTTAGATTTTTTAGATACATATATTTTGCTATGTATCCAGACATAACTTTATATTTACGTGCATAGAAAAATCTATACATATAGAAAAGCTAAAACGATCTACATTTTAGAACGGAGAGAGTATTTATTAGAGACTACCAAAAATGCTAAAGCATCTCCAACAAACTGCCCATTTTTGGCTCTCTATTTGACTCTCTATCCAAGTTGGCAAAAAGATTCTTCTCTATATTAAGTTGTTCATTCCAACAGACTATCCATTTTCCACTTTCCAAATCCCAACAGCTAGCTTCTTCTCTAAAAATCCGCACTCTCCATCCACTCCAACATCCTCTCTATTTTGTACTACAACAGTCTCTCCATTCTGCACTCTCCATTCTGGCGATCACTGCGTGTGGAACCCACACTTTAGCAAGGCAAATTGGCTTGCCAAGTTGGATAGAGAGCCAGATAACAACTTTGTTGGACCATGATTTTTTTTACTGACTTGCCAAATTTTAACTTAGAGAGTCGCAAACTCTTTAGAACTTTTTTCTATTTCTAAAACCAACCTAGCGGCGTACAGCCAACTAGCGGTTTATACGTGTGTGCAACACACGCTTGGTTTCTACTTTCTAATAAATGCAAAATTGCTTCAGACTAGCACCTATCGGCCTACGCCCTAGATTTTTGTTATTTGTTTGTTTACTTTTATGCCACTTATCTCTTTTTTTAATTTGATAAACTCTTAGACTACTTCCAATGAGGAGTTTCATGAGGTTTCATTCTCAGTAATTAGTACACCATATAGGATTTTTTTTATGACATGGCATGAAATTAAAGAAGAAAGAGAGGGAATCAGTTTGATTTGGATGAAACCAACACACGAATACCAACTCTCCATGAGTCATGAAATTAAATGCGATTTTGATCCTATGAAACTACACTATGAAATTATGCATTGGGGACACTACTGGAAAAATCGCCTCTAGTACCGGTTCACAACCCCCCTCCAGTATCGGTTGTGCAACCGGTACTAGTAATCCAGTACTAAAGGGGGGTCATTTAGTACCGGTACTAAAGGGTACCCTTCAGTACTGGTTGGTATCCCTAACCGGTACTAAAGGCCTGCCACGCCACGCACGGGGGCAGCCTCATTAGTACCGGTTGGTATCCCCGGCCGGTACTAATTTTTTTCCTTTCTTTTCTTATTTTCTATTCCTTTATTCTATATTTGTATTTCGTATTTATTTCCTTTATTCTAATATTCTAATATATATAAAGTTCTATTTATTTTTAATATTACATTTAAGATACTATTATATATATATACATATTGTGCGTACACATATATGAATAATATTACACATATATATAGACATATTGTGCATACACATATCATATCTACTAATTGAACCCGAGTCCCGATGGTGCTGTAGATTTATCCGGTATTATGGAACTCCCCCGCAGGATTTATGACCTCGTCTAGTAGAAATCCACATAATTATTCTTGTATTGCCCTAAAAACTTCCGTCTCGAGGAGTTTTTCCTTCCTGTGTACATCATTTGTGTCATTGGCAAAGTTTATTATATATATAGTAGATCAATGGGTTTGGACAATTGAAACTTTTTTGAAGTATAAGCAAATGATCTGAAGTACTTAATCTAATTTTTCTAAGTACATACACATGGATTGGTTTTTGAAGTATAAGAAAATGATCTGAAGTACTTAATCTAATTTTTCTAAGTATGTACACATGGATTGGTTTTGAAGTATAAGCAAATGATCTCAAGTACTTAATCTAATTTTTTCTAAGTATATACACATGAATTGATTTTTGAAGTCTGCATATGAATTGAAAAACTTAATCTAATTTTTCTAAGTATATACATATGAATTGGTTATTGAAGTATAAGTAAATGAATTGAAACTTAATCTAATATGAATTGAAAAATTTCTAGGTAATTTCTAAGTATTTCAATTCATGGGAGAAATCAATTCTAATTCATTTGCTAGACGAGAAATACTAGGAATAAGATTTCTCATCTCCCTTGGTGAAATCTAATTGATTTAGAAATACTAGGAATAAAATCTAAGTGTTTGAAGATTTATAGTTTTTTATATGAACTCGGATGGATACAACTTATTTCTATGAAAAAGGGCAATCGCATCTAGCTAGAAAATACTAGTGGCATAGGAAAATCAAAGTTATTGATGTGATAACATTATCGAAACACGTTGTCGCTCGTTCCATCCAAACGCCGTACTCTATAACCTCAAATATGTAATTTTCACATATTTTCTATAATTTCTAGCTACTCCAACAATTTTCTATATTTTCTAGCTATTTTCTAGTACTGCAAAAATAAAAAAATAGCATGATTTCCAACACTTATACAAATTTTTCTACAATTTCTATATAATTTTCTACAATTTAAGATAATTTTCTAGCTATTTTCTAAATTTTTCTACAATTTTAGATAAAAAAATTAATGCCCCTTTAGTACTAGAGGGTACTAGAGGGTGGGTGGCGCATTAGCACCAACCGGTACTAATGTGCACCCTTTAGTACCGGTTGTTGCCCCCAACCGGTACTAAAGGGGTTCACGGGACGCGCTCCGGGCACCGTTGGACCTGATACTAATGCTAACATTAGTACCGGATCCAAACCTAACCAGTACAAAGCCTCGGGACGAGAGGTCATATTTCTAGTAGTGGGAGGGTAGTTTCAAACACCATTTTATTTCATTCTTATATGCGGCTGTTTTAGAAACATCAACATGAAATTTTTCATTGGGATTAGCCTTAGCAAACAAGGAACTAGTTCCCCTCCTCATGTAAACAACTTATACTTGGTGATCAATTTTTGTTGGGATTCCTCCAACGAGAACCATAAAAAATTACTGCATGCGAAGCAAAACAAAGCCCTCTTACATTTGGGAACTGAGAGAGGGATGGAGCCTAAGGGCATATATAATAGTACTATGCAAGTACCTGCCACATCATATACAGACAACAAAATAAATAAATAGTTGATACAGTGGTTTGTCTATATGTTGTCTAGAAATTAATTTAATTCATATATGGATGCATGAATCATGACGATCAAATGTTAATATAATCTTTGTATACCATTTTATTGCTTATTTGAGATAATATATGGTGCATACTATGCAAACTAATATAATCATTTCACAAGGACTGTAATGTAACATTATTATTATATTTCCTACCTTCTTGCCTGTCTAGAGGAACCTTATGTGATTTCTTTCTCTATCAAGGAACATATGGTAAAAAGGGCAAGATATCTATCTGAACTTCTCTCGCTGCCATTGACTTCGGTATCCTCCCTCTCTCACGGAGTGTTTGATCCCCGGGCTAAACTTTAGTCCTTATCACATCGAATGTTTAGATACTAATTAGGAGTATTAAACATAGACTATTTATAAAACCCATTGCACATATGGAGGCTAAACAGAGAGACGAATCTATTAAGTCTAATTAGTCCATGATTTGATAATGTGCTGCTACAGTAACCATTTGCTAATGATGGATTAATTAGGCTTAATAGATTTGTCTGACCATTTAGCCTCCATCTGTGTAATTAATTTTATAATTAACTCATATTTAATCCTCCTAATTAGCCTCCGAATATTTGATACGACACGGACTAAACTTTAGCTTCAAGATCCAAACACCCCCTCAATTGCATTGCTCGATCTGTTCAAGGCGACGCGCACGACATCTGGCAGCTTGGCTCCGACGGCTGGTGCGGCTCGGCATGGGCGTTGCGGCGTCCAGAGGCCACACAGCGCGGCATGGGCAACGTGGCGCGGTGCGGCGCGGACGGCTGGCTGGTGGCACAGAGCAGATGGCCAGCGAGCAGGGCACGCACAGCGGAAGTTTGCTCGCTGCTGCTGATTTTCCTTTCCAGTGGCGGAGCCAGCCATAGCTCCTAGGGCTCCTCTTCTTTCTCCCTCTTCTTCTTCCTCTTTTCTCTTTAAAAATGGAGGCAGGACTCAAAAAGGGTTCCATTATTTTTGGAAGGACAAGGGGGCTTGAGCCCCCCGACTCACCGGTGGCTCCGCCACTGATCCTTTCCCATCAGCATCGTTTCAAAATAAAATCACGCGATCCCACATCAGATCGAGCAATACCGTCGTTAGGAGAAGATGGTCCGTACAACGCGTCGTTGTCTTCTCGAAGTACGTGGTCGTCTCGCGAAATGATGGCCCATGCCTCTCTCTTCATTGAATGTTGTACACGTTAGATGGTTTTGCTTGTGTGGTACTATGGGTGCCGTCTTTCCGTTGTACATGCACTAAGGAACCATAACACTTCTGGGAAAAATTTTAGGAAACCCATCACAAAGGTGAGTCCATGGTCACAAACGATCGAAGGAAGGTCACTTTCCAACGGGTGTTTTTCTTTTAAAAAAACTATTCTACCTCCTCTTTTTTTTAGTTCGTCTGTGTTGAGGCTGTTATTCTGAGGAAGGGAGGAAGCTTTCCTTAGCCCAAATGCGGATCTTGGTTCTGTTGCTATTACTCGACCATGTTGTTGTTAATTCAATAATGTGAATCTTGGTATATAAAGTTGATTTTGATGGTTTAAGCGATTGAAGACTAGGAGATCATCACCACTCAAGATTTCATCTTTTGGAGTGGAGTCCCAACTACCTTAGTTCTGCTAAGGTCCTTTTCTTTCATGATTCAGTCCAATGGACTTGTACTTCTTATGCCAGAAGATGTATTCCCACGTTTGACTATGTTTATAAATTCCTGCACCAAATTTGCACCCTCACTCGTATCCTTAATTAGTTGCCACGTTTACATTTCTACATTTACTTCCTTGCAATGTGTAAATGTTTACTTTCGTAGAGTAGTTGCTAGCACTTGGACTAGGTTAAGCCTATTGTTATATTTTAAAAATAGTCACACTAGAAAAATCTAGAGTGGATCTCGATAACATATGAGATGGATTTTCCTTGTGCAAGTTTTGTTGAATCCAAGTAGTTTTTAACTTTCCTAATTCTCTCCCTCTCCATCTTATTAGGATGACAACAAGGTATTCTCACATGCTTTATATGCTTCATATCCATATATGCCATTCATTATACATGCGATTAAACTTTGAAATACTCTTAAGTGATTGCTGAACCATGCGCTTGTGGTACAAACTTTAGGTGCAAAGAGAATAGCAACCACCTTACTAATATTAGTAGATATAGAGATTAGTGGCTCAAGTACAAATATCACTTACAAAAGATAAAACCGTCTCTAAACCTACACGGAGACTGAAAATATCTTAATTGATGGCAAAGGAAAAAGTCCTATCTACTTCCTCCAAGTATAAGCTTGGTCTAAATTAAATTATATAAGTTGGATTATGAGCATATGTGTAGTATGGTAAAAGATCACTGATTAACTTATTTCAGATTATTTGTGGTCTTATAGTAATTTTTTACCCTACTACCCTTGGACTATAATCCAACTTATATAATGTAGGAGGGAAACAAACAGACGCTTAACCTCCTCATTTTGCTAAACCAGTTCAAACCACACCTTTTAACACATACTTAAACCGGATTTGATGACTTGGCAGAATTAGGAACCTGATTTTGCTGATTAGGATCCACACGTCAGCTGACCTGCGTGGCCGAAACATCAACCCCGACCCTTGTCAGGTTGTTAGGTGTGTTCCCTCATCCCTCGCACATTGTTAGGTTTCGCCCCTATCTCGCTCGCCCCCTGTCAGGTTTCTGCGGCTGCAGCCAGATCAATCTGGCGAATGATCAAGGAGCCGATAAGTTAATTGGTGAGAAGAAAAACATCCAGGGTTGTTTCCCTACCCATTCTACCGTGAAATTTTGGCTAATTGTTATTTTGGCGGCCAGGTGTTGGATACGTAGAAATTTGCCATACGAACAGCGCCAATTTACCTTGTATGATTGCTGAATGAACAGCCGCCCATTTGTTTTGTACAGGATCCGGAGCTGGAACGACCTGCGGGAAATTTTTGTAGGAAACTTCCAGGCCACGTACATGCGTCCCAAAAACTTCTGGGACCTCCGGAGCTGGTGCTTCGCCTCATCCAAGACAACAGAGGTCGGCACAAGCTAACCCCACCGTGGGAAGGTCCGTTCGTCATTGCACAAGTATTGCGACCAGGCACGTACAAGCTAGCGACCCCCGACGGGCAAGTCTTCACCAACGCTTGGAACATCGAACAGCTAAGACGTTTCTACCCTTAGCTATTTCTTCCAAGTTTGTACATACATACTTCCGTCATCTTTTAGTTGTGAAAAAGGGGTTGTTTTGAGTTGCCTTCGCTAAAGTCTCGTCCCAAGCTTAGGGATATCCGACCCCGGCTCTGCCCTAGGGTCGCATATCCCTTGGGGGCTGTCAAGGGCTCCGGCCCAAGACACTCAGCGTCCTCTCAAAACACCGTTTTTTTTTTCCAAATTGACCCTCTTCCTAAACGTTTGGGAGCGAAAAGAGAGGAGTGCGCGAACGACGCTCGGGTAAGACCGATCGGACTGCAAGAAACCCACGCCCCATCGGCTACGGTGCCTTCGCTCATTGGCGCTTCCCGACACGTCCGACCCGCACTCTGAACTTTCCAAACCCAAAAAACAGAAAGAGGATCGAAATTTTTTTCAAAAAATTACACAAAGAAAGGCCTCTGTGGCCATCGTGAAGGCAAGTTCAGAATTATTTAATTCTTTACATATTTTTGGGTCTCATCATGGGCGCTCTGGCGGGACGGCTTCCACCTCCAAGAGCTGCGCCAAGGCCTCCGCGGGAGTAAGCACCGACGCGTCGATCTCGTCCAGCTCGGCCTCGGAGTAGCCGGAGGCATACCCCCCGCTCATCGCGTCGAAGTTGATGTTGGAGTAGTGAGAGCCAAAGACGCCGAAGGCCCGCCTCACGCCGACGTGGAGTGCCTCCCGAGCGATCTCACGGGCTCGCCGGTATGTCCCGAGGACACGAGCCGTTAGTGTGCTCGTCCCCTCCTCCTGGACCACGCTAAGGTCTTCGCAGACGATGCGGACGGCATCCCGCAGGTTGGCATGCTCGACATGCTCCGCATCGGCGGCGTCCCTCAGCCGGGCGAGCTTGCTCTCAAGTCCTGTCCAGAAAAGCCTGCAAGTCAGGAACCGACGCAACATTACAAGCAAGAGGACAACGGAAGCCTTACCCTCAGATCGGGCTCTCAGTAGACGTTCCCGGTCGACCCCTTGGGACACGACGGTCTGAAGCCTCTGCATTTGCGACTGGAGCTGACTGACGTCCGCTCCAAGGTCGGCCGCCATCTTCTCGGCCTCAACCTTCTGGCCCACCTCGAGGTCGCACTCCTGCCGAGCTGTGTGTCACTCGTGCCAGATGCGCTCGACGGTTTTATGAAGGGCCTCATGCTCGAGGCCGACTCCCTCGTCTTATAGGGGGCGTGCGGGAAGTGAGAGAGAGATCCAATCGCAGTTATTGCGACGCCAGGTACGCCCGTCGCCTCTGCCTTTTTCGAGAACCGTGCGCGCGATCTCTTCCTGCTACAGGGAACATCCCCCCTCCTCGTTTCGCGGGCCCGGTGTTTTCCATCACTTCACCTCCCAGAGGGTGCACGCGCATGACTTCCTTCGCGTACGGCCTGGGGTCCACCAACAAGTAAAAAAGGGATACGGAGCTGAAAACGCTCCTACGGCCCATTACGGTCCAGGGGTTCGAAGGCTGACCCACCGTAGGGTTCGACAGTCGCCCCAGGATGCTCCCGAGCAAGGGGTGAGAAGGGACGGGTCCGCTAGCGGCCACCACCCAGGCGAGCGAAAGCCAAGGGCGTCCCGACCTCACGTTCGAGTCCGGACTGGCGTTTAAGTTCATGATTTTTCCCCGGAGAAAGGCAACGAGTCCCCGGATCCAATCGAATGGACTCGGGAACTATATGAATTGGCCATCCAAAATCTGGAGTACGCCACCAGCTTGGCCCGAGCCGAACCCCCCGAATGGGGACTGGGACTCCACTCGAACTGGCCCGTTCGCAGCTCAATGAGCACCACGGTTCGTCCAACGAGGATAACGTGGCACGGCTCACCCCCTCCATCCCAGCGAATGGACGCTTGAGGGGTAACGATCAAAAGTTGATCCAACCTCTCGATCGGTCTCCTGCAACGCGCGGGGGCTCGGGGGCTAGTATCGCAACCAACGACCATGCGTGTGGTCACAGTTTGGAGTATTGGAGCAGGAGTGATCGTCGAAACGATAGGGAATCTTCCTGAGCCGAGCCATCCTCGGAACACCCTACCTACCTAAAACTCCCCGGCCAAACCGAACGAGCGAAACTTTTTCTCCCTGATCAAATGCAGGTTGCGGGATAAACAAAGATCCTTGACGAACGACAAGTACAGCCTCTAGAGGAGCATCTTTGCTCCACCAAAGGCTCGGGGGCTACAGTTGGGGGGAAATATTAACAACTTCCTTATATTTCTTAAACGATGGTCATAAGGGCTCGGGCCCGCCTCCAGCAAACAATGACCTCCGCCGACCTGTCCCGACCCCCGGGTCAAAGGGTCGGACGCGCCAGACCCCCCGAGGCCGCACCTCATCCCAGCCAAGAGAGTTCCGCCTCGCCCGACCCCTGGGCGCGAGGGGTCGGACGCAGCAGGTCTCCGCCTCGCCCGACCACGGGCGTGTAACACCTGGTGTTTCAATCATCAAAGGTGAGTAAGAAAAGTTAAAGGTGAATTATGGAGAAAAAGAGAAGAAAATGACTAAAAGTCAAATTCAAGTCAAATTTGACCGAAATTTGAATTTTGAATTCTAAATTCATAGTGTACAAAATAGCGGGCTATAGCGAGGCTATAGCGGCACTATAGCGTTTGATGCTAACTGCTGCTACAACACTGTTGTACTAATTAGCGGGCTATAGCGGAGCTATAGCAGTTGAGCACAGCTCTACGCTAAATCTCATAGCCCGCTATTTTGTACATTGAAATTCAGAAAAATTGGGCAAAAATATGAAATGGAAGCTTGAGAGTGTTTAGAACTTTGGGGATCAAGATTGGAGACTAAACCTAGCCTTAAACATCTCAAGAAAGACAATGGAAAAATTAAAACAACAGTGTACTGTTCATTATCCGAAAATAGAATTTCTGAAAAACAGTATAAGTATCCATTTTGGAAATTAATTTCTGCCATATTTTCCAAACAAGTGGACCAAAGTAACTACACAGCAATGAAGTATGAACTTTGGACAAGTATATTAGGGTGTTGTTGGTCAAGAACAGTAAAGGGACCAAATTCAAATTAAGGCCCAAAGTTAGCACTTTACCACGGTTAACTTAGCTGCTGAACTGAACTTTGTCTAAGTCTGAAAACAGCAATCAGTAGCTGAGTTTGGAGCGAAATTCAGAGGGATGTAGTGCAAAGGGTATAAGTGTTTATGAGCAAAATGGGATCTTTGATAGTTGTAGAGCACAAATGGTTAGCAGTTGGACTAAAAAGAATGAGTTTGGGCCACTGGAATAGAATTAACAGAAGGGTAAATGACCATGTTGAGGGTCTGACGAACTGAATGAAAGGTTCAAAGGGATTCAGTTACCCGAGAGAAGGAAATTTGAAATTGACAATAATTGGATGTTTATCTCGGGTAGGAGTTTAAATAGAAATTGGAGAGCTTGAGATTATCTTCAAGATTGCTTAAGTGACCTTGGGACCGTCGGATTCACAATCAGCCGTGGAGAGGCTCTGAACCTCGGGTGGCAGAGAAGCAAAGGAAGGGGCGGGGGGGGGGGGGGGGGCGATAGAAGCAGAGCAAGACGTGTCGCCGCCGGCATCTTCCATCGTCCGCCAGCGCAACATCTACGCCACCTCCTCACCACGCAAGCCTAGCACTAGGCCACGGTGTCGCCCATGCGTGCGGTAAGTCTTTCGAATATCTACCGCTCCCGCCGCCATTTCTTACTGCTATGTTTTTCACCGCCGCCCGTAGCTCTCCGTCAAGCCACCGCCACCGATCAAAATCCCACCACCGCAACGCCTCCCCCATCGATTCCTCTCGCCCAGACCTCCGCTCATACCTCACCTACAGCCCTGTCAGCTTGTTGTCCAGCTTCTCCGCTGGTGCACCTGTGACCGCCGCCATTTTCGTACGCCGCCGCAAGACCTCCTGCTCACGGTGAGCATCACCTTGCCGTTGTTATCCTTCTTTGTGGTAAGCCGTAGGTAAGCGCCTGGGGTACTAGGAAGTTGTAGAGGTAGTCAGAAGGGTGAGTTATCCCGCCGTCATGCTTGGTCACGGCTGGCGGTCAGTCCCGCCGCCCGCCGCTGTGGAGAGGGTAGCTCCGTCCACCTTCTGGGGAGCTGCCGCCGTGCACGGGTGTGCTAGGGCATGGGGATGCTTCCCCAGCCCGGCCCTGTTGCCGGTGGGGCGCCGGCCGGCGAGCTGCGCCGCCCCTGTTGCGCTCGGGTTTTGGCGCGAGAAGGAAGAAGACACTGGCGACAGCGGGCCCGCGTGTCAGTCGGAGAAGGGGGGGAGCGTAGAAGAGGCCGGCCAGGGCGCAGCGAAAGCGTGGTGGGTCGGAGTCCAATAGGCCCAGGCTCCGGTACGGGGGCCGATAAAGGAAAAAGGCCGGGGGCCTGAGAGGTCCAGCAGGCCGATGGGCCGGTGGGGCAGGCCGGTACCATGGAAAGAAAAAGAAAAAGGACAGGTGGGCCGGTGGGTCGGAACCGGATTAAGAGAGAGGAAAGAAAAGAGAATCGACCCAGTGAGCCTGGTAGAGGAGAAAAGGGCCGGCGGGTAGAAGGAATAGGGGAAAGAGGTGGGTCTGAGCCGCGTGCCCAGCGTAAGAGAGAGGGGGTAGGAAGGGGGTGAGTAAGAAAAGTTAGGCTGGGGGTTTTTGGGAAAAATTTAGATTTTCTTTTGTAGAATAATAGATTAAATTCGTATATCACCATTTAAATCACAGAAATTTCTAGGGGTGTCCAAAATTAGTGAAACCAATTTTGTTAAGATTATTTTATTTTCCTTTATGCATTAAAAAATTTTATATCCTAGGAAAAATAATAAAATTTAGGTATTTGTTTAATGCCTTTTCATTAAAGGTATTTAAATAAATACTTAACCCTTATTAAATGCATAAAATATGGAATAATGTTTTCATAATCACAAATTATTGTTAACTCATAGGAAATTAGGTTTCAAGACTAGAAAATAATTATAATGTTTTCTAAAAATAAAAGAAAAGGCCTAAGGTAGGGTTAGTAAAGAAAATAAAAATGGTGGGTTAATCTTTTTGGGTTTTTGTGTGTTGGCTTGCAACTTTATCATGATAAATTGTGTAGTCCCTTGTTGGCTTGCAACGTTATCATGAAGGAAAGTTGTATAGTCTTGTATTCAAAAAGTTGCATCACTAACCCATGCATATGCTTTATCTTAGACACTGAAGCACCGGAAGAGGATTTCGTGGAATTATCAGAAGGATCTCCAGAGTTTGAAGAGATCATTGAATTGATCCCCTGCGAAGCCAATCCGTCAGACAGTACTAACATTTTTATAGAACAAGGCAAGCCCCGGTGCATTTATACCTATCTACTTTGGAAGTATTATTTCATGTGTCCAATTATTGGTTAATTTCTATATGAATGCACTAAGTCTAGGAGTTGATTGAAACCCATTCTTGTGCATAATCATACCTTGTTTTAAGGACATCTTTGCCACTTGTTCAAATGATTAGTAAGTAACCCAAGTTTAGAAATGCTTAGATGCTTAAAGTAACTTGGTTACCCAACCTTAAGGTGAAATTTTGAGACATACATGCTAATTATGGTAAGGTAGCTTGGAAGTTGAAAGGAGATGTTAGTTATGTCTGCTAGTTTAATCCAGTTTAGGTCCGATCGTTGTCTTAACCTTTGATCAAGTGAATGACACCTGATTACTTACTGGGTATGGGACCAGTAAAGCCCGGTAGATTAGTAGACTCTCTGATCGGGAATATTCGTACCCGTGTTTGACGTGCTGGAGATTGGTAGGGGCATAGCCTGAAACTCACATGGAGATCAGGCCAGACGTGGGGTCCCATGTGGGGGTGCGTCCCTGGGTCCGGGTAGTCTTATTCCTAATTCTTAGGTATGCTAATCGAAAGGTCGTTACGTATGACCTGGACAGTCGTACATAGCTGGTGATCAGAGTGCTCTCCTGCAGGATGTAAATTGATCCGGATCGCCACAATTCTCGGTTATGAATGCACTTGATCACTATTGAGCATCGTAGTATAATTTCATGAATACAATGTCTTTCCAGTAATAATTTGATATATGACTTCTACCTTGCTGCTTGCAAAATATTCTTTTTGTCATCATTTAGAATGGTTAAGTAATAACCTAATTGGAATAAAAGATAAAGCTAAGGTCTCACTTTTAGTAAGCTCTTTTGGCAAAAAGTGTGTCAGCCAGTACACTAAACAACTATCATATAGTTTCAGAAAAATTATTATATCGGTTAGTCGGGTAAGTCTTGCTGAGTACCCCGTATTCAGGGTTATCCCTTGTGGCTGTTTTCAGAGGCACCGCAGGAGTCCGCCGAGGAGGAAGCCCTGAAAAACTAGGGTATTGTTACGAGTCTTGCAATACCCTTAGAAGAAAACTTAAACGCTCATCTCCCACCTGGACCAGTTTATGTTTTAAACTCCTAGAATCTCTCTAACCTGCACTGTTAAGTTTATTTCAAACTACGTTATGTAATAACTCGTACCTCATGTATGTATGTAAAAATGTAATATTTGTTGATGCTTTCCCATCGTGGAAGTAATCCTGGTGTATGGCTATGAGACGTGACGTGGATCTTTCGAGGAGTCCTAGGGACACTCGACGGACTACCGGACTTATACTGTTTTAAGTGCGTTTTGGATAATTGCTGTTCCAACAGCGATTAAGCGCATTTAAGCTAGTTTAAGTTGGGCGGTTCCGCCACAGGGCGCAAGGGGTCGGACGCGCCCGACCCCCCGTCGCAAGGCTCCGTCTCGCCCGACCCCGGGCGCTAAGGGTCGGACGTGTTCGGACCCACAGGATAGAGCTTCGCCTCGCCCAAGGACGTGAGCGGACCAGCAGAAGGGGGCGCAGATCTTGTGGGCCCCCACCAATCTCGTCATAAATGCAACCGATGGGATGCCCATGTCCAGAATATGGCTCTGACACACGGAGAGGCGCCTGCGTCCCCCGACATGACCCGCCGGAGCTTTCGGGCGGCACACTGCTACCACGACTGCACTGCTGCCACGACTGCGCCATCCTAACCCCCCACTGTAGCGTCTGTCATAGGGCACTCATCGCCCATGCGCCCTGACGGAGGAGGGCGCGCCGCCCGGTTTCCCGCTCGGCTTGGCAAAAAGGGCACATCGGTCGCGCCCCCCGGTCAGCACACGTGGCTACAGTGGTCAGCATTGCCCGCGATGTGCACGACCACAGTGGCCAGTTGTGACCACCAACTCGCACAGCTGCAGTGGTCGGCGGCCACGCACGACCCACATGCTTGACTACAGTGGTCGACCTCCAAGCCTTCAACGGAACCCAACGGCAACCACCCCTCCTTGGTGACCATGCTGACAAGACACAGAGACCAGGTGGGTAGGCGGCATCCCCGATGGCTCGGCCCGTCTCCTTGTACTTTATCTCCCAGGCTTTTTTTTTACTTTCCCTTGCTCCTGACTCGATTGTAACTCCTGTGTCCTCCTTACGCTATAAAACGGAGGACCAGGGAGTCCAAGAAAGGGACGGCTCTCAAGGGAACCGAACAACCCCCAACTCACAACTCTTCCTCAGGAGCATCAGTACAAACCCACAGAAACTTGGGACCAGCTTTCCTCTCTCATCCGTTTGTAACCCCTACTACAAACTCTGCACGAGTAACACGAGCAGCCACCCACATTGGACGTAGGGCTATTCCTGCTCGAACCAGTATAAACCCCGTGTCCTCTCGTGCAACCATCCAAGCCTTACGCGCATAGAAAATAAATTTACTTACCGGAGTCTTGACCCGTGATTCTTGACAACAACACCGTCTCTCCAACCAAATATCAAGTGGGATCATCCGATGCCAAAAAAGAAGGATGACCCTATATGCTGTACCGTCCATTCCTTCCCTCCATCCGAACACACCCGTACTGTCCTTTGCGCCACAAGACGAAACGTCACAAAAACGTTCCATCGTCCCTGAAACTCGGCACCCGCTTTGAAACTCGGCACCCGCTTCCCACGCATCAAAAAAACGTCAATACCCTCCTCCCCTGGCCGCGGGCGGCGGGACCCCTTGGCCGCGCCGTCGAACACAATCGCGAGGCCTCCTTCCACACAGTTCCACGGGAGCATGTCGCTTCGGATTCATCTCGCGTAGCCGCCGCGCTCCTCCACGCTCTACTGTTCGCACAGAAACACGCTCCGTCCGGATTGGAGTGATTATTTCATCTAACGTTGGTTAGCGATCCCCTTAGCTCATGGATCCTTCTTTACTGCTTGCAATCCGTCCAAATCAGTCGTTCCTGCATCTTTACGATCCGGTCCCGGGTCCTCCCGGTCCTAGTTTGTTGCGATTCGGTGGTGTTATAGCTGAATCCCCTGTTTATCTTGTTCACGCTTTTTTCGTTGCCCGATCTGCATAGACCTAATGCGGTGGTTGGTGGCTAAAAATTCTTCAGCGGCGGAAAAATAGGGGCCGGTATCAAACGAACTGTCGCACACTAGCACCACCTCGCCGTAAACCCCCTTGTCCCCTCCCCTCCCGCTGGTCCTCCGTCGACTACCGCCGCCGCAGGGCTCCTTCCCTCCTCTCCCGTTCTGGTGGTGGGGGATGGGCGAGGTCTGATTCCTTGCTGCGTTGGTGAGGAGAAGGGAATTTGATTTTCTTCCGTTGCCCTAATTTCTCGATCGGACCCCAATTCCTCGTTTTTTCTATTCAGAATTTTTGTGCTGCATGGAGCCTTACTAATAAAATCCTCCGTGGGGTTCGTTTAGGTCCTTCTTCGGTGCGCGTGCTGTTTTGTTTCCGAAAATTCTGGGAGTTCGTCTGAATCCCCAATGGCCCAAGTGGATTCCGGCCCTGCCTCCATCTCCCTCGATCCACAGGTAGGCCTACGTGTTTTTTACCTTTTGATTTCTTTTCTATCTATCAAATGTGCACAGAATCCACCGCTTTGGGGTCGATTAGATGCTTCAAAATTAACTACCTAAACAGAACATGCTGCAATTGTTATGGCATTGATCAATAAAATAAAGTAAAAATGAAACGACCATCCAAAGAAGGTGTAGTAGACTTCTGAAATCCGGGCCCTTTGGTTTTGTGGCGCTCACCACTTATGCGTAGTTATACTCTTTATCTCTATAATTAATCATGTTCCCTGCCCTCCTATGTCCTGAGCATTTAGACTTCGTTCATTTGCCTCTGTAGAGGTTTGGTGCCCCTTCGATTAACCCCCCACCATCCTCTGTATTTGTGCAGTTACATAACCATCTTGTGTGTTTATGCAATTCTTGCTGCATGCTAATTTTTGAATGTCTTCATCAAAATTTTTCCTTTTTCCCTATCGAGAATCCTTTTAGACTGTTAGGTATATCTGATTGCTGTGTGACAGGTAAAAGAGAATGAGGAACATTACATGGGTTTGTTGGTGAAAGTGTCACTTCTGCTGGTCAGCAAGGATTTCCCACTTGAGGTCCAGTGCCATGGAGCTAAAATGATAAAGGTCTTTCTAAGTTCTTTCATTTATCTACAGTGTGTAATGTCACACTTGCGCATTAGTGCAGATCTGCAGGGTATAATTAATGCATGAATAATCATTCATCAATCATCACATGTAAACTCAACTAAATTATACAAAATAATTGGCGTGTACAATTAGCTAAAATGAAATCAATTTTCATCATCATGTCAAGCATCAAAAGATAACAAAAGTGTTATACCCAAGTTCCCACAGTGTATTGCTAGTACTTGGGGTGCATTGTTCTTGCTTGTGTTTATGACCTCTATGCTCATGGACTGGACTAGATAAAATATTACTAATTGTTTCTCATACATGGTTTGTTAGAATTTTAGCAATTAGTGATAAGCTGTGTTGAACTGCTGCCACCATTTGCTGTAGTTTGATGCTTGATTGGAATAAGATTGATAGGCCATGGCTGTTGGTTATGGTTTTTAAACATGTCCTTTAACTATATATGATCTGGTGTCCTTTATTCTAGCATATGTGGACCCAGGGGTATTGTTTTTAGGGTGACGTAACACTACAATTTGTATTGATAATGATTTGTTGATGTTACTAGGGTAATTATACAGTAACTATTTGTTTCTTTTTACTTGGGCATTTTCAGCATCTCCTAGAAATCAGGTGCGAGGACCTTAGCAGAGCTGATCTTCTAAATTTGAACCTAGCGCTGGTTAAGTCCCCCAATGAAGATCATACATTGAGAACAGCTGATCCTGGGGAACAGACCAAGCATGCAAGTAGTTTACTTCTGCTTTCTGTAAACAACAGCTCGAGAAGTTCAGCTGCGGAGGAAACAGGTGAATATATAGTAATATGATAATTGTTTGTCTGATGAAAGTTGGCCTAATAGGTCAGATTAATAATTGTTTGTCTGATGAAAAGTGGGCCTGATATGTCAGATTAATACTGAGGCCCTGTGTACTAGGAACTGGAAGAATATATTTCACTATTTTTCTTGACCTCAATTTTGTCTCCAGTCCAACATCTGTGCCCCTTCTGCTGGATAAGTCTTTGCTGGTTGTCTTGCTGCTGGTCTTCAAGGACCAGCTGCTGTACTGGTCCTGCTGGTCCTCAAGGATCAGCTATTGTACTAGGCCTTGTGCTGCTGGTCCTGCCTAGGACTGCAGCTGTTGTTGACTAGAGGACGGTGGGGCTGTAGCATATGCTTGCTGCAGCACCACCTTTGTTGACTACTTTTAGGGTAGGACAGTCCTAGGCATCTTAGACTAAATAGGACAGCATCAAAAAGGCATCTTAGACTAGCATATGCCTTGATGCTTGGCTGGTTGGCTGCTTGGCCAGCTATAAATATGTATCCCCAACCCTTGGTTGGACATGGTATTGTGGAAAGAAAACCCAGAAAATTGCCCCAACTCTTCCTATTGCCATCCTCTCGATGAGAGTTACAGTTCAGATCCTAACAACTGGTATCAGAGCCGTACTATCCTGTAGCTTGAACATCTCCTGCTCACAACCCTCCCCAGCCACCTTTCGTCCCCAGCCGGTAACAGAAGCACCGGCTGTCCCTGCTCACTCCTCTCCCTTTACACAGACGAGTGGCAGCTCGTCGGAAGTAGCCTCTTCCCCACGTAGCCCCCCGGTGGCGCGCTATGTCCGCTGGACAGTCTCAGCACTCGGTCTCCTCGAGCGCGCGGCGTCGGCAGGAGGCCGAGCTCGCTGCGGCAGAGGAGCGTACCCGAGTGGCGGCGGAGACCGCTGCGGCGGCGGCAAGGGCGTCGAGGCTGGCGGCAGTGGAGCTGGCTGCAGCAAGGGCGGAAGCGGAAGCGGCGGAGGCGGCAGATGCTGCACGTGCGGCGGCAGCGGAGCTCGAGACTCTACGCGGCGGTAGCATCAGTAGCGCTACCTCTGCCGATGGCGGTACTGACGTAGAGCTCGTGCAAGCAAGGGAGGCGGCGCACGAACGGGCGGCGCAGTGGGCAGCCGAGCACCCCTGCGGGCGCGGCGGCGGCAGCCCAGACGGGTGTGCACGCGTCGGCGGCGCTCCAGGCGGGGGCGCGCGCGACGACCGTTTTCCTGGTGGACATGGTGACCGCGACTTCCAGGGCGACCCGCACATCGCCGTCGCATTGGAGGTCCAGCGATTGCGGGAGAGGGCTGCCCAGCTGGAGGCGGAGATGGAGTTCGATCGGCGGCACGGCGGCCGGGTCGACAGAGAGCGCGGCCCTTACAGGCAGCGTGGCTCTCCCTCCCCGGACCGCCGTCATGGTCGCCACGGGGCCCATGCTGTTGTCAGGGAAGTCGGCCCTGGTGGTGGGTGGCCTACCCTCACCAAGACCAACTACGTCGAGTGGGCCGTGGTGATGAGGGTGAGGCTCCAGGTGCGGCACATGTGGGAGGCAGTCCGGTACGGCGACGTCGACTACGATGAGGATCGACGGGCACTGGACGCCCTCATCGCTGCCCGCCCGAGATGCAGTTCTCACTTTTCCAGAAGCGGAATGCCAAGGAGGCTTGGGACGCCGTCGCTGCGGCACGCATCGGCAGCGATCGCGCCCGCAAGTCCACACTGCAGGCACTTCGCAAGGAGTGGGAGAACCTGGCCTTCAAGCCAGGTGAGGACGTTGATGACTTTGCTCTCCGTCTCAACACTCTGTTGCAGAAGATGGTGCAGTACGGCAACGACACCTACGGCGAGGAGAGAGTTGTCGAGAAGCTCCTCCGCTGCGTACCCGAGAAGTACAAGCAGATCGCTCGCTCGATCGAGTCTCTACTGGACCTCTCCAGGATGTCGATCGAGGAGGCGATAGGTTGCCTCAAGGTCGTCGACAGCGATGAGTCACAGCCTCCCTCAGGGCCTGTCATCATTGGCGGGAAGCTCCATTTCACTCAGGACCAGTGGGAGGCCCGCCAAAGTGATCGGAAGAAGGGGGAGCCTTCTTCCTCGACAAGCGGCCGCAGGCGCGGCAAGCCACGCAAGGCGCCCAAGGCTCGACAAGGTGCCGAGGGCGGCACGCGAGGAGACGCCCAGGGTGGTGCTGGCGGCGCGCGAGGAGGCGCCTAGGGTGGTGCCGCCGGCGAGCACAGGCCGCCACGCGATGACACGTGCCGCAACTGTGGCAGGCTTGGCCATTGGGCCAAGGACTGTCGACAGCCAAGACGCGGCCAGGCTCACATCGCACTAGCGGAGGAGGAGGAGCCGGCTCTACTTCTGGCACATGCAAGCATCGAGCTAACTCCAGCGGCATCGGCCGCAACGGTTCTTCTCCACCTTGACGAGCCGAGGGCACACGCCTTCCTCGGTGACGGCTCCAGCAACGATAGGACTGAGGGGTGGTGCCTCGACACCGGCGCTACCCAGCACATGACCGGTCGGCGAGAGTTCTTCACCGAGCTTGACTCTAGCGTCCGAGGCATCGTCAAGTTTGGGGATGCCTCCGGCGTAGAGATCAAGGGCGTCGGCTCCGTCATCTTCACCGCCGAGTCTGGAGAGCACAGGCTGCTCATCGGAGTGTACTACATCCCCGCGCTGAGGAACTCTATCATCAGCCTGGGACAGCTGGAAGAGAATGGTTCGCGCGTGGTGATCGACGACGGAGTCATGAGGATTTGGGACCGTCGTCGTCGCCTTCTTGCCAAGGTAACCAGAGGCGCAAATCGCCTCTACATCCTTAACGTGTAGGTGGCACAACCCTTCTGCCTCGCTGCTCGTCGGGATGACAAGGCGTGGTAGTGGTACGAGCGCTTCGGGCACCTTCATTTCGAGGCCCTGAAGCGGCTCAGTGCCAAGGAGATGGTGCGAGGCCTACCATGTCTTGATCACGTGGAGCAGTTCTGTGATGTCTGTGTGTTGACAAAGCAGAGGCGGCTCCCCTTTCCCCAGCAGGCGAGCTTCCGAGCCAAGGAGCGGCTCGAGCTCGTGCACGGGGACTTGTGTGGCCCGGTGACACCGGCCACACCCGGAGGACGACGCTACTTCTTGCTGCTCGTCGACGATCTCTCCCGCTACATGTGGGTGATGGTCCTCGGCAGCAAGGGGGAGGCTGCGAATGCCATCAGGCGCACGAAGGCTGCTGCGGAGGCGGAGTGTGGCTGCAAGTTGTGCGTGCTGCGCACCGACAACGGCGGCGAATTCACGGCGGCTGAGTTCGCGTCGTACTGCGCTGATGAGGGCATTCAGCGCCACTACTCCGCGCCGTACAGCCCGCAGCAGAACGGCATTGTTGAGCGGCGCAACCAGACGGTTGTGGGGATGACTCGGGCCCTCCTCAAGCAGAGGGGGATGCCGGCTGTTCTCTGGGGAGAGGCGGTGGTGACGGCTGTCTATATCCTCAACCGCTCACCCACCAAGGCGCTCGACGGTAGGACGCCATACGAGGCTTGGCATGGGCGCAAGCCGGCGGTGTCCCACTTGCGGGTCTTCGGCTGCCTCGTGTTTGCCAAGGAGCTTGGCCACATCGGTAAGCTTGACAACAGGAGCACTCCAGGATTGTTCATCGGCTACGCGGAGGGTTCGAAGGCCTACCGCATTCTCGACCCGGAGACACAGCGTGTGCGCACAGCGCGCGATGTTGTGTTCGACGAAGGGCGAGGATGGGCGTGGGACAAGGCGGTGGACGACAGTTCGACTCCGACGTACGACGACTTCACTGTCGAGTACGTCCACTTCGAGGGAGCTGGGGGAGTAGGCAGCTCTTCTTCGCCGAGCGTGCCTACCCCAGTCCCCGAACCTCCACCGACTCCGACGCCTGCTACTCCGGTGTCGCCACGCTCTCCAGCCGCGACTTCGGCTGCGACGAGATTCTCGCCGGCACCACCACAGCCGGCGACGCCACGTACTCAAGCACCGACAGCCACCCCTCCGGGCACGCCTACTTCGACACCAGCTCATGTCAAGCACAACCCGGTGGAGTTCGCTACTCCGCTCTCTCACGACGAGGAGCGCATCGACGCGTACCACGACGGCGAGCAGTTGCGGTACCGTACGATGGAAGACCTCCTCGGCGACCAGCCGGTGCCGGGACTGGTGCCTCGTGACCTGGAGGCACAGTTGCACCTTTCATGCGACGACGGCGAACCTCGGTCTTTCGCGGAGGCCGAGAGACACGCGGCATGGCGCGCTGCGATGCAGTCGGAGATGGACACGGTTGAGAAGAACCGCACCTGGGAGCTTGCTGACCTCCCTCGTGGTCACCGTGCAATCACCCTTAAGTGGGTGTTCAAGCTAAAGAGGGATGAAGCCGGTGCCATCGTCAAGCACAAGGCTCGCTTGGTGGCACGCGGGTTCGTGCAGCAAGAGGGGATCGACTTCGACGATGCTTTCGCCCCCGTGGCACGGATGGAGTCCGTGCGACTCCTCCTTGCGTTGGCCGCCCAGGAAGGCTAGCGCGTTCATCACATGGACGTCAAGTCGGCGTTTCTTAACGACGACTTGAAGGAGGAGGTCTACGTACACCAGCCGCCGGGTTTTGCGATCCCCGGCAAGGAGGGCAAGGTGCTGCGCTTGCGCAAGGCCCTCTATGGCCTGCGGCAGGCTCCGAGGGCGTGGAATGCCAAGTTGGATTCCACGCTCAAAGGGATGGGCTTCGAGCAAAGCCCGCACGAGGTGGCCATCTACCGGCGGGGCAATGGAGAAAATGCCCTGCTGGTGGGTGTCTACGTCGACGACTTGGTGATCACCGGCACCAAGGATGCGGAGGTGGCGGCGTTCAAGGAAGAAATGAAGGCCACCTTCCAGATGAGTGACCTGGGGCCTCTCTCCTTCTACCTGGGGATCGAGGTGCACCAGGATGATTCCGGGATCACGCTTCGACAGACCGCCTACGCCAAGCGCGTCGTGGAGCTAGCCGGGCTCACCGACTGCAACCCAGCTCTCACTCCGATGGAGGAGAGGCTGAAGCTGAGCCGCGACAGCATGACGGAGGAGGTAGACGCTACGCAGTACCGGCGTCTTGTGGGGAGCCTTCGCTATCTCGCCCACACACGGCCGGACTTGGCATTCTCCGTCGGCTACGTCAGTCGGTTCATGCAGCGACCGACGATGGAGCACTAGCAGGCTATGAAGAGGATCGTCCGCTACGTGGCGGGGACCCTCGACCACAGTCTCTTCTACCCGAGGTGTCCCGGGGCGGCACACTTCGTCGGGTACAGTGACAACGACCACGCCGGCAACATCGACACTAGCAAGAGCACGAGCGGGATTCTCTTCTTCCTCGGCAAGTGCCTCGTTAGCTGGCAGTCGGTCAAGCAGCAGGTGGTGGCGCTGTCCAGCTACGAGGCCGAGTACATCGCGGCCTTCACTGCTTTGACTCAGGCGCTTTGGCTTGCCCGACTGCTCGGTGATCTCCTTGGCAGAGACACTAGAGCGGTGGAGCTCAGGGTGGACAGCAAGTCCGCTCTAGCCCTGGCAAAGAACCCCGTTTTTCATGAGCGGAGCAAGCACATCCGGGTGAGGTATCACTTCATCCGAGGCTGCTTGGAGGAAGGAAGCATCAAGGCGAGCTACATCAACACCAAGGATCAGCTTGCGGACCTACTCACTAAGCCCCTTGGGAGGATCAAGTTCCTTGAGCTCTGTTCCAGGACCGGGATGGTCCAACTTTCCCACAAGATGACGCACAAGACTTAGGGGGAGAATGCTGGATAAGTCTTTGCTGGTTGTCTTGCTGCTGGTCTTCAAGGACTAGCTGCTGTACTGGTCCTACTGGTCCTCAAGGATCAGCTGTTGTACTAGGCCTTGTGCTGCTGGTCCTGCCTAGGACTGCAGCTGTTGTTGACTAGAGGACGGTGGGGCTGCAGCATATGCTTGCTGCAGCACCACCTTTGTTGACTACTTTTAGGGTAGGACAGTCCTAGGCATCTTAGACTAAATAGGACAGCATCAAAAAGGCATCTTAGACTAGCATATGCCTTGATGCTTGGCTGGTTGGCTGCTTGGCCAGCTATAAATATGTATCCCCAACCCTTGGTTGGACATGGTATTGTGGAAAGAAAACCCAGAAAATTGCCCCAACTCTTCCTAGTGCCATTCTCTCGATGAGAGTTACAGTTCAGATCCTAACACCTTCCTCGTCTACATCAATTTTATCCTGTGAATTGTTTCATTAGTTTGGCAGGATGCCAACTCATACGCACCTACTCTATTGTTTCCCAAAGATTGCTAACTGTTATTCTCTTCCTTTTTCCCCAGTCGATGGTCATGCGCCCATCACTTATTTCGGATCGCGTACAAAGTCGGAGTATACGAGATTGATCTACATCTCAGAATCTGATAAAAGTAATCTCAGCAGCAGCAGCAGCACCACCTCTGGTACCAGATCCGATGGCACAAGATCTGAGACTGGTAGCTGGTGGAATAGTGAAAGCAGCAAGAGCAGTAATCTGTCTTGTATGAGATCCTTTGTATTGCCTTTCGATGACCAAGTGGACTATGATGAGAGTGAATTAGAAGTTCAGGTAATTCCTGTAATGTTTACGTGTATTTTCCTTAGATCTTTTTTGAGGATGTATGTATTTTCCTTAGCTCTTGCTTATGCGTATGTCACTTTTGTAGATCAATGGATCTGCATGTGACTAGATTTTTTTTTCTTTTTTGTTAGTTACATTTTATTGAACAAAATCACATATTTCTAGAACATTTTAATATTTAAGCTGGAACATTTTTTAGTCCGTGGAAACAATATTTTGCTGTTACCCAGGAACACAAGTTATAAAGATGGACTTGCACATAAGAAAAATTCTAGTTCAACTTTATATAGAGCAATTCACAAAACACATTTAAGGGATAGAAAAAGTGATTCATGCATAAATCATAATCAAGATCTAAATGATTATGGAGCAAATATGATTTTCTATTTAGTTTGGTCTCTGCATCAATTTAACCTTTACCATCCTTACTATTTGTCTTCAATTTGCATTACAGAGGCTCATGTCAATCGACATGTTTGAGAACGATGAAGTCGATGGTGATCCTGAGGATCAAGTTGTTCCTAAGGATCATGATGATTTTGGTAATAGGATTACCATCTCGAAAAAGGTTGCTGATATTGTTCACCCACGAATGTTGGTAAGTGTCCTTTTCATTCATCTGATACACTAGTATGCTATTAGTCTTATTCTCTTATTTAAAGTCGTCTTGTTGATGGTACAGGGTTTGGATGGAAAAGCTTATAGTCATCAAGTTAAGGCCTGTCTACTCTTTGCAGAGCATAACATACTGTGGGAAGCTTTTGTTATAATATCCCGTTTGAGGTATAGCATAATTATCTTTTGATTAAATGGAACTACTCTCTCTCTCTCTCTCTCTCTCTCTTCGCATGTGCGTGTTTATGTACTAAAGTCTAAAGTATGCTGTTAATTGATTAAAATTGACTAATATGTATAAATATTTCCTTTCATAGACTCTACAATGTGCGAGAACTTTCACCATTGGATACGCCCTGTATGGATAAATTTGTTTAGATCCAAGAATAGAATGATATTAGATTGTCTTTTGTAATTTCTTCAAAAGTCAGCTAATGATTAGAGTTATACCTTAAGACATTCTTTATGAGTAGGGATAATGGTCGCAACCATCTTTGCATTAGAAAGTAATTCTTTACTTCTGAATTTCTTTGTAGGGACACCATGTACAAAGGCATACTTCCTTGGTTGCTTAATCCTCTCAACGTAATATGGACCCAACCAGATTGGGAGAGTACATTTCTCTCTGATGGATTTGGGCTATCATGTCTGTTTTCTGATGGTAGTTTCTTGAAGATGGTTTACAATGTTGTAAAGTTCTATGAGGATGAGCTCAAAAGAAGCATAGAAGAAGACTTCACTGAGAAGCAATCTTATGATACTTCCTCTGTATCCCTTCACTTGTTCCTTCCTTTGTTACTGCAGGTATAAGTTAAATTGAACTTTAAGTTTTCCCCAAATTAAGATTGTAAGAACATAACTGAGTAGATGCACATACTAATTCATTTGTTTATTTCCTATTTCTGGATAACCTCTACATTTATCATGTTTGATATTTAATATTTTATCTTCAGTTACTTCGATGCATACACGCTCTCTGGAAAGCTCAAATTGCTTGCAATCTGTCTGAAGAACTTGAAAAGGCTAAAGCTCTGAATTGTGAGGAAGATTCCCAACAGAACAATGCAAGAAAATTGTTAGATGAAATCAGAGAGTGCGGGTGAGTATGTTGGTCATAGCAATTGAAGTGTTACTTCTATTGGCTACTTACCTTTTTTTCATTTCATATTAGAAACACATAAATGCCAAACAATAAAGTGCTGTTGAAATTGTGGGGGGACTAACAGGAACCTAAAAATGATATAATATCATTTTATTTTTTATGTTAGGTCCATTTTATGTACTTTGCTTTTATAGAAAACACCACAGTGCACATTTGTACCTAACTTATCCCTTTCATAGTTTGTCCTGGTTGTTGTGTTTAAATTGCAGATAGGTGTTCTACTAAACTTTTATTTCCTGTACTATCTTTCATTGAAATAAACTTATTTTTGTTATGTAAGTACAGTGATTTTTATGTCCACATACCTATGTCATCTTTAAATGTATGCACATTTGCCCTCATGCTGGTACATATTGTAAGTTGGATGGTGGTATTTTTGATCCATTTTACAGCATTAGAACAAAAGGATGCCCATATAATGAAATTAATGGACTTGGACAATTTTTTTATATGATTTAGTAGTGAAATGGAAGCATACGTCCATGTTCTTGAAATGTCATGTCTCTATAATGAGGATTGTGAACAATGCTGGTAGGGAAGAGGAGGTGAGTGGGAAGGGTTGTGCTGATCATCGTAGGTCCTACATATGGATTGGCACCAATTGGACAGCAGAGAATTAAATCTCAATAGATAAATTGGTAATCAACCAAAAGATATAACTTGGTAATCAATCAGCTAAATTGAAATTTTGATCTGCTATGCCATCACCGTCAGGCATTGTCGCTTTCTGCTGGCAGTGTCCCCCTTGATTGAGCATTTAGATGACATATTTATTCTACGATCTATATGGTAGTTTGGTACTATGCACTTTGTGACTAATTTCAATATTGCATTTTTATTAATTGCAATATCACCACTTCATTTTTGGCTCATTTATTTTTTATAACATGGCGCTGTAATTTCTGAGAAGTCTATGATTTTAGTCTAGTCTCTTTTTTTTTTGTAATCCTTTAGTAACTGGCTATGGAACTACTTTCTTCTGACCTATATGTTGTTGCAGGTACAGAATCATAGGTCTATGTATGTCTCTTAATGGAGCATTTGATGAGCTCTTGGACTGTTCATATTTAACTGTTACTTTTATTGATTTTGATTCGATGGAGTTTAGGCATCTGAGCAAGCTTATCCATCTTGTTCTCCTTCCATTGGTCAAAAGCTGCCCTCGCAAATTCTGGAAGGAATGGATGTTGAATCTCCTTGGACCCATACTTGAGCACTGTGAGGATGTACTGTATTATGCTTGGTTCAGTCTTTTGCACGAAGGTCGAGCTAAAGTTTCTTATTACTTTGGCAAACTTCCTGGATCAGCAGAAAGTATCCAGGAGTTGGAACACACTATCTTACTTCAGTTCACACGTGATGTTTCTCAAATTTTTGGAAGTTCATCTTCCCCTGAGTTAAACAGTGGTCTCTCACGCAAATATTTTGAAGATGTCAGTAATGAAAAGATGACTTCTTTCCAAGATTTGGAATCATTAGCATCATATTCTCTTATTGGGTACACGAATTTGTTTACCTTAATTTCAATTGTATTTAGTTTTATTAAATATAAACATAGAAGAACACTTAGATCTGTCATTTTATTGCAGGTATCTTTTAATTAATGGTTGCTTTGGGAGATTAAGGATGAGTCTTTTTGGGTATTGGGTGGATGATGAAGCAGCCACAAAAGCTATTCCCTTTTGCCGCACTTTGGTTCAGCTTGCAGGCGTTAGTAAAGATGAAGGACTTAGGCTGTTTGTTTCAGATGAACTGCTTCCATCTGTCATCAAACGCCTAGATGATCAGCTACCATGTGCAATCAGACACCTAAGTTGCAAGTTAAACGTAACTAGAAGTGATAATGTTAACCGGGATCTTACCATCCTTTCTCAAGAACTGTACAACTATTTGTCCAGCAATTTTTGTTCACGAAGTCAGGTGACTAATGATTTAATTAAAATTAAATTAATCACAATTCAAAGGGCAAGAAGTGTCCATTACCAGCACATGTTGTATAACTTAATGCAAGTCACTTTGCTTGTTTGTAAACTGCACTAGAATCTCGTCGCTGAATACAAGGACAGAGAAAATGCTGCAGATGACTTCACGTGTTGGTTGGCAAAGCTAAAGGAAGATTTTTATTTGAAGGCATGCTGTGCTGCTCCTGAGGAATTTATAGGGATGGAAGTAGAATGGAATTGGGAGGTTAGTTCTCTTATTTATCTTCTATTTTGGGCATCTCAGTGTTGAACAATGAGGTATTGTTTTGGTTCTTATTTTTTCATTAATTTTCTTATATTTTATCCAGTTTGAAGATGAATTTAGAAGATATCTTCCCGTTTATATTGATATGTTGAAAGAAGTTGATGCAATGGACAACACGTTAGAGGTATTGTTATTTTAATTCAATAAATATAAGTGTTACATGAGGGCCAGAGAAATGCTTATGCTTGCCACATCTGAAGCTGATGAATTGATGGTGTTTATGGAGTTTATGGATAAGTGACATACAATAGTTATTATGTTAGTCATCGTCTATGTGATTGTAGCTTGCATGCATAAATATAATTTTCCATGAGTACCGAGAAGAGGTTATGTGAGAAAATGTTTACAAATAGTTTAGATACTTAACATTCGATATTTTTACTACCAAATGACTTGTTTATTAATGTGGAATTTGTGAGTTTAGAACAATGACAACCAAAGCAATGGTGTTTCCTTTTTAATTAAAGGTGCTCCTTCAAGCTTTATTAGGTTAATAAATTATAAAAGGATGGATGGTTTGAGCTAATTCAAGATAGTCATCTCTTTGTTTGTTGAATACTACAATTGGATTTGTGCACAAGATGGGTTTCTGGATGATTAAATCTACATTCGCAGCTTGATTATTTGGACAACGGATTTCTCCTACAGAAATTGAGGCCTGAATTTAAACTGAAGTATGCCATTAACGATATGGAGCACCCTCATTTAAGGACCATCTCTGATATGCGAAGAGTACGTATATGTATATTGCTACATCAACTACTAACTTGTGCATATTTACATATAATGATGCATATGTATATACTAACTTGTGCATATGTATGCATATTTTATTAATGAAGCGAAAGTTTAATTCGATGATTCAAGTTATAAATCACAAAACAATGTTTGAGATTCTTAGCAAACTCATTGATCTCACTCCGTACATTAAGGTACTTCTCTCTCTATTTTAGTTTTCATCAATTTCATGCAGCATGATCTATATTTTATATTATTCTTTTTCAGGGTTCTAACTATCCTTATAGTGTGATTGATCATCTTGAACAAAATCCTGAGGCACTACCCAGTACTTTTGATGCTTACGATGTGGAAGAGTCAGTTCATGTGAGTGTTCGCCTTGATAATTCTTACTTTTAGTTTTCTTTATAGGATCCCTGTTAATTACTCTATTTCAAGATCACTATACTGATACTTCTCCAGGTCTAACCATTTCTTTTCCTTTCAGTTCCTCATTGATTCTGTGCTGCATATCTGGGAGCCTCAGTTTCATCCTCTGATCCGTGAAGTAATTTGTGGACAACTAAGTAGTTTCCGTTCCTTTTAAGTTTCCTTAGTATTGCAATAATGCTTTTATTTTGTAGGGACACAAGGATTTACTTCTATGGATAATTGGCCAGTTAACCAAGGCGAAAGAATTTGAAGATTTTAAGGTTTGCTCTTATAATGTTTTGGAGTCCTTTTTAGAAATTCAGCGAAATCAGAATTGCTTTTTTTTTCTTTTCGGCCACTAGTACTCCCTTATTCTTTTTCCTTTTCAGCCACTAGCACCAGAAGTGGAAGACTTCCTACCACATTTGAGACCTTATGCAATGTTCTATATTTTGACGAAGCTGAAAACATCTCTGGTATGCCATTGGGTTTCCAAGTTCTTTTTTTTTCTCTGTCTGCAGAATATCTGTTATTTTGTTTATTTATGCTTGGGCATAATGACTTTGTGTCATGTTTTAGTTACCAGTTCACATTTCATATGTCGGTAGCATCTCTTAACCCAATTGGTGCAATGATGTTTACTATGTTGCTGTACACAAGTATCACTGTGGAGTTTGCTAGGTTCGATAAATCTGCTTGTTGCATTACATAATTGCTGTGTTGTGCTTTTGTTTATTCCGTCCGGCTACTGTGGTGGCCAAAAACTTATTACCCATTAGCACAATGCTCAGTGATGCCTGGTTATGTTGAGATTAGTCCCATGCAGTAACTTTTAGTAGTTTGAGAGTGCTTGGCAAATATTCATGCCATTTTTATCTTGATTTACTGGTGAAGTACTTTGAGAGTGCTTGGCTAAATACTACGCCATTTTTATGTTTATTTCCTAGTGCTTACTTGTACATGATTTTCAATTGGATAATTTCATGCAAGTTTCGCTTCCCCTCCCCCTTACTGAAAAGCAAATATTTTCTTGTAGGGTGGTCAACTTGTAAGTTGTAAGCTGATCTTTTAATCTCCCCACCAGTTTCTGTTAAATTGTTTGTGGTTCTAAAACATCATCTTTGCATGCCTTACTATCTGCATTTTATTGATGTTCTTTTTCTTGTAGTTTGCTAAGTTACTTAGAAACTAAGAAAGATCATTTTTTAAAACTGCGTCTGTTTCTTCAGTATACTACTGCTGAAGTGCAATTACACATGCATGAAGAATATGATGACTATTTGGCCTCTGGTAAACTGGATGACTATATCTACGAGTCCATGCGTTTAGAGGTATAACATTTTGTTTAACTATGTCATGTACATGTAAATATGTTCCAGCAGTTTCATACAAAACTTCAGAACTTATGTTCATCTTTTTGCAGGGTAATTTTTATGAAAAAGACCTTGACAGTTGGGCAGTGCCACATCAGTTCTCAGATTTGGACCATGGTCTTATTAAATTATCTCTCAAGGTGCTAATCATATTCTAGAAGTATATGGAAGTTATTTTTTGGTGAATTTTTCCTTGACAAGTGTATTCTTTTTGTAGCGAAGAGCTGCAATTGTGCAAATAGATCGTCAAGTTCGCGCATATTTGAATTGTCTAAGATGTCTCATGGAAGATGATTTGGTATGGGAGCAAAAAAGAAAGACAAGAAACATAGTGATAATATATTCTGACTATGCACACAAAGAAGACTTAATATTTGTTTATTGCTTTGCAATATAATTGTTAACCTAAACACTTTCTTGAAACTCTTTGTTGAATCTGAAAAAAATCACTGGAGTACAATGCACAATTATTGAAGTAGGCGCAGTTTTGTACAAGATAATTTATTTTGTTGTTTTATGTTCAGTTGAAAAAACAGTTCCTAGTACAAGGTGGGTGGATACATATTACTTCTTTACAGAATATATGAAACACATAGGCACTTCAACTTTCTTTTTCAAGTGACTAGTATCCTGGAATCTTGCCGAGCCCCGCTTTTTTATCCTTCCATACAATATCTTGCCATTTGATGGTTTATGCATAGATTAGGGTGAATCATATAACTGTGTTTTAGTGGATGTGAGCTTTCGAACTCAGCAACTAGACTGGGTTCAAAATGTTCTGTGTGGAATGTTTATGAACCTAGGAAGTATGTAAATTTTCCTATTCCCTGAAGTAACATGAGTTGATAAGATTCAATATACATGCTAGTATCTGACACAGCAATTTTTAGCAAAAGTATCTAAATTATCATATAGACATGAATAACTAAACAACATTTAATTGTTTCCTCATTTATGTATTTAGCTTTAGAAATCTAGCAAAGTTTGGGAATATGAACTCCTTTTATGACCTTTATTTCTTGATTAACTTGATTCGAAAATTTTACTGTACGTTTCAGCGTAAAGATCGTCTCACAAATTTGATGAGTGAGCTTGAAGCGGCTGGTTTTTTTGACATTGACAATTGCCGTATCAATTGGGTATATGTTTTTGCACAAATAAGTGATACCTTCTATGTTCAGCACTTTCATGTGTATCAATTGTATCAATTGCTTATGTAGGAGAAGAAGCATTTCACAGAGCTTGTTGATAAAGTCAGTATTGAAGTTTTCGCAGAGCATTCTCTTCCCAGACATTACGTTATT
Source organism: Setaria viridis (assembly GCF_005286985.2). NCBI lineage: Eukaryota > Viridiplantae > Streptophyta > Magnoliopsida > Poales > Poaceae > Setaria > Setaria viridis. The sequence continues at coordinate 11,637,498 of NC_048269.2, forward strand.
CGGGGGATCATTGTAAGTTTTTTCATGGCCATTTATCTCTTCTGTTTGAACTTAAAAGTAATAATACCAGGTACAAATTCTGCAAATTTCAGGATTATAGAACAATAACACTGTGGAGGGATCGGACTCAGCGATCCTTTGAACAGGTGGTATACACTGGAGCTTCTATGAATATTTTATTATTTCTGTTGTAGTCTTTAACACCCTAGGGCCAACAATTTTCTGATCTTAGCTGTTGTCAATGCAAACCATGCGCCACACACTAACAATGTTCTTTGGTAATAATCTTTCTCTCGCAGAAAAGTTGAATTGCACCTGCCAATTATTATGTTTTGTTCTCTTGACTTTTTATCTTTATATGCTATAGATGTGCATGTGAAAACTCTTATGGGATATCACCTCCACCAATAATTGAGCTGAGGTGATGCCAATGTTAGTGTGGTCATTTGGTTGTAGGTTTGTTTTTTCTGGTGATTTTTTTTCTCCAACACTCAGGAGAGGGGTTTTTTTCCCGGCCTTGGGGGGGACTTTTGTGTGTCATCTTAGGTTTCTGTTCTTCTTAAAACAATGATACGTAGTTCTCCTGTGCATTTGAGAAAAAAATTGAGCTAAGGTGTTAGTTTGTCTTTGACTAACGGCCTTCAATTGATTATCAAATTTATTGGTTCATTTCTTTTAGGTTGTTGGTGAAGCATGTGAAAGATTGACTGCATATCTTCCTCAGGTGCAGATATGGGGAATGCCTTTTCTTTTTTGGGAACTGGTGTAGTTCAATAATAATGTGAATAATAACTTAGCATGCATGTAACTTTGTTTCAGTTTTGGAGAGATACACGGCACTATACGCATAACTTCTATGAAATTGTTCGAGAACCCCTAGAAAAGGTCAGTATCCTCTCTTTCCCTCCTTTATGAGCCCAAGGAATAAGTTTAGGATCCTAAGTGGCTACAGAGTTCAGATCATGCATATTAATAAAGGTGAATATTGTAGGTCATATAATTAAGGTCACTGACTAATTAGACTGACCAATTTACTGAAAGGTCTGGATTTGATATGTTATTATGCACGATAGAGGCCACAATTATTGCCTTAGCTCTACTATGTTTTTATTATGTTCTAGAATTTATCGGATGACTAATCATGCTTTTCTGATTTATTCAAGTTGCGCAAGTGATAATTTTATGATACTCCCAACACTCTTAAATATATGACATTTAGGATAAGATGATAAGTTCATACGTTACATATTTAAGAACGGAGGTAGTACACGTTATGAGCTATGGAATTCTTTACAAGGAGATGACTGTTTTCGTCATTCAGGGTGCAGGGGGCTGAATTAAGTGGTTTTTGGTGTCTATTTCTGCTGTCCTCCGTTTCTAATAAACCTTAGGTCTAATCATACCCCATGCGCCTAAGGGAGTGTGCTCTTTGATCGAGCTGAGACTTTAGATTCCATTCTGTTTCATTCCTGGATGCAAGGAAATATTTGGGACAAGACTAAGGGAAAGAGAATGTATGAGACTTCACGAGCCAAGTTCTTCCAATGTCTGTCCTGTTTTAATTACTGAACTCAAAAGGGCTATTATCAGGTAGATTAATGTGCAGTGGCAATTAAGATTACTTTTCTTAGATCGTACCTAGAGGATTTTGTTGTTTTGGTTCCTGTGGAGACAATGTGATGATGGTTCAGACACGAGGTTGCAGCTGCAGCTGTCATAACAGGTTGTTTTCCGTTGGTATATTCCTTCAGACCTATGTCTAGCTGTCTTCACGATGTCCCAGCCTAGAGCACATCCTCTCCAAACTTGTAGATCCACAATGAGTTTGAGGGAAAGGGGCGGGGGTTCTTCTTCCCATTCTGACACTGTTGTATATGTCTCCATAGATTGGGATTTCTTCCCTACAGTGTACAAGCTGGGTTCCATTTGATGTTAATATTGACAGTCAATGATTGTTTAAAATTCAGAGAATCTGCCACTTAGAATTGGATACCTGATAACCAAGTAAAGTTGTTGTAATGTTAAATTGGAAGTGAAATTGAAATTCCTTTTCTAAGTTGATTTTTATTTTTCATACTTGTGCGATGCAAATTTCAGACAAGGAACTGTAAGGAGTCTTTTGTCTTCTGTATATTATCCTTTATTCGTTTCCCAAAACTGTGTAATTTTGTGATATATGAAGCTTGTTAAATTGTTATACACTATTATTGCTACTGGTCCAAGTCTCCATGAAAATACTACGAGCAACATAATCAGCCCCATAAAAGCATTTATTTTTCATATAGCTAGTTCAATCACATGAATCTGATGTTCTGACAAATGCAGTTCCCATGTTTTGTGAGTGTGACTTGATATATGCTTGTGGAATTGGACATGGTCCACAATTCAATAGATTCAAGACATTTAGTTTTGAGCTTGTTGCATTTATTTATTTTTTCTCATGTCAGTTGGTCGAGTATTAAAAGTTATTTTTCACCAGCTCTTCGTGTAGGGTGACTGGGTGAGGGTCATTGCCTCGTTGCTGCACCAAATCTGGAGCACATATTATTGTTTGACCAACCAACACCTACGATCTTTGGTGCTGTCAGTACAGTAAGCAGGCGGAGCTTTCTAATCCTCTATGCATGATCATAATTGTAATATCTTTGTTTGAGAGGGATGACTTGTAGGATATGAACTGCTTATACTGACTGCAGCATCAGCAATGACTATAAAACATTTTCTGTAAGTCTCAGGCTAACTGTTTTAGTTTACAGAGGAGCACTGCATCTGAGTGTTTTAATATCTGAGATACACAACTCTTTTCACGAGGTTTATGTAGTTTAACTATGTGGATGTGCTCTCCTCTTGCTGTGGTTGGTGGAGAATCTTTGTAGCATATGTGTGCTCTGTGAATGCTTGTTGCTGGTGTTGAGAATGGAAAACTCAAGAAGTTTGTATATATGCAAATTTTGGTCACAAACCATCCGTAGTTGATTTTGGTTGCATACATAAACCATCCGTAGTTGATTTTGGTTGCTAAGTTTTTCTGGTTCCACATCATCAGGAAATTAAGAACCATTGGTTAGAACACATCAATGGACATGCCAATGAAAACCCATTTGTTGAGGCGAAGGTCCAGGGGACTTATATTGATATGCATATTTCACCGAGTACAGATCATCAACAGTTAATTTCCGATCAACTGTGCAGTCGTATTCTTCCCGTCAGCTGAACTCCTTGAATCATCTCCCATCAACTGCGCAGTCGTATTCGTTCTACGTAATCCACAGTGTAGTTCTTTCTCTAGGCTAGCTTGAACAGATTTGGTGCCATCTCTTTGCTCTGCAGCATCTGTCATGCTAGGTTCTTGCTTGCCTGATTTTCATTTTGATTCTTGTCTGATTTTTCATTTTTTGTGAACAACGCAGCAGGCGTTCATTTCATTATGATAGAAGAAAACGCAAGCTGGAATACATTAACCCAAACCAGACCAGATAAGCACCCCGTAAAGGAGCTCCTGGAGCTTAGAAGCACCTGCTATGCACCACAAGGTGCTTTCATCCGCTACGGTTTGAACGAATGCATGTAGGTTTGGCAGGGTTCCTTCAAACACATGAATCGCGATGCTACCAAATCTCCCAGGCCACTAGAATGAAAAGAGAGTTAAGTCCCTTTCGCATTTCATTTGGCACACTTATAATAGTATTCCCCTGTTGAAGAATAAAAACCAAATTTACCGAGTGAAAACACAAGAGACTGAATTGTCTCCGGCAGAAAGGGCAGGCAGCTGGACGGGGGCAAACCTTGCCATGCAAAGCCGGTCTGCTGTCTAGCTAGCCACGTGAAAAATTTGCAACAGATTTTTTTCTCAAAAGATGCACAAGAACTGCATGTCATTTAATCCAAAGAGGAAAAAGGTATATAAGATTAGGGAAAAGCCCCATCTTAGCACGGAACAAACCTAAACTCAAAACACACACCCGCGCACACACAAAACAACGCTGAAACTAATACCAGAAAAGAAAAAGGAAGACGACCTGGACTACCTTGCTTAAGAGGCCGGCTGAAGCAACATTGCGAGCAACTGAATGTTCGGCTGTACTCTATTGAACACGCAAGAATTGCGGTTCTTCCAAAATTCCCAAGACACAAGGATGAGGAGAGAGTTTAGTCCTTTGCGCAGATCTTTCAACGTTGATCGGATGGTGCTACACCACCAAGCGGAGAAACTAGACGATGCATTGGCAGGCGGTTGGATATTTTTGTTTAACATGATCTTCTCACTAAACTACCGAGAGAAACTTTTCCCCACGTTTTTCACCTCACGAGGGAATAGGACTTGCACCGTGATCGGTAGGCATGTGGTTAGTTTTCCAAACGGACTCTAGGCCCTGACCCAGCAGCTCCATATAAAACTAAGGGGTCGGCTATTGATTTAAGATCATCATGTCCTAAGCTTTTAGCCAAAAGACCTAAACACTGATTGCTAAGGGAGCTTTGTGGGGGTAGAAGCTCGAGCTCCATGTCCACGACCAGGTCAGTTCCGTTGGCATCTAGAAGGGAGGCGCTACCCGGCGAGTTCACCAAGTTGCCGATCAAGAACATCCCTTGTCCTTGAGTCGGCTCTCTGCATCATGCCTGCTACATCTACACCGACAACTTCACCAACTCAGGAGGCATCCACACACACAAAAAAAACAACAACACTGAAACTAATAACAGAAAAAGAAAAAGGAAGACTTGACCAGGACCGCCCTGCTTAAGAGGTCGGCTGAAGCAACATTGCGAGCAACTGAATGTTCAGCTGTACTCCATTGAACACGCAAGAATTGAAGTTTTTCCAAATTTCCCAAGACACAAGGATGATGAGAGAGTTTAGTCCTTTGCGTAGATCTTTTGGCGCTGATCGGATTGTGCTACACCACCAAGCCAAGAAACTAGACGATGCATTGGCAGGCTGGTGGATATTTTTGTTTAACGTGATCTTCTCAGTTAACTACCAAGAGGAACTTGTCCCCATGTTTTTTACCTCACGAGGGAATAGGACTTGCGCCCGTGATCGTTAAGCATGCGGTTAGTTTTCCAAATGGATTCTAGGCTCTTCCCCAGCAGCTCCATATAAAACTAAGGGGTCGGCTATTGATTCAACATCGTCATGTCCTAAGCTTTTAGCCAAAAGACCTAAACACTTATTGCTAAGGGAGCTTGGAGGGGGTAGAAGCTCGAGCTCCATGTCCACGACCAGGTCAGTTCCGTTGGCATCTAGAAGGGAGGCGCTATCCAGTAAGTTCACCAAGTTGGCGATCAAGAACATCCCCTATCCTTGAGTCAGCTCTCTGCATCACGCCTGCTACATCTACATCAACAAGGAATGTCTTACTTTTGTACAATGCCTAGGAATTCCTTGTAACTATCTTTGGTAAATTTGGCTAAGTCGAGGATCATTGCAAATCCTAGCTTGGGGTAAATACAAATGCAAATCCAGTGGTCTCTGCATTATATTAGAATAATTTATATTATAGATAGCATTAATTAGCACCAATTATATAAATATTAATTTAAACTAGCTAGCTTAGAGAAAATTGTAAGCCCCCATGATCTGCTACTCGTGAGCCTTTTTCCTCATTACTCTTGCAATGTACATGAACACTTTGTGTATTTCATCTTTGTGGGCTTTTTCCATATTACTCATGATCCGCTTGTGTCTGTACTACTTCCATTTCTGTTTTGACCCTTTCATTCAATTTGAACTTGTGCTCTAGCTCGCTAATTCGTGCTGGGTCAAGGTACCTGCCGTTCGTCAATTCTTTCTCTTTCCATTGCATCTTGCAGAATAGGTAGTCGCTCAGGTACTAGATATATAAAATATATACGTATGTACGTAAAACTCGTGTATGCGGTACATGTGGACTTACAAGCACCATGTTTGAATGAGCTGGATGTAGAGGTGTTGATGATGGTAAAGTCTATACAAATCCTCGAAATCGATCACAATCTCATAATCGAGAGTGCCAAGGAAAACCTTTTTTGGGATACGCGCGGTGATTGCTCGAATGCCTTGCTTTATTGCATCCATGATCCATCCATGCACCTTATTGAGTTCCCATGGGCCCTCCAATAGATCCCACCAATACAAAAATGGTTTTCCATGCTTATATTTATCTGGCACTTCATTTGATGCAAAGAAATTGAGGCCTTCATCTATTTCCTTTCGCTGAGAGGCGCCGCAAGCTATAGATTTCTCATTGGAAGATGAAGCCTTGTTCTTCATTACGTTTAAGAACTTGTTGACTTGTGTCGATGGATCCTTATTATCATATGTCCTAACAATTAGAGGTACCACTGTCCTCTAGGGAGGTGGAGATGGCGGCCTCTGCGGAGGTGGAGATGGTGGCCTCGGTGATGTTGGATCATTGCCTTGGAGAAATGAAGTCCATTCCTCCTCAGTGAGACCGTCTAGAACAGGTGATAGTGGCATTGGCTGCTTGCCGTCATTGGTAGCTCCCTGCACATGTGACTGAGTCGGTTGCTCACCCTCATTGCTAGCTACCTGCACATGTGACTGTGTACTGTAGCATGGGTTCATCTTGGCTCGACCGTGAGGTTTCTGGCGATGCATTAATACTTAGAATGATATCTCGACGATGCCACAGTATGTACTGGTTCATCGCATCACCGAGAACCTCAATCCCCTCATCAGTAGGGATGTCAAGCTTGCACGACTCATCCAACACAGTAACAACTTGTAACAACTTGCACTCAGGAGTATTCTGATGGAGGTTCCTTTGGGAACACATGAGCCGTTATTGCCATGCCAGTTGCTACCTCTCAAAACTTATTTTGTTTCTTTCCACAAGGTATCACCAACCTGCATGGTGTATCCACTTGTATCTCGTCTACAGGATACCTCATGTTTGAAATGGAGCCAACACTACTTGGAGCAATGTATCCTGTGGCAAGCTATAGGGGTGGTTCTGCCTGTCGTTGAGCATCAGATGCTGTCGGGTTGGTCATCGCTTGTGCTTGCTAGGTGGCGAAGAACTCAATCAGCTCCTTTGCGATTGCTCTCATCTTCTCCTCAAGGTCTTTCTTATAACGGTCCCGCTTCCTGTAGCTTCCTTGGTCATTCTGGAATGTTTGCCTCAGGGCAATGTTGATGACATCCCTCGAACACGCCCAGAGTGCTCCGCGATTCCAATTGCGGTGGTTAGCTGATCTCTCTCCCTGTTCGGCTTGAAAAGACCCTTCTTTTGCAACTCGGCGAGCTGTTCCAACCTCTTGTAAATTTCCGGTGTTGTTGGGTGTTTGAATGTAACCTTGCCGTCGGGTGTGAATAATGGAGTTCGAGCTAGCACCCAATTCCTGCTGCGCTCATCCAAGCCTTCAAACAAATTCGGTAAACCAGCTATCCTCTGTTCTTCTTCCTCTCTCCTCCATTTAGCGATCTTGACCGCATACCCTCCCGCACCCAAGTGATGGGGGTACTTGACGGCTTTCATAGCCTTCCTGGTATTTTCTTCGCTCAGGGCTTTTGCTTTCGGCGTGTTCTTCTATTGTACAAACTGCTCCCACATTTCTGGAGGAATCCTACCGAAGTCGTCCCTAGCATTCTTTCCTTTCTTTACATATTCTATATTAAGAATAGACCTCCAATTCCTGAAACATCTCCCAAAGAGGCCCTCAGCAAATTTTCTTGCGAATTCCTCTTGACCTTCAAGAAAAGTGAACTTTTCTTTCAATGTGGCCAACAAAACATTCTTTGTAGTGGTAGGCACATTCTTCCAGTTACTAGTCGTGATCCAGGTCTGCAATTTGTCCCTGATAATAGCTCCACATATGTTCCGAAACCTAGCAGCTATCCCCTCAAGTACTATGGGCTCACCTTTGGAACCAAGCATTTTTATGACGAGAGTACCTTTCTCAGGGATCTGGTTTTGACTTCTTTTCCCATGTTGATTTTTTGGAGCACTACTGGAAGGAGTTGTAGCCGAAGGCTGTGGTGCAGAGGCAGCTACCTCGCCTTCCTGCAGAGTTGATGTTCTACGACGTCGTGGCGGCGAATGAACCTGGGATTGGTCATCGTTCTGTAGAGAAAATAATAGTTGGAGTTTATCATCTTCATGTGAACAACAAACGCATCACTAGCTAGTATATGAATGTGCATGCAGGTACCTGATGATCCGCGGTTGGATCGTATTCAAGGTCATCTTCATCTAGACGCCTGCCAGTCTTAGGTGGGCTTGGTTCATACTCAGGTGGAGTAGAATATGATCCAAATGAGCCGTCGGAATCAGAATCCTCCTCGGCAGATTCAGTCGCTCTTAATATGCAAAATTTTAATACTTGGAATTAAAAATTATCCATGAATTTATGCATATCAACACAAATTTGTACACCTAATTGGTTCAAAATATCATTTGGTTCCAAATATTTCAATTGGTCACTCAAAATATTTCAATTGGTTCAAAATATTGCACTCAAAATATTTCTTATGCATTTTACATAAAAATATTTCCATTGGTTCAAAATATTGCACTCAAAATATTTCTTATGCATTTCTTATGCAGGCCTTGTTTCATTTCTACTCTACTTAACATTTTTATTTTTCTTTTTTCTTTTTTTGCACCGTTTTGAAGTAACACATAAAAATAATTAACTTATATACACAAGTACATTTTTTATATTTAGTAAACTACATATAAGTTGTTTGGTAGAAGTTTCAATAGTTTTGAAACTAATTTACTATTTTCTAAATGTTAAATGAATTTCTACATAGTTATCAAAATTAATTCAAAATTGAACTATGTGTGCATCTAATAAGATAAAAAAAATTGCACAAAAATTATATTTAGGCTCTTATGTTCCATTCTAGCTCATTTACTAGAGATAGATAAAAAATTCAATTGTCTTGTTGGGACAGTTCAAACATGTATCTTCAAATTACCAAATAATAATTACAATAATATCTAAATTTGGTTGTAAAATTCTACAAATTGAAGTGGCAAAGTATACATTGTTCCCAAATGATACATCTCTCACATAGTTTCTTATAATTCAAGTCAAACTTTGAGATTTGAATACCTCATAACATGTTCGAACTTAAATTTGGACCCGACCTTATGTTGAGTATAACATTGGAAAATATCAAGCTACATTAGCAATTATTATGCAAAAACATGTTTTTTTATCCTCTATTTAGTTGGACAGCAAAATATCTTTGAATTTAAAGTTCAAATTTTAAATATCTTTGAGTTTAAATCATTTCAAATTTTAAACTCATCGAGGCTCATTGTCGGTCGGCGGCGTGGTGGGCTCAGGGAGGGCCACCGGCAGCGCGGAGGCCTCGGGGAGGGCTGGCGGCGGCGTGGAGGCCTCGGGGATGTTTGGCGCACCGGCAGTCGGGGAGGGCATGTAGCTCAGGGAGGAGCGGCGGCGCGACATGACGTCGCGAAGGGGAGGAGGGTGGCGCGGTGGAGGAGCGGTGGCCGGGGGAGGTTGGCGTGGGTGGCGGCGGTGCTCCGAGAGGGTGATGGCATCGGGGAAGAGCGACGGCCGTGGGTGGTCTGGTGGCTGCTGGCGATGGCGGTGGTGCCAAGGTGGAGGTGGCGGCAGAGGCGAGGCGTCGAGGCAGTGGAGGAGGCGAGGCGGCGGAGGCGAGACGTCAAGGCGGCGAAGGAAGTGAGGAGGTGAGGCTGCGCCTATGTACACCTTCCGGAGTGTTCCGCTAGTGTGTAAGGATGCTCCTACCGTTGCCCTGCGCCTATGTACCCCTTCCGGAGTGTTCCGTCGGTGTGCAAGGATGCTCCTACCGTTGCCGTGCGCCTATGTACCCCTTCCGCACGTACTTGTTGGTAGGGTGCTCACTCTCAACCGCTTAAGGACCGAGTTAGTTTACCACCAGTCATAGTAGCTACTTTTCATACTTACCTCTCGCTTATGTTTAGGCGGGGTTCGATCCGATACTAGTAGTGGATAGTGCTCTTCGCATAGGCAGACAGGAGAGTCGTGTAAGGAATTTTAGGCTGCGACATGCTCTGACCAGAGTGCACCCCAGCGTGGGTAGGTTTCATATCTTCGAGTCCCTCACTGGTGACGGTGTGTCCTGCAGACGAGGACAGTTCCAGACTCGAAGAAATGGGAGAGAGCTATCCACTTACTAGGGCTCCAGCCGTTAGGTGGGCTTTGGATGACTAGCTACTGTTTAGGCTCCACCCGTGCAGGTACAATTGTACAACCTCTGCAGAGTGTATAAAGCTATAACTATAGCCCGTGTCCACAGGTATGGACAATGCTGTTGACTACCACTACTGCTGACTAGACTTTTCTTGTGCTTCTACCTTCCCTCTTTTTGAGATAGGCTGATGTTTGCCGTTGAGATGTGAGGGGAGGAAGCTCTCACGTCGCCTAGTGTGTTTGGGTGCTGGACCCTTGGGTGAAGGATCCGGTTTTTTGTGCAGACTTCCTTGTTGAGGTGTTGACCTTAGGATGTGTGCTTTGCTTCCTTGATTTGCTGCTGCTGCTGCTTGCATAAACTACCACAACCATACACAGGTTTTATCCATGCATGTAGTATAATTCCCCCGTTTCCTTGGCTTCGCTGTTTTTGGGAGTTGACATGGCCTACCCGCTTCTCGGGTAGATGCTGGCTTTTTAGGTGAGGAGCCGACTACGACTTCGACAACGATGGCTGGGAAGACTAGGGATCGTGCTTCGCTCGAGTCGCCTGATGGAGATGGAGTTCACCATAGTTTTAGATTCTGCTGCGTAGATGTTTTACCTTTCATGATTCAGTCCTGATGGACTTGTACTAGCATGTGCCGCTGAGATGTACATGTACTCATGTTATCCATAATGATGTTGTACTCTATTTTCTCTCTCTGTTTCTGTGTTGTATGGATTTGTACTGTCTAAGATAGGGATTCGCATGTGATAGCCTCCTGGGACTATCACCGAGGTGCGTAGGCTTGATTTTTCAAAAATAGGAATTCGAGTCCGTTTTAGGTGGTATCAGAGCCATACTTGACCGTAGGACGACCTCTAGAAATGGACGATAGTATAGGAAGCCTAAACTATCCTTATTTGACTCTATACTCCTTGATTGTTATACAACTCCTTGAATTATTACTATTACTACCTTGTTTGACTCTAACTTGCTAACTACCATTCACAACGTGTTGCAGATGGAAACGGAGGAGTGGAGTACGTTTGAGGGAGACGGACTACGCTACAGGGGCTTCTACACTCTCTTCAACGAGTGCCTGGAGTGAGTCGGAGTCCGCACTTCCCGCGTGCGCTACGAGGGCTGCAAGAGGGGTAGCGGGGACACTGTGCCCACGGAAGTGCGGCTGACTGTGCCGGCCGACCCCCGTGTGCTCGAGCTGGAGTAGGTGGTGGTGTTCGCTTTCGAGCTCTTAGTCTCGGAGGCCCATAGGACCGCAGCCAGGAGGGCTGTGCATGAGGTCCATGCACAGCTTTGGGACCGACTGGCACACACCCCCTACCGCTACCTACCACGGGTGTGTCGTGGTCCTCGAGACTTTGAGAGAGCAGCTCAGGTTTACCACCAGGACATGTATGAGGAGTTCGACGAGAGGATCAGGGTGGCTGCCCACTGCATCCACGCCTAGGACCTCATGCTATTCCACTACAACTGTGAGATGGAGGTTCTGCGCAAGGGATGGGACAACGCTATCGAGCACAACGCCATGCTTGATGGACAGATCGAGGGGCTCTCTCGTTGCTTGGAGCGGCTGGATCAGACAAACCGCCGCCTCCGTGATGAGATCAACACCGTGCCGGACCCGTACGATGATAGGGATGCTCGGAATATCGCCATGCTAGAGACGAGGGTTGCTCTCATGGAGGAGGTGATTCACGCCAGGGACAAGTTGATCGACAAGAAGAATGCCAAGCTCAAGGAGAAGGAGGAGATGGTTGAGACCTTGGACGCCGCTCTAGCCTCCAAGAACGACGTCATCGACCAGCTCCACCACCGCCTACATAGAAACTACTATAGCATCGTCCACCTTGGTTCACGCTGCTACCGTGACAGGGACATGGTTGAGAAGCTTCAGGCAGCTTGGGAGTGCTCCGACCAGTGGTGAATGATGGAGCTTGAGGAGTTGAGTGTGTGGATTCCCGTCGAGTATAGGAGGGACCCTCGAGTGGAGACCTTTGAGCTGCCAGTGTCCTGGCTGTACATGCAGAAGTTGTACCCACCAGCTAAGGTCATGATTGAGGAGATGACCCGAGATCTCACCACACTCGCTTAGCTCTATGGTGGTGACTCGCTAGAGTTACCCGTCTACTCGAACGACGAGTCGTCGAGCCCATGGAGGGGTCGCACACCCGAGTACCACCCCGGCGATGGAGACGTGGATGACAAGGACTTCCCACTCTCCGACTGAGGTGTCACTTCAGCTATGATGCTAGATGAGTTAGGCTTACCATGAGGTCTTAGTTTAGATTCTACCACCATGATGCTCATCGTAGTAGTATGATGATGTGATCCTCGTGTAATCTTGAAGGTTTCGGTTGTAGACCTCGAGATACACCTCTTTTGTATGGCGCCTATGCATGAGTGATATGGAGTTTCATGGATGTTATGGTTCTTATGCTTCTTATTGTATGTGTGCATTGTTTGAGTGTTTTATCTTAATATTTCTCTTAATAAATTATCTAACCCCCTATCGAATATCTTGAGAGTAACCACTGATTACGATATCATTTGGAATAGTTGTCGGGACGGTTGCTACACCGTTTCGAAGAGGTGGCCAATGAGGATGGGCCAAACCCCAACAGAGGTTGTGGTCACCGTGGTGGTCGCGCTCCCCACGGTGCACTCTGTGGAGGTCACCACGGAGGACGTGGTGGTCGAGGCCTGGAGGTGGAGGCACTGGGAGACGCAGCTAGTGCTGAGGGAGAGGTACAACAATAGGGTCAGGAGGACCATCAGGGTGTGAACACAGGCGGTGCTGAGGAGCAGTAGGCATCGCCACCACCCAACCTTGCAGAGGTGATGGCCGTCCAGTCGCAGCTGATGCAGACCATGGCTGATGCTTTGCTCCAATACAATCGGTAGGGAGGATAGCGCAGGAACCCACCAGTTGAGACTTTGCAGAGGAAGGTTGAGGGATTCACCAAGCTACGTCCGCCCACGTTCAACAACTCTGACAACACACTGGACGCATATGACTAACTAAGGGAGATCGAGAAGAAGTTGGACCTGATAGACTACACTGATGAGGAGTGTGTGGCTCTTGGCACTCACTAGCTGATTGTGACAGCACGTGCATGGTGGGACAGTTACTATGACTCTCACACGACCCAGCTCACATCGCATGGGACGAGATCGTGACAGCTTTTCGTGACTACCACATCCCGGAGGCAGTCATGGACCGGAAAGCTGACGAGTTCAGGCACTTGAAGATGGGAACATGAAAGTGCAAGAGTATGCCAACAAGTTCCAAGAACTGAAGAGGTACGCACCGGATGACACAAACTCAGAGAAAAAGAAGATGTACTGGTTTCACAAGGGGCTGCACCGCGGCATGGAGATGCACTTGGCCGCGCACGGCTGCTCGACTCTGCATGCACCGGTGGGGAAGGCACTTTAGGTTGAGAAGTCAAGGCTGGAGTTTGAAGAGTTCCGCTACCACAAGAGGAAGCGTTAGAACCTGTTTGGACACCCAGGGCCATCTCAGAGGCCAAGAATAGCACCCCCGCATTTCCAGTAGCAGCAGAGGCCGCACAGCTACCCGCCACAACAACAGTAGTATAGAAGCTGTGGCGGAACCACCCAACTTAAACTAGTTTAAGTGTGCCTAATCGCTGTCAGAACAGCACTTATCCGAAACGCACCTAAAACAGCATAAGTCTGGTAGTCCGTCGAGTGTCCCTAGGACTCCTCGAAAGATCCACGACATGTCTCATAGCCATACACCAGGATCGCTTCCTCGATGGGAAGGCATCAACAAACATTACATTTTTACATACATACCGGGGTACGAATTATTACAGACCACAGTTTGAAACAAACTTAGTAATGCAGATTAGAGCAGTGCTAAGAGTTTAAACCATAAACCGGTCCAAGTGAACGAAAAACATCTAAGTTTTATTTCTAGGGTATTACGAGACTCGTAAAAAAATACCCTAGTTCTTCGGGGCTTCTTCCTCGACGAACTCCTGCTGTAGCTCTAAATTAGCAACAAAGGATTCCCCTGAGTATGGGGTACTCAGCAAGACTAACCCGACTAACAATTGTAATAGCTTTTTCGGAACTGAATGATAGCTGTTTAGTGTACTGGCTGACTCACATTTTGCCAAAAGAGCTTACTAAAAGTGAAACCTTAACTTTGTCTTTTAATTCAAATTGAGTGGTTACCTAACTAGTCTAGATGACGAAAAGAAATACCTTTGCAATCAGTAGGAAATCAAGTCATACCACATATTAATTTTGGAAAGACATTACATTCATGAGATTACACTACGATGCTTAACAGTGATCAAGTGCATTCATAACCGACAATTGCGGCACTCCGGATCAATTTACATCCTGCAGAAGAGCACCCTGACCACCAGCTACGTACAACTGTCCAGGTTGTACATAACGACCCTTCGATTAGCGTACCCAAAGATTGGGAATAAGACTACCTGAACCCAGGGACGCACCCCCACATGGGACCCCACGTCTGGCCCGATCTCCATGTGAGTTTCGGGCTACGCCCCTGCCATTCTCCAGCACGTCAAGCACGGGTACGACATATTCCCGATTAGAGAGTCTACTAACCTACCGGGCTTTACTAGTCCCATACCCAGTAAGCAACCAGGTGATATTCACTTGATCAAAGGTTAAGACAACGTTTGGGCCTCAACCAAATTAATCTAGTAGACAGAACAAACATCTGTAGCTTCTGTCGGCTTTTCAAATTTCCAGGCTAGCTTTCCTTAACTAATAGGTATGACTCAACAATTTATCTTAGAGCTATGTAACAAAATTACTTAAAGTATCTAAGCATTGCGAAGCATGGGTTAATTACTAATTATTGAACAAGTGGCAAAGATGTCCTTAAAACAAGGTAAGGTCATGCACAAGAATAGGTTTCAATCAACTCCTAGACTTAATGCATTCATCTAAAAAATAACCAATAATTGGACACATGAAATAATAACTTTCAAATAGATAGGTATAGATGCACCGAGGCTTGCCTTGATATGTAAAAAATGTTAGCGTGGTCCGACGGATTGGCTTCACACGGGATCAATTCAACGATCTCCTCAAACTCTGAAGGTCCTTCAGATAATTCCAAGAATTCCCCTTCTGGTGCTTTGGTGTCTACGATATAGTACATGCAGGGGTTAGCGATGCAATTTTTTTTTGAATACAAGACTATACAACTTTCCTTCATGATAAAGTTGCAAGCCAACAAGTGACTAGACAGCTTATCATGATAAAGTTGCAAGCCAACACATAATTACCCCAAAAGATTAACCCATCATTTTTATTTCCTTTACTAACACTACCTTAGGCCTTTTCTTTTATTTTTAGGAAACATTATAAACATTTTCTAATCTCAAAACCTAACTCCTATGGGTTAACAACAATTTGTGAATAAGAAAATATTATTCAATATTTTATGCATTTAATAAAGGTTAAGTATTTATTTAAATACCTTAATGAAAAGGCATTAAACAAATACCTCAGTTTTATTATTTTTCCTAAGGTATAAGAATTTTAATGCATAAAGGAAAATAAGACAATCCTAATAAAATTGGTTTCACTAATTTTGGACACTCCTAGAAATTCATGTGATTTAAATGGGGAAAATCGAATTTACACTAATTATCTAACAAAAAGAAAACCTAAGATTTCATTTTGCCCATGAACCCTTATACCTCTTGCACTAAATTTTTCAGAATCTTGCTCCAAACATAGCCAATTGCTACTGTTCAGACTTAGGAAAATTCAGCTTCAGTTACTTGGGCTGAAAAACTGCCAAAGTGTTGATTTTGAATCCCACTTTAGATTTGATTCCTTCACTATTCCTGATCAACAACACCCTACTAAACTTGTCCAAAGACGATAGTTCACTGATGTTTAGATACCTTTGTCCACTTACTTGGAAAATTTGGCAGAAATTGATTTCCAAGTTGGATACTCATAATGTTTTTTTGAATTTCCTGTTTTCGGACAGGGAATAGTACTCATTTTTTTCATTTTCAATTGCATTTCTTGAGGAGTTTAAGACTAGGATTAGTCTCCCACTTTATTCCCTTGAGTTCTAAACATTCTCAAGCCTCCATTCCATATTTTTGCTAAATTTTTCCGAATTTAAATTCCAAATTGCAAATTTTGGTCAAATTTGGATTGAATTTGACTTTGAGTCAATTTCTTTCCTTTTTCTCCACAAATCATCCTTGACCTTTCATTGACATCTTTAGGTTGTCAAAACATGAGGTGTTACAGCCTCTCCCCCTTAATAGAATCTTGTCTCGAGATTCCAGACGTTAAACTCTCAGTTTGGAGAATGGAAAGGAAACTGCGTCAGATCAAACGTCTTTCTCTTTTCTGTATAAAGAGATTGGGGTGGTTGTTCAGTTCTAACTGTTTATCTGATTTCAACGGTTTCAAATAAGTCGGGTGTAACGACCGACCCCTAAACCTTCCCAGTTAGTCTCGATCAGAGCCAGTGATCCTAGTCATCTACCTTGCTTTTTCCCGCGCCGAGCGCTCAGCTATCCGCCCGGTCCCGACTCCTGAGATCCGACCCCCCCCCCCTCCGCTTCGTTCCCCTCCCGGCCCCGGCAAGCACAACCCACCATCGGATCCTGCTAATCTTCCTCAACCATCCGTTCTATCCACCGGTGGACCCGCAAGATCTTTTTCCAGATCCCCCGCGACAGCCGCACTCGAGTTGCATGCCCGCTTCAGAGCCTTCCTGCCGCGTGGCTCGTCTTCTCCGACGCCGCCGCTCAGTTTTGTCTCTGGCAAGCGACCAAGTGGGTTCTCGCGCCCCCTTCCCCAATGGCAGCGGAAGCCCCTCTGCACCCCTTTCTGCAGAGCCTCGCCTCCCACGCCCATCATCACGCCGCCAGATCCCGGCACCAGAGCCCGATGTCGCCCGTCTTTTCCGTCCCTTCAGCCACAGTCGCGCCGCCCGGTCTCCGCTACACGACGATTCCTCCACCGCCAATCCCAACCGCGGCCGCGACAGCTCCTTTCCCCCGCCCTGTCAGAAGCTGCCCGACAATCTGTTGTTCCGCGCTCTCGCCCGCGCGCCCGCGTCTGCCTGTCTTCTCACCTGTGCGCCCTCGATTCTAGCGCCATTAAACCGGTCACTTCTATCAAATCTTCCGCACGGCGACGCCCGCTTTCCGCCAAATCTCAACCACCAGTCTACCCGCTCCTACGCCGCCCTGACGGCAGAACGCAATGATCGCTGGCGTCACCCCCGGAGTTCTGCACCACCGCCCTCTTCGCTCAATCGCCGCCCCGGCAGAGCACTCCATTGCTTCTCCCCGGCCTTTGCGCCGCTCCCCTTCTCTCTCTCCCGCGCCGCTTCCTTTCCTCTGTTCCAGCAGTTATAAAAGGAATGCCCCCGTCGCTGGAGTTCCCTCCGCCTTTGTTGCCTTCAGCCTTCTCTCGCTCCCTGCTCAAGCTCCTAGCGCCACCCACCAAGTTCTTGAGGAGTTCTTCTCTCAGATTCTCTCTCAGTTTTCTACAAGTCAACCAGCAGTTTGCTCCTCTAAGCTGCGTGAAAGCTCTCTTGTGATCCGCAAGAAGCAGCGCCGCCGCCGGAGCATTGCCGGTCTTAGCTTCTGTTCAAACCTTAGTCCCTCCGCCCAAGTCTGCCTCTTCCCGACCCCAAGTTTTCCTTTCAGGAAGAAGGTGAGTTGCCGACCCCAGTCCGCCTCGCCCGACCCCTCCTATCCGCCCGACCCCGGTTCCGTCTCGCCCGACCTTGTCTGTTCCGCCGACCCTTATCCGCCTCGCCCGAGGGTTCAGCTGTGGTCTTTTTCTTCAACCCGAGGGTGTATGTGTAAAACTGGGGAACCCTTCAGCGCTTGCGTCTATGGACCCCCAGTATATCACATCCTTTGGTTCAAGGATCAGATCATGAGTTCCTTTCCTACCCTTACCTCTTGATCATCATCAGCTCTCTTGAACCACCATAACCTCCTGCTCCTTTTCGCGAGTTTCTGGGCTCAGGCGAGCCAGTGTTGCTGTTGAAATAACCGTCTATGCTAACCCTTGCATTGCATTCGTGTAGAGCTGCATCTCGCCGACGGCTTCTACGAGCTACACCCGGCACCGGAAGAAGAAGGTGTAGCCGAGCTCCT
The DNA here is from genome assembly GCF_005286985.2 of Setaria viridis. Classification (NCBI taxonomy): domain Eukaryota; kingdom Viridiplantae; phylum Streptophyta; class Magnoliopsida; order Poales; family Poaceae; genus Setaria; species Setaria viridis. Next base: position 11,655,819 of record NC_048269.2, read on the forward strand.
GCCCGCTGAAGCCGAAGTCGCCCCAGAAGTCAAGCAGTTTCCGACCTCTTTGCTTGAAGGCAAGCACCGATTGCATGAACATCCTACGTGTTTTACCAGACTTGCGCATGCCTTCTGTAACATGCTTGTGCATTTACGTATAGGAGTTGTGTGAAACCCTAGATGCATGACTTAGTTATCCCCATGATCTGAGCACTAGCTGTTGGACCGTGTAGTCGCCTTGCTTAACTAGGAGACGGTAAAAGTCGAGTGATCTCCTGTCACTCGCGAGTTGTAGGAGTTGGATGTCTATCTTTCTGTTACAACTATAAGGACGATGGACGAGGCAGGGTTTTGGTAACTCTTTGGTGGTCGGATGGTTGCCCCGTCTGTCTATGAAAATCTTGCTAAGGCCCGACAGTGGTGGTGTTCGTGATCAAGTGTTTGAAAGTACTAGCCTCATACTTAGTATGGGATGAGGAAGCCTAGTACCTGATTGAACCTAGACGTGAGCGGTCGCCCCATTGTTCTTGGAACGGAGTTTCCCCTGCTGGTTGTCGCACGTGGTGGCAAGCGTGGTCACAGAACGGCAGAGGCCGGGTCTGTCGAACCTTGCACCAAAGGAAATGGGCCCGACACGGGTTAGGGGATTGATGGGGAAGGCCGACACAGGAAGCGACCTCCGGGTGCGCGGATGTCGTGAGGCTAGGTTCACCATGCATGGTTAAAGAACTCGAATCGATTCGTCTGCCTCTCACAGTTTGAGATTGCTTGATCGCTATGTCACCCTGAGTAAATGAGGAACCTGATGATGACATGTTTATTGATGTATCTATACCTCTTGTTTGGTTCTATGAATGCTTAGAATAGGTGGCACAACCTAGACTGGTAAATGAACCTAGAACCGGAGCTAAAACTTGAAAATAGGGTTACTTAGTGCTTTTGGCAAATAAACCCCTCAGCCAAACAGCCCTGCATGTCTAGAAGGAGGAGTAGTTTTACTCCTATCGGTTAAGTCTTGTTAAGCTTAGTAGCTCAGCCTTGTTGTGGCTCCTATTTTTCAGGTGAGGTTGCTGCTTCCGACCTCTTTCTTGCTGGCGCTTGGCCGCCCCAGCTTCCGCCAGGCTGGACGGTCAAGTGGGATCCTCCTCGGACGGCGAGGAGAGGAACCAGTGATGTCCCGGTTGGCCTCACCAGGGATGTCCGACCCCGACGAAGTCTTCCGCTATTGTTTTTCTCTGTTGCTTCTTTTGAACCTTGTAAAACCTTGATGTTGGATTTTATGGCCGAGCTAAATGGGTAAAACTTGTTTAACTCAGTGGACTCATTGTATTCTCTGTAACCACTCACCTTCGGGTGGGTTTGCTAAACTTGATCCTGTTTAAGTGGTTAAATCGGATGGAATCCGACGGCACTTCGTATTAACTCGGTTCAGGCAGGAGTGTCGCATGTTAGGCGGCTTAACCCTGCTTAATCAAGCTAATCCGAGGTGGTTTCGCCACAGCTGGTATCAGAGCCGTGTTTAGCATTTCAGAGAACCCAACAAGCCCTAAACACTTCTTTGGAAAGGATAAAAGTTGCAAGAAACTTTTGAAAATCTCGTACGATCGTTAAGGATGACTTAGTGCGAGAGGCCCTAGGGGATTTTGGGGTTGTTTTAGGTGACTAATAAGTATTTGGTTATTTTGCTAACCCTTCCAGCACTTCGCCACGTCTATCATACGTGTGCTGAGTTCCGCATCGCGAGCATGCGAGGGTTGATAGGGAGTTCCATTCAAAGGACCCTATCTTCGCGGTTGTTTTCGCCCACGTCTATTACACGTGCGCAGGTTCCGTGTGTGTTCCATACGAAGGTTGGTACGGTTCGATTCCAACGAACCTATCAGCATGGTTGGTTCGCCACGTTTGTCATACGTGTGCCAATTCCGCATCGCGAGTATGCGAAGGGTTATACGGTTCCATTCAAAAGGAACCTATTTCCACGGTTGAGTGCTGTCCATGCAGCCTTAAACGCATGGGTGCCGTTTCTATAGTGAGCGGTAATGTTTGGGAACACTTTCGTGGGTGCTGGCACGAAAGGTTCGTGTGTGGTGTTTTCTGCAGGTATGCTAACCGCGTTCGTATAGGAGACGTTACTAGAACCGACTAGTTATTATAGGGAGAGACGTATTGTTGCCTTGTCACCGGCGCTGGCCGCGTAAGACCCAAAGTTCCGGGCAGTTGTTTTTGGTTAAGTGTAAGGTAGGCCGTGCATGCGTCATACCTAAAAATCTGTAATGTTTCCTTCTCAACAGCAACCTTGTTCGGAAGAGTTCTTTTGGATCTAAGGATTTCTAGTTCTTTTAGTTGCTCTCGGTTAAAACCGTATGCTTCTCTATCCGACCCCTGATCCTTGGAATCTATCTCACGTGGTTTTGGTTCTTGGTTCCAGATGGCTGTTCCCGGACATGTTGTTTTTGGAGCGGACGGTACCTTCCAGTCGACGTGTCTACATTTCGAGGGATTCCCCACGATTTTGTGGGATACGCTGAAGTGGTTTGGGTACCAGTCCCCACCCCTATATGCCGGGCGGTTATATCTGGAGCAGGGCATCCAGACGTGCCAAGTGCAGGTGCTGGTACCACCTCCCCCTGCACGGCCCGACTGGCCCTCTTTTGGCATCATAGCCTATGGTCTCGCTCCGGAAGATACCTGGGAGTCCGCCGCCCTCCAGTTGCTCACCCAGTTCTGTCAGTTGCACCCCGAGGAGATCACGCTCGACCCGATCGGCCTGTTCCCTGTCAGGAACCGGCTGGACCCGGCATGGCTTGACCGCGTCGGAAACATCGAGGTGTTAGCCACCACCTGCGCCATGGTCACCATCTCCACCAACATCCGGTGCATGGCCGCTCTCTACCGGTTGATCGAGCTTCAGGGGAGAGCCATGACCCTCTTCGCCTGGACGGCAGCAGATATCCACGGGTACCTCCAGGCAGCAAGAAGAGATATGGTAGGCCAAACCTACCAGCTGATCCAACGGGGTATCCAGATCCACGATATGCAAGATCGGATCTCCGAGCTAGAAGGAGAAGTCGCCGACCTCGTGGATGGCATGATAGAGCTCTCGGAGGAAAAGATGGAGGTGGAAATGGAGTTGGCAGTTGCCAATGCCCATCTGGAGGAGCACCAAGCTGAGCTCGAAGATATGCATGCCCTCAACATGCAGCTCGAAGCTCAGGAGGACCCTGAGGAAGATGAGGGAGCGTCCAGCATGGATATAGAGGAAGATGGCGCCCCTTCTCCGACTCATAGTGTCCATTGGTAGATTAAGGGTTCTCAGGGAACCATCTTTTGTTGTACTCCTCGGCAGCCTAGATTTTGGAAAAGTTGTAATAGGTTAGCCTCGAGTTGAGTGCTCCCTGGGTTGAAACACCGTTGTATATAAAGTTAATCCTGGTGCATAGCTTTCTCATCTTGTATGGAGTGGATGCTAGGTTGAGTAAGTTGCGCTTTGACCATATGCTGTGTTCGGAGGACCTGTTCAGTTGGCCGACCCCAGCTTGTGAGACCGAGTGCGCTGACCCTTTGAGGCAGTTTCCGCCTCGTCCGACCCTTTTCAAGTATGGACCATGTCCGACCCCTTGGTTTGAGTTGGATCAGATCATAGGAGTCTGTATGTGGCATGTGTTGCCTGAAGAGGATTTCCAGGTCAAGATAGATGTTATCTATGCTGAGAATGAGAGAAATGTGTTTTCTCTATGAGGATGTGTGTTGCACCATTGGCAAGAGTCGCATTAAAGGAATTAATTTATACGTTCCATTTGTTGGAGTACACCTAAGGTTATGAAATTAATGGGGCGTTAACTCTTGCAGATGGCGCACCGCACTAGGTCTGGTTCTGTGCCCAGCGGTAGCGATCAGCGACAGGATCTTCCCCCGCCCCCGCCCCCATCGCCATTGGAGGCAATCCTAGCAACTCAAACTGAGCTGCTAAGGCATCTGGTGCAAGGACAACAACAACAGCCACATGGTGGAAGAGCACCGCCGCAGCCGCATATCGCACGGTATGAGGACTTTCTGGGGACACAGCCACCTCTGTTCCAAAAGACACAAGAACTGCTCGATGCTGACGCATGGGTTCGTACGATCGAATCCAAGTTCGAGCTTCTCACCGCTCCATGCCCCGACAGCAACAAGGCGCGGTTTGCAGCTCAGCAGCTGCGTGGCTCCGCACGGCTTTGGTGGGATCACTACCATGCCATGCTGCCGGCTGGCCACGTGGTCAGTTGGAACGAGTTCAAGACGGCGTTCAAGGTGCATCACATTCCAGAAGGCCTCCTGGAGCGCAAGCTCAACGAGTTTCTGGCCCTCACCCAAGGAACTCGGGATGTGCTGCATTACGCCCAAGCTTTCAATGACCTATGCCGTTATGCTGGCTATCATGCGGACACAGACGAGAAGAAGCGGGACAGATTCCGCCGAGGACTGAGCTTGGAGCTCAGGGAAAGGTTGAACCCCATCAAGGTGGATACCTACAATGAGTTGGTCAATCTGGCCATTTCCCAAGAAGATTGCATGCAAGCTCTCAAGGCCGACCAGAAAAGGAAAGCCTCTGTGGCATTTCTGAGTCCGCCGACTCGAAAGTTCCGGATGGTTCCTCCGCAAGCCCCTGGCCGACCCCAGCAGTCAGGAAGATGGATTGCCCGACCCCCGCCTGCAACAACGCCTCGTTTTCCAGGCTTCCAACCGCAAGTGCCCCGGCCGACCCTGCCAACGCCACCTCGCCCGGCAGCCAGTAACCGTTGTTTTACCTGCGGCAATGAAGGACATTTTGCAAAGGACTGCCCCAGGAACAAGAATCAACAGCAAGGTCAGAACCCCATGGCAGCTAGAGGAAGAAGGCCCAAGGTGCAAGTCCGACAAGGCCGACTCAACTACACCAGCTTGACCGAGCTCCCCGAAGGTGCGCCAGTAATGACGGGTACCTTCCTTGTTTTAAATCAAGCTGTTGTTGTGTTGTTTGATTCGGGAGCCTCTCATAGCTTTATCGGGAGTAAGGCTAGGGAAAGATGTGGGCTAAGTGTCGGTCACACTAAGGAACCCTATGTGATCACCACTCCTGGAGGAAGGATAACGTCGGGTCAGGTCGTTATTCTTGCACCTCTCCAGCTAGGTCCCACCCTCTTCAAGGAAAACCTTATCATCCTTGACCTAGAAGGCATAGATGTCATCCTTGGTATGGATTGGATGGCTCGACATCATGTGGTTCTAGATACATCTGCCCGATCTCTCTACATCAGCTCACCCTCCCATGGCAGTTCTACCATATCCTTGACCCATCCTGAGTCTTCGCTTCCTTGTGCTTACCCTCTCTTGGGAGCCCGTCTAGAAGACCTCCCTGTTATCTGTGAGTACCCTGATGTGTTTCCTGAAGATTTGCCGGGTATGCCACCTGATAGAGAAGTTGAGTTTTCCATAGAGTTGCTCCCTGGCACAGCCCCTATATCTAAGAGACCCTATCAGATGCCACCCGCTGAGTTAGCCGTGTTGAAGACCCAGTTGCATAATCTGTTGGAAAAGGGCTTCATTCGACCCAGTACATCATCTTGGGGTTGCCCTGCCCTGTTTGTGAAGAAGAAGGATGGCAGTCTACGCATGTGTGTGGATTACCGACGCCTCAATGCTGTGACAGTCAAGAACAAGTACCCACTGCCACGCATTGATGTCTTGTTCGATCAGTTAGCCGAAGCAAAAGTGTTCTCCAAGATCGATCTTCGTTCTGGTTATCACCAAATAAAGATTCGACCCTGCGACATACCTAAGACAGCTTTCTCTACCAGATATGGACTGTACGAGTACCTAGTCATGTCCTTTGGACTCACCAATGCACCCGCCTATTTTCATGTACCTCATGAACTCGGTGTTTATGCCCGAGCTGGACAAGTTAGTAGTGGTGTTCATTGATGATATCCTAGTGTACTCGAAGAACGAAGAAGAGCATGCCGACCATCTTCATATAGTTCTCCAACGGCTAAGAGATCACCAACTTTATGCCAAGTTCTCCAAGTGTGAGTTCTGGTTGGATAGTGTCAAGTTTTTGGGATACACTATCTCCAAGGAAGGTATCGTCGTGGATCCCAGTAAGGTGCAAGAAGTCATGGAATGGAAGTCTCCTGCCTCAGTACACCAGATCAGAAGTTTCCTTGGATTGGCAGGTTACTATCGGCGTTTCATACCGGATTTCTCCAAGATAGCTAAGCCAATGACCGAGTTGTTGAAGAAAGAGGTCAAGTTTGTGTGGGACAGCAAGTGTGAAGGAGCCTTCAAGACCCTGAAGCACTTGCTGACCACAGCCCCAGTTTTGGCTCAGCCCGACCCCTCTAGGCCGTATGACGTATACTGTGATGCCTCTGGCACTGGACTTGGGTGTGTTCTTATGCAAGACAACAGAGTCATTGCCTATGCCTCACGGGCGTTACGACCTCATGAGCTAAGCTACCCGACCCATGACCTTGAGTTGGCAGCAGTAATACATGCCCTGAAGATCTGGAGGCACTACCTAATGGGAGCTCACTGCAACATCTACACCGACCACAAGAGCCTCAAGTACATCTTCACTCAAGCCGACCTCAACATGCGTCAAAGAAGATAGCTGGAGTTGATAAAGGATTATGAATTGGAAGTGCACTATCATCCCGGCAAAGCCAATGTGGTAGCCGATGCCCTCAGTCGCAAACCCCATTGCAACTGCTTGTTGTCAGCAGCCTTCACCAAGACTCTGTGCCACGAGATGGGAAGACTCAGTTTGGAGATTGTTTCTCAAGGAACCCTTGGTCACATCATCCTTGACTCAGTTTTGGAAGACCAAATCCGGTCAGCACAAGTAAAGGATAAGGAGATACAACGGATCATCGGTAAGATCTAAGTAAAGCATGAGGGATATAAGCAATTCCGTCAGGACAAAACGGGAGGTGTGCATTATGGAAACCGGCTAGTAGTACCCGCCGACCCCGAGTTGAGAAAGCAAATCCTAGATGAAGCCCATCTCTCCAAGTTCTCGATCCATCCTGGCAGCAATAAGGTGTACCATGACCTCCGTCAAACCTTTTGGTGGAGTGGAATGAAACCAGAGATAGCTCGGTATGTTTCAGAATGTAACACCTGCCAACGTGTTAAAGCCAGTCACTTAAAGGTAGCAGGTACCCTGCAAACGCTACCTATTCCCTCTTGGAAATGGGAAGACATCAGCATGGATTTCATAGTTGGATTGCCCCTTACGTCGCAACGATATGATTCCATCTGGGTTATAGTGGACCGCCTGACCAAGACAGCCCACTTCCTTCCTGTTCGTACCACCTACACCGTCAAGCAGTATGCAGAGTTGTACCTCGACCGTATAGTTTCCCTACAAGGTGTACCCAAGACTATCATCTCTAATCGAGGAGTTCAGTTTGTGGCACGTTTTTGGGAGCAACTACAAGCGTCCATGGGCACCAAGCTCATCCGAAGCTCGACCTATCATCCTCAAACCGATGGCCAAACCGAGAGAGTCAACCAGATTCTTGAAGACATGTTAAGAGCTTGTGTTATCCACTATGATAAGAATTGGGACAAGTGTCTGCCCTTAGCAGAATTCTCCTACAATAACAGCTACCAGGCCAGTTTGAAGATGGCACCGTTCGAAGCCCTGTATGGCCGGAGATGCAGGACACCCCTGAACTGGTCCCAACCAGGGGAAAGACAGGTCTATGGCCCTGACTTAGTGGCAGAAGCCGAAGAGCAAGTGAAGGTAATTCAAGCTAATCTCAAGGCGGCCCAATCCCGACAGAAGAGTTACTCCGACCGGCGGAGAAGACCCCTGCAGTTCAACCTTGGTGATCATGTGTACCTTCGAGTCTACCCGACCAAAGGAGTGCAACGGTTTGGGATAAAAGGCAAGTTAGCTCCCCGCTATATTGGCCCTTATGAGATTGTGGAGATATGTGGACCCGTTGCTTACCGGATCCAACTCCCAGAACAGCTATCGGCCATACATGATGTTTTCCACGTGTCTCAACTGAAGAAATGTGTCCGAGTTCCAGCAGAGATCTTAGAGCAAGAACAGCTTCAGGTAGAGCCCGACCTGACCTACGCCGAGTACCCAGATCGAGTTCTTGACCAGAAGGAAAGGAACACCCGACGCCAAGTGGTAAGGATGTACAAGATCCTCTGGAGAAACCACACCGAAGATGAAGCAACATGGGAAACGGACGAGTATTTGAACAAGCGTTTCCCAGATTTTCTATCCCATCAAGGAGGTAAGGACAGCAACCCCCCCCTTGATCTCTGAATCTCGGGACGAGATTCTTTTTAAGAGGGGTAGGCTGTAACGACAGACCCCTAAACCTTCCCAGCTAGTCTCGATCAGAGCCAGTGATCCTAGTCATCTACCTTGCTTTTTCCCGCGCCGAGCGCTCAGCTAACAGGGATTTCATTTTGCCCATGAACCCTTATACCTCTTGCACTACATTTTTCAGAATCTTGCTCCAAACATAGCCAATTGCTACTGTTCAGACTTAGGAAAATTCAGCTTCAGTTACTTGGGCTGAAAAACTGCCAAAGTGTTGATTTTGAATCCCACTTTAGATTTGATTCCTTCACTATTCCTGATCAACAACACCCTACTAAACTTGTCCAAAGACGATAGTTCACTGCTGTTTAGATACCTTTGTCCACTTACTTGGAAAATTTGGCAGAAATTGATTTCCAAGTTGGATACTCATAATGTTTTTTTGAATTTCCTATTTTCGGACAGGGAATAGTACTCATTTTTTTAATTTTCAATTGCATTTCTTGAGGAGTTTAAGACTAGGATTAGTCTCCCACTTTATTCCCTTGAGTTCTAAACATTCTCAAGCCTCCATTCCATATTTTTGCTAAATTTTTCCGAATTTAAATTCCAAATTGCAAATTTTGGTCAAATTTGGATTGAATTTGACTTTGAGTCAATTTCTTTCCTTTTTCTCCACAAATCATCCTTGACCTTTCATTGACATCTTTAGGTTGTCAAAACATGAGATGTTACAGCCTCTCCCCCTTAATAGAATCTTGTCTCGAGATTCCAGACGTTAAACTCTCAGTTTGGAGAATGGAAAGGAAACTGCGTCAGATCAAATGTCTTTCTCTTTTCTGTATAAAGAGATTGGGGTGGTTGTTCAGTTCTAACTGTTTATCTGATTTCAATGGTTTCAAATAAGTCGGGTGTAATGACCGACCCCTAAACCTTCCCAGTTAGTCTCGATCAGAGCCAGTGATCCTAGTCATCTACCTTACTTTTTCCCGCGCCGAGCGCTCAGCTATCCGCCCGGTCCCGACCCCTGAGATCCGACCCCCCCCTCCGCTTCATTACCCTCCCGGCCCCGGCAAGCATAGCCCACCGTCGGATCTTGCTAATCTTCCTCAACCATCCGTTCTATCCACCGATGGACCCACAAGATCTTTTTCCAGATCCCCCGCGACAGCCGCACTCGAGTTGCATGCCCGCTTCAGAGCCTTCCTGCCACGTGGCTCGTCTTCTCCGACGCCGTCGCTCAGTTTTGTCTCTGGCAAGGGACCAAGTGGGTTCTCGTGCCCCCTTCCCCAATGGCAGCGGAAGCCCCTCTGCACCCCTTTCTGCAGAGCCTCGCCTCCCGCACCCATCATCACGCCGCCAGATCCCGGCCCCAGAGCCCGATGTCGCCCGTCTTTTCCGTCCCTTCAGCCACAGTCGCGCCGCCCGGTCTCCGCTACACGACGATTCCTCCACCGCCAATCCCGACCGCGGCCGCGACAGCTCCTTTCCCCCGCCCTGTCAGAAGCCGCCCGACAATCTGTTGTTCCGCGCTCTTGCCCGCGCGCCCGCGTCTGCCTGTCTTCTCACCTGTGCGCCCTCGATTCTAGCGCCGTTAAACCGGTCGCTTCTATCAAATCTTCCGCACGGCGACGCCCGCTTTCCGCCAAATCTCAACCACCAGTCTACCCGCTCCTACGCCGCCCTTACGGCAGAACGCAATGATCGCTGGCGTCACCCCCGGAGTTCTGCACCCCTGCCCTCTTCGCTCAATCGCCACCCCGGCAGAGCACTCCATTGCTTCTCCCCGGCCTTCGCGCCGCTCCCCTTCTCTCTCTCCCGCGCCGCTTCCTTTCCTCTATTCCAGCAGCTATAAAAGGAATGCCCCCGTCACCGGAGTTTCCTCCGCCTTTGTTGCCTTCAGCCTTCTCTCGCTCCCTGCTCAAGCTCCTAGCGCCACCCACCAAGTTCTTGAGGAGTTCTTCTCTCAGATTCTCTCTCAGTTTTCTACAAGTCACCCAGCAGTTTGCTCCTCTAAGCTGCATGAAAGCTCTCTTGTGATCCGCAAGAAGCAGCGCCACCGCCGGAGCATTGCCGGTCTTAGCTTCTGTTCAAACCTTAGTCCCTCCGCCCAAGTCTGCCTCTTCCCGACCCCAAGTTTTCCTTTCAGGAAGAAGGTGAGTTGCCGACCCCAGTCCGCCTCGCCCGACCCCTCCTATCCGCCCGACCCCGGTTTCATCTCGCCCGACCTTGTCTGTTCCGCCGACCCTTATCCGCCTCGCCCGAGGGTTCGGCTGTGGTCTTTTTCTTCAACCCGAGCGTGTATGTGTAAAACTGGGGAACCCTTCAGGGCTTGCGTCTAAGGACCCCCAGTATATCACATCCTCTGGTTCAAGGATCAGATCATGAGTTCCTTTCCTACCCTTACCTCTTGATCATCATCAGCTCTCTTGAACCACCATAACCTCCTGCTCCTTGTCGCGAGTTTCTGGGCTCAGGCGAGCCAGTGTTGCTGTTGAAATAACCGTCTATGCTAACCCTTGCATTGCATTCGTGTAGAGCTGCATCTCGCCGATGGCTTCTACGAGCTACACCCGGCGCCGGAAGAAGAAGGTGTAGCCGAGCTCCTACCCGCTAAAGCCGAAGTTGCCCCAGAAGTCAAGCAGTTTCCGACCTCTTTGCTTGAAGGCAAGCCCCGGTTGCATGAACATCCTAGGTGTTTTACCAGACTTGCGCATGCCTTCTGTAACATGTTTGTGCATTTACGTATAGGAGTTGTGTGAAACCCTAGATGCATGACTTAGTTATCCCCATGATCTGAGCACTAGCTGTTGGACCGTGTAGTCGCCTTGCTTAACTAGGAGACGGTAAAAGTCGAGTGATCTCCTGTCACTTGCGAGTTGTAGGAGTTGGATGTCTATCTTTCTGTTACAACTATAAGGACGATGAACGGGGCAGGGTTTTGGTAACTCTTTGGTGGTCGGATGGTTGCCCCATCTGTCTATGAAAATCTTGCTAAGGCCCGACAGTGGTGGTGTTCGTGATCAAGTGTTTGAAAGTACTAGCCTCATACTTAGTATGGGATGAGGAAGCCTAGTACCTGATTGAACCTAGACGTGAGCGGTCGCCCCATTGTTCTTGGAACGGAGTTTCCCCTGCTGGTTGTCGCACGTGGTGGCAAGCGTGGTCACAGAACGGCAGAGGCCGGGTCTGTGGAACCTTGCACCAAAGGAAATAGGCCCGACACGGGTTAGGGGATTGATGGGGAAGGCCGACACAGGAAGCGACCTCCGGGTGCGCGGATGTCATGAGGCTAGGTTCACCATGCATGGTTAAAGAACTCGAATCGATTCGTCTGCCTCTCACAGTTTGAGATTGCTTGATCGCTATGTCACCCTGAGTAAATGAGGAACCTGATGATGACATGTTTATTGATGTATCTATACCTCTTGTTTGGTTCTATGAATGCTTAGAATAGGTGGCACAACCTAGACTGGTAAATGAACCTAGAACCGGAGCTAAAACTTGAAAATAGGGTTACTTAGTGCTTTTGGCAAATAAACCCCTCAGCCAAACAGCCCTGCATGTCTTGAAGGAGGAGTAGTTTTACTCCTATCGGTTAAGTCTTGTTGAGCTTAGTAGCTCAGCCTTGTTGTGGCTCCTGTTTTTCAGGTGAGGTTGTTGCTTCCGACCTCTTTCTTGCTGGCGCTTGGCGGCCCCAGCTTCCGCCAGGCTGGACGGTCGAGTGGGATCCTTCCTCGGACGGCGAGGAGAGGAACCAGTGATGTCCCGGTTGGCCTCACCAGGGATGTCCGACCCCGACGAAGTCTTCCGCTAGTGTTTTTCTCTGTTGCCTCTTTTGAACCTTGTAAAACCTTGATGTTGGATTTTATGGCCGAGCTAAATGGGTAAAACTTGTTTAACTCAGTGGACTCGTTGTATTCTCTGTAACCACTCACCTTCGGGTGGGTTTGCTAAACTCGATCCTGTTTAAGTGGTTAAATCGGATGGAATCCGACGGCACTTCGTATTAACTCGGTTCAGGCAGGAGTGTCGCATGTTAGGCGGCTTAACCCTGCTTAATCAAGCTAATCCGAGGTGGTTCCGCCACAGCGGGATACTTGGATTCTAATTCTTCAGCCTGTTCCCAAGTGGCCTCATCTAGAGTATGATTTTTCCATTGCACCTTGTAAAACTTGATACTTCGGGTTCGCGTATCCCTTGTCTTTTGATCTAGAATTTTAATAGGCCTCTCTTCATACGTCAGGTCTGGTTCTAGCTCAACTTCTGGATCTTCTAAAATCTCTTCTAGAACTCTTAGGCATTTCTTAAGCTGGGATACATAAAACTCATCATGTATAGAGGTAAGTTGGTCTGGCAATGAAAGCTTGTATGCGACCGAACCTTTTCGTTCCAGAATCTCATAAGGACTAATATATCTTGGAGCTAATTTACCTTTTACTCCAAAACGTTGCACTCCCTTCATCGGAGATACCTTCAGATATACGAAGTCCCCAACATGAAACTCTAAAGACCGTCTCCTTTTATCCGAGTAACTCTTTTGTCGAGACTGGGCTATTGCAAGATGTTTACGAATTTTTTGGACCATTTCTTCAATTTCCATAACCAAATCTGACCCCAAATGTGTCCTTTCTCCTACTTCCGACCAATTCAAAGGTGTTCAGCACCTTCGACCATACAAAGCTTTGAAAGGTGCCATCTTAATACTAGCTTGGTAGCTATTATTATAGGAGAACTCAGCTAGGGGCAAACATTCGTCCCATAGCTTTGAGAAGGTAAGGACACAAGCTCTTAGCATGTCTTCCAAGATTTGGTTGACTCTTTCTGTTTGTCCCCCTGTTTGAGGATGGTAGGCAGAGTTTCTAATCAGAGCAGTTCCCATATCTTTATGCAGTTGTTCCCAAAATCTGGAAACACACTGAGAGCCTCAATCGGAAATAATTTTCTTTGGTACCCCATGCAGGGATACAATCCAGGCCATATAGATCTTTGCATAAGTTGGTACTTGATATGTGGTTTTGACAGGAATGAAATGGGCTGACTTATTGATCAACAATAACCCATATGGAAACATACCCTTTTGAAGTAGTAGGTAACCCGACTATGAAGTCCATGGAAATGTCTACCCATTTCCAAACAGGAATTGCTGAAGGCTAAAGCAAACTAGCAGATTTTTGAAGGATTTGTTTAACTCTTCGGCAGTTATCGCATTCGGCTACATATCTTGCAATTTCTGGTTTCATCATGGCCCACCAAAATCTCTGCTTCAAATCTTGATACATTTTGTTACTCCCAGGATGAATAGCGAACTTAGACAGGTTTGCTTCATTCAGAATTGTCTTTCTTAAATTCTCATCTTTGGGAACTACAATCCTATTCTTGAAATATAGTCCTCCATCCTTCTCTTGAGTGAATCCAGAAATTTTACCTTCCGTTTTCTGTTTATGAAGCATCTTTACCCATGGATCCTCCTTCTAGGCTGTTATAATTCTTTCTTTCAGGGTGTCTTGCAAGATAATGTTCTGGAGAGTACCTTGTGTTACTATTTCCAAACTTAAATCTTCTAATTATTCGCACAAGGTCTTAAGGCTAGATTGAATAGTGGTGCAATGGCATTGGGCCTTCCTGCTCAAAGCATTGGCCACCACATTAGCCTTACCTGGATGGTAATGGATTTCTAACTTATAATCTTTAATTAGTTCGAACCACCGTCTCTGCCTCATATTCAAGTCCATTTGAGTGAAAATGTACTTTAAACTCTTGTGGTCTGTAAAGATACGACAGTCACTACCTAGAAGGTAGTGTCGCCATATCTTTAATGCATGAACCACAGCAGCAAGCTCCAAATCATGGGTAGGGTAATGTTCTTCATGCCGCTTCAGTTGTCGAGAAGCATAAGCAATAACCCTTCCTTCTTGCATAAGAACACATCCTATCCCTGTTTCTGAGGCATCATAGTACACATCAAAGGGTTTTTCCAAGTCGGGTTGAGCCAATACTGGTGCTGTAGTTAATAGCTTCTTCAGCATTTGGAATGATTCTTCGCATTCGAAGCTCCATTCAAAATTCACTTCTTTCTTTAATAATTTCGTGATTGGCTTGGAAATTTTTGAGAAGTTAGGAATAAACCTACGGTAATATCCGGCCATCCCTAAGAAACTTCTCACTTCATGAACAGATGTTGGTGGCTTCCAATCCAATATGTCCTTGACCTTTTCGGGATCCACCTCAATTCCTTTTTCGGACAAAACGTGTCCAAGGAATGAAACTTTCTTCAACCAAAAGTCACATTTACTAAACTTGGCATATAACTGGGTTCCCGGAGTCTATTTAGAACAATACACAGATGCTGCACATGTTCCTCCTCATTTTTAGAGAAGACTAGGATATCATCAATAAAGACTACCACAAATTTGTCTAACTTTGGCATAAATACCGAGTTCATGAGGTACATAAAATGCGCTGGGGCATTTGTCAACCCAAAGGACATGACCAAATATTCATATAACCCGTATCTGGTTGAGAAGGTTGTTTTAGGTATGTCTTCGGGCTTTATTTTAATCTGATGATATCCTGACCGAAGGTCAATTTTTGAAAAGACCTTGGCTCCAGCTAACTGGTCGAACAACAAGTCAATCCGTGGCAACGGATACTTGTTCTTAATGGTTACCGCATTCAAGGGGCGGTAATCCACACACAACCTCAATGTGCCATCTTTCTTTTGAACAAAGAGTGCTGGGCAGCCCCACGGCGAAGTACTAGGTCGAACAAAACCTTTATCTAGTAATTCTTGGAGTTGAATTTTCAATTCTGCTAACTCCTTAGGTGGCATTCGGTATGGTCTTCTTGAAATGGGGATAGTGCCAGGCTCTAGCTCAATAGTAAACTCTACCGCTCTATCCGGCGGTAACCCAGGAAGATCTTCAGGAAATACATCTACAAACTCATTAACCAAGGAATAGATTCTAGAGTCACTGCTCTAGTCTTTTTTAACCATCTGGTCCAGACAAGGACGAGCGGGTAATTGGAGTTTGAAAGGGTGTCCTCGGGTATCCCTCATACTAACGATCCGGTTATCCACATCAATATGAACTTTATGTTCTTTCATCCAATTTACCCCCAAAATGATATCTATTCCTCGATCTTCCAAAATTAAAGGATATGCACCCACCTTATTTCCTTCTAAATTCAGAATCACATTGCGAGCTACTTGATTTGTATTTTGAGTAGCTCCAGTGGCTTGGATAGCGTATTTGGTGTTTAAGGTGTGTACTTCTAGTTGGTGCTGCTTAACAAAATCTCTACTTATGAAAGTATGTGATGCACCCAAATCGAATAGAACCAGGGTAGGGTAATCATTGACGAGGAACGTATCTGCCAGAATAGGCTCGCCCTCTGGAATCTCTTCCACATTCATGTAATGCGCTTGCCCAGTCTTGGTGTTCAGAAACTTGTGCCGAACAAATTTTTGACCAATGCCTTGGTCAGAGATTTGAGCTTTCATGTTCACGTTTCCCCCAACCTTGGGAAAACGGCAATCTCGGGCAAAGTGTCCTGGCTTCCCACAGTTAAAACAAACTTGCGGGTTCCCCAGGGGAGTAGGACTACGAAACCCAGAAGGTGACACACTTACAGGGCGAGGACTATTTGTAGGATTTCTGACATTCCAGGGCTGAAGTGGTCTCTGTTGGAATGAAGGTCGATATGCAGGTCGAGGAGGTCCTCGATATACAACCTTCATTCTCTGCGGGGCATTCCCGAATGTCCCAAAGGAAATATTCTTTCTTTTCAAAGATTCTTCTTTCTTCAAGGCTTCATCTAGAATTCTCATCTTCTCTTCCGCGATAATGGCCACGCTTACCGCAGAACTATAGTCAGCAAAGGTGCAGGTGGACAGCTTCTCCTGCATCTGTGCGTTGAGTCCCCGGAGGTAACAGTCCCTCTTCTTGGACTCCATGTTAACATGTTCTGGAGCATACTGAGCTAAGTGATCAAATTCATTTGTATATTCCAGAATACTGCGACTCCCCTGCTGAAGCCTCAGAAACTGCTCCAGCTTCATTCGCAGAATTCCCCCGGTACGAACTACGTACGAAATGCTTCCTAAAAATTTTCCCAGGTGATCTCCCTTCCCACAGGTTGTCTTGCCAGGTAACTAGTCCACCAGGTTCTGGCGGGATCCTGGAGTTGGAGTCCGGCAAATTCTGCTTTCTGAGTGGTGGTGCATAGCGGAATCACTCGGAACTTCTGTTCCATAGTCTGAAGCCATTCGTTTGCCTCCAACGGGTGCTCGGCCTTCAAAAACACCGGAGGACGGCTCTCCAGAAACTGGGTGTAGGTTACACCACGTTCCGGATCCCGTCTACCCCCACCATTCCCGGTATTCTGTACAATCATTTGAAGCAGCCGGGCTTGCTCGGCTCCCGAGTTCATGAGACTGGCTATAGCATCAGCCAGTGTCGGGGCCCTGGGCAGACTCTCCTCATGGCCCCCTGACCCCAAAGCACGAGGGCCTCTTGGATCCGTCATTCTGCCAAAATTGATTAGAGTATTAATATCTAAGCAATAATTTTCCACCCGTTTCATAAACACGCTTGCTTTTCACACATAACAACACAACTATTGTAGTCACACACAAACCATACTTATGTACATCATTATTTATATTACATGAACTCAAGTTCAATTTTACAGAACAACCCCACTACCGTCATCTCATCGTTCTTATCCTACATAATTTCACAACAACATCCTCTTGTCATGGTCTCCCTTCAGCCATCATATGGATAAATGCCCAATTCTGTAGCATTTCTCCCTAGCCTTGCCATAGCGGCCTGTAGTATGTCTTGATCCACTGTCATTAGGGTTTGTCCTGGAGGAGCAACAGGTGGAGGCTGATTGGCCGAGTTCTCACTGCCTGACTCTGGTCCTGGGTCACTTGACGTATATGAAGAATATGATGCAGAGGTACTGACACCAGAATTCCCTTCAATCTCTTCTGGTTCCTCTTCTTCTTCTTCTTCTTCTCCCTCGCCCTCATGCTCGGCTTCTTCCCATTGTTCCATAGGACCATAACCTTGTGGGTCAAACCTGTCAGCATTTGCATTGGCCTATGCAAATTGATGATTTTCCATTGGAGCTTCTCCCAAATTATCTTCCATATCAACATCAAATCCTTCTAGGTTCTCATGGGCATACAAGTCAATTTTGGGAGCTGTGGGTGGAGCTATGTTAGCCTCGACACCTACAACATCCACAAACTGATCTCCCTCATCCGGGGCTGGTGGTTGTGGCTCTTCTGGGGGTGGAGGTGGTGGAACATTTACCATGTTTTGAGCAGGTACATGAGCATGCATTTCTTCTAATGCCAGTCGGAGAGATAATATTTCATCTAGCTGCTGAAACCTTTCTGCCTCAAGTCTATTAACATTTGATTCAGCTGCTTCTCATTTCCTCTCCGACGTATTCCTACTAGCGTCCATATATTCCTTCATGGTTCTGAGCTTCTCTTCATATTCATCTATTCTTTTAGACTGCTTTCTCATAATCCTTTCCATATCATGTTCCCGGTCTAATGCCGCCTTCTTGCATAATTCTTTATCATGTTTAGCACCCCGTACCTCCATCTTGGCATCTTCATTGTTCTTCCTTTGATTATAATATTCTCATATACATGATTGCTAAAGATTATACATAGCCGTCATATAGTCTAAGGCAGCTGCAACTAGGACATCGTGCTCCATACGAGATGAATTCTTCAATGCCTTAATCCTTCTTCTCCAAATACCGTCAACCTGATGTTTTATGGGATAGAATCGAGCAGAACTCGACCCTATTTCCACCTTATTTTTTTCACACAACTCCGTGAGGGCGGTCATGGCTGCCCTTTCAATAGTGTCATTGAACTCAAAACCCTGCTCCATGACTTCCTCAAGACGCCAGTTAGGATTTGTATCTTCATCTGGAATATGGATGTAAACAGTGCAACACTGCTTATGGCATGTGTCCTCCTTCCTCCAGTAATATTCAGGAGGGTTATGAAATCCCAACTCCTGAAGTGTTTTCCACAACAGCTGTATGAATCTAGGTTTGTCCAGATAGTGCCCCCCGGTCTATCCATCTTGATCAGTATACCCCTCTTGGAACATCTGACAAAAGAAGTGGGTTAGGTCTAACAGCACTCACCAAACCCAAAAGTTTTTAAAACATGTTATGCAATATGATGCAACGATTCCTACGTACTTTTAGACTCATATACACACTCGTAGGAAAATTGGTGCCATCGTAATCTCTCCCTAACAATATACTATCGAATACTAGCGACACGCAGCAAACAGTTAGCATCTGCAAAACAATCAGCTAATTAATGCTACTGCCACCTAAGACTCACATTTTCTTTATTTAAAATAGAGTCTCAATATTTAAATAGTAATATCTGTTGCTTATCCCAACCTATGGCTCTGATACTAGTTGTGGCGGAACCGCCCAACTTAAACTGGTTTAAGTGCGCCTAATCGCTGTCAGAACAGCACTTATCCGAAACGCACCTAAAACAGCATAAGTCCAGTAGTCCGTCAAGTGTCCCTAGGACTCCTCGAAAGATCCACGACGTGTCTCATAGCCGTACACCAGGATCGCTTCCTCGATGGGAAGGCATCAACAAACATTACATTTTTACATATATACCAGGGTATGAACTATTACAGACCATAGTTTGAATCAAACTTAGTAATGCAGATTAGAGCAGTGCTAAGAGTTTAAACCATAAACTGGTCCAAGTGAAAGAAAAACATCTAAGTTTTATTTCTAGGGTATTACGAGACTCGTAAAAAAATACCCTAGTTCTTCGAGGCTTCTTCCTCGGCGAACTCCTGCTGTGGCTCTGAAATAGGAACGAAGGATTCCCCTGAGTACGGGGTACTCAGCAAGACTGACCTGACTAACCAATATAATAGCTTTTCCAGAACTGAATGATAGCTATTTAGTGTACTAGCTGACTCACATTTTGCCAAAAGAGCTTACTAAAAGTGAAACCTTAACTTTGTCTCTTAATTCAAATTGAGTGGTTACCTAACCAGTCTAGATGACGAAAAGAAATACCTTTGCAATCAGTAGGAAATCAAGTCATACCACATATTAATTTTGGAAAGACATTACATTCATGAGATTACACTACGATGCTTAACAGTGATCAAGTGCATTCATAACTGAGAATTGCGGCGATCCGGATCAATTTACATCCTGCAGGAGAGCACCCTGACCACCAGCTACGTACAACTGTCCAGGTTGTACATAATGACCCTTCGATTAGCGTACCCAAAGATTGGGAATAAGACTACCCGAACCCAGGGATGCACCCCCACATGGGACCCCACATCTGGCCCGATCTCCATGTGAGTTTCAGGCTACGCCCCTGCCATTCTCCAGCACGTCAAGCACGGGTACGACATATTCCCAATCAGAGAGTCTACTAACCTACCGGGCTTTACTGGTCCCATACCCAGTAAGCAACCAGGTGATATTCACTTGATCAAAGGTTAAGACAACGATTGGGCCTTAACCAAATTAATCTAGTAGACAGAACAAACATCTCTAGCTTCTGTCGGCTTTTCAAATTTCCAGGCTAGCTTTCCTTAACTAATAGGTATGACTCAACAATTTATCTTAGAGCTAAGTAACCAAATTACTTAAAGTATCTAAGCATTGCGAAGCAAGGATTAATTACTAATTATTGAACAAGTGGCAAAGATGTCCTTAAAACCAGGTAAGGTCATGCACAAGAATAGGTTTCAATCAACTCCTAGACTTAGTGCATTCATCTGAAAAATAACCAATAATTGGACACATGAAATAATAATTTTCAAATAGATAGGTATAGATGCACCGGGGCTTGCTTTGATCTGTAAAAAATGTTAGCGTTGTCCGACGGATTGGCTTCACAGGGGATCAATTCAACGATCTCCTCAAACTCCGAAGGTCCTTCAGATAATTCCAAGAATTCCCCTTCTGGTGCTTCGGTGTCTACGATATAGTCCATGCAGGGGTTAGCGATGCAATTTTTTTTTTGAATACAAGACTATACAACTTTCCTTCATGATAAAGTTGCAAGCCAACAAGTGACTACACAGCTTATCATAATAAAGTTGCAAGCCAACACATAATTACCCAAAAGATTAACCCATCATTTTTATTTCCTTTACGAACCCTACCTTAGGCCTTTTCTTTTATTTTTAGGAAACATTATAAACATTTTCTAATCTCAAAACCTAACTCCTATGGGTTAACAACAATTTGTGAATAAGAAAATATTATTCAATATTTTATGCAGTTAATAAAGGTTAAGTATTTATTTAAATACCATAATGAAAAGGTATTAAACAAATACCTAAGTTTTATTATTTTTCCTATGGTATAATAATTTTAATGCATAAAGGAAAATAAAACAATCCTAACAAAATTAGTTTCACTAATTTTGGACACTCCTAGAAATTCTTGTCATTTAAATGGTGAAAATCAAATTTACACTAATTATCTAATAAAAAGAAAACCTAAGATTTATCCTAAAACCCCGGCCCAACTTTTCTCACTCGCCTCCTCTCTACCCTCTCTCACTCGCGCTGGGCCCGCAGCACTGGTCCACCTACTCCCCCTCTCTACCTTACTCACCAGCCCACCTCTCTCACTGCCGGGCCTGCTGGGCCGACTCTACTTCCCCCCTTCCTATTCTTCTTGTCGGCCCACCGGCCCACCTTACTCCCTTTCCTCCGCCCTGGCGCCTTGGCCTGCTGGACCGGCCCACGTCCTTCTCCTTCACCCGCCGGCCGTCCTACCCTTTCCCCCTCTCCTTCTGACACGTGGGCCCCCGGCGCCAGCTCCTTCTCCTTCCTCACGCAAAAACATGGCGCAGCAGGGGGCGGCGCGGCTCGATGGCCAGTGCCCCACCGGCGACGATGCCGGGTTGGGGAGGCATCCCCAAGCCACAGCGCACCCGTGGGCGGCGGCGGCTCCCCGGGAGACGGCCGGAGCTAGCCTCTCCACGGCGGCAGGCGGCTTGACTGGCGGCCGGCCGTGGCCAAGCACGGCAACGGCACCACTCGGCCCTTTAACTACCCCTACGGCTTCCTTGTGACCTATGGACTTACCCATGGCTTACCACGACAAGGGAAAGTGGCGGCAAGGAAGAGCTCACCGTGAGCAAGGAGCTTGGTGGCGGCGGACGGAAACAGCGGCGGCTAAGAGCTCACCGGCGGGGAAGTTGGACAACGAGTAGGCACAGTGGTGAGGAAGGTGTTGGTGGGGATGTGGGTGAAAGGAATCGAGGCGGGAGGCGGTGAAACGGTGGAATTTTGCCCGGCGGTAGGAGCTCGGCTTCGCTCTACTTACGGCGATAAAAAGCAACACGGTAAAGAGCGACGGCGAGAGCGGTAGATATGCGAAATTTTCACCGCACGCATGGGTGACACCGTGGCCTAGTCGTAGGCTTGCGTCGATGAGGAGGTGGCCCTATGCACCGAGCTGGATGACGGGCGACGTTGCCGGCGGCGACACGTCTCTGCCATGTTGTTCTGCTCGCTTCCCTCCCCTTTCTTTTACTCCAAAACTTCAGACCTTCAACACAGTCGATTTTGAATCCTACGGTCCCAAAGTCCTTTAGGAAAACTTGGAGATAAACTCAAACCCTTCAATTGATATATTGGCTTTCACCCGAGATAAACATCCCAAAGTCAAAATTTTTGAGCTTCTATCTCGGGCAAACTGAAATGTTCTGAATCTTGCTCCAAACATAGCCAATTGCTACTGTTCAAACTTAGGAAAATTCAGCTTCAGTTACTTGGGCTGAAAAACTACCAAAGTGTTGATTTTGAATCCCACTTTAGATTTGATTCCTTCACTATTCCTGATCAACAACACCCTACTAAACTTGTCCAAAGATCATATTTCACTACTGTTCAGATACCTTTGTCCACTTACTTGGAAAATTTGGCAGAAATTGATTTCCAAGTTGGATACTCATAATGTTTTTCTAAATTTCCTATTTTCGGACAGATAATAGTACTCATTTTTTTTTCGTTTTCAATTGCATTTCCTGAGGAGTTAATACTAGGATTAGTCTCCCACTTTATTCCCTTGAGTTCTAAACATTCTCAAGCCTCCATTCCATATTTTTGCTAAATTTTCCAAATTTAAATTCCAAATTGCAAATTTTGGTCAAATTTGGCTTGAATTTGACTTTGAGTCAATTTTTTTTCCTTTTTCTCCACAAATCATCCTTGACCTTTTATTGACATCTTTAGGTTGTCCAAACATGAGGTGTTACAGAAACCCCAGTGCAGGAGGTGGAGGTTCAAGTTCGTGGAAGTCGAGGCCCCAGCAGACTACAACACCGGAGGGCGCCAAGATGATCGTCTGTACTTTTGCCGATAGCCCGGTCACAAGTTGTATGAATGTCCGCATAAGGTTCCGGCATGAGGACAGAACTGCACAGGGAAGTACCAGACGCCAGTTAAGACACCTGCACCAGGAGGACAGCCACAGAGGAACCCGACAAGGATAGCTCTGCCACCTACTCGAGGCTGCCTGAACCACTTGACAGCTGAGGATGCAGCAGCAGCTCCAGACATCGCACTCGGTGAGTTTTTAGTTGATACAGTTAAAGCTACAGTTCTGTTTGATACTGGTGCCAAGTTTTCCTATGTTTCAACCAAGTTTGTGGAAGAATGGTCTCTCCCCACTACACCTCAACCAAGGCCTATTATCACAAGTTCTCCCCTAGGAGAGGTCAAGGGCACCCTAGAGTGCAAGGCAGTACCATTGATGATTGAGAAGCAGTGGTTCCTAGTAGACTTTACTGTGTTGGAGTCTTCAGGCATTAATGTGATTCTAGAAATGGATTGGATGGTGAAACACAAGGGATTGGTCTCATGCAACCCCCGCTTCGTCAGATTGGAGCACCCGAGTAGAGTTCAAGTGCAGTTTGAGCCATCGTACCCCAAGACAGCCCCGATGTTGTGTAGCTTGGACTCCAAGACGCTTGAGGAGGTACCCGTGGTGTGTGAGTTCCCTGACGTGTTTCCAGAAGAGTTGATAGAACTACCACCGGATCGGGACGTGTAGTTCGTGATTGACCTGATACCCGGTGTAGGACCCCTAGCACAGTGACTGTACATCTCGAAGACATCTTTCACTACTTGGTACCAGTTGTACGAGTTCACCATGGTCTCTTTCGGCTTGACCAACGCACCTACTTACTTCATGAACGTGATGAACAAGATCTTTATGGAGGAGTTGGATAAGTTTGTGGTGGTGTTCATTGATGACATTTTGATCTACTCGGAGACCGCTGAGGAGCACGAGGAGCACCTTCGAATCATGCTAGAAAGGTTACGACAACATCAACTATATGCTAAGTTCAACAAGTGGGAGTTCTGGATGGAGGAAGTTGCCTTCCTAGGTCACGTGTTGTCAGCAAAGGGAGTAGCCATTGACCCAGCCAAGATTGAAGTAGTGACAGAGTGGGAGCAGCCTCGCCATGTGTCTGAAATCAGAAGCTTTCTTGGTTTGGCAGGGTACTACAGGAGGTTTATTGAGAACTTCTCCAAGATAGCTAAGTCAATGACCAAACTGCTGAAGAACAACGTGAAGTTTGAGTGATCTGAAGCTTGCGAGAAGAGTTTTCAGGAGCATAAGTCGAAGCTTACTACTACCCCGGTGTTGACTTTGCCCGATATCAAGAAGGACTTTGTGGTGTACTGTGATGCTTCCAAGTAAGATTTGGGTTGTGTGCTGATGCAGGAAGGGAAGGTAGTGGCCTATGCGCCAAGGCAGCTGAAGAAGCATGAGGTGAACTAGCCAACACATGACTTGGAGTTGGCAGCTGTTGTACATGCTCTCAAGATTTGGAGGCACTACTTGATCAGCAACAAGTGTGATATCTACACCGATCACAAGAGCTTGAAGTACTTCTTCACTCAGTTCGAGCTGAACAAGAGATAGAGGAGATGGTTGGAGCTCATCAAGGACTACGAGTTGGAGATCCACTACCACCCCGGAAAAGCCAACGTCGTGGTTGACGCTCTGAGCAGGAAATCCTACTACAACAACCTTATGGTGAAAGAGGAGCAACCTGATCTGTGTGAGGAAATGGAGAAGCTTAAGCTGGAGATAGTTGAGTAGGTACTTCTTTGTGAGTTGCAAGTGACATATGACTTGGAAGATTTGATCAGAAAGGCACAGGAATAGTGTTCGGAGATTGGGTCGCTCCGGGAGCAAATGAAGAAGGGCAAGGCAACTAATCACAGGATGGATGACAAAGGCACTGTTTGGCTGAAGGATAGAATCTGTGTGCCTAAGGATCAAGCAATTAGTGAGTCTATTCTGAAAGAAGCCCACGACTTGAGGTACTCTATTCACCCAGGATGCACCAAGATGTACCAAGATATGAAAGAGAGGTTCTGGTGGAGAGATATGGAGGTGGACACAACGAACCACGTCGCCTGTTGTGACACTTGCAAGTGAGTGAAGGCAGAGCACCAGAGACCGGCACGACTACTTAAACTGCTTGAGGTACCAATTTGGAAGTGGGAGAACATCTCCATGGACTTCATTGTGGGATTGCCGAGGACTCAGAAAGGAAATGACTCGATTTGGGCGATTGTGGACAAGCTTACCAAGGTAGCTCACTTCATACTGGTGAAGACATGGCGCACCTAAGAGCTATTTGTGGACAACATTTTGAGGCTACATGGCGCACCTAAGAGCATAGTGTCCGACAGAGGTCCGTAGTTTGTCACGAAGTTCTGGAGAAGCTTTCACAAGGTTGTGGGACTACTTTGGAGTACAGAATAGCGTTCCACCCGCAGACAGATGGGTAGACCGAGAGAGTGAACCAAATTCTGGAGGACATGCTGAGGGCTTGTGTCCTTACTTATGGAGCCGATTGGGAGAGAAGTTTATCTTTCACTAAGTTTTCTTATAACAATGGTTACCAGGCCAGTCTCCGATGTCACCGTTAGAAGCTCTCTACAGGAGGAAGTGCAGGACACCTCTGATGTGGTTCGAGGTTGGAGAGAGGACACTCTTTGGGCCAGCAACTATCAAGGAGGTTGAAGAGAATGTGAGCAAGGTCTGAAAGAAGCTCAAGATTGCCTAGAGTCGCCAGAAGAGTTAAGGAGATAAGAGAAGGGGGAGGGGACTTGTCTTTTGAAGTTGGTGACCACGTCTACCTTAAAGTCTCACCGCTCCGAGGAACCAAGAGGTTTCTGATTAAGGGAAGGCTTTCGCAAAGGTTTGTGGGACCCTACCAGGTGATCAAGAGGATTGGAGATCTCGCCTACAAGGTTGCCTTACCGGGGAGCATGGCCGGAGTGCACCCGGTATTCCACGTCTCACAGCTGAGAAAGTGTTTGATAGTTCCCAAGGAGGAGGTTCACACTGAGGCACTTGACCTGCAGGACACCTTGGAGTATGCTGAGTACCCCGTCAAGATCTTGGACTAGAAGGCTATGAGGAGGACTTCCGTGCCATATTGCAAAGTGCTTTGGAGCGACCACACCGAAAGGGAGGCCACTTGGGAGAAAGAGGCAGATTTGAAGGAGTTTCCACACTTGTTCGAGGAGGTCGAAGCTTAAATCTCAAGGACGAGATTCTCTTAGAGGGGGGAGACTGTAATATTCCAAAAATTTGTAATATTTGAATGTTTGTAAAATTTTGAAAAATTTAAAACCTTATGTTTGAATGTTGTGGTAATTTAAAAAGTTGTGAGCTTCTCTTCCCTAAATTCCTTTTTCAAATATGTGTGGCCTGATTTGGAGTTATTGGGATTTGATTTGGAGTTTACACTTGTGTGCCGTTTGAATCTCTACAAACCAAAATTCAAATTGATTCAAACCTAAATCCAAAACAAACCTAAACACAAATCTAACATAACCTACCTCTCTTACCTAGCCAGCCCACCTGCTCGCCTGGCCTACCCGACCCAGCTCCCCGCGCACCTCACGCCAGACCAGCCCGCCAGCAGCCCCACGTTCATGGCCCAGCTCCGCGCCAACGCACCCATTCGCAGGCCGCTTCCTTCCGCTCAGCCTGCAGCCGCTTGCGCCATCCCAACTACTGCACTGGCCCGGTCCACTCCAGGCGGTACTGTGCTTCTTCCCCAAAGGGAAGGCACGCGCGCCACACGTGCTGGGGTCACGGGCACACCCATGCTGCGCTAGAGCGCACTCCCGCCCGTGGCCGCACCTACGTGCCCCTTCCGGAGTGTTCCGCCGGCATGCAAAGACGCACCTAACCTTGCCCCGCGCCACCAACCTCCGGTATGGCACCGCGGGATGAGCTCCACGCTGCCCCGAGCATGGACCCCTAGGATCGATGGCCACCCGGAGTTATTCCCCTCCACCGCCATCCTCAAGCTATAGAATGGAGCCTTGGGTCGCCCTCTCCACATCCTCTTCAGGCCCTTTGGGTGCCGCCGGTTTCTAGGAGGAAGGAGAGGAGGGCCATGGGGGAGAGGGAGGAAGAGGAAGCTAGGGGAAGAAGGAAGAAGGGGAGAGGGAAGAAGAGAAGGAAATGGGGAGAAGGAAGAGGAGGAGCTGCCCGTGGGAGAAGAAGGAGCCACCCGAGGGGCTCGCCGCCGGAGCGCCGCCCAAGCTTGTCGTCCGCCACCGGAGCTCGCCCTCACCGTCGTCTTCATCGAGCCATCCCTGTGAGCCACCCCGTCGCCCCTTTTCTTTCTTGTAGTAGCTAGCCTAGGCCATAGCATGGTTAGGACGTTGGTCCACCGCCGTACCAGCTATCTCACGCTGCGCGTGCCTACGCCGCCACCGCGCGCTCGCCTGGCCGCTCGGGCACTGTCGCGCCTTGCCCATGCGTTGCGCCTACCTGCCTCGCCTATGCGTCACTACTCGGGTGGCGGCTGGTCTTCACGGTGGCGGCGGCGTTCCGGCGATGGCGCGGTGTAGGTGGCTCAGCGCGCAGGGACGACGGCGAGCGGACGAGCGTGTGTGGCCAGGGTGGCTGTAGGCACGCGCGGTGCTAGGTGGCTACGGCTCACAGGCGGGAGCGATGCACTGCAGGGCACGGACGAATCGAGGTGGCGGTGTTGGGTGGCGGTAGCAGGAGGCCTCGGGTAGCACGGGCGCTCGCCTTTATAGGGCGCGGAGCCCTAGGGCACGCACACTGAGGGAGGGGCTAGCGGTGGCCATGGCGGGCCCACGGTCGGGTGCCGCCGATGGGCCTAGTGGCCAGATGGGCCTTAGCGGTCGGTTGCTGGGCCAGACCAGGTCGGGGTCACGGGCCTGGCCCTAGGGAAAGAATTGTATTTCCTGTGAAAGAAAAATCTAGAAATTCCAAATAATTCATTTAATTCATGAAAAATACTCAAAAATCCCAAAAAATCTAGGAAGAATCCTGGAGATAGATTGGGATACGAGGAGTCCAAATAAAATACTTGGAGCTCATAAAAAGGACTCTAGAGCCTTCCAAAAAATGAATTTAGGTCTTAGAAAATGAAAATAAATTCTCGGAAATTTTGGAAAATTCTCGGAAGAACCTAATCATTATGTAGACGCGTTTTTAAAACATTTGCACTCATGATACACCAAAATGCATCAGCATGAATGCAACACACAGAACGACCTTATTTAATTGAAAAAATAAATAATTGTTTTTCCTATACTAAATTTCCTGTAAGGAAAAATACATGTTGGAAAAAAATTTAAAATTATGAGAAAATTAATTTTTATTTATTCCTTTTTAATCACATCCTGAAATTCAAAAATTTTAGGGTGTGACATGCAGTGTATCTAAAACTGATATATCAATCGTGCTCACGGTTAATAGCAGCCTAGATCGTCACATGATTAATGAACTTGAAGATGGACTTAAATCATGGTTATAATTATGCTTATGCCATATGCTTATGACCTATATTTATGTTAATGTAGGTTGGTATATACATATACCTTAGTAATCAGGTGCTAATAAAACTTTATCAACTAAAATTGGTCATCGCTTTAAATCAGTCAGCCTTTCCTTGTTTAAGCCTTGCATTCATATTTCCCCATACTTGCTGAGTACGCCATGTGCTCATGCTTACTATAACTAACATTGCTCAAAAAGAGAAGCCGTTATGGAATTTGCTGAAGATGATGCTGAGTCCTAGAAGGATGCAACCCCCGATCGATTGCCTGTGAAGTTTGGAACCTCCATTTCCAGGATTAAGCTGTATATCTCTGATAAACTATTTTTCTTTATGTGATATTGTACTGATTATTCACTAATGATGTCATTATATGTATGAAACTGGATCCTGGCATATATATAGGTAGCATTCAGTTTTGTTTTAAAACTGAGTGTGACAGTAACTACACACGAACTAGTAACTACATATATCTAAAAAGGAGTTGAAATTGATCATAAGAAAATTGAGCTTATAAGAAAATTACAAGCTCTTACTTGCAAAAAAGAGTTGCAGAAGTTCACCGCCTGTTCTTCAGGCTCCGAAGTATGATATTCCTTTTAAATTATATATAGCTGCCGAAGAGGGTGTTATTGGGGTTGTTTTGACTCAAGAAATCGAAGGGAAGGAGCATGTTGTTGCTTATGTGAGTAGAAGACTATTAGATGCCGAGATGAGGTACACTTATTGAAAAATTGTGTTTATCATTATATCATGCTTGCACCAAGTTGAGGTATTATTTATTATCAATACTTGCATAGTGGCTTGTCAAACCGACATAATTAAATACATGTTGCAAAAACCTATTTTGAGTGGTAGAATCGGCAAATGGGCTTATGCTCTCATCGAGTATGATCTGGTTTGTGAACCGTTGAAATTGATGAAAGGACAAATTGTAGCCGATTTTATCGTTGAGCATAGGATTAATGAGCAACTTGATTTGGATGTCGGTTATGTTACTTTTACCCCTTAGAAGTTGCACTTTGATGGATCGGTTTGCAAAAGTGGCTGCGGTGTGGGCGTGGTGCTTATTTCACCCAACGGGGCTGTTTTTGAGTTTCTTAGCCGGTTGGATCATAAGTGCACCAATAATCAAACTAAGTACGAAGCCTTGTTATTCGGTTTGGAAATTTTGCAAGAGATGGGGGCTAAACATGTTGAAGCTTATGGTGATTCTTTGCTGGTAGTGCAACAAGTGTCTAAGGTATGCCAATGCTTAGACAGTTTATTAAATGCTTATCTCGATAAATGCTTAGGCATAATAGCTTGTATGGATGAATTTACTCATATACCGAGGGAAGAGAATCGGAGGGCCAATAGTCTGGCATAGCAAGCGTCTGGGTATAATGTCCGTAAAAGGAACTTTCATGAAAGAAAGCCGACACTTTGCGAGGCTGAGTGCTACATCCTGGAGGAACCGGTTCGACCGGCCTTTGAAACCGGTCGACCGGTTTGACCGGTCTGACCGCCCAGCTAATCGGTCTGACCGGTATGTCTGGAGAAAAATCCACTTCGGCTATGAATCGTCCCAAATTTGCTAAAGATGAAGTGGGTGATTGGAGAACACCTCTGATTAATTATTTACAGGATCCTAAGTGCTTGGTTGACAGAAAGGTTCGAATATGGGCACTCAAGTTTGTGTTGATAGATGACGAATTATATTATCGAACGGTTGATGGATTGCTTTGAAGTGCTTGGATTCTGATCAAGCTAGGTTAGCAATGGCAGAGGTGCATGAAGGGGTTTGTGGTACGCATCAATCGGCTTGTGTGATGAAGTGGCTACTCAAGCGAGCTGGTTTTTATTGGCCTAATATGATAGCCGATTGTTCTCGCTACTACAAAGGTTGTGAAGAGTGTCAAAAGTTCAAGGATGTTCAATTGGTACCTGCTGCATCAATGCATTCGATTATAAAGTCATGGCTATTTAGAGGATGGGGATTGGATTTCATTGGTAAAATTCACCCTTCTTCGTCAAAGGGGCATTGTTTTGTGATTGTGGCTACTAATTATTTTACCAAGTGGACTGAGGTGATTCCCCTTAAGAATATGACACATCGAGAGGTGATTGGGTTTGTCAAGGAATACACAGATTTGGTATTCCGCAAACTTTGACCACTGACCAAAGTTTGTGGAATCCTATTGTATTAAACTGCTCAATTCATTCCCTTATTATGCTCAAGCTAATGGTCAAGCCGAGTCTAGCAACAAGATATTAATTAAGCTTATTGAGAAGAAGATAGAAAACAATCCTAAAAGATGGCACGAGGCGTTATCTAAAGCTTTATGGGCTCATCGTATTTCTAGACATGGCGCGACTAAGGTTACTCCTTTTGAGCTTGTCTATGGTCAAGAAGTTGTTTTGCCTGTCGAGGTAAAATCTGGGTGCATATAGTTTAGCTAAGCAAGATAATCTTGATTTCAATACTTATTATGCTTTGATGATGGATAATATTGATGAAGTGATCGACAAGCGGATGGAAGCTTTGCCTAAGATTGAAAGGGATAAAGTTCAAGTGGCTAAAGCATACAACAAAAAAGTTAAAGCCAAAACATTTCAGGTGGGAGATCTGGTTTGGAAACAATTCTGCCTATAGGAACTAAGAGTAATAAGTTTGGGAAGTGGCCTCCGAGTTGGGAAGGACCATACAAGATTACAAATGTGCTCCGTGGCAATTCCTATATGGTGGCAACTTTAAGTGGATTTCAGCTACCTAGAGCTCTGAATGGGAAGTACTTGAAGAAGTATTATCCGAGTGTTTGGCAAGATGCATAGAAGCGGTATGGCCGATATATTGACGTATCGCCCTTAGAATAGATGGCTGGTGGATTCCATCATCCTTACGTATATTTCTTGGTACGCAAGCTTTACTAAGAAACAAGAGGGCATGTGTTGATACCCAAAAGTAGCAGCACCGCTGATCAGGTTCAAAAGCCGATCTGGCAAGCGAAACCGGTCTGACCGGTTTGCCTGACCGGTCAGACCGGTTTGCCCTAGTCCAAGAAGGAATCAAGAGTCCTGATTGAATTGGAGTTGAAACAGGACTTTCTTGTGGGAAAAGGCCTCCCACCCTATAAATATAGAGGGCCCTGACCGATTGAGGGCTAATACCCAATTGTCAAATAAATCTTTTCACTTTTTATCTCCAAACCCTAGCTTTTCCAACCCCCTTACTTTCCTCCTTCATCTCAACAGCAGTTGAGGAAGCTCTGAGTGGCCTGACCGATCTCAGAGAAACCCTAGGCACACCACCTCCGACAGGGTCTGACCGGTCTGACCGACCAGGTGCTGAGGCGCCGACGATGTGATTGCTTAACGCACGCAGGAACTAGCGCCCTTGTGTGTTGGACAAAAAAAAAGCGTCAACACTACTACTCAATTTTTTTTGTCAAACAAGCAAACCAAGCGATTCAACCTCTATTGAGAGTTATTTTCACTTTTTCAGTATTGCTGGTACAATTAAATAAAGATATTCCACGCAACGATAGCCGCACCAGATAGCCACCAGATACAATTAAATTGATAAATAGAAGATATACTTTTTCATACAACAATCACCTGATGATCTTTGAATTGCACATTGTATTATTATTAGATATCTGGGATAGAAGTTGACTGGCAGACACCTTTGGAAAAGCTTAAGTAAGCTGGTGTGGTGGGCGAGTGGTCATTCCATGGATTCATCTTTCTCCACCCCGCATAAAGCCTTGAGCGGATCGCGCTCGCGCAACCTGCGCCCTTCCTCCAAGTAACAGAACGCCCTCGGCCGCGCGCCTCCGCTCCTCGCGCCTCCGACCTCAGCCACACGCCTCTGCTCCGTGCACTTTCTGCTCCTCACGTCGCCACCCTCAGCCGCGCGCCGCTGCTCCTCGAGCCACCGCCTCAGCCGCGCATCCCCTGCGCCGCTGGTTCCCCCGCGCCGCGCTCACCACCACCTCACGCTGTCATCCCTTGGCACGTGATTTTCTTGCATCGCTCCGTCTTTTCTACCTACGTACACCTAGAGGTTCTACATGAGATGCTCTTGCTGTGTCTTCTTCTCTAGCCCGATTAGAGATCAGGATTGTGTCGCCCACCGCCCGTCGACCTCTCGTCTCTACTTCGACATCAGTGTTGACTTTACCAACTCCTACCTCATCTCCAACTGTGCGTCTTGGCGAGATGGATGGCGCCCTCAGGTATGCCCGTGTGCACCGCCCTCCTCGCTGCTTCATCCGCATGTCAACCTCCGCCGGCTCGTCGTCGCCTCCACCGATCGGGACACCTCCGCCGACTTCACCCATCATCGTATCACCTCACGCATACTCAGTCTTATCAGCCGATGTGCGTGATTCACCCGGCTCCCGTGACGCTCGTCCTCATATTGCACGCCTCTTCCCCGAGTATGGAGTGCATCGCCTCTTCGGGTAGCAACGGCACCATCCATGGTCTCCTTTGCTGTTGTGTCCTCACCGCCGCCGACCACATCAACGACCTCGTCGTCACTACAAGTCACTGCGCCTTGCGCGCATGGTCTTCATCAGGCTGTTCGAGTTCTTCGTTGTCTCCTTCGAGCTCTGCCGCCGCGTCATCCGGATCATCAGGCCTTGCGTCAGATCGTCCGGATCTACCTCCTCGCTTTGTCTAGCACCACCTCGTCGCCAGCGTCGCCGTCTAATCTCCACCTCGTTCGTCTACTCCAGCAACCGCGGCCTGCAACGGCATCTTCTACCTCGCCGTTCTTCTGCGCCTGCGACCGCCTTGCAAGCCTTCTCTCCTAGTTCCTTAGACACTGACACATGGTTGGTGCCTTGTACCTCATGTCCAGTATTGGCAACACTGGTGCCTACCACGTCCCCAACCGCGCGGGCGAGTGCTCCGCTCAGTCGGGCGCACGCCCTGACCGCACTGGCGCCCACCCCGGCCGCACCAACGAGCGCCCGACCGACCCCGACCGCACCGCCGCCCGCCCCGATCGCGCAGGCGCGCGCTCTGCTCGGTCGGGCGCACACCCCAACCGTACCGGCGCCCGTCTCGACTGCACCAAGGAGCGCTCCGCTCGGTTAGGCGCACACCCCGACCACTCCGGCGAACGCCTCGACCGCACTAGCGAACGCTCCAATCGGTCGGGCGAGTGCTCCGATCGGTTGGGCGAGCGCTTCGATCGGTCGGGTGAGCACCCCGACCGCCCCGGCAAACGCTACGATCAGTCGGGCGTGCGCCCTAACCGCACCGGTGAGCGCCCACGATCCTCCCCCCACGCCCGCGACGCCCGCGCCTTCCTCGTCGCCACCTCCTGCTTCTTCGCGTCCTGTCACTCGGTCTGTGACTGGGAACATCCAGCGGTGCTCTAGTTGACGCCAACTCTGTTGTCTATGTCGGCCTGGCTGCATCAACTTTGGCATCGACCCCCCTCTCCAATTGCCTCGACACGTCACCATCTTCGTATTTGGTGTCCTCCTATATGCGTCACCATCCTCTCGGGCCTGCTCATACGCCCGCGGCTTCATGTGCGGCTCCCTCATCCTCAGTAACTTCGCCTGCTACGTCGACCACGGCTACTCTACGCACGGCATCCTCGACCACGGCTACTCGTCCTCCTGCTCAGCTACCTCAACATCAGCACAAAGGGCTATCATCTGCATGAGTTACTCGCCAGTTTTCTCTCCAGTCGCAGCATCCACACCGCACCGACGTTATCACTGCAGGGGGATGTCAGTCCGTCAGCTTTTTGCCTTTGGATTCATCTCCAGTCTCACCGTCTGCGGTGCTCCCGCTGTGACTATGGGGGATGTTAGAGTATATTTGGTAGTTGTAGATATATGTATCGTAGACTGCCATATGTATCTGGGGGAGCCTTGCCCCCAAGTCTTGTACTCAATATATACCGACCGAGAGGCTCAATCCAATGCAACCAATCCATTATACCTAATTCTATTCTTCCTACAGTATTGATATATCTTACCAGAAATAAGGGTTGCCCTGGGGCCAGAGGCAGCCGGCGAGGTCACGGACGCGGCTGGGCTCGGTGGCATCCGGGATGGGGAGGGTCTCCAAGGCCACGGCGGGGACCTGCACCTCATAGCCTCGGTGCGAGCCATTGCAGAAGAGGCCACTGCACTTCTTGCCCTCAAACAGGAGCGCGAAGAGATCCGGCAAGGCGCGGCCGAACAGCGCGCACCGCCGGGGCTCCATGCCGAGCGTGTCGTGCGCGACCAGGACGCAGCTGTGAGCGGCCATGGACGCCGTCACCGCAGCCCTAGCCCGCACCCACCCCGGCGTACCGGGCTCCACCCCGCGGAGGTCGTCCACCTTGGCGATCTCCATGAGCTGCGCCGTCGTCGTTGCTTCGCCGTTGCCGGAGCCCATGAGCTTTTGGCAGAAATGTAGTTCTTGGTGTCAGCATGTGACGACGGCCTTGGGTTTTAGATTTGGACGAGGAACACATGTTTTGTTGTTTATTTTGGCTACCCGAGTCGCTGATACACTAGTTGCAGGTACACAGCAATTATATATCTTTATAATACCTTTAGTACTCAGATCACTTCTATTGTCCTTTCATTAGAAATCCTCAATGATTCAAAACTTCATTTGTTTAACTTAAAAATGAAATTAAACTAAAATTGTAAAAAAGTTATTTGGCACTTATTATAAGCACCTTTATTTTTCAATATTCATGTTGGGCACCATCCTTTTCGTGAACCCATGTTGGATTCAAGGATTATAACCTAAACACACGCACGCACGCGCAACTCATCCTGTGTTTCTCTCCATAGGATTCGAGCTGCTTGGGCATTCTAATCCTTGCATTCTTCCTGTCCCTATGTTTCGAAAATCATGCGTTCCAAAGGAGCCTGAAGTTAACACGTGAACCTTTGCACAATTCTGAATCAGTACCATACAATCTGCTTTGCACTAGTAGGGAAAATCTCATTTATCTAGCAAAGGTTCTTTTTGTGTAGAATAAGGATAAGACCTGAGTCCGTATGAAAAAACACTTATTAACATATGACTTAGCATCATTCACATACAAAAGATATTGAAGCTATATACTTAAGGTAGACTGCTAAAATAAAAAAAATAAAGGTTTTTCCTTGGCAAAAGAAATGCAACAGAAGGCAATTTAATTTTCATCACAAAGTTGTGCTTGTAAGCGTTAAATTGCGCCTCACATATATCTTATGACAAGTGTACATATCCTTATTAATCATTTAGCACTTCCTTGAGTTGAGCTATCGAGTTTTTTATATTTTAGTTGTAGTGTATGTTGCTTTCCGTTTGATCCCTAATGATACAATCCTGTAATTAATTCTGAATACCGAATTTCTTATTAGCTATATTGCGCCTAGATTTGGCATTTTTATTTTCTTCTATGTGCTAATAAAAAAACAAATCAAATTAATTAATCCTGCAGTGAATCAAGAGTCAGTTACTTTCAGTATTTTTCTTCCTTTGATGAAGGGGACTTATCAGGGTAACAATCACCCATACTTGGGGGCGCCAACTATCGGATTTCGTAGCCCAGCAATCCACTAGGGGGTTACCCAAGTGGTTGATTTTTAGGTAGAGGGGATTCGAAACTAAGAACTCGAAGGTGATCACAAGAACACGAGCGGCACAAGGGTTTTAGATAGGTTCGGGCCTCCGGAGAGTAATACCCTATCACTACGGGAAACAGAACCTTTGCCGAGTGCCCCGGGCACTCGGCAAAGGCCTAAAAACACTCGGCAAAGCCTTTGCCGAGTGTAACACTCGGCAAAGAGCACACGGCAAATTTTGTGTCGGCAAAGACTAGTTCGCCGAGTGTCAAAACTCGAACACTCGGCAAACATGTTGCCGACGGCCAAAAAACACTCGACGAAAAGATGTACTCGGCGAATTGCGGACTGACGGCGTCGGGTAACGGCGGGTTTGCCGAGTGCCAAACGGGAGGCACTCGGCAAACACCGGGTCTTTGCCGAGTGCCAACACTCGGCAAAGACCGGGAGTTTGCCGAGTGTCACGCGCCTGGCACTCGGCAAACAAGGTCCCGTTGCCGTGTGCCGGCTCCCGGGCACTCGGCAAACCGGCCCCCTTTGCCGAGTGCCCTGACCGTAGCACTCGGCAAACAATGCCCCTTTTGCATGTACTGGAACATCTGCTCCATCCTAATCCGGTTTTCCTCCTCCATCCTCCACCGCATTTCCTCCATCTGCGCCTCCATCTGCGCCTTAATCTCCTCTTGTGCCTTCCTTGATTCTTTCACCTGGGCCTACAATATTTCATTGCAATGTTATAATGCAAAGCTAAAGTATAACAACAAACGAACGATGAATGGAAGAGAAAGAACCTGTAGAGCCTCCATCTGGAACTGTGCAGCGGTGGGTCGTGGGCGTACCGCCGGGCTCGAGTCCGTGCTCCTAGCTCGGATCTGGGAGAGAGTGGGAGTAGAGGCCGTGTCGATGACACCGTCGCCAATCCAATATCGGCCATGCTTCTTGCCTCCTCCCACCCTCATCACGATTTCTCCATCAATGTCCTCGGAGCTCGGATCGAAGTCTGGCCCGTGAACCTCCCTAGCCATCTTTGTATACTCGCTGACATGGCTGTATATGCTAGGGTGGCTGTACGCCTCGGACGGGTCGTCTGGGTTGAAATCTATATCGGCCGTCGCCTTGCCCTTTTTGGAGAGGACCCATGCCTTGAGCTGGGAGCAAGGTCGGCCATCATGTGACGCCGACTGCGGCAAAATACAAAATCATTAAAAATTACGTAGAACTAAACGTTACAATAAAGAATTAAAGTTGCGTACCCATTTTTCTCTATATTCATCAAGGCTTAGGCTGCCTTGATGGTGTGATGCAGTCGGCATCTGCAAACGCCGCTGCCGGCAAGAAAGGTGGTTCTCCAACCACCCGGGCTCCAACCACATGTCGACCATCCTCTCCCAGCACGGTATATGCACACGACACCACCACGGAGGCACCTACATCATCAAGCGTGTGACGTATGAAAAAGAAAATGAGCCTAATTAATCATAAATAGTAAGCATCAACGTTCTTTACTTACCCTCATGAATTGGTCCTTAGTCATGTTCATTGTTCTTGCCTCCTCTTTTCTAACCTTCGTACGATTGTATTGAGCGTTGAATTCTATGATGGCCTGGATGCGCGCCTCGTAATGCATGTCCCTCACGAGCTTCTTGGCGGCTACATCACAGACGGCCTTCGCCTTGGCCTCGAACCCCTCCTGGCATCTATAGAAGTCCTGCATATACACGCGTATACAGTTATTATTTCAAGAATGTCGAAAGTAGCTGATGTATTGAGCAATTTAGTACGAGGAGTACTTACCCACAGCTCGGCCTTGACCCGCTCCGCTATGTTGGGGAATCTTCTCTGTTGACGATCAGGGACGTCGGGGGCGGCGATGTAGTGGTCCCACGTGTAGGCCGGCTGCAGCTGTCCGGCGTACACCACCAAGCCAGGGAAGTGAACCCTGCACAAAAGGCCAAGGATCCCGTTGGCCTTACGGTTGTGGTCACCCCCGCTGAGCTTAATCCAACTCCTGCACAAGTCATTAATATGAATTATAAGTTTTTGTAACTTTCAACATAAGAACAATATTAAGAATATTTAAAGATACTTACTTGGTCCCAACCAGTTTAATGAGCGGGCGTAAATGCTTAGGTATCGGCCGCTTCGGGAGGGATGAGGGACCTCGCAACCATATCTTGGACTGGGCATCCCCTGCCTCCCCGTCCCCCTCCTGCTCCTGCTGCTCCTCCTCCTCCGCCTCCTCATCCCCAGAGGCGTGTGCGGAAGGTACCTCCTCCTCCTCCTCCTCCTCCTCCTCCTCCACCTCAGGTTCAAGCGACGGGGGCCTGGCCGCTTTACCCTTCCCTCGAGGCCTCTGGACCACCTCCTCCTCCTCCTCCTCCTCCTCCTCAACCCTACGTCGAGGCCTGCCTCGACGCCTCCCTCGACCGCTCCCTGAACGTGACCCTGACCCTGAACCAGTCCCTGCCGCGGCCAGTCTCTCGCAAATCGACGTGAGCTTCCTGATACCGCCCACCATTGCTTAATGACCTGCAATTAAAAAGAGTACACGAGTCAGCATAGGCAAACAAAACATAATTACAAATTTAGGCAAATTATAATTAAATTATAGCTAAATTATTACGAATCATACATGTATTAGAAATAATCATCATGATCGAGATTAGCTGGATCATAAGTCTCATCATCACTATCACGCGTGTCGATATAGTCAAGCTCGTGCTCCGAAGAAGGAATGTCGTCATCACTGTCATTAGCTAACTGTAATCGTTGAAGTAATTCTAAGTCCTTCACATTCTGAACCTCGTCTCCACCGTCCTCTGTAGCAACCCTCTCATTGTCTACTTCCATTCTGATCGCTCCGATTAAATCTATCACAAAACTCCCTTCGAGCCCATCTTCTTGGAATAACTCTCCTTCGTATGTGTCGGGATCTATATTGTAATCTTTATTGTTTGGTACAGGTAGTTTGCCGTGTGGCGATACCTTGTACACAACATCCCAACCCTTAAGACGGCTGTCGATTTGGCACGGGTATGACAAATAATAAACTTGCGTGGCCTGTTGAGCCACAATATAGACATCGTCTCCTGGTAACCTGGATGACTGTCGAATTTCGACTAGCCCAAGGTTAGGGGCCCGTCTCACGACAGATGGATCAAACCAATGGCATTTGAATATAACTGGATTAAGAGGTTTGCACCCATGAAAAGTGAGTTCGTATATTTCTTCAATTCTTCCGTAGTACTCGACCCCATCGGAGCCTGGCGTGAAAACTCCGGTATTTGTGGTTCTTCGATTGGGCCGACTCTGCTCGTGCCTTGTTGTGTGAAACCTATATCCGTTGACGTCATAACCGGCAAACGACCTGACCCTATAGTCACAGCCATCGGCAACCTGTCTCAACTCGACATTCATAGACGCATCGGTTCGGCCCTGCAAGTACGAACAGGGCGGTTCGTTATATTAATCGTATGCATGAGAACGAGAATGTTCGCGGAAATGAAATTGTACCTTCTGTTTGAACCAAGAAATGAAATCGGGCATTCCATTTCCCGCACCCTCTTTAAGAAGAGTCTCAGCTTCGTGCGGGGCCGGTTGCCTTGATTTACGCCAGAATTGACGATGAAATTGCCTATGCCAACGAGAAAGATACGTTTAGGCAAGAGATACCATTAATACGTCGAAACAAGTTTGTCGATGACTTACATCATGTACGGCTCCACTTCAGATAGGTTGGTCAACACATACAGCATGATAGAGCGCCACTCTTCATGGTTAAGGGTCTTGCGGGTCGCACCACTTGCACTTCCGAGTTGCCCTCGAAAAATGCTAAGGCTTAATTCATCTTCGCTAGCATTGTAACAAGGAGGTGGATTATGCACGCTAGGAAGGTTGTCAGCGTAGTATTTCGATGTGAAGTTTGACACCTCCTCCAGAATGTATGCCTCTGCAATGGATGCTTCAATTTTGCACTTATTCTTACATTTAGTTCGAAGAACCTTTTGACATCTCTCAATTGAGTAGCACCAACGACCCTGCACAGGCCCCCCCATTCGTGCTTCATACGGGAGGTGTAGAATCATATGCTGCATTGGATTGAAGAAGCCTGGAGGAAAGATCTTCTCCAACTTACAGAGCAACACAGGCGCCATTGTTTCCATTTCTGCAACCACGGTACGAGATAACTCCTTCGCACAAAGCCGGCGGAAGAAATTGCTCAACTCCGCTAGCACCTGCCACACATGCTCAGGGACATAGCCTCGAACCATCACCGGAAGGAGGCGCTCAAGCCATATATGGTAATCATGACTCTTGAGCCCGTTGATTCGCATAGTTGCTAAATTCACTCCCCTCTTCAAGTTCGCTGCATAGCCATCAGGGAACATTAATGTTTGGAACCATTCTAGAACCTCCCTCCTTTGGGCCCTCGTCAGAACGAAATCGGCCTTAGGCTTCCTCCACGACTTGCCAGCTCTTGGAGGCGCCATGTTTAGCTGTGGTCTGTTGCACAATGTCGCTTGATCCACTCTAGCCTTAACGTTATCCTTTGTCTTGTCAGGAATGTCCATTATTGTACCAAAAATTGCCTCGGCGATATTTTTTTCCGTGTGCATTACATCAATGTTATGTGGAACAAGAAGATCATCAAAATAGGGAAGCTTCCACAAGCACGACTTCTGCGTCCAAGCATGTTGCTCGCCATATCCCAAAAAACCAGCTTCTTCATTATTGAACTCAAGAGTGTCTAACTGAGCACGAACTGCGCCCCTGTCATCATCGGCGGTGCGGGGTCTCTAACTACAACATCTTTGGTAAAGTTCTTGATGTCTCATCTGAATGGATGGTCAGGAGGGAGGAATTGTCGATGTTTGTCGAACGAAGAATATTTGCCACCTTTCGACAACCAAATGAACTTCAAAGATGCTTTACATACTGGGCATGGGAACTTCCCGTGAACACACCATCCGGAGAAAATCCCATATGCCGGCAAGTCATGCAGTGAGTACTGGTACCAAACATGCATCTTGAAGTTTGTCTTTGTGGATCGGTCATAGGTCCACACCCCTTCCTCCCAAGCACGGAGCAAATCATCAATCAGAGGCTCCATATACACACTCATATTATTCCCCGGATGCTCTGGAATTATCAACGACAAGAATATATTATGTCGCTGAAATAGGACGCCGGGTGGGAGATTCAGGGGGATAACGAAAATGGGCCAACAGGTGTACGGGGCGGCCGCCATTCCATAGGGATTGAACCCATCAGTTGCCAACGCAACTCGTACGTTACGGGCCTCTAGAGCTTTTGCAAGATAAATCGCATCAAAGCTTCTCCAGGCTTCAGCATCGGATGGGTGTACCAGCTTCTCAGGATTATAGCGACGGCCATTTTTGTGCCATGTCATCTGTTTCGCGGATTCTTCAGTCATGAAAAGCCGTTGGATCCTTGGTATGAAAGGAAGATACCGTAGAACCTTCACAGGAATTGCGAGCTGCTTTTTCTGACCGTCACCATAGTCAACCTCCAGAAATCTAGACGATTCACACTTCACACAGTATTTTGCTTCCGCATACTCTTTCCTAAATAAGATGCATCCCTTCGGGCATACATGTATATGCTCGTATGGCATCTTAAGTGCACGAAGGAGTTTCTGTGCCTCATACATGCTCTTTGGCAAGATGTGACCAACCGGGAGCAGGCTTCCAAAAACTGTCAACATAATATCAAACGCGTCTCGACTCAAACTAAACTGAGAC
Source organism: Setaria viridis (assembly GCF_005286985.2). Taxonomy (NCBI): domain Eukaryota; kingdom Viridiplantae; phylum Streptophyta; class Magnoliopsida; order Poales; family Poaceae; genus Setaria; species Setaria viridis. The sequence continues at coordinate 11,697,339 of NC_048269.2, forward strand.
TTCACAGCCATTAGGCGTGCAATGGCATCTAGCTGAGAAACCTTGGTATGGCCGTGAAGGGGTTGCTGTGCCGCAGACAACATTTCGTAATAAGCCTTCGCGGTAGCCTCTGGCTCCTCCTCCCTACGTACCTCTTCGAAGTGTGCTTCATGATAGTCATTTAACATGTCTCCCACCCCGGCATCATCATCAAATTCCTCGATGCGTTGTCTCAAGACCTCCTCTCTCCCACGGTCAGATTCACCATGGTAGATCCACCTGGTGTAGTCTGACGTAAATCCGTTCTTTACCAGATGTTTGCCCATGTCTAGCTTGGTTTGCCGACGCATGTTTCCACATTTGCTGCACGGACACCAAGTCGATCGAGCTCCATTGACACTTGCAAACGCCCGTTCCAAGAAAGCATCCGTCTTGTCAAGCCATTCATTGGTCAACGTATTCTGACTAGTGCGACCCGTGTACATCCACTGACGATCCTCCATCCTCTACCATTTAAATAAGTAATACAAAATTCACATTGCATATACACGTTCCTATATTGTCTACTAGGTAAAGATAGGTCCTAATCCCACCCGAGGATGTGTAGGTGGGTTTACTATCCATGGTCTACTCCGACCCGAGATAAAATTTCGGCAGCACCTCCCCGCTGTTCTCCAAATACACGTCCATGATAGGAGATTGTGTATCTAGAGAACAACAGGGAGGTGCTGCCGAAATTTTATCTCGGGTCGGAGTAGACCATGGATACTAAACCCACCTACACATCCTCGGGCTGTCCAAAAAACGTGGACAATTCGAAACAGATACGATTATAGATATGCAAAGATCTGCATATTTCCAACCGTATCTCTTTCGAACGGGAGACGCCTAACTAGGTTACGTGATATACGAACATTATACGGAAATAGAGGTGTAGCATGCCTCACCTTGCTATCCTGCAAAGTGACGAGTCGAGGACGGTCCTTGTAAGCCTCTCCTGCAACAAAAGAAACAAAGCATTGTTTAAGTCAAAATTTCGGCAGCATCTCCCCTGCACGGGGAGCTTTCCAAAACCTGCAACATAAGAAACGGCACGATGGCCGACAACCACAATCCCACCAAAGAGTTGGCACGATGGCCAACAACCACAACCACAACCAACCACACCTCTATTCTTTTCAACATTTTCTAATTTGTACTCTTCCTTTAGCTTAGCGTGCATTCAAGGAAGAATCAACATTTTCTCTATTACCAACCACACCTCTCTTCCATTCATGCATTCTCTAATATTCTTCCTCTATTCTTCCTCTATTCTCTAATATTCTTCCTCTATTCTTCCTCTATTCTCTAATATTTTTCCATTCAAGGAAGAATCAACATTTTCTAATTTCTACTCTTCCTCTATTCTTTGCAATGTTATCATGCATTCTCTAATATTTTCAACTTACCGGAGGGGCGGCCGGGGGACGGTGCGGCGGCCGGACGCCCGGATGAGGACGACCGCGGGGGGCCGGCGCGGGAGGCCGGCCGGGGGCGCAGGGGAGGCCAGCCGGGGCCGCAGGGGAGGCCGGCCGGGGCCGCAGGGGAGGCCGGGGTCTTATCCCGGCCTGGGCGGCGGCGAGGCGGCGGCGGCGGCGCGGGGCGCCCGGGCGGCGGCGCGGGCGGGCGCGGGGGGCCGGGCGGCGGCGGGCGCGGGAGGCCGGGCGGCGGCGGCGGCGGCGCGGGCGCGGGAGCCGGGGCGGCTGCGGGCATGGCTAAGTGCTGCCAAGGCGTGCGTGCGTGTGTGGCCGGGCGTGTGCGTGCGTGGCTAAGTGCTGCCAAGGCCACTTTGCCGAGTGCCCCTGATCTAGCACTCGGCAAAGGCTTTGCCGAGTGCTAGATCAGGGGCACTCGGCAAACATTTTTTTTTTTAATTTTTTTATTCGGATTACGCAGGGGGCTGGCAGGTGGGCCGCGGCGATCTTTGCCGAGTGCCCCTGATATAGCACTCGGCAAAGCCTTTGCCGAGTGCTAGATCAGGGGCGCTTGGCAAACTTTTTTTTTTTAATTTTTTTATTCGGATTTCGCAGGGGGCTGGCAGGTGGACCGCGGCGATGTTTATCGAGTGTCCCAAATTGGACACTCGGCAAATAGGCTCTTTGCCGAGTGCCATCCCTTGACACTCGGCAAATGAGTACTATTATTTCATGTCAAACTAGTTTTATTAATTAAAAGATTGTAAAGTTTGCAAAAACCTAGTCAAATTCACTAAACATTGGGTATTTCATTTTTTAAGTAATATTGTTCCATCATTTCATGGATTTATAGCTCATATTAATTTTATATCTATTAAATTCATATACGTGCAATTAATGAATAAAAATTACCAAACGGATCTAAAAAATTCCCAAAATTTGACATGAACCAATCTATGTTCTCTATAGCCTATAAAAAAAATTGGACTCAATGAGAAATACATGTATCGATTCGTCTCAAAATCTTACTGGATCTTTTCAACTTCTACGAATCCTCTCGGGAGATGCTTCAAATTCTAAACATCATATGTCAAAACTTGTGCGAAACCTTGTCAATTTTTTACCACAGCCTCTGCATATGAAATCATAGCATCTTGCAAAATCTCATGATTTTCAAACTTCGTTTGTATTTTTGAGAATTAAACAATCATTTGGCCACACGTTCGTAGTCGTGTTTCCTTAGCAAAATGTTCGAAATTTCTTTTCATTTTCTGGGTGAGACCTCAATTTGGACTCACTAACATGAATATGATTTTTCCACTCATATTATTCCATTATTCCAACCACCTGCAGTTCAAATTTGACTTAAATAAAAAAATTACTCTAAATGAAACTAATTGATTAAATATAGCAAACAGGTCAAAAAATAGTCCATCTTTTACCATGCAGTGCCAAATGCCATACATGTGGAGTGTAAAAAGTTTGGAGGGTGGAGGAGGGAAAAAAAATTATTTTTGCCGAGTGTGTCAAAAGACACTCGGCAAACCCTATAGTATGCCGAGTGTGCCCCCTAGCACTCGGCAAATAGGCCACTTTGCCGAGTGTCCCATCATGACACTCGGCAAAGACTAACGTCCGTCATGGAGGGCCGCCAGCGGCGGCACGGCGGAGTCACGTGGTCGTCAGTTTGCCGAGTGTCTACGTTTGCCGAGTGTCTCCTGGGTGTTTGCCGAGTGTTTTTTGGGTGGCACTCGGCAAACCAGTAGTTCGCCGAGTGTTTTATTTTTGCCGAGTGTTTTTGATATTACACTCGGCAAAAAGGTCCTTCGCCGAGTGCCCGAAAAAATGCACTCGGCGAAGTAATTACACTCGGCGACTTTGAGGTTTCCCGTAGTGTATGTCCTGTATGTTGGGGGCTTGTATTGCATTGCGCTGGTACGTAGTTTACAGATTGGATTGGATTGCCCTCGGGAGGGGCCCCTGACCATCTTATATAGGCTGACGACCTAGGGTTACAGGTCAGTTTGAATCTAATCTACTTGGTAGTTACATGGAAGGTAATCTAAGTCGGATTACAATACATATCCCGCAATATCTGGGTTGAATTGAATCGTCCGGCCCCCTTAGCGTGTACTCCAAGTATCTTCATGGCCTTGACCCGCACGCCTTAGTTGGGCGGGCCCACTTGTTAGAACCGGCCAGTATCCTGGTCGGTGGGGACCTGTGGGGTAGCCATATCCCTCACGTCCAATCGTCACAATTATTTTTTCAAATTGTTTGGTATAACTGTATTGCACCAAATTAATGCCGAGTTGCAATTTAGAAGTCAGTGGCTGTCATTTGTCTAGTTGTTATATCATCTGAGTTGGATCGTATCAGGTTCTTATAGCCTCATAAGTTTACCATCTGTTACATGGTAAAAACAAAATTTGCCTGCTGTTGATAATAGATCTTTGCTGAAATCATGTTTAAGCCATCTATTTGTTCAGCAGGCAGTTTAGACTTTAGGGTCCAAACTGACATATTTCATATACTCCCTCCTCCATTCCAAATTGTAGGCCGTTTTGGCTCTCCATTCCAAATTGTAGGCCGTTTTGGCTTTTCTAGATTCTCAGATATTATGTAATAAGGAATCTAGAAAAGCCAAAACGGCGTACAATTTGGAATGGAGGAGGGAGTATTTCTTGACTGGATGCATGTTCAACCAGTAAAGGGGCATATTAATCTCCCTCTCAATTAGTTTTAGAAGATCCGGAAACTCAGCACTTTTGATTAATAATCTTCTAAAGAAAGAAAGAAAAGGTCCATTTGCAAAATTAGTTTACGGATAGTTAGAAACTCCTCTATGTTTTCTAGTGATCGGATTTTGAAGACTGACTAAAATGTATTTTAGATCTCAATGAGAGGTCAGTGGCTCAGCACACGCACCTTGCCTGAGAGTCAAGATGGCAACGGGCACAGATTACCCGCGTGCCCGCGGGTAAAAACCCGTTAGGGTGAGGATACGGGTACCATTTTGTAACCACGGGTACGGGTGCGGGTTTTATTTTATACCCACGGGTAAAAAATTTGCGGGTATGAAAATACACTACCCGTGCCCGCGTACCCGCAAATCCGCATGACATGTGGGCCTGACCGCTGCTAGGGTTCCTTAATCCTTATCCTCCTGACCCCACATTCACAGCCGCATAGCCGCCCGCCCACCCCAGTCCAAATCCCCAATCCCCCGAGGGAGGCCCCGACCGGCCTCCTGCTCGGCTGCTGTCCCGCTCGCCGCCGGCCGCCCGCAGGCGCGACGGCGCAAGCGCCAGGAGCAGGCCGCCCTCCTGAGTTCCAGCCGCCGCACGCGCTCCCGAGTCCCGGCCGCTGCTCACCCGGCCGCCGCCCGCCCACCGAGTCCCGGCCGCCGCCCACCCTCCCGAGTCCCGGCCGCCGCCCGCCCGGCCACCGCCCGCCCGGCCACCGCCCGCACTCCCGGGTCCCGGCCGCCGCCCGCCCGGCCACCGCCCACCCTCCCGGGTCCCGGCCGCCGCCCGCCCTGCTCGGCGCGACGGCGCCCTCGCTCCCTCCGTTGCCGGCTCACCACCCCCAGCCTCCCAGGTCAGTCACTTTCCTCTCTCTTTTTCTTCAATCTCTATTCAGTAGAATGATAGATCCATGAACTAGTTTTTTTCGTGATTTTTTCAATGGTGTTCAATAGATAAAATGAATGAATTGCTTTCGAATTGTTTGATAAATCATCATGTTTTTATGAGAGAAGTTCAATCTCTCTAGATCCCAATCATGGATATAGTGGATGGATGGCAGAATAAAACAAGATCAACTTGTGAATAGAAGGCCCAACTTTCAGAATGAAGTCAATGATATATTTATGATATATTTATGCTTTTTGGTGCTTGTCTTCATATTGTAGATCTGCCTAGTCTACTGGAGTAACAAATCAAGTGATAATTTAATACCTACTATGATGTGCAGCTACAATGTCGACCCCTGGTAGCTCCCAAGTGCAAACCTCCCATGCAACTGCTGCAGTTGGTACTGAGGAGGACAAAGCTGTGGATGTTGTGAATGTATCAGAGGGGGAGGACTCGGATGATGGTGGGCGGCCTTCAAAGAGAAAGCTCACCTCTATAGTCTGGAATGACTTTGAAAAAGTGCGTGTTGATGGAGTTTGGAAGGCCAAGTGCAACCACTGCAACAAGAAGCTTTCAGCCACATCAAGAAATGGTACAACTCACTTGAAAACTCATTTGAAAACTTGTGCCTACAATAAAAATAAGGCAGGAACAAAAGTTCAAACTAATTTGAGGTTTGCATCCACTGAAAAGGGGGCAGTAGTTGTAGAAAGCTATGTGTTTGATCAAGATGTAGCTAGAAAAGCTCTTTATTCCATGATTATACTGCATGAGTACCCGTTGTCCATTGTTGATCACCATGTCTTTCGTAAATTTGTTAGTGCATTACAACCTTTGTTCAAAATGGCAACTAGAAACACTATTAGAAGGGACATCGTGAGTTTCTATGAGGGAGAGAAAAGGAAAGCTAGGATATTCTTGCAAAGGACAAATTGTCGTGTTGCTCTCACAACTGACCTTTGGACAGCTGAAAATCAAAAGAGAGGCTATATGGCAGTGACTGGACATTTTATTGATCACTCATGGACGCTTAGAAGCTGCATATTGAGGTGAATATCTTAATTCTGCTTGCTGTCCAGATTGTAGAATTATGTTCATTATGTCTAGCTAAATTATTGCTTGCTGTCCAGGACATTTTATGAACTGTTTAGCTGAATTATTGCATTATTTGATGTAGATTTATGTATGTGCCATGCCCCCATACAGGAGAGGTTATTTGTGATGCATTGCATAAATGCCTGTAGAGTTGGGATCTTGATCGGAGGGTATCAACTGTGACTCTTGACAATTGCAGTGCCAATGATAACATGATTGGCTTAATGGACACAAGGCTTGGGGCGGCTAATATGCTATTGAAAGGAAAATGGCTGCACATGCGGTGCTGTGCACATATTCTCAACCTCATTGTGAAAGATGGCATGGCAGTAATTGGAACTGCAGTTGCGCACATCCGAGAAAGTGTTGCTTATTGGATTGCTACTCCAAAAAGGTACGAAAAGTTTGAGAAAACTGCTCTAGATGAAAATGTTGAATTGGACAAGAAGTTGCATTTAGACTGCAAAACTAGATGGAACTCAACCTACATCATGCTTAGCATTGCTATACCTTATAGGAAGGTTTTTGAACGTTTGGGTGAGCTTGATAGGAACTATGATTGTCCAGCAGCAGATGATTGGACATTTGCTACTAATGTTCGTGAGAAATTAGGGATATTCTATGAGCTTACTGAGTTATTTTCTGGGACAAAATATGTTACAGCTAACCTGTTCTTCCCTAAAGTATGTGAGATTAAACTTAAACTCAACTCTTGGGGTCATGATGAAGATGAAACTATTAGGAACATGTCTGCTGCCATGATAGAAAAGTATGATAAGTATTGGGCTAACATCCATGGTCTTATGGCTGTTGCTGTTATTCTTGATCCACGTCTTAAGATGACAATGTTACATGCTTGCTATATTGCTCTTTTTGGAGAAGAGGCTGCTGGAAAATATGTTACAGAGGCTCAGGAATTGCTTACTAGTTTAATGAAACATTATCATGTGATAGACCAAGACAATGTGGCTACATCCTCTGCTGGTGCCCCTTCTACAGTTAGTGCAGCTGCTGTGTTGTCCATATTTAAAACCCTTACTGCAAATAAGAAGACTACAAGCTTTGTTAGAAGTAAGAATGAGCTTGATCGCTACTTAGAAGAGGAAACTCTTCCTCGTGATGAGAATAATTATTTTGATATCCTAGGCTGGTGGAAGTTGGAGGGAGCTCGTTATCCTACTTTGAGGCTAATTGCTCGTGACATTTTGGCTATTCCAATCACCACAGTAGCTTTTGAATCAGCTTTCAGTACTAGTGGGTGGGTTTTAAGTGAGCATCACAGTCGTCTTACTCCTAAAATGTTGGAAGCTTTGATGTGCAGCCAAAGTTGGCTTCGTCACAACCTCAAAGGTAAAAAAAGGTGCATTTACAATGAATTCTTTTCATTAATATATGGATTGTATACTGCAGCTACTAATGTTTGAACTTGGATGTAGATGAGGGTGATGGAAGGTTCAATAGCTTTTGGTCATGCCTTGAAGACAATGAAGAAGATCTGAAAGATGAATCTTGCATCACTAGAGCGGATTCCGACTAATTACCTGTCCATGACTCCATGTCTTGTTTATTTGCATCACTTGGAAGACTTTGCAGTTGAACAATGTGTACTTGTATTAGTTGTATGGTAGGCCTGTAATCCTGTACTGTATTGTTGAATGTGTGGACCGTGGTGATTGGTGAACTATTGAACTGTGCTGTGTGATTTGTGATTGTGATGAATTGAGATTATGAATGTTGTGATCTATTTATATGTTAAATGTCATCTATTTATACTTCTGGCGGGTATGCGGGCATGCCCGCGGGCAAAATATGCCCGCGGATAGCGGGCGCGGGCGCATAGTGCTGCCCGTGGCGGGTGGCGGGCGCGGGCGCGGATATATTGTCGCGGGTGCGGGTTTGTGGTTTGTGTATCCGCACGGGTTTTACCCGTTGCCATTTCCACCCGAGAGCTTGTGCATCTCTCCCATGATGCAGGACAGCAGCGACTACTTGCCGGACCCCACCATCCCAACCACTGCTACGAGCTACCCTTCCTCACTTGCACGTGAATCCCCTTCACCACCGTCGCCGTCCCTGCCTCCTCCTCTCGGCCATTATGCTCCGAACCATGGTCTGCCTGGCCATGACTGCCCTTCGCCTCGCCGGCCAGCACGTCCCACGCAAACACACCGTCCTGCACCTTCACAGCCACCGTGCCAGCGGTGATGCTCTCGACGCGATCTACCGCCGTGCTGTCGATCTCAGAGTCCGATAGGAACTTGCTCAGCCGATCCAGCGACACGAACGCCTGCAAGGACGAGACCATCGTCTGCGGGAAGTCCCGCATGGGGGCGTTGAGCATGCCAAAGAAGGACGTAGCCGTGAACACCTTGCCGGCGTCAAGCTCCCTTCCGGACGCGAGGTACGTCCCGAACACGAGCACGGTCATGGAGAGCCGGCAGCTCGAGAACACCACGTTATTGGCTCACAAGAAGAGCGTGAACTTGACCAGCCACCCCAGGTCGCCCAGCCGGAGATCGCGCACCTTGTCGCCAAACGTCTCCTCCCAGGCCTGCAGCTTGATGACGCGGACGTGGCACAGCATCTCGGTGAGGGCCTTGGTGCGGCTGTCACGCACGCCGATGAACTTGAGCTGGTAGTCCAAGCAGAGCTTGTTGGCTAACGCGGTGATCACGGTCACCGCGGCGATCACGGCGAGCGTCATGAGCACGGCGGGGCCGAGGTGGGTGTAGAGGAGCAGGAGCGCCACCACAATCTGCAGCGGCATCAGCCACAGGCCATGGAGCCCGTGCATGGCGGAGGACACCATCCCGGCGTCCACCTGCATGTAGTTCACGATGGCGCCGGCGCCGGCGGTGACACGCAGCGACTTGCGGTACAGCGCCGTCTGCAGAGCGCCGCGGATACGCATGCCCAGGAGCTGCCCCTGGAAGTGGTAGTGGTGCGACGCCAGTGTCTGCGCCGCCTTGCCGGCGAGTAGGATGAGGACCAGCCGGAGGCCCTCCCATGGCGTCCCGCCGCGGCGGATGAACTCGACGAACTATTCGATGAGCGACAGGCCGATGTACATGGCGGCGATGTTTGCGAGGCCGAGCGCGGCGGTGAGAAGGCGTAAGAGGCGGGCGCGATGAGCACGAGGGATGTGGTGAGGAAGATGTGCACGCCGAATTCAAATGTGACAGCGTGCCTTTCAATCAGGACGTCTTCTAGTGTTATAGGCCTCGTAGCGCATCAATTTCCCTCGTCAAGCAGTAGAAACTGCCTATTTGAATGACAGAAACTGCTGCAATCAAATAGCAGAAACTGACGCACCTTATTGCTATTTAAAATGGCAAGTCACGCGATTTTTCACGCGAAAATACGCGCGAGCTGTGCATGCGTGTAGCAACGGTCTCCTTCTCTCTCATACTCACCTATTTTGCATAGAGAGAAGACTCCCATATTTAAGCAAGGCAACGTCTCCTTGAATTAGTAATATGAGACTAAAGGTTGTGCATGCTTTGAAATTTTCAGATTGAGCCACACATGAGCTAAATCCAACACGTGCTGCGGGCCCAGGGAGAGCGTGAGGAACGCGAGCCGGTCGGCGAGGGAGCCGCCGGACAGCGGCAGTGGCAGCACGCACGCCGTGGTAGCCAGCCACCATGGGAGAGCCATCTCGTGCTGCCTCCACTGCCAGCTTGGGTTAAACGGATTCTGTTTATACGGATCTTGGGCTTCAAGCCTTCAACCTTAAATACACGGTTTTTTATTTTTCCTGATTTTTCTTAAGAAAATGTAAAAATTTTGGTATTCTAGAAATAGTCCAATTTCAGTCTAGAGTTTCGTTCGCTTCCTGAACCGTTCAAATTATATATGTTTCGTTCAAATTTTTGTAAAATTGGATTGAAATTTAATAGAATGATTTAAACCTTTTTAGTTGAATTTCGGTTATTCAGTGGGGGATGGAATTTCTTGAGCTTCGAAAAAAAATACCTTGATTAAATCCTTGCCTCTACAGTCCAAAGCCACAATCTGTCTGTCTTGGTTACGTTGCTATGACCCAAAAAAAATGTCATAACCCATCATGTTATCCTGATAAATTGTATAGCTTCTCTCAAGGAATTTAAAAAAAAGAACTATTAACTTTACCAATAAAAATTTTAGCAATTATCCGTACCTCCCCCTCCTGTTACTATATTTGACTGCATTCTCATGGAAACATTAGATGGCAGATCCCATTGCTCAGCATGCAATTTCAAAATGACAAATGAAATATTGTCCTATTTTATGGACATGATTGGCAACACCATTAAATGAAACACAGGCACACTGCTGCATATAAAATCAACCTCATGGTATCTGCTTAATAAGAGTTCTAAATCATACAACTCAGACTGATGACCTTTCTATTATATGTTGTCCAGAAAGTGAAAATAGAAAATGCTTCACCTACTTTACATTCGGAGAGATAAAAGCGTTAACGCGTAAACACGAACTTGCAACATCACTTTGGAGTAGCGCCTAGCTTCTATCTATGCAGCCTGCTTGCTCTCTTGGCTAATCTATGTTCAGATTGGCAAGAACCACTCTGGCCAGCGCATGGCAAGCAACATAATATATCATGGGGCCGTATCATCATTCTTAAGTGTGTCCTTTATCAAATAGCAAGCACCAAAAAGGTGGGTTTTGCCCAATCCGGGTATACAAAAAGTTTGCTTATTATTTTCAACTGACACCAATAACCATGACTCCATCAGGATCACCAATAGTTGTATCATCTATTTCAATAACTTCATGAGGTACAACCTATTATTTCATTATGTATAAAATTCAGAAGAAAATACATCAATCAGAGTAGTTTCCAGAACTCAAATTTTGGTTGTATTCAACAGTCTTTCTGTACAGTATAACTGTAATATACAAGCTGCTCAGAAGCTATTTGTTTACCATATCAATGCTCTAAAACAGCGACATGTCAAAACAGTAGCATTTATAGTAACTTTAAGATTCAAACTGCATATGTAAAGCACAGAACTTATATGCCAACCATGCATAATGATCAATAAACAAGTGAGGACATAAAAGGGACCAATGCAGCAGCGAAGAACATTCACCTACGATATGTACTCGGCAATGCCACCGCCATCTCATCAGTTTGTATGATCACACCATGTATATATCTATGCGGGGATGCCTATTAGTCATCACTTGGCAGATAAAACAGAAACGCACAAAATGAAGGAAACCCAAATGAGAGTCCTGCATAAATGACTGCACACTCATCGTCCTACATATGGGAAATGATGTCGGCTGACCCAAGATATGTCGTACTTCATCCGTTCCAAATTAATGATCGTTTTTACTTTTCTAGATATATAGATTTTGCTATGTATGGAGACTATATCTATATGCATAGCAAAAATCATGTATATAAAAAAACAAAATGATCTACAATTTGAAATAGAGATACTACACCTTTACATACTTCAATTAAGAAAGAAACTCTGTTTAGTCATTTTATCGAGCAGGTAGCATGTATGGAACGGGCACGTAGAAAAAAGGGAATTTTTTTTAATTTTAAACCTTTTTCAATATAATTTTAAAAATGACCCCTCCCCGCAATGGTCGCGCCAATCCACATGGCGTGACAGGATCACGTTATCGCGCCACATGCATTGGCACCATAAGGCCACCACGTTGGCCGGAGCCGATGACATGGAACGCTCATGTAACGCCAATGCATGTGGCGCGACAACGTGATTTTGTTGCGCCATCATGCTTGGCGTGACAAAGGGTACCCAATTCAATTTACCTACTTTGAACCATCTAAATAAAATAGTATTTGAACTTCAAATGTTACGAAACTTTGTATGCGCATTGTACAAGGTGTAAATAATCTATTTTAGTAACATACATAAGGCCAAGATTTACATATTTTGAAATCTATAGTTTCAAAGTAGCCTATGTATTATCCCTATATCCATGTTAGTGTAACAACTCTACCTAAATTAAGTGCTTTTAAGTATAAACCAGTGGTTAATCCCTAATTAAAGAGGTGAAATGACCATTATAACCCTAAGAACCTCTTTTTGGAGTTTGAAATAAAACTTGGAATTTTATATGCAAACTTAAATTTCTGCCCAAATAAGAGTTGTAAAACTTTTAGATTCAAAGAACTTTTGTTAAAGGCACTTTGACTAATTTGGAGTGGAAGGAAGTCAGAAACAGCAATCAAAACCGGAGTACTAAAGAACCCTAAAAACCTCTTTAAGTCCTGGAATTCGAGTTTTCCTCCAACTTTGCAAGCCTTTATCTCACGAATTCCTATCTAAACTCAAGTCAGGCCCTTAATGAAAGTTGTAATCCCTCGAGTGTATTCCAACTTTGTTACACTGAACCAAGTCCAAATTGGGCCAGAACCTGTTCAAAACCTCGGTCAAAGTGAGGTAAAACAGTCAACTCACCCCTGATGCCTTAAAATCCTAAGTCTGGAAAGCTGCGCAGAGTACACCTCATGACGAGGGCGTTCCTCCAATTTTCTCAACTAAGCTCAAGAAATACCCTAAATAAAATTTGAAGTCCTCAGTTTGGAGAGAAACTCTTTCAATAACACCTTGGTATAATTCAACTTGGAAGCTGCCCAAAAATCGACTCAAACATAGCTAAGTTCCTGAAATTCTACCTCTCCGGCCAAATTTGGCTAAGTCTGGATTTCCAGATTTTTAGCAAACTTTGGCATGAGATTTCTCCAAATCCTTTCACTTTTTAAACCGACATCTTAAACCAAGTTTGAAGTGCGTCCAGAGTTGAGCAAGTTTGTTTAAAAGGTTTTGAAAGTTGTGTTGCGAAATCTGGAGTAGGATCTCCCCAAAGTTGGTAGGGCTTGCTGCCCAAAGGGGGCCTCGACGCCCGCGTGCCAGGGCACGTTTGCCCGCGTGCCGCACGCCGCGTGGCCGCCGGCCACCGGCAGCTCGCCGGCGCCCTATCACCGGCGCGACAACGCCAGGGCGAGGGCCACGGCACCCAACCCACGCCTGCGACAGGATGGGGCGAACGCCAGGCTAGCCAACCGCCGGCCGCGCGCGTGTCCTCTTCCTCCTGCCGCGGCTCTGCTCCGCCAACCGCGCTCCGCCTATCCGCCGGAGAAGCCACCACGCCAACGTCGTCCCGCGCCTCCGCCCGCTCACCCTACCTCCACGGTAGCCCTCCGCCTCGCCCGCCCGACAGACCGGAAGCCCCAGACGCGCGTCGTCCAAGGCCAATCGCCGCCGGAGACCACCCAGAGCTCCGCCTCCTCTGCCCAATGGTGCCGCTGGCCAATGACCGCCTTACCCACGCACCTGTCGCTCCCGGCCTTATCCCTCCCCCACCGGAGCCCCGCCTTGACCCTCCGCTCCACCACGGCCCTATAAAAGGGTCCCCCTCACCGGCAACGCCACCCCTTTGCCACCGCCCGCACACGCGCCATCGCTTCCTCCTCTGCACCGCCGCTAAGCTCCCGTGGAGCTCACCCCTCCGCGCTACCCCGCACTCTGACGACTTCGCCGCCCGCTTCGCCACCCCTCCGCGCACGTCTCCGAGCAGTCCGTGGCCTCCCCGACGCCGCCGGTGCGCCGGAACGCCGCCTGCACCGGCGCCAGCCAAGCTCCACCGCCGCTGCCGCCGCATTCTGATCCCCGCCGGCCATCTCCGTCACCCCAACCCTGCCAAACCGAGCTCAGGTGAGCCCCCGCACCCTCTCGGCCACTTGTTGCCCTATCCTCGCCGGCGAACCGCCGGGAATTTCCCGCCGCCACCGCGCGCGCCCTGGGGGACTACATTGCATCGTCCCCATTCTTTCCAGGGGCCTGGGCGCAAAACTCAGGGACCCCTGCATAGTTTAACCTTAAACGCAGGGGCTAGCTTGCAAGTGTGCCACGGCTTTTCTTTTAATAATAGCCAGAAAAATGTTTAAACTTTGGAAATGCCCAGTAAATCGTAGAAAAATCACAAAAATGCCAAACCACTTTTGTTGGAATCCTTGCTCTGTCTAGTTCCTAAGAAAAATAAGTTTGCTCATGTTACTATGGTAAATAATAGCCTATGCTTTTAATCATGGTTTAGGCCTTTTAAATCCTAATAAATAGAAGAAAAGTGGGAAAAATATGCAACCAACTCTGTGAGGCTTGTTTATATGTGTAGAAGCTCAGAAAAATGGTTAGGGCTCTGGTCTAACACTTTAAGTCACTGTTTTGACTTTAATCTGGTAATCCAAGTATAAATCTTCCTTTTTGCATAAGAATTGTTCTAGAGCTCAGAAAAATGTAAAACTAGTTGGGTTAATTTTGTTTTGCTGAGAAGTTTGCAGGAAAAATGTAAATTGTTGTGCAATTCAAAAAGAAAAGCACCTTCTTTATTAAGCATGTGTAATTACAAAGGAAATAGAATAAATAGTTAATCTTCTCCAAAAATTGTGAAAAATTCACCAAAGCTCCTGTAACCTACCATTAATACACTGGTTAAGTTTCACCCCCTGTTGCACAGTAACTTTAAAGATAGAAAAAGTTAAGTCCATTTTACCTTAAATAATGAAATGCATATGACTTCTTTTTAAGTCATCCGTTGGCCCCCAAACTTTTACAGTGACCTAGTGATGGCTTAAGAGAGGTGCTGTAATTTTATCAATGCCTTTAACTACTATTTGAATAGGAAGTCATTTTGGTTAATTAATCAACCTAAAAGAATAAGAAGGAAAGCACACACTCTAATACGATAAATAAGTGGAAATTTAAAGAGGTACATAAAAATATTCAGAAGTAAGTATTTATGCTAATGCACCCAAACCACCCAAACACGACCCTTCACTCTCATTATGTAACTCTAAAATGCGAGAAACTATATATGTACACAATCGCCATTCAATGCGAACTCAAGTTCAAAGCGACCACTCCCGTTGAAGTTAAAAGAAAGTAAACCTCGCCTTGTTATGGCTGTTGTGACTCTTGTTTTCAGCCATGCCTTGTGTCGTTGAATAAACGCGCGAGTCCAACTAAATGTTTGCATGTGCATGTCGTATAGAAGCAAATCTCGCCGACGGAACCTACGAGCTCCACCCGACACCGGAAGAAGACCCCGCTGTTGAGCTTCACCCCTTGGAAGGCGAGCCCAAACCGGAGCAAGACCCTGAGGACCCGCTAACTTTTCCTGAAGGCAAGCCCCGGAGCATAAATTTCTATCTTGATTACTTGCAATATTATTGATTACTTGATTGCGCATTTACGTTTCGAGGAGTTGTAATGAAACCTAAGATGCATAAACTTAGTACCTTGTTTGAATACTAGTTGCTAAGGTTGAGTAGTTGCAATGCTTAATAGGTTCCAGTAAAAGTCGAGTGATTTCCTGTCGCTCACGAGTTATAGGAGTTGAATGTTTTAGAAATGTTGCAACTACAAGGACGATGGACGGGGTCGGGCTTATGTTCGATACTTGGTGGTTTTTCCCCATCTGTCTAGACGAAATTGATCTAAGGTCGAAACGTGTCGGCGTTCGTGATCAAGTGTTTGAAAGTACTAATCTCATACCTAGTATGGGATGGGAAAGCCTAGTACCTGATTGAATTGGGATGTGACATACCCTCCGGCTGTCCTTGGAACGTCTTTCCCATGGTGCATCATGTGGATGCAAGTGCGGTCATAGTATGGCAGAGGCCGGGATTATGGAGCATTGCATGCCAAAGGCAGTTGGCCCTGACACGTGCCTAAGGGATCGATGGGGATGGCTGACAAATGAAGCGACCCTTCGTGGTGCGCAGATGTCGTGAGATTAGGTTCGCCATGCATGGTTAATAAATTAGAATCAATTCGTCTGCCTCTCACAGTTTGGGACTACTTGATCGCTATTCTGCACTGAGTAACGATGAAACATGATTACGAGATTAAGTTGATGCTTTTCATAAATTGCTTGGAAACTATGCTTGCTTAGAATAGTTGCTAATCTAGACTGGATAAAGAACGTAGAACATGAGCTAAAATATTGAAAGTAAGGACCGACTATAGACGCTTTTGGCAAAGCAAACCCAAAGCCAGAAAGCCTTTCATGTCTAAGCTTTGGTGAAAATAGCTATCACCCGACCGGCCAGTCTTGCTGAATATTAGTTGCTCAGCCTTGTTGTGGGTTAATATTTTCAGGTGATGTCAATAGTTTGGTTGCTGGTACCACTTGGCCTACCCAGCTCCCTCCGGGCTGGACAGTCGAGTGGGATCCCTCCTCGGACGGCGAGGGAAGGGATTTTTGATGTCATGATCGGCTCCGTCGTGATGTCATGTATCGACGTTTAGCTTCCGCTTGTTTTGTTTGACCTTTCGAACCTTGCAACTTGTTGAATTTCAGAACTCTGATGTAATAATTCGTGAGACTCAGTTATGTGATGGAATGTTGTAACCTCTGTGCTACTCACCTTCGCGTGAGCGATGCTTCTCGATCCTGTTCATGTGGTAAATCGGATGAAATCTGACGGTCGACCAGGTTGACTTGCTTAAAGTGCATAATCGCGTGTTAGGCGACTTCAATGCATTTTAGTCAGGTTAATTTGGGTGGTTCCGCCACAGTTAGGGCTACTGTTAAATTTACACAATTTTGGATCATCTTAATAAAATAGTATTTGAACTCCAAATGTCACAAAACTCGGCATGCATATTGTATAAGGTGTAAACATTCCATTTTATTAACACCCCCAAGACTAAGTGCTATATATTTTGAAATCTATAATTTCAAAGTAGGCTATGTATTATCCCTTTATGCTTATCGAATATACTTTGCAAGTGTTAGAAAAATAATTTAACTTTGCATGTTTTCTTTCCATAAATTTAATTACTTAGGCCTCGTTCCTTTTCACCGGATTAGCCCGGAATGAGGTCTATTCCGGGTGGTTTGAAGTGGCCCGATTTGAAACCAGACTTGCATTGAAAGTGTTGTTTGTTTTAATTTGGCCTGGAACAAAAACCGGTCTGGATTGGAATCCTTCTACATTAAATGGCCTAGATTGAAACCATACCTCCTCACCCCTGGAATGAATCCTGGCCAGATTGAGTGACACGGGTGGAATCACTCAAACAGGACCTGGAAGTAATCCTAGCTGGAATCCAATCCCGGTGAAACGAACGAGGCCTTAATGGGATCCAAATATTTCCAAACTCTGATGAGGCTACATATATCACAATATACTTGTTCCATTTTAACTGTATTCAAATCATCACCTATTATACAAATTGATTCTATTCAATTGTAATCGATGCTGGATAGATCGGACCATACGCAAGCCTATGTCATATATTGCTTTTTTGCACATCTTTCTTATACTGATCAACTATCTCGGCCCAGGCCATATTCCCAGATCTTAATTAATAAAGTTAATTTGAGAATCTTAGTTCATATATTGCAGCTATTGAAATGAGAGTAAAAGAACAAAGAAATTGAAGAATGATTCTCGATTGTTTTAGTAAATAATGTGATTACATATTTATATATAGGAAAAGGGTGTGGCTAAAGGGGTGATGTCCCTACAGAAAGGTATCTCATGAATAGACATACGCGTTCATGGATACGTGTCTATGGACTAACATGTGTAGATGGTGTATCACGTGATAAGAAACTTCTCGACTTATGGCCCTTGATTGGGCGAGCATCACATGCCTTGTAAACTAATTATAGTATTATGTTATGATTTTTAATCAAAGATATCATGTCATGTGAAGAGAGAATAGTATAATCTATAATGTATAGTATTATTGTGTTGTTTCTTAGTAATCATAAATTAATGATGTCTACATGAGGAAAGCTAAGAGTGAGGGGGTATGATTCACTATTTACCTGCTGCTCTCTAGGTGGTAATTTTAGGCCCGTTTGGTATGTTAGAAACGATTCATATTCAGTTTTCTCTATAGAAGTGTTTCTATAGTGAATCAGAATCTTTTTTTGAAATCGTTTGGCTGGTTGGAAAGATTCTTGTTTTACCTCGTTTTCTTAGAAAAATCATAGAAATAAATATGCTTCAAAAAAATATCAAAAATGTTTTGTGTGCGAGGAGCATCTCAATAAGATCCATTTTGACTATAGTTTCACTTATAAAGAATAATAGTAAAAGAATAATAGTAAAAGAGGACCGCTACCAGACTAGAGAGTGTAACGCCCGTAAAAATCTACCAATTAAATCACTCGTTAAAAATGCATTCCAAAAATTTTTCCGACCGCTGAGCCTTGTCAAATCTCCTCCTTTCCGTCGGATTCGCCATCCCGGTCCCCGACATCTTCAACCCTCTTTTCTGTCCCCGTAAATTTCGTCGCGTGCCCGTCAAGTCCATCACGCGTGCCGTCAAATCCCGCAATTTCCGCCGATTCCCTCTTTTCCTTCCTTCCCTTCTTTCCCTCTCTTCCTTTCTTCTCCTTTTCCTTTCTCCTCCTTTCTTTTTCTCTTTTCCTCTCTCTCCCTTCCTCCTTCTCCCTCCTGCGGCTGGCACCTTTTCTTTCTCCCTCTGGCACCCGGCGCTCGGCGCCTTGCCCCTGGCGCTGCACCTCGCACGCGCGCCGGGCCCACCTCGCCCCGGGCCGCGAGACGCGCCTAGCCGCACTGCGCCGGGCCACGCGCCGCGCCTGGCCGCGCCCGCGCGCCCGCGCACCCTCGCCCTATGCCGCCCGCCGGTCCCACCCACGCGTGCACGCCGAGCCGGTCAACCACGTCGCGCCGCTCGCTTCGCGCCAAGCCGCCGTCCCGTCGCTGCTCCTGTGGCCGGCTCGCCCGCCGGTCACCGCACGCCGCCCTGTCCAGCGCGTCTCCCCACGCCGTTCGCCGCCCCTGTACCCTCGTCGACCGAGCCGCGCCCTCCACCACGCCATCCATGAGCTCCACCGCTCCGGCACGCCACCGGCCAAGATTCGCGGCGCTCCTCGGAGACCGCCGGCCACAAGCTCCTCCCGCCGCCTATAAAGAGGGGCCGGCACCCACCCCCCACCTCTCAAGCTCCCCCACTCCACCAACACACTCCCCAAGCCGCCGGCCCTCCTCTTCCTACTTTCTCCAATGCCAACCGCCTCCGCCACCAGGAGTTCCGCCGCCGTCTTTCGCCGCCGTCGCCCCTTGGGTCCGGCCACCAACCGTCCAAGGTGAGGGGTCAAATGGACCCCCGTGCGCCCCCTCCACCTCTCCCCGCCCGGCCTGCCGCCGGCGAGGCCCGGCTGGCCGGCCCGGCGCCGGTCGCCCGCCCCTTGTTTCCCCTTCCTCTGTTTCGGCCAAGGAAGGAGAAGAGGATTCCATCCTTTTCGATCTGCCCCTCCCTTTCTCTCTATTTGCAACCCGGTCCTCCCACCTCTCTCCAGGGAATTCCACAAATAAGCCCTTCCACTTTTTAGAATATTTACAAATAGGTCCTCAGTTTTCACAATTTAGTCCTAAACCTTATTTTTAAAGCCCTAAAACTCCTTTAACCCGTCATTTCATGCGCCAAATTTCCTCCAATCAATCCCAAATTCGACCACGGCCTCCTCTCATATATTCCCGCCGAGGCATATCAAAATTTCATGAAAATACCCCTCCTACCTATTTTCCGTTCATACTTCCTGTTCGGAGCTCAACGGGTAAAATCTTTTTCCTTTTTATTTATTGTGTGCTCGTTTGTGTGTGTCGTAGATCGCGGAGCACCCGAGGAGGAGCGCGAGGAGGAGTTCGACCGCGAGCCCGAGCCCGAGGACCAGTACCGCGAGCAGGAGCTCCCGGAAGGCTTTGAGAACGGCAAGTCCAATCTCACCCTTGATGCATATTTAATACCCAGTTTTTCAGACACAACCTATTGACCTATTTTATAAAATGCATATTGTTTTACCGCAAGACATGATTGGATAGCCACCCCTTGATTGTTATGATTATTCCTTGTTGTCCCATATTTATCTCTAAATATGAGTTGCTCTGTTTAGATGATAAATACTGCTAGAATGCTTAGGAACTCGTTATTCAAATTCAATCATGACTACATCTATTTATTCGGAAAACAAATGTGTGAGTGTGTTCAACTGAGGTGTTGGGTTTTCGGGTGTAAAGAGAGGTGGTGGATGAGATGGATGGGCGTTTCTTGTGTGGAATGCCGGATTGTTGGGCTCGTACCTTGGTGGTTGAGCAGAGTGGGAGATATTCATCTTGTCATGGCTAAGGACCGAGTTGATGTGTCATCCTGCCTAATTCCATCATCGTGCAACCACTCACCATTGTATGGGCAACGGCTTAGCATAAACCCCACTAGCTAAACTGCTAGGCTTCAGGTGTGCTGGTAAGCAACGGGAGCCCTTGGAAAAGGACTAAGCTCTTGGTGACTTAGGTCCCAGTTTCGGCCCCGTGGATGGGTTGCTAACCCCTTGGGTGCTTCCGTGTTGACTAGTCAGTGTTGGCTAAGGTGGGTAATGGCTTTGTTAGGATCCGTACCGTCACTAAGGTGATCGTGATACGGTACCCTACTTGTGGGAAAAGTGTACAACCTCTGCAGAGTTAAAACCTATCCGGGTAGTCGTGTCCACGGCATTGGACGAGTTACGGCTCGGTCACACAACTAGCTTTTGGGGGATGACTGGTATTTACAGTGTGTGTGGGTGTGTGGAATTTTGGAAGTGTCCGGCAGTTGTGCCATGCGCTACGGCGGACGGGGAGTCCGGTAGCGATAAAACTTGGATCCTTTGTGTAGGATCAATCCCACTTGATATATCGTTTATTAAGAAAATGTTTTATGAAAACTCTTTACAAACGAAACCCTGCATATGTCAAAAATTCAGCTTTATTGCAAATGAACCTTAGCTATATCCTTGTTGATTCATATGCATATTCTCGTTGTATCCCCCTCCGTGGATGGGGTTGGACTTGCTGAGTACTTTTGTACTCACCCTTGTGTTGTTGCTTCAGAGGAGGATCCGGACTTCGTCGCCGAGGACTTCGAGTAGGAGGTTGCGTCTGCACCCAACGCTGCCTGCGGTGTTGGCCCTTTTGCAGGATGCTTCCGCTGACGCATAGTTCCGATTGCAGCCCGAAGTCCGACTGGACTGCAACTTGGATTTGTATTGTTATCGCTTTAGTCTTGCTTTGGGTGTGGCTTGCCCGCCCGCTCCTTCGGGAGTTGTACGGTTTCTGAACTATCTGTTGAATAAATGTGTTATCAGCCTCCTGGGACTGGTAATTGGATCACATTTAGTCTCTACTTATGTGGGGACGCTTCAGAGAGATGGTTGGAAACGGTGAATCAGAATCATGCGAAACTGGTCTGAGACCGTTTCACACTCCTAGGCAGAAAAGGAGAAACGTTTCAAGTAATGTGGGTAAAACGTTTCACCTTTTCACCATTTAGCATAGATTCTAGTGATTCTCAGCAGAAATAGAAACATTTCTGCT
This sequence comes from Setaria viridis, assembly GCF_005286985.2. Classification (NCBI taxonomy): domain Eukaryota; kingdom Viridiplantae; phylum Streptophyta; class Magnoliopsida; order Poales; family Poaceae; genus Setaria; species Setaria viridis. The sequence goes on from NC_048269.2 coordinate 11,718,884, forward strand.
AGCCAAATGCACCCTTTTATCTTTCATGACCCATAAACTTTCAAGGAATAGCTTCCTAATACATTGTAAAGAAAGGACATCACATAGCAGGTGGTAATTTTGTAACACTTGGATTTAAGCTAGTAATATCCATGGGACTAATTTGAAATCGAATAAAATTAGTTGTATAATAATTGATGGCTTCAACATAATTAAAATGGGACAAATATATCTTATAACATAGTCTTATTGGAGTTTGGGCCTACTTAATTTTTGAAACAAAATAGGGAAAGTCAAATTATTTTTCCAATACTTACGAGCTGCCCTAAGAGGAATATAGGGATAATACATAGCCTACTTTGAAATTATAGATTTCAAAATATGTAGCACTTAACCTTGGGGTGTTAATAAAATGGAATCTTTACACCTTATACAATATGCATACTGAGTTTCGTGACATTTGGAGTTCAAATACTATTTTATTAAGATAATCCAAAAGTGGGTAAATTTAACAGTAGACCTAACATGGATATAGGGATAATACATAGCCTACTTTGAAACTATAGATTTCAAAATATGTAACTCTTAGCCTTATGTATGTTACTAAAATGGATTATTTACATCTTGTACAATGCGTATACAAAGTTTCGTAACATTTGAAGTTCAAATACTATTTTATTTAGATGGTTCAAAGTAGGTAACCCTTTGTCACGCCAGGCACGATGGTGCGACAAAATTACGTTGTCGCGCCACATGCATCGGCGTGATAGCGTTCCACATCATCGGGTCCTGCCAGCGTGGTGGTCTTGTCACACCAATGCATGTGGCGCGACAACGTGATTCTGCGCCACGCGGATTGGCGTGACCAAAAGGGTCACCGGATGGAAATATTTAGGTTAAAATTAAAAAAAGACACGGAAAAATGGAGGCCTGTTAACAAGGACGGAATGGGAGGGGCTTACGTGGATGTGCAGTTGGAAACTGCGGCATGTGAAGTGTCTCTCGACGCGGGCTGAGGTCGAAGTCGAATCGCCCTATGTGGACGAAGCCCTCGAACCAACGTCGTAGAGAGGCGCCAGCGACACCGTGGCGAGCTCCACGGAGATTACGGGGGCTGCCTCGCTGACCCGGAACCCTGCAGCATCGGACGGCCATGGTCGGGGCTAGTTCGCTGTTGCCTCCCCCGGCACGCGATCTCGGTGCGAACTGCTGCATGTCGAGGTGGAAAACCGGATCGTTGAAGGGCGAGCTACCGTGCCAAAGCCCTTGCCAAATTTCAATCGTCACATCATATCATCTCCCTTGCCAAATGCTAGTAAGTAAAGTAACATCTTATCCCATATTATAAGTTTGTTTCTTCGGCAGCAGTAAATGCTACTGCACTCATTCGAAATATGGGATAAAACATAATTCCACTCGGACTTGCTGCTACAACCCAAAATCACCGTTCCTTTCAAGAGGAAAAGAGTTGCTTTATGTTTTCACAATTCTTTTGTCATGTAAGTCCACAATCATCCGAAGCTACTACAGAATCCTCGTACGCAGTCTTCAGTTCTGAAGAATAATTATTTTTTCTACTTTAATTTGGTAAGGAATCGGTGCTCGTAACTTATAGAGGAAAAGAGTTACTTTTCTACTTAAAACATTAACCTAGAGCTTCCACTATATTTGCTTCAAAAGATAAACTAGATTATGCTATCTAGATGTGCAACTATGGTTGATCTAGTGAATCTTTCCATGCGAAAGGAGTTTTGTAACGTAAAGACAATCCTATCAAGATACTACTCTAGTAAGTAAATGCACTCAAGTTGTAAGTATGAATTGTGGAAATGTAAAGGAGTGGGTTAGGAAGAATGCAAACTCAGCATGACGATTTAATCATGTGGTATCGGTAGGCAAATGTCACCCCTAATCTACATTGGAGCTCCACTAAGGATATGCTTCCGGTTACCAAGTGTCTCCTGGTCAAGGTCTTGAACTCGCCACAAAGCCTCGTGCCAAGCCGGATGAGAAGTTTGCCACAAAGGTAAGGCTCACCACTCCCTCTCTTATGGTCACCTTGACGCCGTTGCCACTATGGAGCTTCTCCACGAAGGAAGGGGTCTCCTCGTCCCCCCCGCACACGGTCGTCGTCGCTGCTCCACACCAAGCCGGAGGGTCAAAGACTTGCCGGCGAGCCACCAAGACCTCGAGGCGTTGGCACACCAAGCTTACAATGGTGGTTCACTGCTTGAACCAATCACAAGGTAGCAACACCTTGCACTCACTCTCTCTAGGCCTATCCTAGCACTAATCACTCTCTAAGCATGTGCTAAGCCTTGGATCAATCACTTTTGCATTTTTAGTGGCATAGATGTATTCTTGATGAGTCTTGATCTTGAATGCACTCATGGACACTCCAGCAACCTCGAATGGGCAAGTAGAGGGGGTGTAAATAGCCCAAGGACCTCAAAGAGTCATTGCTCTAACGACTAGTAAAAGCAGTGAGCATTGGATGATCCGATGGTCACTTTTGGTATGCATCGGATCATCCGGTGCCCCCTGTTGACGCAAGTAGCCATTGGACCCCCTGTCCAAATTCATCAAATGTTTTGTCCGACGCTTCATTCGATGCACCATCGGAACATCCGGTGCTGAACAAGTTTCGTCTGAAACCTCTCTGGACGATTCGAAGGAAATATGTTTCCTCCGATGGTCACCTCCACAAGGCATCGAATCATCCGGTGTATAGAGTTTTCTCTGCCTCCTTTGCAAATTGCTCCAACGCTTGTAAAAATCATGCCGTCGGATCATCCAGTGTTTCCTGAAACTCAAGTCAATTTCTCTATTGTACCTGAAACTCAAGTCAATTTCTCTATTGTACCAAATGCTCTGACGCTTGTTTCGATGGTTGCTCTGATGAACCAACGGATCATCCGGTGCTAGTAATTTTTCTGAGTTGAATACCACCACTTGAGCACAAAAAATCTCTCTATCATTTGAACACTTGAATACTGTAGAATAATTCTAGATATCATGACTTTTGGTTGCTTGAATACCACCATTTGGATACAGAGAATACCGTCATTTGGATCACTTGAATACCATAATTTGGTTTGCATACTTGGGACTTAGACAACCTACAAGGTTCATGCTAGATAAACCATTAGTCCCAATAACTATGTTGTCAAAAGTATAGATTAATGGAGCCATGTTCCTTACACTACTTCAAGGGAACAAGTAGAAACCAAAACCAATTTTGGGGATGTCAGTGTTCAGATGTAAAAACCTTGCTTTATTGGGATCGAATTTCAGGTTGGCTTCTTGCCCCTGTTGTTTCCGCGACGGAAAAAATGTTCCTTAACTGCATCTATATATCAAGAATGACCTGTATCAAAGCAATAACCTGTGGGAGGAAGAATGACAATAGCAACATCATATTTTTTTTCCCCAACTATCCAGCTGTTTTTGATCCTTCATGGATGCCTCCGACCAAGCATTCATCAGATACAAAAAATGGAGGGAAACGGAAGTGTTCAAGACTTCGAGTGTTAACCAAATTGTGCAGTTCTATGTAAGATAAGACATGTTGCGACATGTAATTTGCTCATTTAGTGGCAACAGGGAAATACAACGCTTTGTGCTTGCAAGCTTACTCCTACTACAGTTTATTTTTCCTTTCGTTAGATGCTGTGTATGCTAATGTGCCTAAATTTCTCCTTATACTGCTGTCTTTGTCGGGTCGACATGGTCTCTCTCATCCATCCGTTTCCTTCGAGCTGGAAGAACGACTTGCGTACTCCTTAACCATGGCACCAAAGAGTGACGGCCTCCCCATCAGCTTGGAGGGTGCGTCAAACTCAGCCACTAGCCCTGATACAGATAAACACAAATGCAAAGGTTAAACAGAGGCCCAAAATCTTGATACAAGCAATTGCTCTCCATTTCCAGTGGTCAATTGCGACGTGTAAACTAGTTTTTGGAAACTAATGCAAGGGAAAGGTAGGGATGATCATGCAAAGGCTTACCTGCATCCAACACCAGAACTCGGTCGCTGTCCATTACAGTCGGTATACGGTGGGCAATGCTGATGACGGTGCATTCGGCGAATTCCTCTCGGATGATCCTCTGGATAGCTGCATCTGTTTGAGAATCAACCGAAGCTGTTGCCTCATCCATGAAGAGGATCCGGCTGCGTTTCAGTATAACACGGCCAAAGCAGAGGAGCTGCTTCTGCCCTACACTCCAGTTCTCCCCCATGTCGGCAACTGTGATGAACAGGCAATGAGCAAGAAAACGTCATTCATCTGCTGTCGATACTAAGAAGTAAGAAGAACATATTAAGTCAACTTGGAGCACAATTATCTTTTTATATGAAAAATAGCAAACCTAGTGCATCAAGCTTCTCTGGTTTTGAAGCTACTATATCCTTTAGCTGGCAACGCTCGAGGGCCTGAAGGAAAATAATAGATATAAGCATCTCAAGCTTGATAGAAGGAAAAAAAATAGTCATGCATCCAAGAGGAATGTTTTGAAAAACAGAGCTTGCACTACCTGCCATATTTCAGCCTCAGAATACTGCCCAGTTGGGTCTATGTTGCTTCTTACAGTTCCTTCAAAGAGCACAGGTTCTTGGGGAATCACACCAAAGCGAGACCTTAGATCATGAAGCCCCAAAGTGCAGATATCAACACCATCGATGATGATTCGGCCTTCTGCAGGCTCCACAATCCTGAATAAAGCCTGGACTAAAGTCGACTTGCCGCTGCCAGTCCTTCCCACAACTCCAATCTTTTCCCCATTCTTAATACTTACAGTAATACCTTTCAAGATTAAAGGTGTATTTTGACGATACCGAACCTGAAAACGAGTTTTACATATTGCTCATTCATCTTAAACACTTAAAGTACCAGGGAGTGATACAAACAAAATAATACTGACCTTCAGATCTTTCACATCAATATCTCCTCGGCTGGGCCAATTTGATGAGGGAAGACAATCTGCAACCTCCCATGCTGCCTCAGAAGGGAGGGTACTATACTGATGCACCCTCTCTACAGCTACCATATCATTTTCGATCATACAGCTTATGGAAATTGTGTAGTATACTAAGGAGTTAAGAGAAAGGCCATAGGAAAGGGACATGCCGACAAATTCTGCATCAGAATTGTGTTTATTAAGCTCAAGGATCAAACAGAAAACATATAGTGATACAACTTTCAATAGAATTCATCAGTGATCCTTTTTGAGTATTCAGCCTCAGACATACAATGACGTAACAGCAAGCTCATAATTCTTGACATGCTTTCAACAAACAAGTACTGCTTCATTGTTTATAGAAACATCTACGAAGGATTGCACTCAAGGTTTGGATATTCAGACAACTAGCCATGCTGTCAAGTTCACCCCAGTGACGCAATTCATTCATACTTAGCAAATATTTTTTTTCTAGTACATTATTCCTAAGAGATAATATCTCTTATCATTCATTTTGGGGAAATGTCCAAACAAAGGCTTAACAGGTCATGTAAATTTTAAATATCTTTGTTACACAATTACAATTAAAAAAACACTATATAACAGGCACGGCACTTAGAGGTTATATCAAAATCCTCTATGCTTAGCATGGGACATGAATATCAATTCTACTATATCCGATGTCCCACAAACTTTTATGATTATTCAACTAATTGATATTAAAATATTACCTTTCTTGATGAAATTGCTAGGCAAACTGATCATGAGAAAAGCGGTTATAGACAATATAAGTGTGCCAATTAGCTCCAGGCGAAATCCAAGCCACTCATTAGCTGCATAATTATGGAAAGACATGCGCAAATTCGAATTGATCCTGTCCAGGTTTGTCTGGTAGAACTCGTCCTCCTTTCGGAAGCACCTTACAGTTGGGGCACCCAAAAAGGTTTCTGTAAAGTGATCAATAATCGGCGCCCTTGTTACTCCTTGAAGACGAGTAAGCTCTCGGGATGTTGCAATATAACGATTCTGAAAAACATGATGAAAGGAAAGAAATCCAATTTATCATTGATTTCAACGTGAGTGTTGTATTGATGTTAAATAGTATGAACAGTGATTACAGTCCTCTGGGATGCATTGTGATTATTGGATCATACCCGATACCAGATGTTCAAAAGCAGTAGAGGAAGCACTGCTATGACTGACGGCCATGCAACTTGGCAAGTAACAGCAATGTTGGTAACCACAGAAATGCACATTGATGTGGCAAACCCAACATAGAACACAAGGGAAGTATCAATTTTTGATTGGTCCGATGATGCCTGTGAAAGGTAAAAGATTGACATTGCGTTTCAAGATGTGATTGTGTATACAATCAACAACAAATAAATTATATGCCTAGTTGGCTATACAACACATACCCTGCTTAGGATCCTTCCTGAAGGAGTGGTGTCAAAAAATGACATTGGAGCTCTTAGAATGCTGTCAAACATCTTGTTGAAAAAGGCCTGTGCTGATTGAAGCCCCAAGAATGTCACAATAATAGTGGTGATCATTTCCAATATAATCGTAGTAGCAACTATTGAAGCATAAACACCAAGAAATATGGTAGTGTCAAATACAGGGCCACCTGATGTTTCATATGACAGCCAGTAGTTACTAGCCATACTGGAGCCCTCTGACAGTAGTGTCACAACTAAAATGACCACAACTCCCCACCATCCCCAAGCCTGTGTCATGTATAGCTTGTACACACGCCAGCTTACTCGGCCACTCTCCTTTTCCTCTTCCTTGATCAACTTAGAAGAACCTGCTTCTTTGTTTATCGCAGTGCCAGTTGTTTCACCATTTTCGTCATTGGATTTCGAGTTGATAGATGGGACATCTACAGATCCTGTGGAAGCCTGAGAGCTCTCTGTGTTCTGAACATGGCAACCTTGTTCCCCTGTTGTCTCCATGGAACTATGATGAGCAGCAACAAGATCTGAAAAATCAGGGCACGATGCTAATAACTCACCATAGATCCCTGACTGGATGACTAACCCATCTTTCATTACCTGCATGTTGACACACAAGCTAATGTAGTTTAATTTCCAGTAGCCGTCAACAACATAAGCATGGTACTATCGGTGTAATATAATTATATAGCATATCTTCACAGCACAGCAAAAGTAAACTGAAGATATACTTGAATTGAAATGTATCTGTTTTTTCATGTAACCATAGATCTGAATATTGCTGTTTATTTCTATACACCAAGAAAGAAAACATTGCTACTAACTATAATAAATGCATATTTTTGCTAAGTTTAAAGTTTGCATGGTGAAGGAAGAATGTATTACTAATCTGTTTTGTCAAAATGTAACATGGACAGTTCAAAAGACTTACAATTATAGTATCCACATTTTGCAAGAAGTCCATTTGGTGAGTCACAAGCAACACGGTCTTATTCTTGAGCATGCCTTTCAGACATTCCTGCATACGTAGACAAGTTATTTAATGCATTTTAAAACCGTAATCAAACACTGACCATAATTCTACTTGTTTGGAAAACTTTCCATTATCATAAAAAAAATAGCATTGGTAAATCAAGTACGGTGTGAGTCCACCTTATTGTGAACAGATTCCAGACCATCATGGTTCTGCATAAGTTATGCATCTTGCAGAATTCTACAGATTTTGTAGAACTCAAATTTATAAATAACTGAATGACTTTGGCAGAACATATTAACATAACATAAAAATGAAGCATAAGAGATTAGTATTCAGTAGTCACCATGAAAATAGTTGATCCAGTATGAGCATCAACTGCACTAAAGATGTCATCAAGAAGATATATATCGCAATCTTGATAAACTGCTCTTGCAAGCTGAATGCGTTGCTTCTGACCCCCGCTGAGATTGATCCCTCGCTCACCTATTTCAGTCTGGTCACCAAACTCCATCATTTCCAAATCCTTTTCCAGGCAGCAAGCATGTATGATTTCTGAATATCTCTCAAGGTGCATTGGCTTTCCAAATAAAATGTTCTCTTGAATGGTTCCATTTCGGATCCAAGCGGTCTGGGCAACATATGCTGTGCTTCCAAATATGCTAACCTATATCAAAGAGAAAATGGAGATAATGCAAAAGTAAAATGATCTGAAAAAACAAATTGGCATAATAGAGGTGAATAAATATGTTATTTGACAACAAATAATACGCTTAAACCACAAATCTTTTGTGTGCTAATCCCAAAAATAAAATGAAATATAAAATGTGAATGTTTGAATTTCAATGATGTGTTTCACCTGCTACGATAATTGACCAAATATCCTGAAATGTAAAGAAAGAGATGGGATGGACTAATCAAGCTAACCGTCCAAACGATGGTCCTCTTCCTATAACATTAGTTCTACTGTTATGTCAACAATATTATCTTTCATCAGATTTGTACTGGGTTTACAATCTGGTGGTAAATTCAAACCAAATTTGGCAGTCTTAGCAATAAGGCTTTAGTGAAGTTTATGTTTAAGCAATCTCTGCATGTTTGATAGCCAGTTTGGAGACCAGACCCAGACAGTCATATCTCAAAATCACTGAACGCTCTAATTAATAGTACAGTACTCACTGCCACAAAAGGCTAAGAAGTACTCATGCATATTAATTCTCCATCTGAAAGCTACTGCTAGCATAACTTAAATTTCTGAATAGTTATTAATCAGAATCTAGCATATTTTAGCTAGATACTCCCTGTTATTGTGCAAAAATAAAACTTTTTAATAACATTATTAAGTGATAGTGACAGCCGAGTTGATCATGTATTGTTGTACTATACCAGAGTTTCTTGCAGGTTCTGGAACCCGGCCAACTATTGTATCAGAGCAACTCCAAGAGTACTTCAAAAAATTCTTCCCCAAAACTATGTATTGGGAGTTCTTCCAAAAAAGATTTCCCCCAAAAACATATCAATCCACAGCAAATCACTAATAAATAGCCCCAAATATTTTAAAACAGGCCACGTCATCGTATTGGGCCCATCGGAAGGGACGCGCGAGTGTGCGGGAATCAGGATTGGGGGAGGAATACCAACGCTAAAATATACGCGGTGGTAGGCTGTTTTTTAGCGTTGCTAAAAAATTGGGGAAGGTTTGGGTGGACCGTTGGAGTTCGTTTTTTCTCCTTTTTTCCTAAAAAAATATTGGGGTAAGATTAGCAGCCTCTTGGAGTTGCTCTTAGTGACATGTAATTATAATGTGGACCGAGCAACACACTACAACTGCAATAGACAGCAACTTTCAGCGCATCAGTCTGATACAAGGAAAGTTGGGGTCCAAGTCAACCAGAACCCAAAACCACGGCTGTCCAAGGTATCGAACGACCATCCCCAGTTCCCCACGTCTCTACCACCTTAATTATCACATCTTGGGAGACCGGAATCAGCTGACGGCCAACGAACGGCCATGGACCGTGGTAAGTAAACTCCCCACTAAACTCGCGCACGAGTTGATCCGATGGTTAAAAAAAGAGATTAATAAAAATGTTATGCGAGTTGATCTAGATGGTCGCTCATTTTCATGTTTTTATTGGAGTTTACCAGTGAAGTCACACTCACCTTGCCGGAGACCTTGTGCATCTCTCCCATGATGCACGACAGCAGCGATGACTTGCCAGAGCCCACCGTCCCGACCACCGCCGTGAGCTCACCCCTCCTCACCTCAACATCAATCCCCTTCAGTACTGTCACCAACTCCGCCGACCCATTTCCTTGGCCATTCTCTTCCACGCCAAGGCGGGCCTGGCTGTCGCTGCTCCTCATCTCCTCGCTTGCCGGCACGTCCCACGCAAACACGCCGCCTCGCACCTCGACGGCCACCGGCGTGTCCTCAGCACCGCCGCTCTCGACGCGCTCCACGGCCGTCGTGTCGATCTCGGCGTCCGTCAGGAACTTGTTCAGCCTGCCGAGCGACACGAACGCCTGCATGGACATGACGATCGTTTGGGGAAAGTTCTGCATGGGGCCTTCCAGCATGCGGAAGAACGCCGTGGCCGTGAACACCTTGCCGGCGTCGAGCTGCCCGCCGGAGGCGATGTAGGTCCCGAACACGAGCACCGTCATGGCGAGCGGGCCGCTCGAGAACACCACCGTGTTGGCGCACATGAAGAGCATGATCTTGGCGAGCCACCCGAGCTCGTCCCGCCGGATGTCGCGGACCTTGCCACCGAATGTATCCTCCCACGCCTGCAGCTTGATGACGCGCATGTGGTTGAGCATCTCGGTGATGGCCTTGACTCGGCTGTCCCGGACGCCAAGGAACTTGAGCTGGTACGACAGGTTGAACTTGTTGGCGAACGCGGTGATCACGGTCACCGCGGTGATCACGGCGAGCGTCATGAGCACGGCGGGACCGAGGTAGGTGTAGAGGAGCAGCAGAGCCACCACGATCTGCAGCGGCATCAGCCACAGGCCGTGGAGCCCGTGCATGGCGAACGAGACGATCCCGGCGTCCACCTGTATGTAGTTGACGATGGAGCCGGCGCCGTGCGCTCTGCGGGCGCCGGCGGTGAGGCGCAGCGACTTGCGGTAGAGCGCCGTCTGCAGCGCGCCGCGGATGCGCATGCCCAGGAGCTGGCCCTGGAAGTTGTAGTGGTGCGACGCAAGCGTCTGGACCGCCTTGCCGACGAGCAGGATGAGGACGAGCCGGAGGCCCTCCCATGGCGTCCCGCCGCGGCGGATGAACTCGACGAACTGGTCGATGAGCGACGGGCCGACGTACATGGCCGCGAGGCGCGCAAGGCCGAGAAACGCGGTAAGCACGAGCCGCGGCCAGAAAGACAGCCACAGCGCGACGCCCACCGGGTGCCGCGACGCCGGCGACGCCGGCCAGTTGGACATGAACAGGTCGTGAGCGGCCTCGGCGCGGAGGCCGGGGGGCACCGGTGGCACGTCGTCGGCGATGAGTGACTCGGCTGCGTAGGCCTTGTTGATGAGGGAGATGATCCAGCTGAACGTCGCGCGCGAGAGGAACGACGCGGCGACGTAGGGCGACGCAGGCGCCTCCTCGCCGGCGTGCTCTGGTTCACAGTCTCCCGCGCCGGTGCCATGGCCGGTGAAGCCAGTGGCCGCTACGTATGCCAGTGGCAGCGAGACGAGCAGGCCGGCGAAGGCGAGAACATCGTCCGGGAAGATCAGCGAGCCGTCGGCGCCGCGGACAACCGCTGAGGCCGAGAAGAGCACAGCGCCGAGCGCGGTGGCGAGCCAGAACACGCGGAGGTGGGCCTGGTGCGCGCCTTGGGCAGCTCCTGCTCTCCGCGACGTGGCGACGGTCCACGCGGCCGCTCCGTGCGCGACGGCGTGGACGGAGAGGAAGGCTGCCTCCGCGGCGCGCCACGGCGTACTCGGCAGGAGCAGGATCGCGAGCGCGAGGAGGACGACTGACGCCGCCGCCAAGACCGCGGAGGCCCCGAGCGAGACCACGTAGCGGAAGGGCGGCGGCGAAGGGTGATGACTCGGCTTCTGCAGCAGCGCCTCGCGTTCGGGAGGAGCCGCTGCCGCCACAGCCGAGCCTCCTCCACTGCGGGGGCGGCGGGCGAGGAGTACGAGGCATGCGGCGAGGAACACGAGGTCGACGGCGCCGACGAGCGCGCGCTGCGGGCACGGGGAGAGGAGCACGAACGCGAGCAAGTCGGCAAGGGAGCCGTGGCCGGGCGGCGGCGCAGCGCACGCCGTGGTGGCGAGCCACCAGGGGAGCGCCATCATCCCTTGTGCTGCCTCGGCGGCGAGTGCGAGGAGCTCGTCGGGAAATCTCCGCCGGGATTCTGTTCACATATAGTCCATTGGGGAAGCGAAATTCGTTGGGAGCTCCAGGATTCGTCGCATTAGACTACTCGGTGTGTCACTTTCGCTCTTGACCTTGAACTCTATCTAAAATGTTTTTTTCCCTTGTTCCAAAATGAATTTTGGCTTGTTTCCCAAGCATCGAGGATGTCGAGTGTCCTCGTGTTGCTGTCCGCACTCTGATAATTTTCGTTTATGAGCTGAAAGCTTGTGAAATTCTAGAATCGAAGTCGCCAGAGTCAATATGCATGGTACCTATAGTTCTATAGTTCTATAGTCCCCCCTAAAATTCCTATCACATCGAATGTTTAGATACTAATTAAAAGTATTAAATATAGATTAGTTACAAAACTAATTACTCAGATGGAGGCTAATTCGCGATACGAATCTATTAAGTCTAATTAGTTCATGATTTGACAATGTTATACTACAATAAACATGTGCTAATCATGAACTAATTAGGCTTAACAGATTCTTCTCGCGAATTAGCCTTCATCTGTGTAATTAGTTTTATGTTTAACTCTGTTTAGTTCTCCTAATTAGCCTTAGAAGATTTGATGTGACATGGATTAGACTTTAGCTTAAGGATCCAAATGCCCTAGGTTCCAAATTGATACCAGGAAGATGACATGACTTTGAACTAGCTACGCCGGCTAAGTTTCCGGGTCTAGTAACACAAATCATACAAATTCTAGGCTCACATCATTCCTTTTTGATGGTCACGGTGTGTGATCATTAATAGCGTGTTTGGTTTGCCGGATGATGGCGTCCGGAATCATCGTCCCATATCCGAAATTGTTGTGTGTGAGAACAAAAATGGGACGGCAACTCTGACGAACGAGGACGATTCAAAGCGACCACCTTGTTTGATTGGATTATATATACTACCGGAATAAGACCGTTGATTCCGGTGGTATGATTACAAGAATATACTGCAGCTGCATATATTTGGTCTTTGGCATAATTAATTGTTAAACAAACAGCTAACCAAACCATGAAAACATGTGGCGATGGAAGCCTTAGCCACACGAGCAATACCCGAATCCGTCAACATGCCAGGTCTTCTCAAACCTACTGCACGGCGAAATTCCTAATGGCTAAGCTCAGCATAGCTTAAACCCGAAATTTACGGACAGTCAACGCAAGGACATAAACAAATATGAGTGGAATGGCACTTTCTAATGTACTGATTCTTCTAAATGCGGTTGCACACAGATGGTGATTACTGGGCCTCAGAGATAGGAGAAATTTAAATTTGGAAGGGATAAATTGCTAGAGTATTCTGAAATGATGAACTGTGCTACTGGATCGTAACCAATTAAATATCTTGGGGTTCTTGTCTCTGGATCCAGGCTTCATGTCATGGATTGGCTTCTACTAGATGAAAAGGTGCTTAAGAGACTAGGGGTGTATTTGGATGGAGGGGACGGGACATGGTCATCCTTCCTTTTTTTTGGATGGGATGATTCCACCTGATATTTAGTTGGAGGGACGGGGACGTTCCTGATTTCGTGTTTGGTTGGAGGGACGGCCGAGGGACGAGATGGATGGCGTTTCCATGCCGTTAACTGTGGGTCCCAATTGTCATTCACTTAAAAGAGCATGGGCCCATTGTCAGCTGCCCAAAGCTCCGGCGTGCTCCGCCCCTTCTGCCACGACCTGCACTGGCCCCGGCAGCTCCGGCCCCCGCTGCCACGGCCTGCACGGCCCCCAGCAGCTCCGCTCCCCGCCGCCTCGGCATGCTCTGCCGCTCAGCTTCGCGCGCGCCTGCCTCCTCAAGCCCCATCGCCGCCGGCACCCTCCCTAAGCCACGATGCCACTGCCTCCTCAAGCCCCACCTCCACCGCCCGCCTCCCCAAGCCCCGCCACCGTGGCTCACGCCGCCACGCTCCCCTGCGCCTCCGCCCCGTCCACACGCTCCCCTTGCTCCGCCGCCGCCCCGTCCACGCGCCACCGTCGGCCTTGCCTATCCGCCGCCCCATCCCCACGCACGGTCTCCCCTTCCCCGCCCTAGTGTGCGAGACGGCGTTAGTGCCGTTCGTGTGGGACGGATCGGTCCGACCATTTTCTAGGGACGGATCCATCCATATTTTTTAAGGAATATTCTACTTTGATGCCGTCCTCGTCCCACCACCCCTCCAGCCAAACACATGCAAAACTGGGACCGTCCCATCCGTCCCTCCATCCAAACACACCTTAGATGGCTGGCAGGGAAGTTCTTTGACAATTGGAGAGAGACTAGCTGTGACGACCCTGGTGAAATCAGCCGAGTTAATCCTAATCCAAGTCCCTAATCCCTCTGTCTCAGCTCCCCTGAGCTTAAGCGCCCAACTCCGGTTCTTAGTCCCGACCCCTGAGAACCCAACCGACCCGTCGGTTCCTTCTGAGTCCCCAAAGGCAGCGCTCCTTTCAATCTTGGAGCTGTGGAACAACCGAGACTGACTGGTGGGCCGCAAAATCTTTTCCCTGGATCTCTCGAGGTAGACGCACTCGAGCAGCATGCGCCACTTCAGAGCTTCTCCGCCGCGTGGCTTAATCCCTCCGACGCCTGCCGCTTCGCCCAGTCGCTGGTCGCGACAGGATGGATTCCCGCGCCCTCCTCCCCAATCGCAGTGGAAGCCCCTCTGCAACCCTTTCCGCCTCGTCTCGCTCGCGTCCTCGCCGGCCGTGCCTTGGTGCTCCGTCACCGCTGTCGCAGAGCTTTGCCGCCTGCCGCGTCAGACCGCCTCGCGGCTCGCGCCCATCATCTCGCCGGATCCCCGGCTGCAGGGCCCGATGCCTTCCGGCTTTTCCGCCGCCTCTCCACAGTCGCGCCGCCCACGAACTCGCTACACGATGATTCCTCCCTCGCCAACCCCGACTCCGGCAGCGTCAGCTCCCTTCTCTCGCCCCACCAATGCCGTGCGCCGGCAATGCCGCTGTTTCGTGCTCGACTGCGACGCCGTTCGCCTTGTCATTTCGCCTGTTGCAACCTCGCTTGCAGCGCCTTTCTCCCTGTCACACCAATCAAATCTGCCGCTCGACGATGCCCGCCTCCGCCAAATCTCAGCCCCGGCAAAACTGCGCCTGCACCGCCTTGTCTCCAGTGCCCAATGGCCAAAGACGCTATCTCCGAGGTCCTGTTCCACCGCCCCTCGCCGCTCAATCACCGCCATGGCAGCGCACTCCATCCTTTTCTTCCGGTCTTCGTGCTGCCCGAAATCTCTCTCTTCCGCGCCGCTATAAAAGGGAATGCCAGAGTTCCACCGGAGTTCCTTCACCTTTGCTGTCTCACCGCCCCTACTCTTAGCGCACCTGAGCACTTGCGCTGAAACTCTTGAGAGTTCCCCTCTCCGCTCAAGTCCGCTTCGCCCCAATCCACGTAGCCGCCTGCTCCTCCGCGCTGTGCTAGAGCTTCCTTGTCGCTCACAAGAAGCTCCGCCGCCGCCGGAGCACCGCCGGACATCGCCGCCGCCCAAGCCTTAGTGCTTAAGTCCTTCCGCCCAAGTCTGTTCCTTCCCGACCCCAAAGCCCCACCTATAAACCGAAGGTAAGCTGCCGACCCCTTTTTGTGTCGCTCGACCCCTTTTTCCGTCTCGCCCGACCCTGTCTGTTTAGCCGACCCTTTTCCACCTCGCCCGAGGACTCGGCTGTATCCTTTTCCTTGACCCGAGGGTATCTGTGTAAAAGATCGGAATTTCTCTACGTTAAGTCTGAGGACCCCGAACACAGTTATCCCTTAAAGTTTAAGGGTCAGATCACAAGTCTTTTCCTATCCGACCTCTTTTATCCTGTTCTCCACCAACTAAAGTGAACTTCCCCACCTCTTCTGTAGCCTTGCTACAAGTGTCCGAGATTAAACTGCAAGTGTTGTTGAAATAACCGTCTAAACACTAACTCCTGCATTGCATTCATGTAGAATTACACCTCGCTGACGGCGTCTACGAGCTGCACCCGGCGCCAAAAGACGGAGCTGAAGCTGAGCTACCAGTTCCAGAAGCCGAAGCCGCCCCAGCTGAAGACCAGTTCTCCTCCCCTCCGCTTGAAGGCAAGCCCCGGAGCATGAACCCCAAATTCCTAAACTTGCACATGCTTTCCTGCTTATGTTTGTGCATTTACGTATAGTAGTTGTTTGTAACCATAGATGCATGCCATAGTTCCTGTGATCTGAACACTAGTTTTGTTGGGTCGAATAGTTGCACTGCTTAAATAGGAATCGTTAAAAGCCGAGTGATTCCCTGTCACTCGCGAGTTATAGGAGTTGGTTGTTTTCCATTCTGTTACAACTATAAGGACGATGGATGGGGCAGGGTTTTGGTTAACTCTTTTGGTGGTCGGCTGATCGCCCCGTCTATCTATGGAATCTGTTAAGGCTCGACAGTGGTGTTGTTCATGATCAAGTGTTTGAAAGTACTAACCTCATACTCAGTATGGGATGGGGAAGCCTAGTACCTGATTGAACCTAGACGTGAGCGGTCACCCCACTGTCCTTGGAATGAAGTTCCCCTGCGGCCGCACATGGTGGCAAGTGTAGTCACAGAACGGCAGAGGCCGGGTCTGTGGAACCTTGCACCAAAGGAAGTGGGCCCGACACGGGTTAGGGAATTGATGGGGAAGGTCGACACAGGAAGCGACCCTCGGTGGTGCGTGGATGTCGTGAGGTTAGGTTCACCATGCATGGTTAAAGAACTCGAATCGATTCGTCTGCCTCTCACAGTTTGAGACTGCTTGATCATAATGTCACACTGAGTAATGAAAGAGTCTGATGATGACATGGTCTTGATGTTGAGCTTATATACATAAAGTTGGATCTATGTTTGTTTAGAGTAAGATCCAAATGTAGACTGGTTAATGAACTTAGAATCTGAGCTAAAACTTGAAAGCAAGGACCTAATGTAGTCGCTTTTGGGCAAACAAAACCCCTCAGCCAAAGAGCCTTGCATGTCTAGAAGTGGTGGAGTAGTTCTTCCCACCAGTCGGTTAAGTCTTGTTGAGCTTAGAAGCTCAGTCTTGTTGTGGCTTCTCTTTTCAGGTGAAGTTGCAGCTTCCGAGCTTGCTGCTGGCACTTGGCCGTCCCAGCTCCCTCCGGGTTGGACGGTCGAGTGGGATCCTTCCTTGGACGGCGGGGAATGGGATCATTGATGTCCTGGTTGGCCTCGCTAGGGACGTCCGACCCCGACGAATAGCTTCCGCTTGTTGTTATCTTCTGTTTTGTTTTCTTCAGAACTTGTTAAACTCTGATTTACAACCAAGTGTGTAACAACTTGTTAATCTAATGGTGGACCTGTTGTATTCTCTGGAACCGCTCACCTTTGTGTGGGTCATGCTAACTCGGTCCTGTTAAAGTGGTTAAATCGGATGAAATCCGACGGCACATCGAGTTAACTTGATTAAGGCATGAGTGTCGCGTGTCAAGCGGCTTAACCGTGCTTTAGTTAAGTTAATCCGAGGTGGTTCCACCACACTAACCCTGATAAATGATTGTTTGAGCAGCATTCCAATTTATGCAATGTCTATGTACCTTCTCCCAAAAAATATCCTAAAGAGAATGGACAGAACTAGAAAGAGATTCTTTTGGCAAGGAGGGGGGACTAAGAAGAAATATCATTTAGTCAAATCGACTAAAATTGGCATACCGAAAAGGAATGATGGATTGGATATAAAAGATTTGAGGAAGATGAACTTGAGTCTGCTCTGAGATGGTGGTGGAAACTTGAAATAGGTGATGGCATGTGGCAGGAAATTGCTAGGAAAAAATATATGAATGAAGGAGGTTTACATCAATTTAAATCAAATCCTTCCAATTCCCCTATGTGGAATGATCTTTGAAGGTCGGAGATCTCTATCTGAAGGGAGAATTGTTAAAATAGGAAGTGGTCTAGACACTAATTTTTGGAGAGACCCATGGTGTGGGGTTGTACCACTAAAGGAAAAATTTCAGTCCCTTTTGAAGTTTGTAACGAACAAACAGGAAGTGTAGCTAGAATGGTTCCAGAGGGTGGAGTTTCACTTTCAGGAGGTGGCTTGATGAGGGGGCACAAAACCAGCTTAGACAAATGAGAGACATACTCACCTCTTGTGCCTTGTCAAATGACAAAGACAATCCTAAATGGGTTTGGGAGAAATCAGGGATGTTCTTTGTGAAGT
This sequence comes from Setaria viridis, assembly GCF_005286985.2. Taxonomy (NCBI): domain Eukaryota; kingdom Viridiplantae; phylum Streptophyta; class Magnoliopsida; order Poales; family Poaceae; genus Setaria; species Setaria viridis. Next base: position 11,736,758 of record NC_048269.2, read on the forward strand.
CAATATACTCTCACTTATGCAACTCTGAAATAGGAGATCCTAACCGGGAGATTTGGAAAGCAAAGATCCCCCTTAAAATAAAACATTTTATGTGGTTAATTCATTGAAATGCTATCCTAACCAAAAACAACTTGATAAAAAGGAACTGGCATGGGGATAAATGATGTAGCTTTTGTAATTTGGATGAATCAATTGAACATTTGTTTTTTGACTATTCTCTAGCAAGATATATTTGGAGTCTGATTGCATTTATCATTAATGCTTCGTGCAGACCGACCTCTTTTGAACAATTTTGGGCATGGGTTAGAAGATATCTTCCCCATTCCAAAAAAGTTCATTTGGTGGGGTTGTCAGCAATATCCTAGGCTATTTGGAAAACAAGAAACTCAGTTTGTTTTGATAAAAAGCATACTAGATCTCCTTCTGAGATTGTCTGTTTAGCTTCTTCATTTTTGTTGTATTGGGCAGGTCTCCAAAAGCTAGAGGACAAACTAAATTTGGAAGCCGACGCAGAAGCTATGAAGGAAACGGTGCTCCACTTTCACTCTCATACAATGCCACCCTAAGACGCTGGACTGATTCTGCTACAGTAGGGGGGTTCCTAGAAGACTACATCATAGGAAGTAATAGTTGCTAGATCGTCTCTAGAGTCCGTTTCTCGCTATTTAGGTGTTAGTAATGATTTTTGTAATAGAACTATAAGGGGAGGTCCCATCAGGGGGCAGGCCCTTTGTGCCTAGTTGTTGTTGCTCCTTCTTTTGGTGGTTTGTGACCTGTAGTTTATTTTTGCAGTACCTTGCAAACTTTGTAATTTTGTTTCTTCCAAAGTAATGAAATTTGGGCGAGGCCCTTGATGGAAAAATTTGAAGGGAACTGTGGGTCCAAAAAAAGGGGGCATTTGGTGTGTTTCCATTTTCAAGTGTCAATGAAACATTATTTCGAGTATATCCACATTGTTGCTACCCATCTCTTGCAATGTTCGTCTTTGGGCTAAAAGTTTCTATTATTCTTAAACTTAAATTGGAAGTACGTAATGTTGTTGAATTAAATTGGAAGTTCTTAGGGTCTAAGTTTGAAAAATCCTAACAACAAATTTAAGATCTTTTTTGAAAAGTTGGAAAATAATGTTTCAAATGCAAGGAAAAACAAGAACCTATCGGCAACCGAAAGGAGTGCATCTCGTGTCTGGCTGCTTGCTGCCTTGGCAGTGAGCTGGTGTGGAACTACTAAATTGGAATCCCGTTTGCATAAATTTGATACTACTAGACAAAAGATTTCTAGGAGCGGTTGAAAACGCATTTGCAAGGGCGGACTCAAGGGCCGCTATTTCTTTTTTGCAGCTAGAAATAGCGTGTTTGCAGGAGCAGGCCTCGAGCCGCCCCTGCAAATGCTTTTCCAGGGCGGACGAGGCCATGCCCCACCCCTGCTAAAGTCATTTCCAAGGGCAGGTGAGGGGGTGATCTGCCCATGGAAACCAATTAAAAAACAAAAGAAAAAAACCAAAGAAAAAGAAAAAGAAAAATTGCAAGGAGCTGCTACACGCCGGCCGCCCTCGCCATCGAGTCTGAACTAACCAAAGATTATGGAACACATACATAGCATTAACCACCTAAGAAATACCAGATCCAAAAAAATACAAGAAAAAACATAAAAAAATCTCGCAGGGGTCACTTCGTTGTAGGGCTACCGAGCCTCCATGCGACCATGTCGAGCTACCTCATGCTGGAGCTAAGGAAGAAGCTTCGCCATGGGTGACCCCGCCATTAGATATGAGGAGGGAGGGAGAGAGGAGCCGTTGGTCTTAGAGGGATGTGAGGAAGCAAGGTGCTTGTCACTGGGTGTGGAGAGCTTGGTGTGAGTCTTGGAGAGAACAACCACTGCTAGGTGTGGAGAGTTTGGTGCCGGTCTTGGACGCTGCTCCGCTGAAGCAGTTGCGTGTGAGGGAGAAGGCGCGGGAGGGTGAGGCTGTCGTGGCAACGGGAGGGGGAGTAGGAGGAGGAGGAAGCACTGGCTTCTGGTGCCCTCCTACCATCGTGGCGTGGGGGAGGAGGAGGCGGAGTGACAGAGCAGGAATGGATTGGCTGTCAGGGTGGATAGGAGGGGGGTGGTGGCTGGTTAGGTGGAGAATGGAGATGGGCCGTGTGCCACTAGCTGCCATGGCCCCGTCGAGAGGCCAGAGGAAGTGTAAGGGGGAGAGGGAAAGAGAGAGAAGATAAGGTTGAGAGAGGAAGGGTGTGAGCCAATAGAAGTGCATGGTTTGGATGGTGCAGATCAATGATGTGGCACAACATGTTTCTGTTGTGAACTTATAACATATTTCTGGACTATTAAATGATCTCAAATGAAAAAGTTGTCGACTACAAAGATTTAGATCTTGTTAAGCACTAGCACTTTGATATAGAGCTTGTACATCCAAGATCATTTGAAAATTATAAAAATTTAAGATTTCAAAATTAGAGCCCTTAGAATGATCTTTTGAACTATTAAATGATCTCAAACATAAAATTTATTAACTACAAAGTTTTTGATTTAATCTAACTCTACAATTTTAATATAAAATTTTTATTTATTCGGACCATAGATTGTACTAAAAAGACACATCATTTAAACTTAATCTTTCTAATCCTTAACATCAAATGAAAACTTGTATGTTTGTGACCACTAAATAATCTCAAATGAAAAACTTGTCAACTACAAAATTTTAGATCTCGTTAAGAACTACCACTTTGGTATAGAGCTTGTTTACATCTGAGGTCATTTGAAAAATTAAAAATTCAAGATTTCAAAATTAGAGGACTTAACTATTAATTGATCTCAAACTTAGGTTGTCAACTATAAAGGTTTTTGTCTAATCTAACTCTACAGTTCGATGTAGAGCTTCTCTATAGCCGAAGTCATTTGAGAATTCAAAATTTTTAGATTTAAAAATGAGAGAACTTATAATGAACTTTTGAAGTACTAAACAATCTCAAATGAAAAAAAATTTAACTACAAAGTTTTAGATCTCGTCGAGCTATACAATTTTGATATAAAGTTTGTGTTCATCCAAAATCATATTAAAAAGTTACAAATTTATTTTTACATGACTATTTCTAGGGTGAGCCTTGTCATCACCCGCCTATAGAAATTATTTTTGGGAGCAGTGATGGGTTGACCCACCCCTGAAAATGATCATTTCTAGGGGTGGGTCACCCCATCACCTGGCTCTAAAAATATGCGCCATTTGTTGGGGCGGCTCGCCTCATAGCCCACCCCTACAAAAGCATTTCTCGAGGCGGGTCGGAAGTTACAGTAGCCCACTCCTTTTGTAAGAGCAGGTGACCTTTTGACCCATTCCAAAAAAATCGAGGGGCCCCTACAAATCATTTTTGTAGTAGTGTGATATGTGAAGGAATATTTGTTGACTCATGTAGTAGCACGCCACTTTACAATGCCTCACTTCTTCTTTTTTAATGAACCAAGCAGGAAAGATGTCAGTTGTAATATCAAAAAGATACTTCTCATTGTAGTAAATCGTTAAGTTGTTAAGATTGTAAATATGTTTGAAATCTTTTAATAAGTTGACAAATCTGCCAGACGACCACTATCCACCCATCATATAAAATTGGCAAGTCTAGCATACGGATCAATCCATACTTTTCAATGTCCTAGATACAAATCTCCAGCTGAACCGTTGAAAAATATGGTTCATTAATCACTATTTTGTGATGGATTATTAGTGATCCGTGATGTAATTTATTCATCATAGATTACATGGTTATAGATTATATGGTTTCTTGCAGTGGCAAATTAACACCATATTGATGTTGTGACCCAGCAAGCTTCCATACAAACTTCTTGAACAACTAAGCTTAGGGTCACCTTTCTTCTTAATAGTTTATCCTTGATCAATCCTTATGTACTTTTCGCTTTCCCTTTGATATGCAAGTCCACAATCAATGCAATGAGACCATATATCTCTTTTTCTTATTACAATCATTCCTTGTCATATCTTTACTTTTACATGTTTTTTATGACATGAGCTTCACTTTGTCATTTAAATAAAATTCTAACCAATTAAAACTCATAAACTCATTAGTCCTTTAATTTTTTATGTCTTTCAACTACCAAAACCTGTGAAAGGCCTAGATGCACTTTCAAGATTGGCTCTCATATTCCTAACAAAAATGAACTTAAAACCAAGATATCTTTTATTTATGACACCATGGTGATCTCATCCACACATAAAAAATTACATCATTGTAACTACCTGTCCACCATGAGCAATTTAGCATTAGTGGTTGTTTCTAGTTCGGAAGGGATGCCTTGCGACAACGGACAACTACCGGTGATGACAATTCACCCATGTATAAATACATCAACATCAATCAGTACGTACCACTGAACTCATTTACAATCATTCTTTCATTTTCATTTACATCCATTTTTAATGCTTGCAATGTGGATTTCTAGAAATGATGTTAAAAAATTTATTGAAGAAACTCTATCATACTAGCAAACTCTCCGATCTCTAGAATGAAATAGAGTCTAGTGAATTATCGTGAAAAAGGAGAAATGATAGGCTCTAGATTAAGAGGGGTTAGTAGTTAGTACACTTTAATTTGGACTATCAACCATAGTTGATGGCCCAAATATACATTGGATTATCTGGATACAGACTAGACCCTTCAAGCAAACAAAAAGGAAAAAAAAGTATGAAACATCGAGTGTCGTCACATGTGGAATACATGCCAATAGTGGACAAAACTAGTTGAGAAAATTGTAGATCCATGCCACCCGAACTCAACATTACAAACTCAGTTCCACAAAGCATAAACCAATTTGATGTGGCATATTTAAAGTTAAAGTAAGCATATCTACATGATCCATTTATCAAGAAAAGACAATAAAAAGAGGCAGGGCTGCCAAGTATATAGCGTTATCTTGCCAATACATACTAAATATACTTCCAATAAAATGAGTCATCAGAATTGTAATCAACTCAATGACATGTCATCTATGCTTATCTAAACTCCTAGAACTTTGTTTGCAAAAAGCCAAAACCTTGCTTGAGGTACATGATCTCCACATTCTATAAATAGGCCCCAAATCATGTGCTAGTTCATCACCCATAGCAAGAGCAAACCTAAACACTGAAAAGCATTAGCAAACTCTCAGCAAAGATGGCAGCTAAGATATTTGCCTTCTTTGCTCTCCTTGCTCTCTCGGCAAGCGTTGCTTCTGCGTACATTTCACCAGTGAGTGCTCTTGCCGCAACCGCTAGCCCCCTATACTTGCCCCAAGCTACTACTACTCTGTTGCCAAATGTGTTCAACCAACTGGCTTTGGCAAACCCCATCACCGCTGCCTACTGGCGGCAACAACAATTCCTACCAAACATCTTCAACCAAATGGCTCTGGCAAACCCCATCACCGCTGCCTACTGGCAGCAACAACAGTTCCTGCCAAACGTGTTCAACCAACTAGCTCTAACAAGTCCTATCACCCACTGGCAGCAGCAACAACTGTTGTCCAGCGTGTTCAACCAAGTGGCTTCGGTGAACCCCATCACCACTACCTACTGGCAACAACAACGATTGCTGCCAAACGTGTTCAACCAACTAGCTCTGACGAGTCCTATCGCCCACTGGCAGCAACAACAACTGGTATCTAGCGTGTTCAACCAAGTGGCTTTGGCAAACCCCTACTTGCAGCAGCCCTTCATTGGTGGTGCCATCTTCTAAATGATGTATGAGTTTGTACTCCAATAATAAAGTTTCACATGCCAATAGTCATGAATTATCATAAATAATAAACAAAGATGATTTATTGGCATCCTTTTCTTTGTTTATGTGTGTCTTATAATTGTCTGTGTCAAAATTAAGAATCCACATCTTTGAATCGTAAGGTAAAAGGCATAAAGTTTATTGTAATAAGTGCCAAGTACATGGTGAGGTGGTGGGCAGCTTAGAATAATTCAAGCTTGACTATACCCAAAGTTTGGGTAAGGTTCTATACATGGTTACATCTTAGTAATTACTCTTTTTTTTCTCGCCATGGAACGTTTGAAATCTTCTGTGCATCACGAGGAAAAACTAAATACTAATAATGATGAAATAGTGATTGAAAAGCATATTTGCTAAACATCACGTGAGCCATGTGTGCTGTAATAGGATGACTAGCTACAATCAAGGCTCACGTGTGCTGCAATAGGATGACTAGCTACAATCAAGTACACTGGTTCTGGATCTCATTATTTTTTTATTTTGGATCCGTAAGCTCTGAGAGACCTAGCGAAGAATATGCTGATATCTTTTCAAAGTAGGCCTGCATGTCATTTCTCTTGGGGTATGATCCAGTTCAGGGGCCATCCCATATGTGAATGCTTAACCAGTCCCTAGCTACTGTACATATCATGCTACCTTAATCAATTAACTAAATGTTCTGTCAAGTTATATATGATATACCCAGCCTAGATGATATTCTTAGAAAGTCTCTACCAAGTAACGGGCCTTTACTACCATATCACGGAGCAATTCAGGATTGGCAAAGATGCTGAAAGCATTGCTTGATCGAAGATGTATGGGCATGTGTGCTTCTGTACTCATAGAAAGTACGTGAGACGAGAGTGGTGCATCAAATGCCTTTGTTGCAAGGCAAGAGTACTTACTATTTTTGTAGAAAAAAAGGAGAGGCCCAATTGCAAACAATTAATACATGGTTAAGATATACTTTGGTAATCTTTTGGAGATTTGGTTATCAAAAAATGAATGATAATTTTTTTCAAATAACATGGATGATAATATAATAATGCTGGGGCTCATAACTCATGAGGAACCAACAAGGAAGGGCTGGGGTTACAGTAGTAGGAAGTTAAGAGGCTTTGTTGATGAGGCTACATAGTCAAATACTCCCTCCATTTTTATTTATAAGGCGCACACACATATGAAGATTCAAACTTTGCAATATTTGACCAATAATTTGACTATTAACTTTTTATTTTTATAATGTAAAGTTATTTGGTTGGATTCGTAATCAAATATAATCTACAATGATTACGAGTTTATAACCATAAACAATATAAGATAAGATAAACGAGTTGTCAAAGTGTTATTTGGAAAACTGTACCAAATCATACCATGTCTTATAAAGATAGATGGAGGGAGTACTTGTTCACTAACATAGATCAGTAGAACAAAATCACTAGCATGTGAGATATTTCATTTGTAAGTTATGACTTATAGAACAAGTCCTAGCTATATTTGTGCCTAAGTTCAGTTAATACAAAAAGATTCGAGATCCACATTATCAAATCACTACATTACAAATTCACCTTTACAAAGTGCAAAATAAATTGACGTGGCTAAGGTTTTGACATGTGTAAATATGAACTCATCATAGCAATGACACTCATGTATCAAGAAAATACAAAAATAAAGGCAGTTTGCAGTATAAAGTTCAAATTATCTTCCAAAACATAACGTGTAATCCAATAAAAATAAAATATAAAATGGATTATTAGATGTCAAAACTGACTGCATGACATGTCATTTCTAGATTATCTGGCTACAAATTTGTTTGGCAAGGGCCAAATGTAGCTTGTGCTATACAATGTCATGTTTCTATAAATAGACCCCAAAATCAGTAACGTATCCATCACCCATATCATCGAGGCCAACAAGCATTATAAAGTAAACATACTACCATATTCTCATCAACAATGGTAACCAAGATATTTGTGTTTCTTGCTCTTTCAATGAGCACCGCACTGCGTTCACTATTTCGCAATGCTTCCCACAAGTGGTTGCTCCTATCTACACCACATTCCACAGTACTTCCCGTGGATGACAACTATGGAATCTGTTCTACAAATACAAACTTAATTAAAAGTCTACATTAGTCCTAACAAATTAATGAAATAAAATTCACACACTAAATAATCTACTATCAAGTAACATACCCTACTCTACTCCTAACTACTACTACTCCATCGAAAATTGACAGCAAATTGGCACAATAAAAAAATATATCCAAACAAGTACACTAGCAACACCAATCTATACGCAACTAATTTCACTAGAAATCGATGGGAACTGAAGTGGAATGACCTAGGGCACCATTTAGGGTTCCACAAAAATGCAGCCAAATCAAGCTATTCCAACGAATGGAATCGAGAAAGGGAAGGTACCTTGCTTGACTAGGATTCGGTCTACTCCTTGGTTGATTTTGCCGGATTGGGAGGGTGTGAGGGCAGAAAGGGAGGGAGGGAGGGAGGGAGGGAGAGGGTGAGGGGGAGAGGGAGAGGGAGAGGGAGGGAGGGAGAGAGAGAGAGCGGGCGAGAGGGAGAGAGAGAGAGGAGGGAAGAAGGAGAGGGGGAGAGAGAGATCCCCTGTTCGAACAGAAGGAAAACGCTGAGGGAGGGTCATGCACCACACGTGCAATATGCCCAGGGCACGGCACCAAACCTCACGATGCCGCATTTGTTAGTGTTGTCCTACGCAACACAGTCTTGTGACGTTTGGTACTGTGAGTTTACACTGAATTGGCTTCACGACACGTTGGCACTGACATGTCACACAACGGCGCCAAAAGTCACATAGCCGTGCTATTGACCAATGTCAGGGTCCATTTTTGGGATTGTTTCCGCCTGGAGTCCAAATGTAAAATTCTTACAAAACAGAGCTAAATTGCAAAAAAAATATGAGTGGGGTGTAGTGTGTAGTTTGCTAGTTGCTACACATCTGCAACGGCAATCCATGAAACCTCATCATTGTAGCCATCGTCCCATGATCACAAATAAACCAAACAAAACGTGAAGTGGGGGATGCGCTTTGCTAATAACTTGCAGGCTGCAGGTATAGTGTCAAGGAAAAAATCATTTTACTACCCTCACCAATACACTTTGTCTGCTTAATCCTTCAAAAATAATCTTGGCTCGATTCTCCTCCCCTCCAAAAAAAATATTTTAGTTAGTCAATCTATAATCTGATAAGATTTTCCTTTTCTATTTCTCTATGTACCAGTTGGGTTTTACGTTCAAATTTTGTAAGAAGACTTGTAACATGATGTAGAAAATACTTTAGGAATTTTGAAGATTATTTTTTATGCAGTTTAGTATTCCTAGGATTAATTTTGTATTTAATATTTCTTAGCTATGAAAAACATTAATATATTTTTATAAGACATCATATTATCTAGTCGCTTAAAAAATTTAAACTTAGTCTTAACCTATACAGGGAGAAAAAAATACAATTCTTACTTAGGGGTAGATTGAACAAACTTATAGTTTGGGAGAGTAAACCAGGCCTAAAGTTTGTTCGGAGGCTTAGATGGAGAATATGAATTAGTGAGGATAGTAATGGACTTGTCTTGTGAGTAATAATAGGCAGTTTGGGCATAGGAACATTGGATTAAATAATGGAGAGGTAAAGCCTGCTAGAGTGTTCAAATCAAGCTTCTCTCCCCAAAGTCCAAACTTGATCAACTTTTCTAGCCCCGTAATTCTTATCATGATTCACGCTTGGGCTCCGGTGTGGTTGTGTTTCGGGGAGGGTTCAACTAATGTGATTTTTTTCATGGCCCTATCTTAGCACATTCATTGAGAGGAAGAGAATTACAACGTTGCAGCTAAGAGAGAATCCTCGTAGCGCAAAGTTACAAACCACCAAGCTAGAGGCAAGCGAACTAAAGCAACAAGAATAAGAAAGGACATCCCTCAACCCCAACAACCTAACTAGATGACCCAAAATAAGCTATGAAAAGATACATCATCACCCTCGCTGGTTGCCTATATAGATTGCAAAACATTCTAAACATAGCACCACTGGCAAAGCATCCATCTAGGGAGACGAACATCCATCACAACAGCATAAATGCAGTGGCAAAGCATCCGCCCGAACCATCCAGCACTATAGCAGCGACCAAGCATCCGCATGGAGAGATCCACCATCCAGCACGCCAACAGCAGCAAAATATTCTCCAGAGAGATACCGGCATGCATGACGGTGGCGGCAAAGCATCCGCCGAAGCAGCATAACAACGGCGGCAAAGCATTCGCTAAAGATATAGCAGCAAACATAGATGACCCAAGCAACCCAGCAGACTAATGGCCGAACCACGACGAAGATGTCTAGTGCACACAGAAGACAACTTCTTCTCCGAGCGGAGGCAACGAAGGCTTCGCACGAACCAACGAATATAGACAAACCGTGGAACGACGGCAGCAACCACATAGAAGGCAACGACCACCATGAGGAGTGGAGGCCAGGCTGCGCCCCCCGATAGATCAGTCCAAATAGAAGATGGGGAGGTGACTACTGGGCTAAAGGGGAGAGCAGGCGAAATGGTCAGAGGCGGTGGCTGCAAGAGTACACTAACAATGGATGGATGTTAGGCGGTGGTGCAAAGCCCTAGGGAGGGCCACGCAAGGAAGAGGATGATTTTCTCTTTTGACTTTATTAGTATGAAACTTTGAATACGTGTGTGCAACTAACATTGAATACGTGGAGGGAGCATGTTTAATTAGTTGATTTATTTGGTTCAGGCTCATGGCCTCATCGGTCATCTGACCCATGTACAATATCATTAATTACCACCGCTTTCAGCGCTACATCCATCTGATGGGGGCTAAAATTTAGCCTTGGGGTGTTTGGGTAGGGGGCTAAAGTTTAGCACTTATGTTGACAAAAGACCTATTTACCCATGTTGGAGGAGTGAGAGGGAGGAGAGAGAGAGGAGCAAGGGGAGGAATTTGGATAAGGGGGACCACTTTTGGCCCCTTTAGTCCATTTTAGTACCTCTTGAGGGGCTAATGGATTATGGGGGGCTAAAATTTAGCCCCTCCATTTTAGCCTAGGTGTTTGGGAGCACTAGTGGCTAAAAGTGATTAAAATGGGAGTGCTAAAATTTAGAACCCCTCTCCCAAACACCCCCTAAGTGTGCATGCAGAAAGCTTCGAGTCAAACAAATCATGTGAAAAAAGCTTGATTGCTACCACGTTGAGAGCTGTACGATAAAAAAATTGTAGAGATAATTCCTATTTTCTTGCAGTCCAAAAGATCACCCACTCCTAAAAATGAGTGGGTTACTGTAACTTCCAATACATCCCTGAAAAAGCATTTGCAGGGTCGGATCATGGAACTCTAAAAATGGGGTCATTTCCAGAAACGGATGATGGGATGATACACTCCTAAAAATAATATATTTGTCTACAGCCATCCGAGCTTCTCAACGTACCTATGAACATACCTAGAAATTGATGATATGTTTGTCGTTGCTCTCGGAAAAAGAGACACTGATCTAAAAAAAATAACCCGATAGGCAAAACCCATGAAGAATAGCTCCTATGTAGTTTGTGGAAGCTGCTTCGTAATTTTAAAGTCTATTAGACTCAAAATAGAAGTTTAAATCAACATTTTAAATAACTAGATTAAGTTTAAATCAACATTTTAAATAACTAGATTCAACATTTCTAAAAATTACACCAACATTTAAAAATAGTTGACTCAACATTTCAAATCATAGATCAACATCTTGTAAAAAAAATATTACATTCAACATTTTTCATAACCTATTTCAACATTTGATAAGAACACATTCAGCATTTCTCAAAAACAAGCTCAACATTTTGAAAGCAATTTTTCTGGGTGCTTTCTTCTTCCTTGCGGCTGCGGGCGAGCAAGCCTCGGTGGCGGCCGCGGGCAGGCGAGGCGCAGCGGCGGCCATGGCGCAGCAGGCGTGCGAGCGACAGCGGCCGTGGTGGTAGGCATGCGAGCTACAGCCGTGGGCAGGCAAGCGGAAGCGGCAATGGCGGAGAACGGAGCCGGCCGCGGGCACACTGACGGTGAACGGCAAGTTCGGCGCAGGAGCAGCCCTCATCGGGCGAGCGCGTGGCGTGCAGGTGGATGCGGCGGCGCGGTGGGCGACGGGAGAGACTGGGAGAGCATGTGCTAGGGTTGAATTGGCACTACAGCATCTAACGAATAACACTTGTTGCACGAATCTCAAATATTGGTAGTCCTAGAAGAAAAAACTTCCGTAAGCTATATAGGGTGTGTTTGGTTGCTTGGGTTAGTTGTAGCGGGCTAATAGTTATGCATGGCCCAATGTAGCCTATGTTAGTGTAGCTAGAGCCCATCTGTTTGGTTGGGTGGCTAATCTGGGTCAGGCCAAGATGAATTCGTGTTTGGTTGATTGGCTAACAGTCCGGCCTGCATAATAATGGGCTTTGCATCATGTTTGGTTGGATTGGCCAAGCCCGAATCTGCATAAATTCATTCTAACTGGAGTAATAACAGTCGCTTGAGGCAAAGAAGAAAACGGACAACTCCCTGCATCCTCCCCTGATTTCCTTCTACAACCCGGTTGCAATTCCTGAGCAGATGAATAATGAAACTGATAGGCAATGAATAAAATAGCATCAATTTTCCGTCTATATCTCTACAAAACATATCCAAGTTCTCGCAAAAGGAGTGGCTCTTAGAAGGCAGAAGGTATTGAGCTAGACAACACTAGGAATCGAGGATGATACACAGCGGATCAAATAGACATTTGATGAAAACAAGAATGGATTTGCCGTTGTCATGCAACAGGCTGCAATTCTTTAGCAACTGAACCTTGGAAAAGGCTGCAATTCTTTAGCAACTGAACCTTGGAAAAGGGTGTCATATCTCAAGCTCCTAGTGACATCAAATAAATGTGCTACAGCTTCTTCAGGTGTTTTTTTAGCACACCGTGACCCAAATTAAGAATGTGACCTTTTGGACCAGCTGATTTCACAACCCTGCAGAGCAGATAGTGATAAAACAATTATTAGTAGTTAAGCATGGAAAGGTATTTCGAATATAATGACTGGAAGGTGCAGCTCCTTTAGAAGCTTATGCATCAAATGAGACAACTCCCATGCAACATAAAACAAACATGAAGGGCTTAATACTGCTGCACTTTACATGTCACGTGAGATCGCTAACAACATGCAAAAAGATAATGCAACATGAGCTAAAGCTGTAGCAATGATGGAGTAACAAACATGACAGTGTATAAATGCATTATTGCATGTCATATAATATACAAATCCAAATTACTGAGAACATGTTGCTGTCATATGATAAGTATTCAGTGTAAGCATAAGGAGAGTATTCAGTGCTACCATAAAGTAAGGAACAATTACCTGTTTGATATAAGGAGAGTATTCAGTGCATTTGGAACAGGCTACTACTACTAACAAAAGTTTAGAGGTAACAAAGATATATGAGCAAGATTTCTAGTGCCTCACAAAAGTAACAGATTCATCTCACAAGTAACAGATTCAACACAACACAAGTAACAGATACCCTACTTAAGCTACAAAACCTGTGTTATCAAAGAAGTTCATCTCCTACTTAAGCTGCAAAACCTTATGTCCACATGACATTCATAGACATCTTCCAGGTAGCTTTCCTTATGATCACAGAAGGTTATTGTCTTCCAGGTAGGTTCTCATCCACATGTCTCTATCTTCTGGTGACATCTTCACAAACTGAATAGCAGTAGCTTTGTTTGCGGTCATGTGGTTCAAAGCTTTCATCAACAGAGCTCTTGGAAAACCTGGAGTGTTCATGCATGCTTCATATGTTCCAGGGTACACTTCAGCATGAGCAGCGTCTTGCATAGCAGCTGCAAATCCCCAGATAGCATCAGTCATTGCATGCATCAGTGAAGCATCGTCTTCGCTTACCATCCTCTTCCTCTTCCCCCCGCCAACCTTGACTCCAGAGCTTTCAGCATCCTTTGTTCCTTCAGTTGGTGCCGCTGTTGCTGGAGCATCTGCCTCCACATCCATTGTCTCAGGCACAACAAATGGTTGTCCAAGGGCTTCATTTGATCCCATTGCAAACCTTCCTGTAGCAACACCACTTCCAAAGATCATCTACATCTGAACAAAGTTCTTGATTGGGATGTTGAGGTACTCCGCATCCTTAGGGTGGTCCTACAAATACTAATATTGCTTAAATATTGCTGGTAGTAATGCTTAAATCAGTAGTGCTCAACAAATGTATATTCAGAAAATACTATTCAATAGACAGCAAGTTCAACAACTCACCTTGATGTGCCTTTTGTAGTGCTCTGGTGCTAGTGTGATCATGTAGTTCTCTTCATCCCAATTGAACCCGCTAAGCTCCTTCAGTTTGCTGATTTTCACCCATTTGGCCCGCCATTTGCGAAGATGATTGTACACCTGAGTTCCGCTAACCTCCAACCCTGTAAACTCACGCAGATCACTAGCCACACTATTCAGATGTACCTCTTTAAAACCTTTGTCGGTCTTTAGTCCCTCCCCAACCAGCTCAGTGAACCTCCTTAGGACAAATGCAGACATTACTTCTGTCCACACTAGTCTTGCAGGCCCCTGCCCACCATTTCCCTGCCCACCACCTCCCTGTCCACCATTTCCCTGCCCACCACCTCCCTGTCCACCATTTCCCTGCCCACCACCTCCCTGTCCACCATTTCCCTGCCCACCATTGCCCACAAATCCCTCAAAGATACCATCATCCATCCCTGACTATGATAAGTATGGACACATTACAGAAATGTAACAAGTGTGTAAGACACATTGCAGAAATGTAATAGATAAGTGTGTAACACACATTGTAGAAATGTAACAGATAAGTAGGTAATCATTGCAGTGCAGCAAAGGTCTCAGAAAAAGTTAACAGATAAGTTAACAGATAAGTCTCATCATAGCAGAAAAGTAACAAATAAGTATGTAAGACATATTGTAGAAATGTAACAGATAATTAGATAAAAAAATAAGTAGGTAATCATTGCAGTGCAGCAAAGGTCTTAGAAAAAGTTAACAGATAAGTCTCATCATAGCAGTGCAACAAAGGTCTCAGAATAAGTTAACTGCATCATTGCAGCAATACATAGTCTTAACAAATGTTACAGCAACAACTGATAACAATAGTATATTCTAGTTTTTAAGGTTGCCCCTGTTATTCCACATCTGCTCAGCACAGTTGTCTCTCAGGGAGGCCCATGTGCTATTATCCACAATGATATCATTGTGGACAGCCTCATCATTCACATTCTCATTCTATGTGGACTCATTAGGTACATGCTCATCTACTCCAAACCTAAGGATCCAATTGTGCAAGATGCAACAAGCTAGGACCAATTTGACTTGTGTCTTGTATGGGTGGAAAGGCTTATTGTCCAAGATCCTGAACCTATTCTTGAGAGCATCGAAAGCCCTCTCCACTGTGGTCCTAAGGGAGGAATGCCTGAGGTTGAAGAGTTCTTTAGGAGTCTGTGGCACCCTTGCACCAAACTCTCTCAAGTGATATCTTGTGGCTCTGTATGGAGGCAGGATGCCTGGCCTCACTGCATATCCAGCATCTACCAAGTAAAATTTACCTACCATATGACAAACATAGCCAATGAGGTGGTGTTTCTAATTGTGTGTGGTATAAATAGGAGCATCCTATTGTATTTTAGTTACCTGGTGGCACCCTTAAACCGTCTTCACTTTCAAGAGAATCATTCAAAATTAATGCATCATGAGCGGAGTCCTCCCAACCAGCCAGAACATATGTAAACCTTAGGTCAAAGTCTACAGCAGCAAGCACATTTTGGGTGGTTGTATGCTTCCTTCCTAGAAAGGCAGCCCTGATTGACCTTGGAACTCTTGCAAGAACATGAGTCCCATCAATTGCACCTATGCAATCCTACAATGTGAAACAAAATAGATGGTTACTACTTCCCATCAATTGCACCTATGCACTGGTTTGTGTATGCTAACCTTAAAATATGGGTTCCATCGACGGCTACCCACAATCTTGGGATGAACAGCAGTTGAGGGAGGTTGGATCATCTCCTATCTAAGCTCACCAACAGCATAAAGGACCTCCTGAAAGTGCCTGCTAATGGTTTCAAATGACCTCCTAAAGGATAAATTGATTACCCTAAACCTTTGGTTGTGACCAACTACATGCAAGAACATTGCCACCTGCTCTTCCACATTACAGTGCATTGTGTCCTTCAGCAGCTCTCTTGTGCGGAGAAGGTCACACAGTTGGAAGAAGGGTGCTCTTTTCATTCTAAGGAGGTCAACACACCTAGTATCATCAACTTGATAAATGTAACTGAGATTGTTCTGCCTCTGTTCCTCTCTAGCACTCATGGGGGCATATGTGATGGGTGGTCTGGTGAGACAACGACGCCTGAACCTAACAAACATCCAAGCTGTGACTACAACAACAAGTGATGCACCCCTCAAAATCAGCCATCGGCGTCTTTCAGCACCATCCATCCTCTAGAACAAAGCATCACATATATCAGAATACTACTATTTCATCAGTTGTGCTACAACATTTGAAAAGAAATGGATGCAAGTCACGGCTGCGACACCCAGAAAGATGCGCCTCCTAGTGACAACCATCAAGAACCGTGCACTGCTACTCAGATAAGTTTAACTAAAACAATCAGCTAGACATGAAAAATTAGAAATTTTTCATCATTGGCCTTGCTGCACCGCTCATATGTAGGTAACAAGAGTAACAATTTAAGCATTACTCCTAGATCTACAAAATCAGTCATATTGTACCATTTCATCAAGTAGATCTAATATTTCTCAAGAACATGAGAGCACAAATTCACAAATCAAGACACCAGTAACAAGCATCAAGAACCATGCACCGCTACTCATAAAACAATCGGCCAGACATGAAATTTATCATCATTGACCTTGCTGCACAGCTCATATGTAGGTAACAAGGTACCAATTTAAGCATTACTGCTAGATCTACAACAAAATCAATCTCGCAAGAATAAGCAAATCAAACACATCTCATAGGAAAGCATCACACGCAGAAGGGAAACCATGCGGGAGTGACAAGTCTTGAGAGGAACTCGCTCACAAACCAGTCCAAGGAGCCGCTAGGCAAGCGATCTTATCGGATTGAAGAAGCTTTCAACCTTGCTACGGGAGGAGGAAGACAAACGGGGGGAGGTGACGGCGAGACGGGAGGGGATGAGTGCAGGACCCCAGTTGCGGCGCAAATGGGAGGGCAAGCGGTAACCCTAGCGGCCACCTGCATCAAGGAGTTGCACAAGTCGGGCCACCAAATATGCACAAGTCGGGCCTGGCTGGTTGGAAACGGCCGAATCGGCCGTATTAGCTGGGCCTGGCTATGCCCCCTCGGGTGGCTTGGGCTGGGCTGGCTAAGTCCTCTTGTCAGGCAACCAAACTAGTGCATCTTGCATTGGGCTGGCCTGGTTAGGGGGATAGCCACCCAACCAAACACATTCATAGATTCCTCGGTGAAAAATGTCAAGGTAGAATTTTGGACCCCAACCAAGCCTCCCCTCCTGGGCCCGGCCCAGTTTGCAAATTAGAGCCCAGCTGGACCTTCTCGTCGCGTGTCGACGAGGAAGCCGCACGAAACAGGAGAAGGAGAAGGGAAAAAACAAAAGAGAGAGAAGAAGAAGAGTGGAGGAAGGTGGGCTGCTATCCTCACTTGAGAGTTGAGACCTTCAGTGCTCTCTCCGCTCCTCTCTCTCCTCCCATCCCACCCAGCTCCGGCCACGCCGGCCGACAGCAGCCCAGCGGCGCCAAAGCGTATACGGGGATGGTAGTGGCGGCTACTGCCGCGCGGTGGCCCGGCGGAGGCACGGCCGCCCGAGCGCTCCCGCCGGCGGCGAAGGGTCCCTGCCGGGTCGCCGCCGAGCCCGAGCAGAAGAAGGCGGCCACGGCCAGGTTTGGTACGCGCCTTTGGAGACTAAAATTAGCTATTGCGACCTTTCTTGATGTCTCAGTTTGGCCCATTTGACCTCCAGTCTAGATCAGCGGCTTCCGTCGTGGTTGTGATAGGTTCATCCGTTCGTGTCTCTTGGCCTCCATTTTGGCCTGATACGACCTTAAGTCTAGATCAACCATTCAAATTGCATCCGGACGGACCAATTAGAGTCGGAACTTGTAATATTGAAGTGAAATTTCGCGGTATATAGCTCGCGGATTAGGAACATCATGGCAGCGTGATATGGATATTGAGTGCTAGTGTTGCAGATTCTTTAGTTGTAGCAATGCATTGTTCCATCCTACTTGAACGCTAGTACAACCTTTACAAGAGTTTTGACAAAATGAATCCGGCAAATTTCACTAGTTTTGACAAAATGAATCCGAGAAATTGACACAAAGGCTTCCTTTGTTTTTTAGGTATCTTATTCGATCTTGGCTACGCATTGACATATGATTTTGATTAATTATTTTTATTTTTAGCAGTAAAATATAGGTTGTTGTCATGGATGAAACCAATGAGACATGACGTTAGGGTGCAAATGTCCAATGTAAATGTTGGTGCTGGGGCCTATGAAGGAGATGGAGCAACTAACCATGGAGAACATATGGATAATTCTGCTACCAAAGATTCCAACAAACCGTGAGTACTAATCCTCCCCTTCTTTTCTCATGATTGTCATGCCAGCGTCTTGTACACTGAACTTCTATCCTTGACAATGCATCACAGAACAAAACCACTTTCAGGATCTAGTTACCTGCAATCTATTGGTGCCGTGCTACTTCTCTGCGCCCTGGCAGCTGGTTTTTTTGTATTATTTAAAGGACAACCATCTGCAGTTGTATCTATGCTGGCAAGATCAGGTTTCACGGCAGCTTTTGCACTGATTTTTGTATCTGAGATTGGAGATAAGGTATATAATTCATTTCAAATGACCTTTTTTTTCTCTCATCTTGAACTTCCAGATACACTGCAATATGTCTCTTCACCTTCTTTACAGTAACATAAGACATATTGCACCATTTCCTAAAACTTCTTTGTAGTGTAATTGAAATATTCACAACATACTTTGAGTTTCTAACTTTACATTAACTTAGCAGTATGCAGCTTCATCTAGAGTTGTGATCATAATTCATAACTTATACTTTGAGAATTGAAGACTTCATTTTTCAACTCAATAAGATGGATTTGCATTACCTCAGCAGTGAATCACTTACTATAATGTAGTTTCGGCCTTACATGTACTGGAATTCTTATTTTGTCTCTTTATTGCTGTCAGTTCTAGCTATATGTTGTTCAGTTGTTCTGCAATGCTTTCTTTTGTAAGCTCAACAGATATCATATGTTTCATTTTCTTCAATTTGAAGATCATGTTATAAGTTTAAATAAGTAGATCAAGGAATTTGATTGGATTGACATTTCTATCATTGCAGACATTTTTCATTGCTGCACTACTCGCAATGCAATATCAAAAGGCATTGGTAAGTTTTGAACCTGCAAATCTAATATTTGTCTCACTTTATTGCCTAACTATTTGATTTCCCTCTTTGCTTATCTCTAGATATCACGTTTCTGTGATCTGATCCTTGATATAGAAACATGTATATATCTCATTCCAAAGTGCCTGCCATTTAATAATAAAATCCCAGAAATAAGCAGTGGGTCTTGCATATATGCCACCTTTCCATTTTATATACATGTAGGCAGAACAGTGTCTGATCCCTTTATTGGAATCTTTTGGTGGACTAATGCCCAGAACTATGGTAAGATTAGCAGGGTAACTATTTGATCAGTTGAGCAGAGATCTCCTTGTAAATGAAAAACACATCCTACATCCTTCCAGAATCCAAAGAGCCAAAAGGACTAGTTTCAACTAAAATTCAGGCATTGTCAACTCAAACCATTCCATTTGCCTGCACTAGAAGGAAAAAGAACTAAGTGATCTTGACATACTGTGAATGGTGTTGCAATCCTGTTACATGTGACATCACTCTCACGTTTGGTGTGTACCACTGGCCACTGGCTAGGGTGTAGATTCTAGCACCATTGTGTAGCATGGCTTGTGCCTAAACATGGTCAGTGATGGCGTGGAGCAGCCTGAGATCAGGTGGAAGTAGTCAGTTGGCAAGGAATGTAGGTGCAACAGGGCGCCAGTACAAATGAATTTATGTGGTCTGGAATTTTGCAATGCATATTAGCTTTTGAGTTGAAGCCGTTGCTGGACTTATGATAAACAGACATCTTTTTCGTAACTTAGTGCTACAAAATTCTTACTGGTTTCATGATAAACAGACATCTTTTGAGAGCGATGTTTTGTAATAGTGGTTTCATAATTTCAGTTGTTCAGTGGAATTTTGTTTAGCATGGTTCTGGAGTAATGTGTATTCAAATATTCTCCTATAGATCATATTGACTTGTCTTTTTTAGCAAAGCATTTGTATCTTTCTGTGAATTTTATGAGCAGGTTTTGCTTGGGTCAATGGCTGCTCTTTCCCTGATGACTATTGTGAGTGTTATAATTGGACGGGTTTTCCAGTCTGTACCAGCACAGTTTCAAACAAGTTAGTACAGTGACTTCTTTAGTAAACAATCCATTATGTTTTGGAAAGAAGCACTCATGCTTTTTATGGTACTATATGTATTGTAATTTGTGATGTAGGATTTGTCATTCTTTCTCCAATTTTATTTTGTGTGGTATGTTTATCTCATTGTGCTTAGAACATAATTGTGAAACAATTATTTTCCTTCAGCGTTACCCATAGGAGAGTATGCTGCAGTTGCTCTGCTGGCTTTCTTTGGTTTTAAGTCAATAAAAGATGCATTGGCGCTTCCTGATAGTTCCAGTGGGAACCTTGAGGGAAACTCTGAGAGTGGGGAACTGGCCGAGGCTGAGGAGCTTGTCAAGGAAAAGGTTGTGCTTCTCCATACTATTGTTTCTGTTCAGAATTCTTGTAAAAAACTACAATTCTTTGCTTTTTATGTTTTTTTACCTGAAAGCCAGTGCAAATTTGCACTTTGCAGTGGCATACGATGATTTTGAGATTTTGTTGAATTGTGTTCCTGACAAAATTGAAGTACTGAAAGAAAGTTTCCAGCCTTTTCTTTGGCCTTTACTGAAAGTTTTTCTACTTTAATACAGGTTTCTAAGAAGCTGATCAGTCCTCTTGAGGTCGTTTGGAAGTCCTTCAGTCTTGTTTTCTTTGCAGTAAGTGGTTTCTCATCGACTCTGAAATTGTTTATCACAGATATTTGGGAGGTTGGTCCTTAGATCTTGTGAAACAACCGTCTCATTGACCCCAAATGTTCTGCACCTGTAGGAGTGGGGAGATCGCTCTATGCTAGCTACAATTGCTTTGGGTGCTGCACAGGTCTGTTTCAGAGTTGTGTCTACAGTATTCACTTGTAAATTATTTGGTTTATCTGGTGTAAGCATTGATCAAGATGTCTTCCTTTTGTAGTCTCCTTTGGGCGTTGCTAGTGGAGCCATAGCAGGACACTTGATTGCAACTGTCTTTGCTATTCTTGGGGGAGCATTCCTAGCCAAATACCTATCCGAGAAGCTGGTAAGACAGCTAAAAGTTTGGTCATAAATGATCTTTTTAACTATCTGTAATTTGTCAGCATGTATGTAAAACCCACATTGCTCATAACTCAAACAGCAACAATAATAAAGCCTCTAGGCCCAAGTAATTTGGGGTAGGCATTCGCATGAATTCAAAGTGCATTATAAGTTGCAGGCCTACATAAATATTAAATTAAAAACATAGAAACTTGAAATTATTGTGGGAGAAAATTTGTCGCACAGATTTAATATGAACAATAGTTTTAGCTTTATTCCTCTCTTAATGAAATGACACGCAGCTCTCCTATGTCGTTCGAGAAAAAAAACAATAGTTTTAGCTCGTAGTGTTTTTTATGTGTGGACATGAGGCTATCTATGAAAGAAGCAGCTGGAGTAAAATTTGTGTGTATGTGTGGCCATTATGCTCCAGATCTGCCAAACTGATTACTTAAGCAATACAAAGAACAGATTGGGTTTTAAAGCAGCAGTTACTTGGGGCCTGTTTGAAAGAGCTGCAGGCTCCAGCTTATGGATTCTTGCATTAGCATGTTAGAGGGGGGGAAATGAATTCTTGCACTAAAGCTTATGAGTTATTTAAGAATTCTTGGACCTAAGAGCTCTCTCAGAGTTGGATATGCTTATTTTGGTCACTTATTCTGCTCTAACTATGTATGATTTACCTGATTGTTATTAGCTTGTTCTGTGTATCCTTTTGGGAGTTCGATAAAAGATTATGACCTGTGAAAATACTTTTTTTTTTCAGGTTGGCTTGCTAGGAGGAGTATTATTTTTGCTCTTTGCTGCAGCAACGCTCTTCGGGGTATTCTAACCTATCCGAAGAGTCTGGCTAGGGAAAAGATTTTGCGGTTCCAATTTGGTGTTGTATTTTGAAGATGAGGGGGAAAACCAAGTAGGCTTGCTGGCACATGTATGTAGATAGGCATTATCCTTTCCATAAGATTATTTTTACGTGCATACATTTCTATCACACTGGAAACGGAACCATCATATATAGACAGTTGACACATCTTACCATTTGATAATTTAATTACATTTGTTTAATGGGAAATTATTATTTTGGTCCTTGAATCTAGTGTTAAGTTTTGTCAGCCATGTACTTATCTTTCTTCATGTGAGAGGATGACAAAAGGAAATCCCAGAAGGAACTTTGTTAAAGAAAAACTCTCGGTTACCAAAAAAGAAATTTAGGAAATTTGCAAGCTAGCAAAAAGGAAATTTGCAAGCTCACTTGTGTTCAAAGTTTGCTAATTACACATTTCTCCTCTTGATGCACGACCCCGCAAAAACTACAAAAAATAGTACTTGAAAAAATAAACAAAAATATAGATGGATAGAGAATGCTATTATTCATGTTCATGTTAAGTTTGAGGTTGAACAAAATTTTGTGTAAGACAAACAAAAAACTGAAATCAGTTTGTCTTATGTATTTAGAAACAAATGACTATCTTCCCTTATCGGTTTTTTGAGTGGTTGAAAATCAATATGTCACGAAAAGTTTAGTCCGTCCTATTTACTTTTCCGACAATGGATCGTACGTCTGTACCTTGCCAAGAATTGCTATTTCTGATCATTGTGCCAATAATATATTGTCACTTTGCCAATCGAATTGCATGATTTTATTTTGTTGTTTCCAAGAATTCAAAGCTTTTCCTACGAAGAATAATTAGATCATTTATCTTTGCTATGTTGTTCTCCTACTCACATAGCTCGAGAGGCCAAGATGGATCGAATTTTATTTTATATTTCATTTGATGTGATTTTAGTTGGAATAGTGCATCGGTTTTTTTAAGGTTGAAAATCAATATGAGATGAACATTAACAAATAATGTAATCATATTTGGCTCTCTCTCAAAACTAAAGAAATCCTTGCTCACCTTGCTAAAATTCAAACCATTTTTCCACAAAGGATCGAATATTTTGGTCCGTCCTATTCACTTTTTCTATAACAGGTCATACGTTTATACATATTTTTCTCAAAAATTATAAATTATAACGAATTCTAGTTTGTACATGAGGATTAATGTGGCAATTGTTCACGTTCCAGTGTCGTGTAATGTCACATCCAGCATGTCCACGCAGCTGGTCGTCCTTGGTTCTCATGTAGGCATGGTTACTTAAAACCAATTTATGCTATTCCCTCATTTAATTCCTAATGGGTCGTTCTCCTACTCGCATGTCCCTATAAACCAAGATGGATCGAATTTTATGTTTCATTTAATAGGAATGTAGTTGGAATAATGCATCCGTTTTTTGAGAGGTTGAAAATCAATATGAGACGATTATTAACAAATACTAATGTGATCCTATTTGGTTATCTCTCAAAAGCAAGGAAATCCTAGGTCACTTTACCAAAATTTAGAATAAACATCTTTTTCCCAATAAAGGATCGCAAATGTTAGTCCGGCCTATTCAATTTTCTGAGAATGGATCATACATCTGATTGATGCTAATATAATGCATAAGAAGAACATACAAATCTTTCATGCATGGATTCAAAAGAATTAAGGTAGCATAAAAGTTCACATAACATCTTCATGATTTATCTTGCAGTGAGATCACTAACAGAAAAGGATTAAGATTGCATATTCTCCTTCCAAGATAATTCCATTGTGTCGAGGTAGCGTTGGACGTCGGTCCTTAGCACCTCCAATGCACTGACGAACACTGGCAACTCCTCCGCCCCGAGAGCTTCCATGTCCACCTCCCACCAGTTCTGTTTTCCCACGCTTGTCTGAGCTGCCAAGATCTTCGACCATGCAGCAGCCTGATGCGCCTTTTCCGCCTCAGGCAGGAAAGCGGTCTCCGCCGCCTCCCGCTTCATTCAGTCAACCCTGGCGGCGGCCTCCCCTACCATTTCAGAACAAGCTGGAGATGGTGAGCTATGGATCTCAGGGGGGTAGGTGTAGAGGATGGAGTCGATGGTGGGTGCTCCGTAGGCTTTGGGCTCGCTAGTGGGGGAGAACGCGACGATGGCGACGTGGGCGCCGAACTCCTGGGAGAGGTCTTTTGCCATGGAGAAGAGTGTGTTGGTGCACTCTGAGAAGCTTGTCTGGCTCTGAGCCATGCTGGTGGATTTAGGCATGAGGACGAGCAGCTCGTCGGGCGGCGGTGGAGATTGGAAAAGATGCGGGGAAGAGAGAAGAGGCAGCGAACAACAGGGGATTTCTTTTGTGCCTTAAATAGGGAGCAGAGTATAGAGGACTATCAGCTTATATAAGAAGATACACAACCATAAGTTCCTCTATTCTGAAATAGTAATGAACCATGACTGTTCTTATTAGATCGCATTCTTAAGTACACATACATGATACATCCCCACAGATCCATACTCGTATAGTGGCATAGGCGCGCGCGCACACATAACAATGAAACCATACAAATTTTAAATACTAAACTGGTGCACTGTCACCAAGCACCCATAGACTAAAACCACTGATCCAGACGATACAGATAAAGTCATCTCTGTTACACGAAAGTGTCACAACACACATATGCAATGCATCGAACATGGACATGGCAATGAGGAGACAACGGACATGGTCATGGAGATAGATATGGTATAAGCTTATTCCGGCATACCCACGGCAGCACAGAATGCAACAAAATGAGGGTCGTGCGGAGATAGTCCTCCAATGCACGATGCCTAGCCCTCGAGTCCAGGGTAACACGACCCGAGCAACCAATGCCAGAAGCATGCTGTAGGATGTCACGAATACGCCACGTCTGGTGGGCAAGAAAGCAGTAAGGGCACACAAAGCGACCATTGCGAAGCACACAAGTGTAATCGTGGTCCTACAGCTAAGCGAACTCAGATTTCTTTAGCTCCTCTGTTTCATCCTCGTCCACTTCTTCCATGTCGTACAGATCATATGGATCAACAAAGTCTGGCTGCTACGGAGGTGGCACATCATTGAAGTTGCCTGCTCCATTCGCGTGACCAGCCATCCTCCTACACACACTTACCAACAGAACTAAAAATGATAAGCAATGACTACAAGCAATGATGGTAACCTATAAACAAGATGCGGAAGCTATGAGCTCACCTCTCACAGGGCGCAGAACCAAGTAGGTCGCCTAGCACAACTACTAACATGCGTGTAAGATGAAGAGCCAATGAGCAAAGACCTTGGGGGCACGCCTTTTTATTGAAGCACCATGACCGATCAACATGCAGTGCACCTTTTCCCAACTCACGCCTCACGGAATTACAGTAGTCATGAAAATACGTGGGATGCTCAGAATACGCAGGCCTACACTGATCAGGAATCCTACCACAAGTATAGGGTAGAATATGCATGCTTTCGTTCACGGGTAGGCATGCGAAATATTCGGCAGGTACACAAGTGCACCTTGGTCAGGATAAAAAGAAGGAAAATCCCGATATCCACATGAGTTAATAAAAACAGACGTGTAGGCATTATAGTTGGAGAAAGCAGCTGTTCCCCTTTGTGGTCAACGACTGGAAACACACCCAAGTTCACTGAAGCGTGGGCCTATTCCAGATATTTGTCTCCCGCCTATGTTGTATGCAAGATGAAACGCACCCAGCTTTGCTGACAAATGGGTCCAATAAGAGCGCATAATCTTGTCAGTGATCCCGCAGCAAGTGCAGCTTACCAAATTTTCATTTTGTGCCCAAGAACTTGAAAGAGAGATCTTCAAATTCCGTATTCCCTCGCCTCCCCCCAAATAAAAACATGGCTACCGTAGTGCCCCTCCAAACTCCCACCTTGTATTTCCAAAATTAGCACTCTCCTCTCTGCTGGTTGTAAAGTCCAACTAGATCTACGGTGGCGAATGACCTCGGCGGTCGCGGGGTAACTCAGTGGCGGCAGCAAGCTCCACAGGCGGCGGGCATCAATGTGTGGCATGGTCGGCGACACTCTTGGAGGAACATCTCAGTGTCCCTGCAGCAGCTGCGCCCATGCTTGCACGACTGAGCAGTTGAGTGAGGATGTCCCGCAAGCACCGGCTGCCCCGTCCAACCATGCGCCACTACATCTTTGAGCTCCACAAGTGAAAATCTCATTTCTTTTCTCTGTAGTCTCCTCTAATTTTCCGGATCTACATCTATTTTACCAGAGAGCACTTTGCTCAAGTTTATTTCTGTCTGGAGCGGTGCCTAGTTACGCCTAGATGTGGCCACGGCCCCTATGCTGCTGGAGTATTTCTTTAGCGAAAAGTAAATTTCTCGATGTATTGTGTCAGATTTGAGATCTTTCTCTTACCTTGGCCGTTCTAGATCTATCTACAAGGCCGGCATATGCATTTCTATGGTCATGGTACATTCTGTTCCTTATATCTAAAACAACTAACCAAATACTTGTTATGTAGGGCCTAGTACTACATTCCTGATAGAGTCGGAGTGCCCGATCTTTCGGTGAGTGGAGATAAATTCGACTTGGTGGAAGTAGACCCTCACGATCCGACTACGATGAGCGAACCCGAAGCGCCAATGCAATCGCTGAACCAACTTCCTGTGGTTACCAACCTTGCTGGCGCAAGATCAGCCTGATCACGAAGATCAATTCCTGTCCGCAATCGAAGAACGGACAAGAAAGAGAGGCGAGCAATCTAAATATCACTCGAAGGTGGAGTTCTGAATCACACAAGGACAGCGCGTATTTGCGCGTGTTCGAGAGTAGCTAAAGCTAGATGTAAAACAAAACTCGAGTCATAAACAAAAAGGACTCCGACTAAATAAAGGGGGCGCAGCCCCTGGAGTCCGGAGGGGTCACGCGCGCCCAACCCTAGGCGCCCCACCTGGGCTGCCCTGTTGGGCCATCTTCTTATTCCGATGGGCCTTCGTTCCTTAACACCATGATGAAGTTTAATTCTCTCACACGGGCCCGAGTGATTGGCCCAACTGGATGATCAACTGTAGGCGCCTGAGGTGGAGGAGCAACTGGAGGCGCCTGAGGTGCTGCTGGTGTAGATGTACTCGTGGTGTCCTCATCATCCTCCCTTTCGTGAACTGAAGTCGTCCTCGACGGCAACTCCTCATCTTCGCCCACATACGGTTTCAAATCTGCAACATTAAAACTCGTGGAAACACCAAACTCTGCAGGCAGGTCAAGGATATAAGCATTATCATTAATCTTGGTTAGCACTTTAAAAGGACCAGCAGCACGTGGCATCAATTTAGAACGACGTAAAGTAGGAAAACGATCCTTTCTCAAATGCAACCAAACCAGATCACCCGGTGCAAAAGTAACATGTTTTCTCCCTTTACTACCCGCAACCTGATATTTAGCATTACAGCAGCAATGTTTTGTTGAGTTTGCTCATGCAAGCTAATCATTTGATCAACATGTGCAGCGGCATCTATGTGTGGGGCGTCCTCGGCATCAAGTGCAAACAAATCAATAGGCGCCCGAGGAATATAACCATAAACAACCTGAAAAGGAGACATCTTTGTAGAAGAATGCGTTGCATGATTATAAGCAAACTCAACATGAGGCAAGCAATCTTCCCAACGTTTCATGTGTGTATCTAAAATAGCCCTAAGCATAGTGGACAAGGTTCGATTAACCACCTCAGTTTGTCCATCAGTCTGAGGGTGACAAGTGGTGCTAAACAGCATTTTAGTTCCCATTTTATTCCACAGTGATCTCCAAAAATAACTGAGAAACTTAGCATCACGATCAGAGACTATTGTATTTGGAATACCATGCAAACGAATAATCTCGCGAAAGAACAATTCAACAACATTGCTAGCATCATCAGTCTTATGACAAGGTATAAAATGAGCCATTTTGGAGAAACGATCAACAACCACAAAAATACTGTCCCTCCCCTTCTTAGTTCTAGGCAATCCCAAAACAATGTCCATAGAAATATCAAGCCAAGGGGAAGTAGGAACAGGCAAAGGCATGTACAAACCATGGTTGTTCAATCGTGACTTAGCTTTCTGGCAAGTAGTGCAGCATGCAACAAGGCGCTCAACATCAGCACGCATCCGGGGCCAAAAGAAGTGGGCAGCCAGCACTTCATGCGTCTTGTAGACGCCAAAGTGCCCCATGAGACCGCCTCCATGTGCTTCCTGTAACAACAAACGACGAACCGAGCTAGCTGGAACACACAACTTGTTAGCGCGAAACAGGAACCCGTCCTGTATGTGAAATTTGCCCCATGGTTTGCCATGAATACAGTGGGCGAAAGCATCTTTAAAATCAGCATCATCCACATATTGATCCTTCACAGTTTGCAAGCCAAAGATTTTAAAATCTAACTGTGACAGCATGGTATAGCGACGAGACAAAGCATCAGCAATGACATTTTCCTTCCCGCTCTTGTGTTTAATAATGTAAGGGAAAGACTCAATGAATTCTACCCATTTAGCATCACGACGGTTCAGGTTTGTTTGGGTACGAATATGTTTTAAAGCCTCATGATCAGAATGAATTATAAACTCGCGATGCCAAAGGTAGTGCTGCAAAGTATGCAAAGTGCGCACTAAAGCATAAAGCTCCTTATCATAAGTAGAATAATTCAAGCTAGCACCACTTAATTTCTCGCTAAAGTAAGCAACCAGTTTTCCTTCTTGTAACAAAATAGCACCTAGCCCAATACCGCTAGCATCGCATTCAAGCTCAAACACTTTAGTAAAATCAGGCAACTGCAAGAAAGGAGCATTGGTTAACTTATCTTTCAAGGTGCTGAACGCAACCCCTTGCGAATCACTCCAAGCAAAGGGAACATCCTTCTTTGTAAGCTCATGTAGAGGCGCTGCAATGGAGCTAAAATCACGAACAAACCGGCGATAGAAACCTGCAAGGCCAAGAAAGCTGCGAATTTGTGTGACCGTCGTCGGTGTAGGCCACTCCCGAATGGCATCAATCTTGCTGCTATCCACCTCAATGCCCTGTGGAGTAACAACATAGCTAAGAAACGAGACACGTTGTGTGCAAAACATGCATTTTTCGAGGTTAGCAAATAAATGGGCCGCACGCAACGCATCAAAACAACACGCAAATGTTCTAAATGCTCTTCCATAGACTTGCTGTAAATGAGGATATCATCAAAATAGACAACTACAAACAATCCTATGAAGGGCCTCAGAACTTCATTCATCAAACGCATAAATGTGCTGGGAGCATTTGTCAAACCAAACGGCATAACCAACCATTCATATAACCCAAATTTCGTTTTAAAAGCCGTTTTCCATTCATCACCTAATTTCATGCGAATCTGATAGTAGCCACTACGCAAATCAATCTTAGTGAAAATAATGGCACCACTAAGCTCATCTAGCATATCATCAAGGCGTGGTATAGGGTATCTGTAGCGAATGGTAATGTTATTAATAGCACGACAGTCTACACACATACGCCATGAGCCATCTTTCTTTGGAACAAGTAACACGGGAACGGAGCAAGGGCTAAGAGACTCACGAATATAACCCTTGTCAAGCAACGCCTGTACCTGGCGCTGGATTTCCTTCGTCTCATCCGGATTTGTACGGTACGGTGCGCGGTTCGGAAGCTGTGCGCCGGGAATGAGGTCGATCTGGTGCTCAATGCCACGAAGTGGTGGGAGTCCCGGTGGCAAATCTTTTGGAAAGACATCAGCGTACTCCTGCAAAATGTTAGCAACCGCAGGGGGAATATCCAAAGATGGTGCACCATCAAGTGAAACGAGCACACTAGAGCATATAAGGGCATAGCATGGCAAAGGAGCATCGCGTAACTCATCAAAATCAGCACGTGTGGCAAGCAAAACAGGAGCATTCAACTTGATTTCAGAATTAACAGATGGCGATGCGTCAAGTTGTTTAGCAGTTTTAGCAGCTCTAGCAAGATCATCTTTAAGAATTTGTTCAGGTGTCATTGGATGTATAATTATTTTCTAACCCTTAAACATGAAAGAATAGTGATTTGAACGACCATGATGCAAGCTATCAGTATCATATTGCCAAGGTCGCCCAAGTAACAGAGAGCATGCTTCCATGGGAATAACATCACAATCGACAAAATCAGAATAAGCACCCATGGAGAAAGGAACACGAACTGATCGAGTAATACTAATTTTCCCACCATCATTAAGCCATTGAATGTGATATGGATGTGGATGCTTACGAGTGGGTAAAGACAACTTTTCAACCAGCGTGGTACTCGCCAAATTGTTGCAGCTGCCGCTGTCGATGATGATGCGAATCGACCGCTCCTGCACAATGCCCTTGGTATGGAAAAGAGTGTGTCGCTGATTCTTATCGGACGGGGTGACCTGTGTACTAAGAACACGCTGCACAACAAGACTTTCATACCTATCGGCGTCACCCGGGTTGACATGTACCTCCATAGCTGCATGGTCAGTGGCAAGCATCGCATGCCGAGTATCCTCAGAATCACTAGCGGAAGAGTACTCACCATCGTCACGAAGAAGCAAAGTGCGCTTGTTTGGACAGTCCCGAATCACGTGGCCAAATCCTTTGCAACGATGACACTGAATATCCCGTGTACGGCCTGTGGGAGGGGCGGCGCCTGTGGAAGGGGCAGCGCTTGCAGGTTTGGCCGTTCGCTCGCGCGGTGTAGTGGTGGGCGTGGGTGGCGCAGGGAGAGCGGGTGCGGAGTTGGATGTCGAGCTTCTTCCTGCAAAAGAGTTAGAATATGTCTTCGAGCGGCATCCCTACACTTCATGTTCAGCTTTGCAAGCATATTCAAATAATGTTGTCATATCTGTGTAGTCCTTATAATCAAGTATATCCTGAATTTCGCGGTTCAAACCACCACGAAAACGTGCCATAGCAGCGTCATTTTCCTCCAATAACCCACAACGAATCATGCTTATTTGTAATTCCTGGAAATATTCCTCAACAGATTTGGAACCTTGTTGAAAACGTTGCATTTTATTAAGCAAATCTCGGGCATAATAAGAAGGCACAAATCTGTGGCGCATAGCAGTTTTTAATTGCTCCCAAGTGGTTGGAATGGTATTGGGATGTTTGTGTTTATATTCACGCCACCAAATTAAAGCAAAATCAGTAAATTCACTAATAGCAGCTTTAACTTGAGAATTAGCAAGAATATCATGGCATGAAAATTTCTCTTCAACTTCTAATTCCCAATCAACATATGCAGCAGGATCATATTTGCCATTAAAAGGTGGAATTTTAAATTTAATCTTGGAAAAGGAATCATTACCACCGGGACGGCGTGGTACGCGGCGGGCACGGCCTCGGCGGTCGCCATTGTCCTGGTCCGAGTCACCACCATAACCCTGTTGCAACTCTGCGACTGTTGTGTGCAATGCATCGAGTCTTGCCACAACTGAGTCGAGTGTGTCCTTAGCGGCCGTCTGTGCAAGGTCGAGCTGATCACACCGCTCGGTCGACGAGGAGATCGTAGAGTCCAGCCGTTCATGAATCGTCTGAATGTCAGTGACAAGCCCTTCAACTTGTGCCCGTATGCCCTGCAGCTGGTTAGCCCCCGCGTCGACATCATCTGCCATGGTTAGCACAAATACAAGAACCAAAGCGACAACAAAACAGGGGTGTAACGGCTCACAAGGCGCTCACACTAGTGCTGTTATCAAATTCTTATCCGTTCTTACCACGCACACAGGGGCGAACTGCAACCAACCGGTGGAACTCGTGAAAGATTGGAGGAGCGATTGCCTGGAGAAACAAAATATGCTCGTCGTAGAACTATGTGGAGTTCTGGGAAGGCTGCACTCAAATGAAGGATTAGAGCAATCAAACAATAATGCAAAGTTGAAATATAGTGCCAAACACGTAACAAGAGTTGCTGGTAAGAAGGGAAATCGAAAGAACAGAGGCAAAGGTGGAGAGGGCGCACCTCTTTTGTTTTTTTTTATTTCTATTTTTTTTTCACAGAGGGTGCCCCAAAACTGATAATATGAACACAGAGGATCTCAAATAGCAAATTGTGGCACACACTTTTTCCGAAAGTACAGGGGTATTCCGGTAATAAAAAGATACCAAGAGTAAGGCGGACCTCAGAAAAAAGTACCAAGAAAGAGAGATACGGATATGAAAAGCTGGCACGGAATGCGTGGGGGAGGGGGGAAGTTGCCCCGGAGTGTCGTGACCCAGGGGGGTTCACGGCGCGCGCAAAGGGAGTTTCCACCGAAACAAAACCGAATCACCTTCCTTCTCCCTGTTGGATTCTTTTTTTTTTGCTTCTTTCCTTTTGTTTTTTTTTTGCACTTTCCCTTTTTTTTTGATTGCTTTCTATCTTTCTTTTTTTTTTGGATAGGGGAGGGGGCGATCGGAGGGGTGGGATGGCGCGGCGTGGTTGGCGAGCAGCGGAACGGTGGCGGCGGCGAAAACTAGGGTTAGAGGAAAAACGAGAAATAAGAGATTAAACACAAGTAACCAGCAAACAATTGAACGAGGAGGCACACGAATTCAACAAAGACACTTATTGAAAGAATGTGCGAGGCTAAACGGTTGCTGGGACAAGGATCTAACCTGAAAAAATTGTTTTGGTTTTTGTGGACTGTAGGAAGGAAAAAACACTCGGTTAAACTCACCGATCAACCTGGAAAGCTGATACCACTTGATAGAGTCGGAGTGCCCGATCTTTCGGTGAGTGGAGATAAATTCGACTTGGTGGAAGTAGACCCTCACGATCCGACTACGACGAGCGAACCCGAAGCGCCAATGCAATCGCTGAACCAACTTCTGTGGTTACCAACCTTGCTGGCGCAAGATCAGCCTGATCACGAAGATCAATTCCTATCCGCAATCAAAGAACGAACAAGAAAGAGAGGCGAGCAATCTAAATATCACTCGAAGGTGGAGTTCTGAATCACACAAGGACAGCGCGTATTTGCGCGTGTTCGAGAGTAGCTAAAGCTAGATGTAAAACAAAACTCGAGTCGTAAACAAAAAGGACTCCGACTAAATAAAGGGGGCGCAGCCCCTGGAGTCCGGAGGGGTCACGCGCGCCCAACCCTAGGCACCCCACCTGGGCTGCCCTGTTGGGCCATCTTCTTATTCCGATGGGCCTTCGTTCCTTAACACCATGATGAAGTTTAATTCTCTCGCATGGGCCCGAGTGATTGGCCCAACTAAATGATCAACTGTAGGCGCCTGAGGTGGAGGAGCAACTGGAGGCGCCTGAGGTGCTGCTGGTGTAGATGTACTTGTGGTGTCCTCATCAATTCCTACATTGCTGAAATTCAATCACATGTCGTGGTATGTAACTAAACAAGTGATTATCCTGCTCCTAGATTCTTTACTTTGTTCAGTTGCTTTGTTTAAGATTAAAGTTTGACTTCTGCTTCTTTCATTTGTAGGCTGAAATATTGAAAATAATTCTTTGGGTTGCAGTACCAAATTATGGTCCTCATGATTTGCAGTCAAGTCCCTTCCTTGATTATGTGGTCGTGCAGCCAGCCTTAGCTACAAGCTCAAGATCTGAAGTTTCTTTGGCAGGGCTACAAGAAGCTGCATAACTAAGACAACAAGTTGTTGAACTAGAGCAAATGTTGAGCGACTTGAAGATGAAGGCACAAACTTCAGATGTAGCAATGAAAATGCAGTCTGAGGAGATTAAGAGTTTGAAGGAAGTAGTAAGAAAAACTGAGTACCTGCTTCGTCAACTGCTAAACTTCAGAGGGTAAGGTCAATGTGTTTCTTAGGCATCTGCTCATGTCCTCCTAGTTGCTTGTGCTGGTTTGTGAGTATTGTAGTTTGTGCTCAATGTGTTTCTAGGCTAGGTTTGTTCTTGGTTAGAGAGATATCATGTGTAATGGTTTGTGATCTCTTAGGGACAATATGCTTGTGCTTGTTGTTTGGTCATGAATAATAATGTGTGAAGTGCGATAAGAAATATTTATTTGTATGTGTGGTATGGAAAGATTATTTGTGCTATCAATTACCAAATTGATTTGTATGTAATATTAAATTAGATTATATTTTAATTAATTGTTACCTGGGCTACACCTGAAAATAGCTGGGCCCAAAATTTTGTAGGCTCGCCTCCTCGGCCGATTATTTTGTGGGCCTAAACAAAGTTATGACGCCAGCAAATGTTCGGCTAAATCCATTAAGAATTGGGCCTAAACAAAGTTATGACATCAACAATTATTAGGCTCGGTCCAAGAAGAATTGGGCCTAAATCAATCTATGATGACAGCAATTAGTGGGCTTGACACAACAAGTTGGGCCTAAATATAATCAATCTATGACGGCAGCAATTATTGGGCTCGGTCCAACAAGATCTGGGCCTAATTCAATCTATGACGAAACAGTTCGTCATAACTATCATGCCACATCACACTGAGGTCTGACATGGCATGCTATACAGGAGCCAGTTTATGACAACATGTGGGATGAATTTTCATTCGTCATTATCTTAGTGACGCACCGAAATAAGGAACATCACTAGTCGCGGTTTATAACACTCGACTAATGATGAAGGGTTTTCATCACTCCCGCGTCATAAATTATGATTTATGAAGCAAAAACGTGTTTATGACACTTTTTGATTCGTCACTAGTCGGAAGATTTCTTGTAGTGTAGAGCAAGTTGATAAAAACCTTGTAGACGATTAGGAGCCACCAAGTCAATCCATCATGAAAATGGGATTGGGTGAAGTGAGACTGTGTGAAGTTGAGGCTCAAGCTCCAGTTGAAAAATACAACAATGATCCACCATCATCAACAAGAATGGAACCACCAAATTTCAACAAACTCAAGATCAAAGTCAAGCTCATGGTGACGATCAAGTTCATGGCATTGATCAAGGGGGAGAACAAGGTGGTGAAACTCAAGAAGATGCATGACAAGTTGATGATGATGATGATGGGCCAATTCAATGTCAATCACAAATTCCTCATCCAAGAGTTCATTGAAGCATTCAACGGGATCATCCCGTTGACAATATTCTTGGGAGTATCCAAACAGGGGTAACTACTAGTTCACATTTAGCAACCTTTTGTGGATGTTACTCGTTTGTTTCTTCTTTAGAACCTTTCAAGGTAGATGAAGCACTTGATGATCCGGATTGGGTGATTGCCATGCAAGAAGAATTGAACAACTTCACAAGAAATGAGGTATGGGAGTTGGTAGAAAGACTCAAGCGAAATGTGATTGGCACCAAGTGGGTTTTCCAGAACAAACAAGATGGACACGGTGTAGTCACAAGAAATAAGGCAAGGTTAAATGCACAAGGTTTCACCCAAATTTAAGGTTTGGATTTTTGTGAGACTTATGCACCTGTAGCTAGGCTTGAGTCAATTCGTATTTTACTTGCCTATGCTACTCACCATGATTTTAAACTTTATCAAATGGATATGAAAAGTGCATTTTTGAATGGCCCCCTATCCGAGTTGGTATATGTGGAACAACCATCGGGCTTTGAAGATTCAAAATTTCCTAACCATGTATACAAGCTTCAAAAGGCTCTCTATGGGCTCAAGCAAGCTCCTAGAGCATGGTATGAATGCCTTAAGGATTTTCTTTTCAAGAATGACCTTGTAATGGCCAAAGCCAATTCCACTCTCTTTACTCAAAAAACTGATAAGGATATTTTTAGTTGACAAATATATGTCGATGATATTATATTTGGTTTATCTAATCAAAAATGTTGTGAAGAATTTAGTAGGATTATGACCAAGAGATTTTAGATGTCCATGATGGGTGAATTGAAGTTCTTCCTTGGATTTCAAATCAAGGAAATGAAGGAAGAGACTTTTATATGTCAAACCAAGTATGTGAAGAATATGGTCAAGAAAGTTTGACATGGTCTATGCAAAGCCCATCAAGACACCCATGGCATTGAATAAACATCTGGATCTCAATGAAGAAGCAAAGTCGGTTGATCAAAAGGTATATCGCTCCATGATTGGCTCTCTAATTTATCTTTGTGCATCTAGGTAGGATATTATGCTTAGTGTGTGCATGTGTACAAGATTTCAAAGAAATCATAAGGAATGTCATTTAATGGCTGTTAAGAGAATTTTGAGATATTTAGTATACACTCCTAATCTTGGCTTACGGTATCCCAAGGGCTCCACCTTTGATCTACTTGGCTTCTCCAATTCGGATTATGCCAGTTACAAGGTAGATCGAAAGAGTACAACGGGGACTTGCCAATTTCTTAGTAGATCCTTGGTGTCTTCACTGGTAGAAAACTAAGCATTAATACAGGTTGGGAAGGGCCATAACTCTCCAATGCCCAACCAGGATTAATTTTTTGACACAAAAGGGGGGTCCTTTAGTCCCGGGTCATCCACCCAGGACTAAAGGCCTCCATTAGTCCCGGTTGGTGTTACCACCGGGACTAAAATATTTCGAAAAAAATAAAAAAAAAGCCGCACCACGCCTGTCGGCTGACTGCGCCGTCCATCGGCAAGCCGTCTGTCGCCTACGCTTGCCGCCAGCACCCGCCGCCCGTGCCCACCCTCGGCTTCACCCCGCCGCCACCTGCCTCCGCCCCACCATCGCCCACCTCGGCTCCGCCCGTTGCCGCTCCACCCCACCTCGTGCCGCCTTGGCCCCGCTCCGCGCTGTCCCGGCCTTGCTCCGCTCCACCCCGCCCATCCCGCGCCACCTCGGCCCTGCTCCACCCCACCCCACACCACCCCGCGCCACCCCGACCCCGCTCCACTCCACCCCGCACCGCCCCACCCCGCCTCAGCCCGCTCGCACCCCGCTCCCCTGCGCATTGCGGCCCGCCCTCGCCCCGCTGTGGCTCCTCACTGCCAGTGAGGGGCGAGCAAAGGTGGAAGAGGAGGGGAGCAGAGGAGGAGGGGGTGGGAGAGGAAGAAGATAGGAGCAGAGGGGCCAGGAAGGGGAGGAGAAGGAGAAGATAGGTGTCGGTGGAAGATAAGGAAAACGGAGAGAGAAGGAAAAGGCGAGAGAGAAGAAGTTAATGTGGAGAGGAGGGGAGCGCGCGCTTGGGAGGGGGTTTTGTCCTAGTTGGAGCCATCAACCGGGACTAAAGGCCTCCTTTTGTCCCAGTTGGTAATTCCAATCGGGAACCGGGACAAAAGGGGGAGGGTCTTTTGTCCCGGTTGGAATTTCCAACCACGACAACAGGGAGGGATGTCTGTGCCAGATCTTTACAATCGAGACTAAAACACCTCCCGTCAATGTCCTTTCGGTGCCTCATTTTTGACCTGGGACTAAAGGCAAGTGCTGGGTCCAATATCATCCGGGACAAAAAGGGTTGAATGGAAGGTTAGTTCTCTACTAGTGCTTGGACTCTAACAAGCAAAATAAGGTTACTTTGTCCACCGCCGAAGCCGAATATGTGGCAGCCAGTGTTGTTGTGCCCAACTATTGGGGATGAAGCAAACATTGAGTGACTTTGCTTGTGAGTTTAGCAAGATTCCACTCTTGTGTGACAACGAGAGTGCTATCAAGCTAGCTAACTATCCGGTGCAACACTCCCGAACAAAGCACATAGATACAAGACATCATTTCTTAAGGGATCATGAGGCTAAGGGAGATATTGTTTTACGTCATGTGAGCACCAAAAGGCAACTTGCCAATATCTTTACTAAGCCTCTATATGAGCAAAGGTTTTGTTCTTTGAGGAATGAGCTAAATATCTTGGATTCTCATAACTTAGCTTGACTTATTGCACATACTTGATTGTTGACTAGGTAGGAAAAATGGATCTCTTTGTGTTGAGTATTTTTCAAAACATAGATCTTGATTTTTGGATCGAACTTGACTCATGTGATCATTGTTATGTCATGTTGATTGTTGGTTGGTCACTATGTGTCAAGTTGTCTTATATGTCCATGAGCCATACGTCTCAAAATCTCAATGCTTACCCATCTTGAAATCTATGTTTTTGGAGCTGTTCACTGACCATCGGAACTTCCGGCCCACCACCGAAACTTCTGATAATCATCAGAAGTGTCAACAAAGGTTCGACAAAGGGTGCTTAGGAGGTTGGAAATTAAAGTACTGGAACTTTCGACGCTCAATTGGAACTTCCGATGAATGTCGAAACTTTCAAGTTACATCCGACAAATGGTGCTTAGGAAAAAGGATTTATTTGCGTTAGAACTTCCGACTCACCGTTGGAACTTCGGACAGACTATTGAGGGCTATAAATAGCTGGCACATACCCCTTCGAACCCTAACTCCTTTCTTCACTCCACACCGGCGCCCCTCTCCCTTTTACTCTCAATCTCTCGAGGGGATCTCAAGATTTGATATTTGGATTCCTTTGCTCTTGCTATCTTTGGAGTGCCCAGGCCTTGGAGGTTCCAATCCCCATTGGAGTTCCTTCAATTCACACGGGAAATCTCAAGGTAATTTCATTCAAAAATCCCGTCGCCCGATCCCTCAATGTAATTGGACTTAAGTGATTTTCTTTTGGAAATAGCCTCTAGATGTGCTCCAGAACTTATGCCTATGATCTCATTACTTTTGGTGGGCTAAATCTCTCATTCCATGAATCATTGGCTGGGCTCGAGCCGTGTCGAAAGTTCCAACCCCTGGTCGGAAGTTCCGACAAGTGCCTATTGGCTCTATTGTGATTCCTTTGTACCATCTCTTGCATCCATCTAAATCTCTATTGCAAATCTTGTCAGATGGGTCATCAAAAGAGGGGAAAGCAGCATGCTGAGTCACCCGAGATTGAATCAAATCCCTCTTCTGATTTCAAAGAGGAAGTGGCCATTGTCCAACACAAAGGGAAGAGGAAGGCTTCCCCAAGATTCCCAAGCGTGCTCAAGACCGGGGCAAACCTATTGCAGTTGGATCCTCTAGTGGTGGTAGACCTTGTATGAAGCGTGCTTCCGATACGGGTGCTAACCAAGAAGATGATGCAGGCTCATTGGATTATCTTGAACAAATCATTCTCTGCATGGATGTAATTACTTGTGAGGGTGAGTAGGGATACAATGGAGTTCGTAAGGTTGATTATAAGAAGGGCAAGCACGACATCAAGACTCCACGCTATGATAATCCCTCTCAATATGAAAAGGAATTCAAAGATGATATTCATTTTTGGATGCGCTTTCATGCTAATTGGTATGAGTCCGTAATTCTATGCATGACCAATCCTACTACCCCAATGAAATCTATTTGTTGGAAATATTTGCATGATATTGACTTGCCGATCATTGAGGAAGTTTTTGAAGCTTGTAGGGATAAGAATCTTATTCCTCTTAGGACTATCAATCATGATTGGAATGAAGAGATAATAGCTCAGTTCTATGCCACTCTATACATTGACCGTCCAAACAAAACTATGCATTGGTCCATTCAAGGCAAACCTTTTTCAGTGACATATGTAGCCTTTGGGAGAGTTCTTCGATATGATGTACATGATCACGCTCGAGACAATATTCATGAGAAGAAAAATGTGCTTGAAGATAGTGAGATGGCCTTGATGCATGGTAGGCTTATGGGAAAATTGAGTATGGCACCACCAAGGGGATGATTCCTTACTACAAGCTGCTCAACCAACTCTTCTGGTACACACTTTATCCCAAAGGTGGTGATTTGGATAATATCTCAAATATGTCAAAGAACTTGCTTGCAAGAATGGCTCCCAGGAAGGAAGAATTTAGTATGTTTGACCTCATTTGGGAAGAAATCATCATTTGTTTCTACTCACCAAGGAAGAGTTGTCACTATGCTCCCTACATATTTTCTTTGATCAAGAGTGTGACAAGGTTGGACATTTTTATGGACAAGGATCATCCGGTCTACAAGCTCAAGAAAGGTGCACTTGAGGGTCTTCTCAAGATTGGTTCTCATGCAATTCCTCATCCACCTCCTCAAGGACCATCTTCATCTCATGAACCATCTAGCTCTAGAGGTCCTTCATCTTTCCATCCTCCTAAGAAGAAGGGAATCTTCAACTTTTTATCTCAAGGATTGTTTGCTTGCTTCAATGTGAGCTGACACAATGCTGATGAGATTTATGCTCACAAGAAGCATGTTGATGAGCAACCGTTGAAGATTGAGGAGAGGCAAAAGGCTCTCATGGCTATGAATGAAATGCCACATTCTCTCGTTCATGGTCCTATGGATTATCCCCCTCCCCCCATTTTCTATAACCCTTGGGAGGAAATGGGACAGCCATCCGTGGTCTTCGGCGCTCCACAAGATGACGATGGTGATGATCAAGACTTGGGCGAGCAAGAGGAGTCGGAGGAGGAAGAAGAAGACAACGTCCTTGTTGATGATGATGACACTCCTACCGAGGATGATAACTTTGGAGATGATGATGATGATGATGACGACGACGACAATGATGATGAGTGATGGCTATGGAAGAGCCTCACTTTTTGGAGCTTGATGCCAAAGGAGTGAGCTCACCATAGACCATGGTGCATGCATGTTGTGACAGCTATCTATCTATCTACCTTATCTCTTGCTATGAACTTTAGTTTGTTGCCTTGTTGGACATGTAAGACTTTTATGTGGCGTGCCAAGTGAAGCCTTTTAAATTTTTAAGACTTAAATGCTATGCTAGTGTGACTCTAGAACTTATTGTTGCTTGTGTGATGTTCATGGCTTGATATGTTGTTTATTTCCACTTCATTGATGTGCCATATGCATCACATTGATATTTTATCACACTTTGCACCCCACGAATGAAAGGATATAGGGGGAGATCTCTAAATATGTGAAAATGGCATTTGAGGCCATTATTGATCTCATATTCAAAAGATGCACATATTAAGGGGGAGCTTTCCTATATGGTGGATTCCAAATAACTATATATTTCTCTTGTGAGCCTTAATTATGTTGTCATCAATCACCAAAAAGGGGGAAATTGAAAGTGCATATGGCTCCCTAAGTGGGTTTTGGTGTTCATGACATCTATAATTAAGGGACTAATGAGTTTATTGAGAATTTGATAGGCTTAAAAGGAATAGAAGTGCAAAGGTGCAATGAAGGACCGAACGGTGTTAGAACATAAAAGAAGATCTTGCTATAATTTTCTATTTTAAAATTTGAGTATAAGAACACCGTACTATAAAGGGGGACGTGGCTGGTTGGCTTGAAGATGTGAAAGTGCTGAATTGAGATGCTAACCACCTATGAGAGACACCTTAACCTTGCTCTCACTTGCTGTTTCTCACAAGATCTGTGAGTCTTGGAAGTTCCGACGTGGGGTCGGAATCCAACACCTGTCCGAAGTCTTAGGTAACTTTCGATAGGGGATGCTCAATGAATTTCATTTTCATAGCGTCAGAAGTTCCGACCCTGCTTGGGAAGTTCCGACAGATACATTAACAGCATAGTAATGGCTAGTTCTTGGGGGTCGGGTATTTATACCCCCTCACCCCTCTCGTCATTTGCTGCTGACCTACCCTGTGCCAAACACCTCCATGAGCATTCAATACTCCTCCCCACTCCCTCCTTGAGCTAATTCTTGAGAGATTTGAGCTAGAGCTTGGGTGAGAGAAAGATTTGAGGTGTGTGACTCCATCTTTGAGTGTGAGGTCAACCTTGTTCATCTCAAGAGCACTTGAAGCATTTTCGATCTTCGATTCGCATTTGTTACTCTTGAAGCTTGCTTCTAGACGGTTAGGCATCACCAAGTTGAGCGCCCTCTCATTGTGGTGCATCTAGAAACTTTGTATTGCCCATCTGAGGGATATGGGTACCCCATGGGCCCCCACCGATTAGGATACTAGCCGATCTTGGAAAGTAGGCCTGCCCGACCAGAGCGTGCGGGCCAATGATGAAGATACTTGGAGCACAAGTCAAGGAGGCCGAACGATTCAAATCAGTCTGGATATTGCAGGATATGTGTTGTAATCCGACTCAGATTGCTTTCCATATAACAACCGAGTAGATTAGATTCAAACCGACTTGTAACCCTAGGTCATCAGCCTATATAAGATGGCCAAGGGCACTAGAGCGTAGTGGTATTACTCTCCGGAGGCCCTGTCTAAACCTCGTATTCTCATGATCACCTTTGAGTTTTGGTCTCGCGATCCTCTCTGCCTACAAATCAACCACTTGGGTAACCCCCTGGTGGACTGCTGGGCTACTAAATCCGACAATTGGCGCACCAGGTAGGGGTGATTGTGAGATCCACCCCATTGAGCTCGATGGCATTTCGCTCTGGCGTCATCTTCCCTGAGAGCATGGAGGACTTCCTCGCCAATCCGATCTAGCTCCACTTTGGGAGCATGCCGGTGGACTCTGACTCCACCGCGTCTTCCGTCGACTCAGCGTCCATCACCAGCTCAGCATCTATTGGATCTACTCCAACGGAGCAAGGTCTTCACCCGAGTATCATCATGCCACTTGCCCGATAGGTCGGCAATCTCTCTCCCTTTGAGAGGATTCGCAACATTCTTGCGGTAACCCGCCCACCCACATCCTTCGACCTGATCGCAAGGCTAGATCACATTAGCAACACTATTGCTGAGTGCATCGACCTCTCTGAGGTGGCGCTACGCCCAACAAGGTTGGCGCAGGGTCCTTCCCTCACCTCCTTTGGTCTGAGGAACTCGGCTGCCACATTTTTCACGAAACTCGCGCAGTCCCTTCAGATCCAATCTGGAGACCTACCCACACCCACCTAGTTTCCGAACTGTGGCGAGTTCCATGTCCCCCGTATCATTCCGACTCCGAACCCCTATGGAAGCAACGACGAGAGCAGCTCCATCACGCTAGATCGTGAAGCCTTCTTGGTCTCTGCTGATGATTCACCCAGGGATGGCGAAACCTCTTCTCAAAAAGCAGGCCACAACGCCAAGAACCAGGAACGTGCAGTACGGCACCAACGGGTGCAAGCCGACACCCAGTAATGCCAACAACCTGCTGCAAACGCGGGAGAGGAGGCATCAAGAGACCGCGCTGATCACCGCCCGTCGCCAACGCCAACCCACCGCGTGCCAACGACGGTGACAACGCCGACCAGGACGGTGCTCGGGGCAGATGCAAGCGCCCTTCACGCGCCCACAATTTACAAGACGACCTCGAGGAGGCTGGCCACAACGTCTTCACCACACCCCAGGCTAACCTAGGGGCTGCCTTCGCCGACCTGGAAAATCTTCCAAACTTGGAGCCTCTACGACGGATCCGAGCACGTATCCGCGTTGCCAATGCCTAGATCAAAGAGCGAGCCCACAGCTGATCAGCATACTCCCGGTCCACAGCTACCCAGCACTCTCGAAGCCGATCCGGGTATAGCAGATCCAGCCACCACCGAGGCGACCATGAT
The DNA here is from genome assembly GCF_005286985.2 of Setaria viridis. Classification (NCBI taxonomy): domain Eukaryota; kingdom Viridiplantae; phylum Streptophyta; class Magnoliopsida; order Poales; family Poaceae; genus Setaria; species Setaria viridis. The sequence continues at coordinate 11,780,223 of NC_048269.2, forward strand.
AACCACGCGAGAAGTCGGCTAGAGCCTGTTCGTGAAGAAGAGGTGGAGCAACCCACCAACCCACCCACCAACAACGACAACCAACTTGACAACCACGACAACCGCCGCGGTGGTAGGAGAGGCGATGGCGAGAACCGCGACAGACAAGGTCGACAACGTGACCTCCGTGAGGAGTTACACGACCGCCACGACCTACGCGCCGACCTCAACAACCGCCACCATGAGCGGGAGGAGGCCGAGCACTGCCACGATGCCAAGTACGACTGCAACTATGGCGCTCCTGGACACAACCGCAACACGAAACAGGAGGACCGCCGACGACAAGAAGATGAGATGCGTCGCTACACCAACTACGACCGCATGTACGGCACCCCTGAAGACGCCTACGTCCCGCCCAGGCGCAACAACAGTGGATGCCCCAGGGCACCACTCGTTGTATACAACCTCGAGGATGACGACGACACGGTGATCAATGGCTTCGCCACCTTTACTCCTTGCCTCAGGGCCATTGAGTGGCCGGTCTCGTTCAAGCCGGCTATCAACAGAAAGTATGATGACCGCTCCAACCCCACCATATGGCTCAAGACGTACATCACCGCGGTGAAAGCCGCCAACGGCACCTATGACAAGATGGCCACCTACTTCTCGGTGGTGATGGGTCCCGCCCCTCTCCTGCTGCTAGAAAACCTCCCGTCGGTCCTCGTACTCAGGGCCTGGGTGCCTATTTCAGGTCGGCATGCCTCCACGGCTCCGCCAGTCCTCATACTCGAGAGCTCTGCCAGTCCTCGTCCTCGAGGGCTGGGCACTTAGTTCAGGTCGGCGTGCCTCTGTGGCTCCAGTAGTTCTTGTACTCGGGGTTGGGCGCTTACCTCTAGTCGGCGTGCCTCTGTGGCTTCACCTATCCTTGTGTTCCGGCACTTGGACCTGCTTTTGGGATCAATTTTTTCTTCTTTTTTTGACCATTGGATCGATCATACTAATCGCTTCAATGCTCGGAGGCTACTCCATATGGAGTGCGTCTTGCGACGCTCTCCATATCCTTTGCTTCGACTTGCTGAATGCCCGACATCCATCAACTTGGCACTTGACTTCGCTCTGTGCGTATGGTTCTACGTTCACTCAGATTTTCTTCTTCTTTGAGCACTGCGCAGCCTTTCCATCACTATGACACCATCGCAGCTTCAGCCGACCACATTCCAAGCTTCGTTGCGATGACCTTAGATTCCGGTTCGCCTACACATTGCTCAGGGGCTTAAGGGATATGGGTACCCCATGGGTCCCCACCGACCAAGATACTGGCTGGTCCTAATAAGTGGGCTTGCCCAACCAGATCTTGCGGGCCAAGGACATGAAGATACTTGGAGCACAAGTCAAGGAGGCTGGGCGATTCAAATCAGTCCGGATATTACGGGATACGTATTGTAATCTGACTCAGATTGCTTTCCATGTAACAACCGAGTAGATTAGATTTAAACCGACTTGTAACCCTAGGTCATCAGCCTATATAAAGCGGCTAAGCGCACCTCCCGAGGGCAATCCAATCTATATCACGCACCAACGCAAAGCAATACAAACCACCAGAATACAGGATGTAGGGTATTACTCTCCGAAGGCCCGAACTTGTCTAAACCCTCACGCTCTCGTGATCACCTTTAACTTCTTAGTCTCACGATCCTCTCTACCTACAAATCAACCACTTGGGTAACCCTTGGTAGACTGCCGGGCTACTAAATCCGAGACCATCCTCTTGGAGGATTCATAGTAAGTGGCCTAATTTTCCTTTGTGGTTGATTGGGAGAGTGTTGATGGTCCTTATTACCAAAATATGACCATCAACTCCTATAAAAAGCAGTAAAATAACATGCACAAAACTAGAGATAGGGGTTTAATTTTAACTATTTCCACAAGTTTTGGTGAATCACTATTTATAGGAGATCACGCCCGCATACGGGGAAAACGTGCTCCAAAACATATTCAAGGTGCAAAGAAACACACCCTTGACCAATCAGAGGAAAACACATGGATCCATCGGCCCACAAATAGGGGAAAACCAATCTAACTTCACACCAGACCCCATGTACCCACCTGAGGATCCACTAGACAGTGTCCCGGATGAAAGGCGGTGCAAGGGGTGACCCCAGAGGTTTGGCCAAACCACTCCCAGCTCGTCCTGCACTCATCTTGCATGTGTCGCTCCCTCCTAATCTCCCTATGGCTGTTGCGTGGGGGCGGTGCTGAGAAGATGTACCTAGATGAGGGATGGAGGGAATGGAGGAGAATATTCCCTTTGATGCTAAGAGCACCTCCACTCCCCTAAGGCACCTCTCCACTATAATTAAAAGGAACCCTCTCCTCCATTTAGCACACAAGACATCAAGACACAACACAAGAGAAGAGAGGGACTCCAGCACAAGAGCTACTTCGGTAGCATAAGATAGGGAGTGAGTGAGGATATAGTCCGGAGGAGGAGTCCCAGGTTTGTCGGCGACCTTCCTCGACTTGTACCTTGTTGGATACGATCCACTTGAGTAAGTATCCAAGTTCGTCTATGGCGGTGAGTTCCTTGGTAAGGTTGTGCTTTCGTTATTATTCGTTTACGGGTTCATCATCCGTTCTTGTAGCGGATGCTCTAGTAAAGGACTCCTGATAAAGACAGATAATCCTATACAACGCTAGAGTAGTAATCGATAGCATAGATGTGGTGTCTAGGCTAGAAATTACCTTTGTTTGCTTCGTGCTTCACCGGTTCTTGAGGTAGGCGTCAGGTGCTGACAGCCATGTCCGTCCTTCGTAATCCTCCGCGCTGGGGTACAGAGTAGAGCTAAAGGCCGGAGGCGCTTGGCAGACCAGGTGTAAACCGGTGCCCGAAGTAAACGCTTAATAACTGAGTTTATCCTTACTAGAATCTCTATTCTTAGAAAACCTCGTTACCTAGGCCATTCTACCTCTTGTTGTCTTTGGGTTGAACTAGCTAGAAGACCTTTACACTCCCGTTCCCTGAGAATATACGATACCATGAATACTCTCCAGGTGCAGTGCTACAATGGTATATCCATGCGCTTGTGGATTTATTCGTGAACATTAAGAAATACCAACTGAGAGGTAAAGGGTTAGTGAGGACCCGGTTGTTTTGTCAGCTCCTCAACGGAGATGTAGCTACGTATTTAACCACTGCGAAGAATTTTTCAGGAATTTCAGATTGAGCCTATTCACAACCTCTAGGCATCACACGATCCTTTCATTATTTTAAGCAAATTCATAAGCTCACATCTAAAACCCATGCCATATACCCTTAGAACCAAGAAACCATCCAAATAAACCATAAGGATCATATCTCCTTTATTAAAGAAATCATAGGGGAATATCCAAAATAATTACTAAAACCTTAGGAAATCCCTAGAACATGTCCAGACCTCGTAGCATAGTATTTAACTTTAAGTTTCTCCTTAAATCATATACACGCACCCAGGAAATCACATAAAATGTAAGGAAAACCATATAGATATAGAGCCGTTTCAACCACATCCCTTAGAATCCTTCAAACCCTTCTAAAACCCTTCCTTGATAGACTTTAAATTTTTATTACTTGATGGTTGATTGTATGATTGTTTCCCTATTTAATTAGTGCCTTAAGTCCTCTCCGAGAATACGAAGAACTATAGGAATATCCTTTTCCCTGCTAAAAACCATAGGAATATTATCCTTGGTCCTCAAGGCTAGTGGTGCAAGGCTCCCCTCATGGCTGGTGTTGAGCACAAGCGGGGACAGCCACCCCCAGAGGGCACCCCCGGCTTCTTCGACAAGCTGCTCGAGGGACCGTGCCCGAACCACGAGTTCCCCGCGAAGCACGCCTACAAGGACTGCAACCTCATGAAGAGATACTTTGTAGGCAACCCGGTGAAGGGCGACCAGAGACGGAAGCCCGACGGGGAAAAGAAGGATGGCGAAGAGAAGGAAGACGGCTTCCCCAAGGTAGACGGCTGCTTCATGATCTTCGGCAGCCTGGCAGCTTACGACTCCAAGCGCCGCCAGAAGCTGGAGTGCCGCAAGGTCTATGCGGCCGAGCCTGCTACACCGGCCTTCCTTGACTGGTTGGGGTCCGCCATCACTTTCAACCAGTCCGACCACCCGGGACGCGTCCTGCAGCCAGGTTGGTACCCGCTCGCCGTCGACCCCGTCGTCGGCAGGACGCGCCTCACCAAGGTGCTCATGGACGGCGGCTGCGGACTCAACATCCTCTACGCCGAGACTCTCGACGCCATGGGGATTGACCGCTCCCGCCTCCGCCCCAGCAAGGCGCCTTTCCACGGCATTGTGCCGGGGAAGCAAGCAATGCCTCTCGGGCAGATCGACCTGCCCGTCACTTTCGGGACCCCTTGCAATTACAGGAAGGAAGTCCTTACCTTCGAGGTGGTGGGTTTCCGTGGAACCTACCACGCCATCTTGGGGCGGCCGTGTTACGCCAAGTTCATGGCCATCCCCAACTACACCAACCTCAAGCTCAAGCTGCCGGGGCCCAACGGGGTCATCACCGTCAGCACGTCTTTCCAGAAGGCGTACGAGTGCGACGTAGAGTGCTGCGAGTACGTCACAGCCATCACCTTCACGGAGGGTCCGGTGGTCCAGCTTGCGGAGGGCGCCGAGGACCAACCCGACTCCAAGCAGTCGGCCACCTCCTTCGAGGCCACCGAAGGCGTCAAGGAGGTCCTCCTCGACCCCAGCAGCTCCGACGGCCGGACCGTGCGGATCGGCGCTACCCTATCTCCCAAATAGGAAAGTGCGCTCGTCGACTTCCTCCGCGTGAACAGTGACGTCTTCGCGTGGAAACCCTCGGACATGCCCAGCATTCCAAGGGAAGTCGCCGAGCACTCCTTGAACATCAAGGCCGGCTCCAAGCCAGTGAAGCAAGGTCAGTGCCGCTTTGACGAGGAGAGGCGCAAGGCCATCGGCGAGGAGCTCCAGAAGCTTTTGGTGGCCGGATTCATCAAGGAAGTGTACCACCCCGAGTGGCTAGCTAATCCTGTTCTTGTACGAAAAAAGAATGGGAAATGGAGGATGTGTGTTGATTATACCGGTCTCAACAAGGCGTGCCCAAAGGATCTGTTTCCTTTGCCGCGCATAGATCAGATAGTCGACTCAACCGCCGGGTGCGAAACCCTTAGCTTCCTTGACGCGTATTCCGGCTACCATCAAATCACGATGAAAGGGTCCGACCAGCTCGCTACCTCTTTCATCACCCCCTTCGGCCCCTATTGCTACGTTAAGATGCCGTTCGGCCTCAAAAACGCGGGGGCTACGTTCCAATGATGCATGCTTAAGTGTTTCGGGGACCTCATCGTGCGAACCGTTGAGGCTTACGTCGACGACATCGTGGTCAAGTCCAAGAAGGGCGACCAGCTCGTCCCCGACCTCGAACTAGCCTTCGAAAGGCTGAGAGACAAGCGTATTAAGCTCAATCCTGAAAAGTGCATTTTCGGGGTTCCGAGGGGCATGCTGTTAGGTTTCATCGTCTCTGTGCGCGGCATCGAAGCCAATCCGGAGAAGATAGCGGCCATCAGCGACATGGGGCCGATCCAAAATATAAAGGGAGTTCAGCGCGTCACGGGATGCCTGGTGGCCCTGAGCCGCTTCATCTCGCGCCTCGGCGAACGAGGGCTCCCTCTCTACCGACTCTTGAAGAAGACCGACCGCTTCGAGTGCACCGCCGAGGCCCAGGAGGCGCTTGACCAGCTCAAGGACCTCTTGACGAAAGCCCCAATCCTAGTCCCGCCAACCGACGAGGAGCCCCTAGTGCTCTACATCGCGGCGACCACCCAGGTGGTTAGCGCGGCTCTGGTGGTGGAGCGAGAGGAGGAGGGACATGCCCTCAAGGAGCAGTGCCCGGTATACTTCGTCAGCGAAGTCTTGTCCGAGTCCAAGGCACGCTACCCGTAGATCCAGAAGCTCATCTACGCCATCCTCATCACGAAGAGGAAGCTGCACCACTACTTCACCTCCCACCCGGTGATGGTCGTTTCGTCGTTCCCCCTCGGCGAAGTGATCCGAAACCAGAATGCCACGGGACGGATTGCGAAGTGGGTGCTCGAGCTCATGGACCAGGGCATCACCTATGCCCCCGCACCACCATCAAATCCCAAGTACTCGCCAATTTTGTAGCAGAATGGACGGAGATCCAGACACCATCGGCGCCGGAGAAGCAGGAGTACTGGACGATGTACTTTGATAGATCATTGATGAAGGCTCGCGCCGAAGTGGGTCTCATCTTCGTCTCACTCTCGGTGTGCGCATGAGGTACATGATCCGCCTCCACTTTCCTGCATCTAATAATGTTGCCGAGTACGAGGCCCTCCTCAACGGGCTTCGCATCGCCATCAAGCTGGGCATCCGGCGGCTGGACATCCGAGGCGACTCTCAGCTAGTCGTCGAACAAGTCATGAAGGAGTGGAGCTACCACGACCCCAAGATGGCAGCCTACTGCAACGAAGTTCGCAAGCTCGAAGACAAGTTCGATGGACTAGAGCTCAACCACGTCGCAAGGTGTTTCAATGAGGCAGCCGACGAGCTGGCAAAGGCAGCGTCCGACCGAAAGCCCGTACCCGATGGTGTTTTCATCAATGACCAGTTCAAGCCCTCAATCCATTACCAGGAGCCGTGGAGGGTTAGCGACGCGCCACCTGCCCCGGACTCGGGCCCCGACCAGGGAGAGGTTGGCAACGCACCACCTGTCCCGGGCTCGGGCGCCGACCCAGACAAGGTCGGTGACGCTTCGCCCGCCGTGGACTCGGAGGCCGACCCCACCGACCCCAAGGTCATGGAGATCGATGCAAACCCAGCAGCGGGGCCCGACCCCCCGCCTGACTAGAGAGCCCCGTACCTCGACTACCTCGTCCGCGACACGCTCCCGGCGAACAAGACGGAGGCACATAGGATTGCGCGCCGCGCCAAATCCTTCGTCACATCGACAAGGAGCTCTACAAGCAGAGCCACACCGGCATCCTCCAGCGCTGCATCCGGATCGAGCAGGGAAAGGCGCTGATTCAGAACATCCACGCCGGAGCCTGCGGCCACCACGCCGCGCCAAGAACCCTCGTTGGAAACGCCTTCCGGCAGGGCTTCTACTAGCCAACGGCGGTCGCCGATGCCACCCACGTGGTCCGCACCTGTGAAGGGTGCCGATTCTTCACGCGCCAAAGTCATCTGCCCGCACAGGCGCTCCAGACCATCCCCATCACGTGGCCCTTCGCGGTCTGGGGGCTGGACCTCATCGAGCCCTTCAAGAAAGCGTCCGGCGGCTTCACCCACCTGCTTGTCGCCGTCGATAAGTTCTCCAAGTGGATCGAGGCACGATCGGTCGCACAAATAAAGTCCAAACAGGCGGTGCAGTTCTTCACCGACATCATCCATCGCTTCGGAATCCCCAACTCCATCATCACGGACAACGGCACGCAGTTCACCAGGAAGAAATTCCTCCAGTTCTGCGACGACCACCACATCCGAGTGGACTGATCAGCCATGGCGCATCCTCGCACGAATAGGTAGGTTGAACGAGCCAACGGCATGATACTCCAGGGTCTCAAGCCGTGAATCTTCGATCGCCTCAAAAAGTTCGGCGGCCGATGGGTCGCGGAGCTCCCCGCAGTCCTGTGGAGTTTCAGGACGACCCCCAGTCGGGGAACTGGCTTCACCCCATTCTTCATGGTCTACGGATCCGAGGCAATCCTCCCCACCGACCTGGAGTACGGATCGCCGAGGATCAAGGCGTATGACGAACAAGGGAACCAAGCATCACTCGAAGACGCACAAGATCAGCTCGATGAAGCACGCGATGTGGCCCTGCTGCACTCGGCCAAGTACCAGCAGGCCTTACGACGCTACCACAGCCGCAAGGGGTAAGGCCGAGCCTTCAACGTCGGTGACCTAGTGCTCCACCTCATCCAGGACAACAGGGGTCAGCACAAGCTGACCCCTCCGTGGGAAGGTCCCTTCATCGTCGCGCAAGTACTGAGGCCAGGCACGTACAAGCTGGCGACCCCTGACGGACATATCTTTAGCAACGCTTGGAACATAGAACAGCTAAGACACTTCTACCCTTAGTTTTTTGTTTCCAAGTTTTGTACATAAACACCTCTGTAAACTGTCAACTTAACGGAAAAGGAATTTTGAGTCGATTTCGTTCAAGTTTCATATCGAACTCAGGGATATCCGACCCTGGCTCTGCCTCAGGGCCACATATCCCTCGGGGGCTACCAGGGGCTCCGGCCCAAGTCACTTGACATCTTCTCAAAACACTTCCTCTTTCTGAGCCGACCCTCTCCCTAAAGTTTTGGGCATGAAAAGGAGAGAGTGCACGAATGGCATTCAGGCAAGACTGATTAGACTGCGAAAGAGCCTACGCCCCAGTGACTACGGTACCTTCACCCATCAATGCTCACTGACATGCCCAACCCGCGCTCTAAACTTTCTAAATCCAAAAAACAAGGAAGAGGATCGAAACTTCTTTCGACAATTTATAGAAAAGGCCTCTGTGGCCATCACAAAGACAAGTTCAAAATCAAACTAACGTATTTACATCTGGGGCACCTAAGCCCGATACAGCTAACTCGTCCTAGGGTCTTTGGACAGCTTCATCCTCCAGAAGCTTCGCCAAGGCCTCCGCTGGGTTGAGCATAGACGCGTCGATCTCGTCTAGCTCGGCCTCGGAGTAGCCAGCGGCGTAGCCCCCGCTCATCCCGACGAAGTTGATGCTGGAGTAGTGGGAACCGAAGACACCGAAGGCCCGCCTCACGCTGACGCGGAGCGCCTCCAGGGCGATCTTGCGGGCCCGCCGGTACGTCCCAAGGACGCGAGTCGCTAGCGAGCTCGTCCCCTCACCCTGGACCACGCCGAGGCCGTCGCAGACGACGCGAACAGCGTACTGCAGGTTGCCGTGCTCGGCGCGCTCTCCGTCGAGGACCTCCCTCAGCCGGGCGATTTTGTCTGTAAAGCACGTCCGCAGAAGTCCAAGTCAGAGACCATAATGAAGCAGTAGAAAACCAAGGAACGAAAAGAGCCTTACCCTCGGTCCGAGCCTTCAGCTCACGCTCCCGATCGAGCCCCTGGGCCACGGTGGTCTGAAGCCCCTGCACCTGGGCATGGAGCTGGCTGACCTCCACTCCAAGCTCGGCCGCCACCTTCTCGGCCTCGTTCTTCCGGGCCGCCTCGAAGTCCCACTCCTGCCAGGCCTTCTGCAGCTCGCGCCAAATGCGCTCGACGGTTTTCTGAACGGCTTCATGCTCCCCCTTCAGTCGTGCGAGCTCCTCGGCATCAAGGCGGGCCTTGTCAGCAGTGGCCTGAAACTCCTCGCGGTCGAGGCGAGCTTTCTCGACGACGGCCTGGAACTTGTCCTCCGCCCGCCGCGCGTCCTCCCGCGCCGCCTGCTCGCGCCTTCGCAGGTCGTTGATGACTTGCTGGGCGGTGGCAACCTGTGCGGTCAGCTCCCCAGGCAGCTGCTTCTCCATAGAGAAGCGCGCCCAGAGCTCCCGCTCATTCTGAAGGAAATCGGACTTCCCCCAGCTGCACTCCTGGAGGACCTACAGAACGATATACACTTAGTAACAGAGTGATGGGAGAAAAATAAACGCCAGGAAGAATGTCATACCTGGCTACCAGGAACGACGACACCGTCCAGCTCCCCCATCGCCGAGGACAGGGTAGCGCGGACGTTTGCAAGTCCGCCCTGCACCGCCCGCCACTTGCCCCACTCCTTGGCGTCATCCAGTGTGAAGAGGGACCTCCAGTGCAGGGTAGCCCCACTCCACGCCTTGGGAATGGGACTGACCGAGGCAAGGGTAGAGGCCACTTCAGCCGCCCCCGGTGCCGCCGGCCTCGCCGACGGTCCCGGCACGCGCGCCGCCGTCCTTGTTGAGGTCGTCGTGGACGTCGTCGATGCCAACACGCGTCCCGATCCGTCCACCGCCGCCACTGTCTCCGTCGCGGCTGCTGGCGCGGGCGTGCCCGTCGCCGCCGCGTCTTTCGTCACGGCCACCAAGGCAGGCATCCCCGCCCCCGTCGTGGCCTCCGGAGCAGGCACCTCCGCCTCCGCCGCTGCCGCTGGCTTCGCCGCGGCTCCCCGGGCGGATCTCCCCGCCTCCGCCACCGCCGCTGCCTCCGTCGCAGCCGCCGGGGTGGGCAACCTCGCCTCCCCCGCCGCCGCTATCCCATCGTGGCCGCGGGGGCGGACTCTCTCTCCTCCGTCACCACCGCCGTCCCCGTCACGGCCGCTGGGGCAACCGCCCCCGTCTCCGCCACCACCATCGGAGCCGAACGCTCCTCCTCCGCCTCATCGTCGAGGTCTATCACCACCCCGGTCGGAGACCCCCCAGGGGTGATGCCGTGCTCCGCGGGGTCGGCCAAGGAGGCAGAGGGCGGAGCAGGGGTCAGACCCTGCCCCGTGTCCGGCTGCGACAGCACTCCATCAGGTGCCGCCGCAAGAGCCACCTCCGCGGTTGGCTCCGTGGTCTCCCCGGCGACATTGCCACCCGCTGCCGGTGGGGTCGTGGTCCGCCCCGCGGAGGTGGACGACACCCGTAGGGCCTTCTTCAGCGCCAGCGGCGGAACAAGGCCTTGAGGGGCGATGTTGCGAAACAACAAACAACATCGGCAAAAATGACTCGATGCTAGGAAAGGAAAGAGACGCGCAAGGAATTTCTACTTACACTCCCCCAGCGCAAGGATGGCGCATTGTTTCGCCTCCGAGCCTAACGCCGACCCCGGGGCATCTGTCAATGGCCGCTTGCCGCTACTCCTCTGCTCTTGGGCCGCAGGCAGAGGGACGGGGGTCAGCTCCGTCGACTCCCGAGGCGCGCTCCGCGCCGACCCCTAGGGTGCGGCCCTAGAGCTTTGCGGGGTCGGGTCCCGGGCGGGCGGCCCGCTCGTTTTGTCCCCCGCGGTCGTTTGGGAGCGCGGCTCCCGGATAACGAGCGCGCCCGACCGAGGGGTTAGAACGAACTCCTCCTCCTCTTCCTCCTCCTCATCCTCGTCCGACACAACCTGGCCTCGCCGCTGCCGCTGCAACTCCTTGGCGGCCTTCCTTTTCTTCCTTGCCATCTCCTTGTCCTTGCGCTGCTTCTGCTTCTCGGCGAGGAGACGGTTCTGCTGCCGCCGCTCGGCGTCCTCTGGCACCGGAGGGCGCAAGTTAACGACGCTAGTCATGCTGCCCTGCAAACATGAAAGCACCGAGTCAGAGCGACAAACCAAGAAACACAGAAGAGGGAAATGGAAGCGCGAGGTCCTCACCAGATCGACGAAATTCTCGTCCGGGCGCATCGGAGGGTGCCCGGGCACCGGGTAATCGGCGTCCTTGTCGTCCAGCGCCTCCCGGACCCGCTACCGGATCTCGGAGGCGGCGAGCGCACCCATCGCAACGACGGTGCCCTCGGTCGGTGCGCCGGGGGTCATCTCGGCGAGCGAGCAGACCCGGAGCATCAGCGACACCACCCTCCAAGCATGGTACGCCCCGATAACTCCGGCCCCGGTCAGCCCTTTCCCCTTCAGGTACTCGATGGCCTGAAGCAAGCCGGCGATCCGCTTCTTCTCCTTCTCCACCAGGCCGTATGACCACACCTCCAGCGCCACTTCAATGACGCGACCGGTGAACTCCGGCAAGGGGGAGTTGGGATAGTTCTTCACGTAGAACCACTGCTGATGCCACCCCTTCTGGGACACCATGGTCTTCATCGCCATGTACTCCTTGGCGTGAGTATGGCGGAGGTGGATTCCGGCGCACCCTATCGGCACGGGGATTGCCCGCTGCTAGCTTCCTCTCTTCTCGGCCTTCTGCTACAGGCTGACCGTGAAGAAATACTTCCACAGCGAGAAGTTGAGCTCGATGCCCAGGAACCCCTCGCACAGCACGACGAACGTCGCGATATGCTGGATCCCGTTAGGATTGAGGTGCTGCAGCTCGAGCCCGTAGTAGTGCAGGAGCCCGCGAAAGAAAAGGCTCAGTGGGGTTGCAAACCCCCTCTCGTGGAAGTGGGCGAACGACACGACGTAGTCGGCGGGCGGATTCGGCACCTCCTCCATCTCGGGGAACTGCCATTCGCCCCTCTCGGTCTTCTCACAGAGGAGGCCCTTTCTCGTGAGTCCGTCGGCGTGCAAGGTGTCAAAGCTTGTGCGCGCCCAGGATCCCATCGCCAAGGGGAGAAAGGCTCGACGACAGAAGGAGACGAAGGTTGCGGCGTTGGGCGGAGGAAGACGAATGGCGCACAAGAAAGCTAAGGGCGCGTGAAGAGGTGAAAAGACTTAGGGGCAGATAGCGGGCGGAACCGGCGAGGCGGACTCCCCGTCTTATAGGAAGGCGCGTGGGAAGCAAAATAGACGCCCCCGTCGCAATAAATGCGGCGCCAGGTACGCCCCATCACGCCTGCCCCTTTTTCGGAAATCAGCGTCTTCCGCCATTTCGTCTCCCGGAGAGTACGCGCACAACATCCTCCACGCTCGGCCCAAGGTACAACCTCCTCCACGTCCGGCCCGAGGCCCACCAAAAGGTAAAAAAGGGATACGGGGCTAAAAACGCCCCTACGGCCCATTATGGTCCAGGGGTCCGAAGGCTAGCCCACTATGGGTTTGACAGCCGCCCCAGGACACCCCCGAGCGAGGGGTGAGAGGAGACGGGTCCGCTAGCGGCCATCACCCGGGCGCGCGACAGCCTAGGGCGTCCCAATCTCACATTCGAGTCCGGTTCAGCATCAGAGTTCATGGTTTTTCACCGAGGAAAGGCAACGAGCCCCCGGATCTGACCGAACAGATTCGGGAACTATATGAACTGGCCGACCGGAACCTGGGGTACGCCACCAGCTTGGCCCGAGCCGGACCCCCCCCCCCCCCTCCCGAACGGGGACCGGGTGTTGGGATACGAGGTAGGCTACACTAGCGCAAAACAAAATTTTTCTACCGCGTAAACCAGGAAAACTGCTGTATAAGGATCATGGGATTACCACTCGACGCACTACTGGTGCGGAAGATGTAGATTCGTGTCGATGCAGCAAAGTGGATCAGTGTAGTCGTACGTAGTCGATCATATCGATATCCACCAGCTCCTCAGTAGCTCATCCACGTGCAGCAAGATCTCCCTCGTGCCGCGGCTCGTCATGGCTCGTCGGCGGCTCGTCCAAGTGCTGCAGGCGCAACACCTCCAAGGTATCCACACGTGCAAGGAGGAAGCGTCGCAAGCCGGACTGCTAGATCCGTGAGTTGCAACAGGCGAGGGCGTGGGAGGCGCGGCAGATGTGTTTCGCCAAAAAGGTGTAAACCCTAGGGCGCCCCACCCCTCTATTTATAGAGGTTCCTAACAGGCCTCTGGGTCCGAGGCCCATTAGTACTTCTAAACCTAATCCAACTCGGATCACATCCGAATTGGGCTTCCAGCCCCTTAAGTGTGTGACCCTATGGGTTCGAATACGTATAGACATGGCCCGAGTACTCCTACTCGGCCCAATAGTCGGTAGTGGCCTCTAGCAAGACGTGCCAACTCCTATACGCACACGAAGATCATATCAGACGAACCATCACAACATAATATACATGTTATTCCCTTTGCCTCACGATATTTGGTCTAGCTTCAAGCCGACCACTCTTTCTCGATCCTGTGATTCGGAATCCCTTTGTAGGTTAACTCCTAACTGTACGTAGCATGGCCATGCATTTTCGGATCCGATCACTCGAGGGGCCCAGAGATATCACTCTCAATCAGAGAGGGGCAAATCCCATCTTGATTGACCATGTCTCATAGCATGCTTCTTGACAAACCCAAAAGCTACCTTTATAACTACCCTGTTACGGCGTAGCGTTTGATAGCCCCTAAGTAGGTCGATCCACATCTTGAATACATGCGACAATCTCAGGTCTAAGGACAAAGCGTATATGTTGTTTAAAGAGAGAACTACTTCTCGTGTTGGGTCAGTCCTAGCACATGTCTCCACATGTGCCCACATTATTAGTTCAACATCTCCATGTCCATGACTTGTGAAACATAGTCATCAACTAATACATGTGCTAGTCTAATATTCATGTGTGTCCTCACATGAACTCCGACTAGGGACAACTTGAGAATAACCATACAAGTAAAGAGTTTCACACACAATTCACATAATTGCAAATCAATTCAAGTAGCCTTTAATGGATATTCAAGGAACACAATATAAATCATGGATACAAATGGAATATCATCATCTCTATGATTGCTTGTAGGGCATACCTCCAACAGTCTCCCACTTGCACTAGAGTTAATCTAGAAGGTACCTAATACCTATAGCTCTTACATGCGTATCATGCTTAGCCTGCGGGAGTGGTTTTGTCAACGGATCAGAAATGTTCAGATCCGTGTGTATATTGCATATCTTGATCTCACCCCGGTTAACGAAGTCTCGAATGAGATGAAATCGCCGCATTACGTGTTTGTTCTTCTAGTGATTCCTTGGCTCCTTTGCTTGCGCAATTGCCCCATTGTTATCACAGTAGAGATTATAGATGTCCATTCGGGCCGCCCGGCCCAGTCCGGCACGGGCCCGGCATGGCCCGTTCGTTTTCATGCCGGGCCTGGCCCGTCACGGTAACACCGTCGTGCCGTGCTGGGCCAGCCCACGGGCCGTGGGGGCGGCCCATGCACGGGCCTGTGAGGTCTTTTTCGTGCCGGGCCGGCCCGAAGAGCCCGTCCATTTTTATAGGTCGGGCCAGCCCACAGCCCGTATTCGAGTGTTGGCATTAAAAAATCACAGACACAATCACAATTCAAAAATTTTCAAGTTTATCAAATATTCAAAAATCAAAATAGAAGGTTAATCAAGTATTCAAGTGTTTGCATAATCACACATGACACATTCATCACATGGACACAATCACAAGTCACACATTCATCACATGGAATTATTAGAGCTGTTAACACTTGATCTGTGTGATCAAGTGTTGGCTGCCTCATTAAAAACCTTCCTAGGTAAAAACTCACCCTTGTGAGAAAACCCTAGGAAGGGAAAAAGAGTACAACCAGCTCAGTTTTATTGTTTCAATTCAACATTACAAAGAGTTTGAGACACACACACAGACTGACAGACTCACAGACATAACATATTAACATCTAATGAACAACTGGGCAACTGGCCAAGCTCCAACAGGCATTCAGCCATTCAGGCAACACCGCAACAGAAGCCAAGTCTCCAAGTCCAACAGGCAACAGGCAACAGGCTTCAGCCTTCAGCTTGCTCCTGGTCCTGGGGTAGGCCTAGAGGTGCATAAGCACAACAGGCCAACAGCATTAGTTGATTAGTGTTTGCAATTCAAAGTATTTAACAAATGAACAAGATGAGTAATGAGTTGTACTTACTGACTAGCTTGGCCTTCATCCATGTCTGGGTAGGGGCTTTTGTAAGTTTCCTCCAGTTCATTGACCTCCTTCTCAACATCATGTTGGGCCCTTGCATCTCCCAACTCCCAATCCTTGAGGCAGGTTAGTATCTCCACCGTCTCCAGCAACAACCGTCGGCGCCGTTCCTCAATCACCCTGCCAGTTAGACTAAAACAAGATTCCGAAGAAACAGTGGAAACTGGAACAGACATAACATCTTTAGCAAGTATGGACAAAATAGGATAGGATAGCTTGTGCTCATGCCACCAACTAAGTATGTTGAAGTCATCGTCATAGCAAGAAATAGTATCGCTGTCCAAGTAGGATGACAGCTCTGAAGCAGGAGATATAGGAGGTGTAGATGAAAGAACAGGAGAACCACATGTACCAGGACCACCAAAGATCTTACCCCATGCTGTTCTTTTCTTACCAGTAGCAGCTAAAGGTTGAGCGGGCCTTTGCGATCGAACTGCACCAAACTTGTTTTCATACTTGTTAAACAACTTATGTAATTGAGTTCTTACCTCAGTGAAATAAGAAGAGTAATCAACACCAACTGTCTGAGAAAGAAGTTGGAGAACATTATGAAAACCTCTCACCTTGGCTCTAGGATCCAAAATGAATGCAAAGGAATACAACAGAGGTATGTTCTACCAATACTTGAGAAACTTAAGCTTCATAGGAACAACAATATTTCTGAGCAATGGATCACAATCTTGGCCATGCAAATGGCCAGCAATCTCAATAATATGATACAACATCAAAAGGACTTGTAGGATAGTAAACACCAGATAAAGCAACAGTGGAATCATAAAAATTTTCAAGGAACAGCAAAATTTTCTCAGCAATTACCCAATGGTTTTCAGTCAGAAGTGGCTGGCCATTGTGCACATAATGAGCAGAAATAAAGACAGAAAAGACATTCTTATATGGTAGTAGATGTTTGAGCATGAGATATGTAGAATTCCATCTCACATCCATATCTAAACCAAACTTACGAGGGCGTACCCCCTTGAGAATGCAGAAGTTATAGAAAGCTGCAATGCATTGATTAGAAGAGTTCAAAAAAGAGATTGCAGTCCTAAAAGCCTCAAGATAAGCCTTGATCCTCTTCAAACCAGACTTGACTATGAGATTGATAATATGACATGCACAACGTTGATGCAAAAGACCAACAAGTGCTTTTTCAGAATCAGAATCAGAATCAAGAGGTTCAGGATCTGGACCTAGATAACCAACAAATTTGGGAATAAGTGTGGACATGGCAGAAGTATTAGCAGAAGCATTGTCAAGTGTGATAGAGAAAATTTTATCCTGTAAACCAAACTCAGAAACAACTTGTTCAATACGCTCAGCGATGTTAACACCAGAATGGGAGCAATCAATCAACCTAAGAGCAATGACTCTCTTCTCTAATTCCCAATCAGCAGAAACAAAATGTGCAACAATACTAAGGTAGTCCTCCTTGGCATTCCCTGACCAAATATCAGAAGTAAGACAAACAGAAGAAACATGAGACTTCAAAGTATCAACAAGAGAAAGACGACGCTC
Source organism: Setaria viridis (assembly GCF_005286985.2). Lineage (NCBI taxonomy): Eukaryota > Viridiplantae > Streptophyta > Magnoliopsida > Poales > Poaceae > Setaria > Setaria viridis. The sequence continues at coordinate 11,797,153 of NC_048269.2, forward strand.
GGCAAAGAACTTGGCAAGATCTCTAGAAGTGGTTTGTCTAGAAACTTTAGCAAAACGAGGGTTATGAGCACGCTGGATGTACTCCACAAATGCCTCTGTCTCACCAAAGCCTAGGGGAAGATCAAGTCTAGCAATCAACCGGCACAATTCTTTGCGAGCAAGATCGGGCTTGTATTCCCAATTAATAATTGAGCCATCAGAATGGAATTGCAGTTGCGACTGAACAAGAGAAGAATGGTTTTGTTTAGCCAAGCACATCTTCTGGTGCCGGAGCAAATGGCCAGTACCAGCACAAGACCGGCCAGTAAGAATGTGAGAACAATGATGGCACTTGGCAGCGTACCTTACCTTCTTCCCGTTGGCGCCTTCCTGGAACAACTCCTCAAAGTCATTCCAGGCAGCAGACCGCCGCTTCCCCTTGCGGACACCGGTGCCCATTGATGTAGTTGGGGTAGAAGATGGGGTAGAAGATGGGGATGAAGGTGGAATAGTACCTCCGGCACCAGCAGCATCCACATTGACGGGAGCAGCAGAGCTACCGACGAGTGGCACGGCTCCGGCAGCCACGTCGTCCTCATCGTCGCCTGGTAGAACAGAATAAGAAGAGGAATAGGAAGACAGGAACAAGAAGAGGATCAGGAAGACAGGAACAAGAAGATGATCAGGAGAACAAGAACAAGAAGAGGATCAGCAAGATGTTACCTGGCAGGCCACAGGCCCTTAGGTCGCCGTTGATGGTGTAGTTCTCATCCATCACGACGACCTCCTGGGGCAAGCGGCAGCCGGGGGCCGGGGCGTCCCTCAGGTCTCACTGTCTCAGGCCTCAACCGCTCCGTCACTCAACGGCGCGCGGCACCCGACGGGGCGACAGATACCTGCGACGCCGGAGCCCGGAGCAGGAGAAGAAGACAGTTACCTGCAAGAAGAGGATCAGGACAACAAGAACACGATCAGGAGGATCTACATCAGGAGAACAAGAAATGGATCAGGGGGATCTACTCATGTACATACCTGCGACGCCTCAGCGGCTCAGCCCGGGCTGGAGAGGACGACAGGAACAAGATCAAGAGAACAAGAAGACAGTTACCTGCAAGAAGAGGATCAGGACAACAAGAACACGATCAGGAGGATCTACATCAGGAGAACAAGAAATGGATCAGGGGGATCTACTCATGTACATACCTGCGACGCCTCAGCGGCTCAGCCCGGGCTGGAGAGGACGACAGGAACAAGATTAGGAGAACAAGAAGAGGATCAGGAGCATCTAGATCTAAGGATTCGGAGGATCTAGATCTAAGGATCAGGAGGATCTAGATGTAGATCCAGATCCAGGGAGGCGGGACGGGAGGAGTAAAGGAGCGGGGAACGGAGGAGTCGAGGCGAGGAGGCGGTGCGCCGGTGCCGGTGGCAAGCCGGCAAGGCAGAAGGCACCAGGGAGGCAGTCAGCGAGGCAGGCAGGCGCCAGGCGGTCAGGAGGTGAGCCGGGAGCCGGGAGGCGGGAGCGGAGGACGGGAGGAGTCGAGGCGAGGAGGCGGCGCGCCGGTCGCCGTTGGCCGTCGCCGACTCGCCGGGACAGGAGGAGCTGAGGAGGCGAGGAGCCTGGAGCGCAGGCGCACAGCGGAGGAGACGAGGAGGCGAGGAGGCAGCGGGCGGAGGGGGGAGAATGGGGGTAGGGTTTGCGAAGGGGGTGCGTCGCCGGCCGCGAGGGCTTATATATGCCCCCCCTCCCGACCGTTGCTGGGCCGGCCTGCTGGGCCGCTGCTCGTTTGACGGGCCGGCAACGGGCCGGAAATCATTTTCGTGCTGGGCCGTGCCGCCCGTCGGGCCGAGGAAACGGCCCACGCCCGGCACGATGATGCGGGCCAAGCTAGCCCGAGTCCGAAGAATTACGGGCCGGACCGGTTAGGTACGGGCTAAAAATACGTGCTCCGTGCCGGGCTCTCGGGCTGCGGGCTGCATGGCCAGATATAGTAGAGATTCAATGGGCTGGACGCATTCGGGAACACACCAAGCTTGTCGTTGTCAAGATCGGCGGATCAAGACTTAGACTAGTAAATTTCTTTTATGCGCGTAAAGCCTCAGGTGGTTGCGTGGGAGACACGGGTTTAGACTGGTTCGGGCAAGGGAAGCCCTACGTCCAGTATCGAAGCTGTTCGCGTTGCCCACGCGGGGTTCTGTAGTAGGGGGTTATAGATCGATGAGAGAGGGACTGGTCCCAAGTCTCTTTTGTGCTTATGCTCTCCGGGAGAGTCGTTGTGTGCTGTGGCTTGTGGGAGAAGAAGCCGATCCCCCCCTCCGGCCCTGGATTCCTCCTTTTATATCGCAAGGGGGGTGGCCGGAGTTACAGTTGGGATTGGGTGAAGAGGATTGTAAAGAGTAAAGCGTAGAATGGTAAAAAATACGGCAGGAAGGAGGAGCAAGTTCCTAGGCGCCCGACGCCTCTGTCGGCCCCTGGCGAACGCCGGCGTGCATGCCGGAAGGGGAGGCCGCCGTGTGCCAACTGTTGTTGCTCCCTACAGATAGCTCCTTCGATACCCGTAGGCGTCGGGTCATGATGAGGGCGTTCCGTCGTTATTCTGGTGTCTGTTGGGGAGGACGGTGGATGCTATTGTTCAGACGATGGCTCCTGGAGAGAGGGCGTCACATCCTTGCTGTGCGGGGCCCGAGGGCACGCAGGGCCCGAGGACAGGCCGGTCTCTCCTTCGCTCCGGCCGGCGCAGGCCATGAGTACCCTGCGGCGAATGGGAGTCAGCCACCGGCACTGTAGCCTGTACAGTGTGGTCGTGCACGGGTACTTGTGACAGGTTGCGTGAGGAGCGCGGTCATCCCTTCCCTCCGCCAGGCCTGCGGCGCATTTATGGCGAGGCCGACGGGGGGACCCACAGGATTTTGTCTGTCTCATCCATCTGGACCGTATCCGAGGGGGATGCCTGCCCCGGGGGCCTCAGCGCGCCCGACCCCTTCGCTTGGGGTCGGACGAGGCAGAACTTTGTGACGAGGGGTCGGGCGCCCCCGACCCCGGGGCCGCAGTCGGGCGAGGCGGAAACTTTGTGGAGGGGGGTCGGACGTTCCCGATCCTAGCGTCTTGGTCGGGCGAGGCGGAGCTTTGATCACGTCTAGGTGGGCCCGGGCCTCCGTGTCTGCTTCCTTAAGTGGTGTCTTAGGGGATCGTTAATATTTCCCCCCAACAAAGCTCAATGAGGAAATTCCTTATCCAAACACGAGCACGGCTTCCAAAGCCGCGATGTACTCGGATTCTGTCGTAGAATCGGCCACCGTCTCCTGCTTAGAACTCTTCCAACTAACAGCACCACCATTTAGCGTGAACACAAATCCTGATTGTGACTTTGAATCATCTCTGTCGATTTGGAAACTAGCATCAGTGTAACTTGTTACAACGAGCTCCTCCTCACCTCCATAGACGAGGAACATATCTTTAGTCTTTCTCAAGTACTTAAGAATGTTTTTCGCTGCTGTCCAGTGACTCTCACCTGGATCAGACTGGTATCTGCTTGTCATACTTAGCGCATATGAAACATCTGGGCGAGTACTTATCATTGCATACATGATAAATCCAATAGCCGAGGCATATGGCACTCTACTCATGCAATCCCGCTCATCAGCAGTCAAAGAACACTGAGTCTTGCTGAGATGTATGCCATGTGATATAGGCAAGAACCCTTTCTTTGCCTCTTCCATGCTGAACCGCTTCAACACTTTGTCAATGTAAGTATCTTGGCTTAATCCTATAAGCCTTCTCGATCTATCTCTATAGATCTTAATGCCCAGAATATATGCCGCTTCCCCTAAGACCTTCATCGAAAAACTATTTTTCAGTGAAGTCTTTACGGACTCAAGCATAGGAATGTTATTTCCAATCAGCAATATATCATCCACATATAAGATTAGAAATACTACAGAGCTCCCACTAACCTTCTTCTAAACACAAGACTCTTGTTCGTTCTTGGTGAAGTCAAATCCTTTGACCACTTCATCAAAACGAATGTTCCAACTCCTAAATGCTTGCTTCAATCCATAAATAGATCTTTGAAGCTTGCATACCTTTCCAGCATTTTTCGGATCGACAAAACCCTCAGGTTGTATCATATACACGTCCTCAGCTAGGTTTCCATTCAGGAAAGCTATCTTGATATCCATCTGTCATATCTCATAATCGAAATATGCAGCTATAGCTAGAATAATCCGAATTGACTTCAACATCACTACGGGCGAGAAAGTCTCGTCGTAGTCAACTCCTTGAACTTGTTGAAAACCTTTTGCGACAAGTCGTGCTTTATAGATGTGAACATTTCCATCCATGTCCTTTTTCTTCTTATAGATCCACTTGCACTCTATGGCTTTAACACCATCAGGCGGGTCAACCAAGTTCCAAACTTAATTCTCTCCCATGGACTCTATTTTGGATTGCATGGCACTCTGCCATTTTTCGGAGTCTGGGTCCATCATTGCTTATGCATATGTTGCAGGCTCATCATTGTCCAACAATAATATTTCCCGCATTTCGCGGAGCCTTTCCGACCTTCGTGGTTATGGCGGTGCTTCTCTTGCCATGGGTATCTCAACTTGTTCTGCTATGTTAGCATCACTCATTGATTCTTGCCCGATCGGCTCATCTTGAACTTCTTCAAGATGCAATGTCTTTCCACTCTTTTCTCCTTTGAGAAACTTTTTCTCTAGGAAAACCCCATTCCGAGCGACAAACACTTTGCCCTCTGACCGGTTGTAGAAATAATATCCCAAAGTTTCCTTTGGATATCCCACGAAAATGCACTTATCCGACTTGGGTGTGATCTTGTCTGACTGAAGTCACTTGACAAATACTTCACATCCCCAAATCTTTAGAAAAGACAAACTGGGAACCTTTCCAGTCCACATCTCATATGGTGTCTTAACTACGGATTTAGATGGTACCCGATTAAGTGTGAAAGCTGCTGTTTCTAGAGCATATCCCCAAAATGACAGCGGTAGGTTTGACTGGCTCATCATTGATCAAACCATGTCTAACAAAGTTCGATTACGTCGCTCGGATACACCATTTCTTTGAGGTGTTCCAGGCGATGTAAGTTGTGGAACAATTCCGCAACTCTTTAGATGATTGCTAAACTCGTGGCTCAAATATTCGCCTCCACGATCAGATTGTAAGGTCTTAATTTTCTTGCCACACTGATTTTCAACTTCATTCTGAAATTCCTTAAACTTTTCAAAGGTTTCAGACTTGTGCCTCATCAAGTAGACATAGCCATATCTACTAAAATCATCAGTGAAAGTTATGAAGTATTGGAATCCTCTCTAGCCGTCGTGCTCATTGGTCCGCATACATCACTATGTACGAGTTCCAACAAGTCTACTGCTCTCTCAGAAATCCTATGAAAGGCGTCTTGGTCATCTTGCCTAGCAAGCAAGCCTCACATGTCTCGTATGATTCAAAATCAAATGAAGTTAGAATTCCATCAGAATGGAGCTTCTTCATGTGCTTTTCACTTATATGACCCAAACGACAATGCCACAAATAGGTAGGACTCAAATTATTAGGCCGAGACCTTTTAGCACTTACGTTACAGACAGGTGAACCATCAAGATTTAAAACAAATAATCCATTCACAATGGGTGCAAAAGCCATAAACATATCATTCTTAGAGATCACACAACCATTGTTTTCACTCGCAAATGAATAACCATCCTTCATCAAGCATGAAGGAGACAAAATGTTTCGACTTAAACTAGGAACGAAATAACAATTATTCAACTCAATAATAAATCCTGACGGGAGGTGGAGTTGCATCGTCCCGACGGTCAACGCAGCAACTCTTGCATTATTGCCCACGCGGAAATCAACTTCTGCTCTTTCCACGCTTCTACTTCTTATCATTCCCTCCATCAAAATGCAAATATGAGCAACCGATCCGGTATCAAATACCCAAGAATTAATAATTGTATCAGCGAGAAAAATGTTGTCTATAACATTAATAACAAGCGTACCTGAAGTAGAAGTACTCTTACTTCCGCCATTATTCAACGAAGCTAGGTACTGCTTGCAGTTTCTCTTCCAGTGACCAGGTTCGTGACAATAAAAGCACTCTTTATCTGGAGCTGGTCCAGCTTTAGCCTTGGGCGCTGGGTTTGGCTTGGACACTCCAGCCTTACCCTTCTTCTTCCAAGAATTGCCCTTCTTCTTGAAGGTAGGCTTGTTTTGTACAGCCATCACATGGCTTGTACTAACGCTTTTCTTAATGTCTACCTCTGCTGTCTTGAGCATACCACACAGTTCATTCAGACCCTTCTCCGTCCCATGCATATGGTAGTTCGAGATGAAGTTCCCATAGCTAGGCGGAAGAGATGAAAGAATGAAGTCAGTGCCCAACTCTTTGCCCATTGGGAAGCCCAGCTTCTCCAATCGCTGAGTGTAACCAACCATCTTGATTGCATGTGGTTCTACTGCTGCGCCTTCAGCTAGCTTGCACTCCAGAAAGGCTTTGGACACATTGAACCTTTCAGTCCTAGCCTGTGTCTTGAACATGTCCTTGAGCGCCACGATCATATCGTTTGCCTCATGATTTGTTTCGAACTGCATCTGCAGCTCGGATTCCATGCAAGTAAGCATAAGGCAGCTTACCTCAAGATTAGCATCAAATGCCTTCTTATAAGTAGCCTTAACGGCAGCAGATGCATCATCAGCAGATACTGGTGGTAGTGGGGTGTCTAGAACATCTTCCTTTTTATCGGCCCTGAGAATAATTCTCAGGTTACGGATCTAATTCGAGTAGTTTGTTCCATTCAACTTGTCCTTCTCAAGGACGGAACGCAAAGCAAACGGTGTGGTGTTGCTAGGTGCCATTTAACCTACAATAAAAGTAATGCAAAATACACTAAGACAAACGTATCCATGATAGAGCAAATCACATTAAACTATTTTAACAGAATCTACTCCCACTAAAATCAATATCCCTCTATTGATACTTAGTGATTCAGGATCCACAACTAACAAGTCTACTAGTGAGCTTTAGCATCACCGCTAGCAAACAAGGTAGATCGGTAGGCAACTTTTGCTAATCATATCATATATGACTCCTGTTGTTGGGTGACATCTCCATGTCTCGGCGCCGAACCTTTATGCCCCAAGGTCCTTAACCGTTAAGATAACCTTGTTAAGCAAACCAACCCTTATGCGTGTAAGTGTCCGACACAAACCCGTCTAATCAAGGAAAACTAGTGGCACCCTAATTTCATAGACCCACCACTAATTGTACAAGACATGGGACGAGCAAGTTTAGTTGGGAGGGCATACTAACTTAAACTTTGTGAGGGATCGTTCTACTTCTAACATCACAGCATGTAGAAAGTAAAACATAAACAGAATAGCATTCACACAGTTGCGACACAGTATGACCCATTTTCATATGGTGATCTCCATCTTCATAGAACCTGTTCACCATGGTGATCTCCATCTCCATGTTCCATGTGCGCCATCCTCCTGGTGATGAGTCCTCCAAGAACTAGAACATGCTATTACGCCTAATAGCTAGTAAAGAAGCTAGTAATGAAGATTACATAGTTGCTTGGATCATCACAGATTGGTACGCAGACCATTAAATACATTAAGGTGACAACACATAGGCTCCTGCCGTGTTGCCGTACGCGTGACACGCAGGTCATGAATGAGTTACACACATGTATCACATACACAAAGGGGCCATACTGATCACAAGATACATACATCCTGCAAAACAGAGTTAAGCGTCCTAACGTTCCAAACTTCGGAGGCCCGAAACTCCATCTTCCAAGCCGAATTTGGGAAATCTAATTTCGCCGAAAACGGCAAATCCGTTGAATTTCATGTGTAACTTTTTCTGTAGATCAATTTTCATATAAAATTCGCCCCGATCCGAGATCGTGCCGAAAAGTTACGGCTGATTTACCGAAGCATACGCACACGGTAAAATCCCGACCCCGGTAGTAGATCACATCTACTATTGCACATCTCATGCGCCTGACGTATGAACCTGGATTTCGATTCGACCAATCACATTGATCTTCGCTCACTGCAACTGGAATTACGTGTATCACTTAACTCCGATGGCGGAAACCGATCGGTAGGAGTATGTCGTTACACTACCATTGCAGCAAGAACACGAAACCAGGACATAGATCAAATTGAAAACTCGCATATCTCCATATGCACACATCCCGAATCCAAAACTAAATAGCTACGGCTCTGATACCACTGTTGGGATACGAGGTAGGCTACACTAGCGTAAAAAAAAAATTCTACCACGTAAACCAGGAAAACTGCCGTATAAGGATCATGGGATTACCACTCGACGCACTACTGGTGCGGAAGATGTAGATTCGCGTCGATGCAGCGAAGTGGATCAGCGTAGTCTTACGTAGTCGATCACGTCGACATCCACTAGCTCCTCAGCAGCTCGTCCACGTGCAGCAAGATCTCCCTCGTGCCGCGGCTCGTCGGCGGCTCGTCGTGGCTCGTCGGCGGCTCGTCGTGGCTCGTCGGCGGCTCGTCCAAGTGCTGCAGGCGCAACACCTCCAAGGTATCCACACGTGCAGGGAGGAAGCGTCGCAAGCCGGACTGCTAGATCCGCGAGTTGCAACAGGCGTGGGCGTGGGAGGCGCGGCAGATGTGTTTCGCCAAAAAGGTGTAAACCCTAGGGTGCCCCACCCCTCTATTTATAGAGGTTCCTAACAGGCCTCTGGGTCCGAGGCCCATTAGTACTTCTAAACCTAATCCAACTCGGATCACATCCGAATTGGGCTTCCAGCCCCTTAAGTGTGTGACCCTATGGGTTCGAATACGTATAGACATGGCCCGAGTACTCCTACTCGGCCCAATAGTCGGTAGTGGCCTCTAGCAAGACGTGCCAACTCCTATACGCAGACAAAGATCATATCAGACGAACCATCACAACATAATATTCATGTTATTCCCTTTGTCTCATGATATTTGGTCTAGCTTCAAGCCGACCACTCTTTCTCGATCCTGTGATTCGAAACCCCTTTGTAGGTTAACTCTTAACCGTACGTAGCATGGCCATGCATTTTTGGATCCGATCACTCGAGGGGCCCAGAGATATCACTCTCAATCAGAGAGGGGCAAATCCCATCTTGATTGACCATGTCTCATAGCATGCTTCTTGACAAACCCAAAAGCTACCTTTATAACTACCCTGTTACGGCGTAGCGTTTGATAGCCCCTAAGTAGGTCGATCCACATCTTGAATACATGCGACAATCTCAGGTCTAAGGACAAAGCGTATATGTTGTTTAAAGAGAGAACTACTTCTCGTGTTGGGTCAGTCCTAGCACATGTCTCCACATGTGCCCACATTATTAGTTCAACATCTCCATGTCCATGACTTGTGAAACATAGTCATCAACTAATACATGTGCTAGTCTAATATTCATGTGTGTCCTCACATGAACTCCGACTAGGGACAACTTGAGAATAACCATACAAGTAAAGAGTTTCACACACAATTCACATAATTGCAAATCAATTCAAGTAGCCTTTAATGGATATTCAAGGAACACAATATAAATCATGGATACAAATGGAATATCATCATCTCTATGATTGCTTGTAGGGCATACCTCCAACATCGGGACCCCCCTCGAATCAACCCGTCAGTAGCTCAATAAGCACCACGGTTCATCCGGTGAGGATAGCGTGGCACAGCTCACCCCCTCCGTCTCAGCGAACGGACGCTTCAGGGGTAATGTACAAAAGTCGACCTAGCCTCCCGACCGGTCCCCTGCAACGCGCGGGGGCTCGGGGGCTAGCCTCGCAACAAATGACCACGCGGATGGTCACGACTTGAGGCTCTCAGACAGAAGGGAACAACAAGAAATCCTCCCGCGTCGAGTCACCCACAGGACGCTTCACCTGATCAACCTCCTCGGCCAAGCCGCACAAACAACACTTCTCGTCCCTAATTAACTGCAGCTTGCACGATGAATAAGGATCTCCGACGAACGGCGATAGCAGCCTCTGGAGGAGCGTCCCCGCTCCACCATAGGCTCAGGGGCTACTGTTGGGGGGAAATATTAACGACCTCCTAAAGCCCATGAAAATAACAATCATAGAGGCTCAGGCCCACCTAAGGTAATAAAGACTGCCGTCGGCCCAACACAGGAGGCGAGAGCCCCGCTCCGCCTCGCCCGACCCGGTGCCCCGGGGTCGGATGCCCCCGACCCCTTGATGACCAGACTCCACCTCGCCCGACCCACGGGCCTAGGGTCGGGAGCGCCCGACCCCCGCCACAAGACTCCACCTCGCCCGACCCCCCGCCGCAAGACTCCGCCTCGCCCGACCCAGGGCGCAGGGGGTCGGACTCATCCGGGCCCACAAGACAAATGCCCGCCGCGGGTGCAGACTGGAAGATCAGGGTGCGGATCTCGTGGGTTCCCTGTTGACCTCGCCATAAATGCGCCGTGGCTCTGGCGCGCAGAAAGGCGCTCGCACCCCCGACGCGACCCGTCGCAAGTACCCATGCACGACCGCACAGCACGGGCTACAGTGGTCGCGGCTCTCCCCAATTCGCTGCAGGGCACTCATGGCCTGCGCCGCCCAGCATAGGAGGAAGCCCCACCCATTCTCGCGCCCCGCGCATCCGGCGAAAGAGACGTGACGTCCGCGTCCCACGGGCCATCAGCAAGACAACAGGACCAGCCGCCACGGGCACAGATGCCACGACCAAACATCATCATCATGCCTGGCGGCAACGGCGACCAGGGAGATCGTCGACAGGATCCGAAGGTAGCCGCCCTTTTCCAGCGGACGCGCTGACAGGAGCCGAAGGCCAGAGAGGGGGGCGGCGGCCCTGGAACTTGGTGCTTCCCCTTGTATTATTTTGTTCTTGAATTAGCTTATCTCTTTTACTTCTCCTCACACCCGGTCTCACCTGTAACCCCGGTGGCCTCCTTGCGCTATAAAAGGAGAACCGGGGGCCCTAAGACGGGGGACTCTCTCAAGCCAACAGAACACACTCACACTCTCCTTTAGAGCATCAGTGCACACCCAAGAGACTTGGGACCAGCTCCCTCTCTCGCCCTCCTGTAACCCCTATTACAGACCCCGCATGGGCAACACGAGCAGCTCCCGATACTGGATGTAGGGCTCTTCCTTGCCCGAACCAGTCTAAACCCCGTGTCTCCCACGCCACCATCCGAAGCCTTACGCGCATAAAAGAAATTTACTAGTCTTAGTCTTGATCCGCTAATCTCGACAACGATAGGTAGCACCGCCAAAGGCCTTGGTATAGGCTATCCGATCATATGGGTAAAGTGTACAAACTCTGCAGAGGTATGAATCTATTCGAATAATCAAGGTTGTCGGTCATGAATCCACGTGGTTAAAGCTCTCTCTGATTAGTTTCACTTTTTCTAAAGGAATAGAATGTAGGAAAATGGATGCCTTAAAGAGGACCCTGACGGTCGCTGCAAGTAAAACTTGGGAACTGGTAGGGGCGGTCCGCACAGTAGAGTCTTGAGGTCCGGATTCCTCCTTCAGGGCTAAAACAACAAATATACCTAAAAACTTATTTTCTTTCAAAAACATTCCACACATTGTAACACTTTGCATAAAACCCGCAAATAAACCCTAGCACTCCCCTTGAACTCCCTTGCATATCATTAAGTTGCAACGTTAAGATAATTGCTGAGTACTTCCAGCAAAAATACTCAACCTTACTTGTTTTGGCAGATCTACTAGGGGCTCAGTGTACCATCTGTGATTGCAGCTTGTTTATTTCTTAAAAAGGTGAGTTAGCACCACTTTAATACCCTCAATTTCTATTCCCTTCTTACTAATTATTCCAATTAATGCTAGTGCTAGTTACGGATCCAGGGAATGGCACTAAGATATGTTAAGTGTGGACGAATGAGGGATCGTCCCACAGAATGGAGTCTTTCCGAGTTTAGAAAAGTTAGAGTATGTTAATTGAGCTCTTTCGTTAAAAAGATAATAGCGTTACTACATGTAACTAGCTCATAAGGTCCGTTTATCATAAACATCAATTCTAGTTAACAATGCTATTAATCTACGATTACTAATCATGCATATTAAGTGCACAATTTTCTTTAAAATGACGAGTAATTTTAAAAAAGAATAAAATATCATTGGATTTATCTTCTCTGTTAATTCTTAACTCATATTTCAAGACGGCCTCCTATTTCTTTAAAATGACAAGCAATTAATTTAAATATAGTCCAAATAAAAAAATGTGATCACAACAAACTGGCATGACGTTTTAGTTTTATTTGAATATTTAATTTAAATAATAGTTCTAAATCACACGAAATGGCTTCCTAGGGCCCTTCTAACTCAAATGAATTCATAATATTGCTAAATTTTGTCAAAAAATATAAGGAAGGGTGAAGAACAAATCGGGATAGGGAAAAAAAAAACCAGGGAGACAACAGCATGGGTACTTTGCTGGCTCCCTCTGTTCTCCCCTTCCTCGAGGCGCCAGATCTGACATCCCACCCAAGCTCGCCTTCGCTGCCGCGCTTCCTAGATCCCGATCTCCCCATGACTCCTCCCATCCGCTGACGCCACCACCGCAACCGCCACCGCCGCCGCCGCGATGGCGTCGCGCCCGCCCCTCCGCACCACCTCCGTCGCCTCCGTCTCCTCCTCCACCGACTCCCCCACCTTCGCCGGGCCTCCCGGCGGCGTCCCGCAGTCCATCACCGCGCTCCTCAACAACCCGCTTCCCTCCGCCGCCGCCTCATCCTACTCCTGGCTACCCTGGCCGCCCCCAACCATCGCTCTCCCCGAGGCGGCTCCCACGCCACCGTCGCACCCCTGCGAGGTCACCCGCGCCGACTTCGCGCCCTACCTCGCCGCCGTCTCCGACCCCTATGCTCGCTTCGCTGACATTCGCCTCCACGCCACCGCCGAGCTCGCCGCCTCCTCGGACGCTGAGGGTGCCCCTGCTGCCTCCTCCGGCCTTGCCGCCTGCCTCCGCGAGGTGCCCGCGCTCTTCTTCAAGGAGGACTTCGCGCTCGAGGACGGACCCACGTTCCAGGCCGCCTGCCCGCTCGACGACGACGGGCTGCAGGAGCGCCTCGGCCAGCACCTCGATGTCGTCGAGGCGCACCTCGTGCGGGAGATCGCGCTCCGGTCCGAGTCCTTCTACGAGGCGCAGGGCCGGTTGCGGGGGCTCGACGGGGAGATTGTTACTGCAGTAGGGAGGATCCGCGAGCTCAGGGAAGTGGTGCGGGTGCTCACGGGGGACCTCGTCGGGTCAGCAAGGCAGGTGCAGGAGCTCAATGCCACGCGGGGCAACCTTGTGGCACTGCAGCAGAAGCTTACTGTCATCCTCTACGTCAGCCAGGCACTTGCTGCACTCAAGTTGGTAAGTTTATTTACCAGGAAATGTTTTCTTGCCTTGCATCTCGCTCATTGATCAGTAATGTAGCTGTCTGGAATGGTTGGGGTCATCTTATATTCCTATGTCAATTGCAAATGTGAAACGACAAATGTAGCTTGACATGCAAATACAATACGGTAACCCGTTTGAGTGTTATATGAGAAAAATGTGGAGATGAAATAAACTGTTATTGATGGAGATGGACCATTGTGACACTTCCCAACTGATAAAGAAATGGAAAGAATAATTCCATTCCATCAGTTGTTGTTGCTTATTGAAAGGTTATGATGGTTCTGTTTTGTGGGAGTTGATCTTGCGCATATGCTAAGTTATAAGCCCAAGATTTGGGGTTTGTTGAATTATTAATACAAAGGGGCCTAAACGAGTAAACGTCAAGGCTGTTTGCATGGCCACCATGAAACACTGTAAGTAGCGGCCGACACGTGGGATTCCTGACACTGCTGCAAAAAAGGCGTTATATCTTGCTAGTGAACTGAACATCATCATTTTCATCCATGATTCTATGTCAGCCAGATCACCTGTATGTGAATGAGATATTATATATATTTTCTGTTGGCAGTCCCATCATTCATGGCCATAATTGTTTAGACTTGGGGTGACTGCAAGGGAAGTTGTACTAAATCTTGCAACTGCTGCGACAAACCTATTTCAAATTTTTCATTGGGTAGTGCATTTTTCTCTGCTTGCATTCATTAATCTTGTTGCACATTTGCAGCTTGTTGCAGCAGCAGATTGTGCTGGTGCCCTTGATGTCATCGATGACTTGCAAAATTTACTAGTAAGTTACTGAACTTTTTAGCTTGATCTGATTCGATGCACTATTGATACATCAACTGGATTTTCAATGAGACAATGAATCAAATTACCAGATTATTTTGATTTCCATATGCCTAAAAAATCAGTTCTTTTACTGCAGCTACCTTTAGAAATATGCTAAGTATGCCACTTATATACTATGACATTCCATAAACATTTCTTCTTATCAATCAGGATACTGATGAACTTGCTGGGCTTTACTGCTTTCGCCATATTCGGGATCAGCTGGGAACATCACTAGATTCAGTGAACAGGTGTGCTCTGATGAAGTATCATATATTCAAATACTCAACAGGATGCACACTTTTAACATAGAGACTAGATCTTTAGATTGCATGAATGTTGGCAAGCTACTGCTAACATGGTTTGCTTTGAGCCTTCAACATACATTGTGAATTCTGATTTAGAAGTTAAGAATAATGTCTAAGCTATGTAGATAAACTGACTTGTTTTAGAAAGAGCAAATAAGTATTACTTTTTTTTGCATTTTATTCCAATGTGAAAAAAATGTACCCCATCCTTTCCTACTGTCGTGATTTATTTGGGTGATTTTTTTATGTTGGACCATTAAATAGACTTAGCATTGTTAATATTATCAGTTCACTGCTGTTTAACTTGGTAATATTCATCCTTGTAGCATTCTTTCAGCAGAATTCGTGCACGCTGCTGTTCCTGATGGAAAAGCTGTAGATGCTATGATTTCATCAAATGTAAAAAGAAAGGCTTCCAGCCCATTGAATGGGACAGAACATGAGGTGTGTGCATTTTGAATCTTGCATTTTTATATAGCTCTTAATTGGCCTAAGGCTGCCTGTTTTTAGTGGAATGCAGATGTACTGATATCTTGTATTTGCCACAATAATTTGTACCAATATGCATTCTGTACCTTCGACACCTCTTTTCAAAACAAAGGATTCATGCTGTATCATGTTTTGACTGTCCCATGACGTTTGTAAAAAAAAGGAAACTGGATTAACCAAAAATGAATCAAGGGGAGTAATGATGCTGCCAAATTAGAAATTGGGCTAACAAAAATCTTTCTTGCAAGTAGTTTTAATCTTTTCCAAATTTTGCAATGATCTCTCAATAATTGTTTTTATTAAAAATAATGGTCTGGATTGTTTCATCAATTGACTAATTATCCTCTAGATTATTACTTCGTGTTTAATCTACTGCGCTATTTAAGTAACATATTTTCAGCACCCTTTGTTCTCTTCTTTCAATGTTCACCATCTTATTGCAGGGTAACATAGATGAGGAGGAAAGTTTTATTCTCAGAGATCGACTCCTCCCCCTCATTATTTGCCTGCTGAGAACGGTTAGTTTTGCCAATCTCTTGCATTAATAACCTTCTGTTACCAGCTGGGCTTGGTTGCACTTGCAGATGAATTCTTGTCAAATATTTTACTCAACTTCAATGTTCCTTTCCTTCTTGTTTGGCATGTTGCTACTTCTTTTGAATTTATTTACTCTGGTTTGCATAATTTCTTTTCCTTGTTATATGGCGAACTTATCTTTTTCCAAGAGCTAATAACATATTGTTTTAGGAAAGAACATCTTTCCTATGATCGAGAAAGTTATGCCAACATTTTTGTAAGATACATTATAAAAGGAGTTGCAATCAAGTTTTAACTGCTCATTCCAGTAGAAGATAAAGCTGTAGAAAAAGTACAAATCTTGTGGAAAATATTTAGGAAGCAAAGTATTCAAATGTAACAAACGGCAGTCGGTAATACTTGCTTTTCATTACAATACTCTGTTGATTTTGAGAAACTTCTGTATCGATTTAGAGATTCAGATGGAGGCTTGTTGTGAACAAAGTGGGTGTTAATACACCTCCATTTGGTCCAACACTTCAAAACCTAAATATGTGGGTTGTAGAGTCAGCACAATATACAAATTTCAATCTTTGCCAATCAATGTTTGGACTTGTTTGGATCACTATCATAATTTGCCATAATGTTATCTAGTTGTAGGAACCACAGTTTTTGTGGACAACACCAACAACAACTGTTGCAAAGTTTTGCATGAAAACGATTCAATCACAGCTAGGGCCCATGAAGAGCCTGCCAGAAGTGTGGCATCAAACCAAACACTTACTATAACTGTTGAGTTTTTTCTTGCCTTATGTTTGCCAAACTGCAGGTGACAAATGAGCATGCCTGATTTTATTATTTTTAACTTGTGAGAGACTAAGTCCTGCCATGTAAATAGGAATTGTCCCAGTAATAAACCCTCAAAGAATTATTTGGGTAGAAAATGAACCTCACTCTCTTGAAAAGTTTATGTTTTACATTGTAATTAGCAGAAAGTAGTTAGTGCATGGCTACCCCTCCTTGTAGTGTTGTTGTAGTATACATTGCTGAATGTGCTTTATCAGTTACAAAAATTATATAATAAGCTCAGTATAAATTATAGAAAATCACACAACTGAACAATCCAGTTGCTAATATACCATATATAGTTTAATATTAGGACTATTGGTAGAGTTCAGCCATTACTATTTACTAGTCTGCTCTTCAAAGAAAGGAAGGAATCTACATGGAAGCCACATGAAAGAAGCTTTTTTCTTTTTGGTTTGGCCATATAGGACTTGGAGCATTGCAAGGTGTACTAAATGCTAAATTGGCTTGCTAAACCTTGAATTGAACTGCTGTGAATGTATCTCAAGGTAGACCTACTGCACCTGTAAGGCCATGAAGATTGCTATAGTGTGCGGTGATAGCCTAAACGGCCGTTTAAACAGCATCTAAACGGTAAACGGAGGTCAACTGTGTTGTTTAGGAACGGTTGGCCGTTTAAATGTTCAAAAAAGGGGAATACATGGCCTAAACAGCATGGAATTAAATGTTACTTCGCAGGCTAAATTGCGTTTGACACAGTGCTTAGGCGAAACGTCACTTCCACTTGAATTCTTACATCCATAAGTTTGTATACTTAATTTTTTTCCTTGGGTAATATGTATACTTGATTTGTCACATGCACAAATATGTATATTTGACTTTTTACATGCATAAATATGTAGACTTGCAAGAATATTTGATTTTTAACAGGCATAATTATGTATATTTTGGTGATATAGTACAAACCCGTTATAAACCATTAACTCCATTTAAATGCTGTTCAAACGGTCTAAACTCTAAACAAAGACTGACTGTTTTACAGTGTAGCGTTTAGGATAAAACTGTAGTCTGTTTTGAAAATAAACTGCTACACTCACTCCATTCCAAATTATAAGTCATTCTAGCTTTGTCCTAAGTCAAACTTCTCTATCTTTGACCAATTTATAGAAAAATGCACAAATATCTATAACATGAAACTACTTTCATTAGATAAACCATGTAATATATATTGCTTGTGCATTTGTTTGATATTGTCTTGTAGATTTTAATATATTTTTCTATAACTTTCGTCAAAGCTAGATAAGTTTGACTTAGGACAAAGCTAAAACGACTCGTAATTTGGAATGGATGGAGTAGTCAATATTTATGTGGAAACAAAATGATATTCTTTTCTTGTATTTTCAGGACAAACTTCCTGCAGTTCTCAGAATCTACCGAGATACACTTATTACTGTGATGAAAGCTTCAATCAAAGCCACAGTTGCAGAGTTGCTTCCAGTTTTAACTGCCAGACCAATAGATTCTGATTCAGTAACTGGAGACAGGGCTGCTGATGCTGACGGTATTATTTCCATCCATTCATTATCTCTTAACAGAGTTATCTATTTCTTAAGTCAACTTTTCCACGATCTTTTGACATTAACATTTAACTGCAGCTGGAGGCCAGTCCTTAGCAAATAAGTTGCGAAGTCTATCATCTGAAGGGTTTGTTCAACTTTTGTCTGCCATTTTCAGGATAGTACAGGTAAATAACCCTTAATAAGAATTTCATTTTCCTATTTTCAGGATGAAGATCCTGGGTAAAATTTAGTTTTAATGACTTTACCCACTTATTGTGGTCTGTAAGTCTATAGTAGCCATACACTGTCGTAGCATTTATTCATGCCTACTTGGTTCCTGAAAACAATCTCTATGTTGGCCTCTATATCTTATGTACTGCTGTTTAATTTGCTTCTATGACATGACAGTTATATACTTATATTAAATGAGGAGGGGGGGGGGGGGGAGTATCCGATGCAAACTCCCTGCTAGATAGCATCATATGTTTGTAAAAAGAAAACAAATAATCATGGGATTAACATCTTTACAATTTCAGGTACATTTACAGCAAGCAGCTGAGGTGAAAAGAATTGTTGAGTGGATCATGGGAAACCTTGATGGAACCTTAAGTATTGATGCTAGCAATCCTACAGTACAACATGGTGGTTCAGTTGTTTCTGATATTTCCCAAGAGAATGACTACAGTGTTTCTTCACGGGTCTCTAATACTCTCACACGGAGTACTTCCAAAATCCCATTTGTCCAAGCAAAAGCAAATGATTTGTCCATCATAAATTCAATAAAGAATGTCCGGTAAGTTTTACTTAAGTTGCAATGCGCCCTCTATTGTCTATTCCATACAAAGATGCAAACTAAGTTTATTTCTGGTGTCATGGTACGTCCGTGGTCAGTGACTCAGTTCTCCTGACATAACAGCACATAGTCACTCTCAAGCTTTTGTTCATTGTATATGTGAACTACTTATATCGTACCATACAAAGTAAAAGTGTGTAACCATTTACATTGTCACAGGGCTGATGTATTAAGAGAAAACACTGAAGCAGTTTTCGCTGCATGTGATGCTGCCCATGGGCGATGGGCTAAGCTCCTAGGTGTCCGTGCTGCTCTACATCCCAGGTTAAGGCTTCAGGAATTCTTGATCATCTACAATATAACAGAAGAATTTATAGCTGCTACTGAAAAGGTTATTTCTTTTCCTGTTTGAAAGACACAAAACTGTTCATATTAAATGCATAAAAGCTTTTTTTTAATTTTATCTTAGCCTCTTATTCTTGTAGGTTGGAGGCAGGTTGGGTTACAACATTCGTGGAATCCTACAGCAACAGTCGAAGCAGTTTGTTGATTATCAGCATAGCGTTCGGGTGAGTACTATAATGTTGCAATTTGACAATTGAAATTTAAACCCTATTCTTCAAATTTCATCTATTTCATTAGATAATTATAATGATCATTAGGTCTGAAACTCGAATCAACTCTATTGGAAGGATCATGAACACACTTTCTCTCTCACTTATTGCTTGATTGGTTGTCCATCAAATTAAAAACAGCACATACACTTAGTTCCTCTTTAATGCTTTTTGTAACAAATAGTTGGTTTTGCTGTCAAATACTTTTGAAAGTGGAATGCTGGTGGAATAAAAGATACTAAGACTTAATGAAGTTCATTATCTCTAGCCATTCAAATAATGTGGGTTTTGAATTATCTAAAAAGTTTGATGGTTAAAGCTAGTGAAACTAAATTGTATTTCATCTGCTTTTGTAAACTAATCACTTCCATTGTTTTTTTGAAGATGACAAAAATCAAGGCAGTTCTTGACCAAGAGACGTGGGTTGCTGTTGATGTTCCTGAAGAGTTCCAAGCAATTGTTCTATCACTTTCATCCACTTATTCTTCTGTTAATGGCATGGATATGCCTGGTGCAGAAGATAACTCAAAGTTCAGTGATCCTACGAGTCAAGAACCAACATATTCAGGTGAAAATAATGCTGATAATGGCAAATTAACATCTGCGATAGGTGAAAGCAAGGTTGAGTCCACTTCTCCTCAGACTGAAAATAATGCCACTGGGAATCAGAGGTCAACCTTGCAAACTATTGTACATGGAGGTGTTGGCTATCATATGGTAAACTGGTTAGTCATCTGTATCTGCCTTTTAATTTGTTCAATCCATATTCTGTCTCTACTTTTGAACTTTGGACTGCTCAAATGAAACAAAAGCCATAATTTCTCCTTTTGCTGTTCAAAAAAAAATATATAATGTGGGCAATAGCCATCAATTGTTAAAATTAGTTTAGACGGTATTTCATACAGTTGCTCATCTTGTATTTTTTGTTGTGGTTATTTTCATTCTTGTGAGATATATCTTTGTAGCATATTTTCTCTTCTAAATCCCCGCAGCTCGATAACAATACTTTATTGTTTGTGCAGTGGCTTGATATTGCTGAAGATGTTATCAGAATATGTTGACATCAGTAAATGTTTGCCATCATTATCTTTTGAGGTGGTCCAACGTGTTGTGGAAATATTAAAGCTTTTCAACAACAGGACTTGCCAACTTGTCCTCGGTGCAGGCGCCATGCAGGTACTATAGTATGGACATTCCAGTTATATAACAATGCCTCTCATCATTGACAGCAGTATGCCAATATGTACTGTGATTTTCACTTGGTGTGAGTAATGTCTTTATTTTCAAACAATATGTGGTGTGTATACTGAATGAACCACATGCTTCACTGCATGGGGCAAAACCACTTGTAAAATACTCCCACCAGTCACAGAAAAGTAGTTCCTATAGACACTATTTTACTCAATTTTTTATTTGTTTTGTTATAACAGTCAATACTAGCAGCTCAACTTTCTTCGTTGCAATAATTCTAATGCGTTGACTTATTTGTCTATTTTTCTTTTCAGGTGTCTGGCCTTAAATCAATTACGTCTAAGCATTTAGCTTTGGCAAGTCAAATAATTAGTTTTATACATTCTCTAATTCCAGGTAAAAGTTTCTCAAATCTTCTACAGATTATCATTTCTAATTTCTTGAAGTGCCTTAAGATGTTACTGGGCTTTTGAAGACTAAGTGTATATTCATAATAGTCTACAGCCAAACCAATTAAAATTTAGCACATGTCTAAGTTGATACCATAAATGTTGGATACAACAAAAATTACCCCATGAGCATTTCATGGTTTTGCTACACCCAAATGGTCATGCTTGGGAACCAATTGTGCACAATATTGGCATGCTCTTTTAGGATCGCGCTTCCGTTCTGTTTCACAATGTCCATCATTGGCCCTACACAGACCATGGAATACTTAGTCTACCAAAAAATTTAATGAAAAATGGCAACACATGCCCATGTTAAATCACATGCTATAATTGCTTAACTTAGTGGAAACATTGTAATAACTAACAACTACAATCTTATTCTGTACTGCTGACACCCCAACTCTTGAGTGATGGGTTATACATTGTGAAACTTAGGGAGCATGTGGTATTCTGGCTTTCCGATGTTTCAATTTGTTCCTTGAAACTGCAGATATCAGGCGAGTACTTTTCCTGAAAATACCTGAGGCACGCAAACAGCTGTTAATGTCCGAATTGGATAGAGTCACTCAGGTGTGATTCTAATTTGTGTATTGAATTTTCATGTGTTAAGGTGACTCATGAGTCCTAAGTGGAACTATCTTTTACTTGTGCTTTTATGAATGCCCTTTCTTACAAGTGCATAAAAAATGACAGGACTACAAGGTTCATCGGGATGAAATTCACAGCAAGCTTGTCCAGATAATGAGGGAGAGATTGCTTGCAAATCTTAGAAAACTACCCCAAATTGTTGAAGGCTGGAATGGCCCAGAGGATAATGATTTGCAGCCTAGTCAATTTGCTAAAGCTGTTACAAAGGTATTACAATTTAGCTGATTATCATTGGAAATATCTCTTGTTATAATTTTGTTGCAAGTTTCTATCTATGTGTCTATATGAAGTTATAAAAACTAGTCTGTTGTTTTAACATGAGTATTTCTTAAGTACAAAAAGTTGCAGTGGTCATTTCTCTCAGAACTCGAGCAATGGATATGTTTTCACTGGTTCAGGTGTTTATTTTCTTGAGTTAATTTGCTAAGATTTTGTACGCAATATATTTTGCAGGAAGTAAACTATTTGCATCGCATCCTTTCTCAAACATTGCTTGAAGTCGATGTGCAAACAATATTCAGGTAAAAGTTTCATTTCTGACCGTTCCTTCCCATTTGTATGTCAGACCTATGCGTACTGCCTTGTAATTACTTGGCTGGAAATTGTTATCCACAACATGTTTTCCTTGATACCTTTCCAAGTTTCCATATACTTGTGTAAAATGGTTTATTATTAGTTGTTTCCAGGCTGCTGATTCATTTTTATATTTGTGCAATCCAGGCAAGTAGTTCAAATATTCCATTCTCACATTACAGAAGCGTTTAGAAAATTGGAGGTCAGCACTCCTCAGGCGAAGAACAGGTATAGTGCTAATCTTGTGTCATTCCTTTCTACAACAACATAGCCTTTCAGTCCCAAGCAAGTTAAGGTAGGCTAGAGTTGAAACCCAACAAGAGCCACAAATCAGGGTTCGAGCACATGAATATTTGTTTTCCAAGCACTCCTATCCAGGGCTAAATCTTTGGGTATATTCCATCCCTTCAAATCTCCTTTTATTGCCTCTTCCCATGTTAATTTTGGTCTTCCTCAGCCTCTCTTCACATTACTGTCACGTCTTAGGGTTCCACTACGCACCGGTGCCTCCGGAGGCCTTCGTTGGACATGTCCAAACCATCTCAACCGGTGTTGGATAAGCTTTTCTTCAATTGGTGCTACTCCTAACCTATCACGTATATCCGCATTCCAGACTTGATCCCTTCTCGTATAACCACAAATCCAACGCAATATGCATTTCCGCAACACTTATCTGCTGGACATGTCGTCTTTTTGTAGGTCAACATTCTGCACCATACAACATTGTAGGTCTAACCGCCGTCTTGTAAAACTTACCTTTTAGCTTCAATGGTACCCTCTTATCATATAAAATTCCTGATGCTTGGCGCCACTTCATCCACCCCGCTTTGATTCTATGGCTAACATCCTCATCAATATCCCCATCTCGTTGTAGCATTGATCCCAAATATCGAAATGTATCCTTCCTGGGTTTTTCAAACTGACATCTCCCTCCTCATGTGTAGTAATGCTAAAGTCATATCTCATATATTCAGTTTTAGTTCTGCTAAGTGTAAAACCAAGACTTTAAGGTAGTTTCCTATTTACTTCTACCCGACTTTCATCAACTAGCACTACATCATCCGCGAAGAGCATACACCAAGGGATGTCCCCTTGAATGTCCCTTATTACCTCATCCATCACCAAGGCAAATAGATAAGAGCTCAAAGCAGACCCTTGATGCAGTCCTATTACAATCAGAAAGTCATTTGTGTCGCTATCACTTGTTCGGACTCTAGTTACCACATTGTTGTAGATGTCCTTAATAAGTTCAACGTACTTCGTTGGGACTTTCTGTTTGTCCAAAGCCCACCACATAATGTTCCTTGGTATTTTGTCATACGCCTTCTCCAAGTCAATGAAAACCATGTGTAGGTCCTTCTTCTTCTCCCTATACCGCTACATAACTTGTCTTATTAAGAAAATAGCTTCCATAGTTGAACTTCCAGGCGCGAAACCAAATTGGTTCATAGAGACCTATGTTATCCTTCTCAAACGATACTCGATAACTCTCTCCCATAGCTTCATAGTATGGCTCATCAACTTAATTCCTCGGTAATTAGTACAACTTTGAATATCTCCCTTATTCTTGTATATTGGTACCAATATACTTCTCCACTCTTCCGGCATCTTGTTCGACAAAAAAATATGGTTGAACAACTTGGTTAGCCATACTATGGCTATACCCCCGAGGCATCTCCACACCTTAATTGGGATACCATCTGGGTCCTTCGCCTTACCACTTTTCATCCTTTTTAATGCCTCTCTGACCTCAGATTCTTGGATTCTCCGCACAAAGTGCCTGCTGGTGTCATCAAAAGAGTCATCCAATTCCAAGGTTGTGTTCTCATTCTCACCATTGAACAATTTGTCATAATACTCTTGCCATCTATGTTTGATCTCATCCTCCTTTACCAAGATGTTCTCCATTTCATCCTTAATGCACTTAACTTGGTTGGAGTCCCTCGTCTTTCTCTCACAAACCTTAGCCATCCTATAGATGTCCTGCTCTCCTTCCTTGGTACCTTATCGTTGGTAAAGATCCTCATACATCCTACCCTTTGCCACACTTACAGCTCGCTTTGCGATCTTCTTTGCCTCCTTGTACTTCTCTATATTGTCCACACTCCTGTCATGGAATAAGCGTCTATAGCATTCTTTCTTCTTTCTTCTCCTTAATAGTTCTTTGGACTTCCTCATTCCAGCACCAAGTATCTTTATCTACACCTCTACCCCCCTTAGTCACTCCAAGCACCTCTAAGGCCACCTTCCGAATGCAGTTTGCCATCTTCTCCCACATGTTGTTTGCGTCCTCTCCTTCCTTCTAAGGGTCCTCTTTGATTACCCTTTCCTTGAAGACCTGACGTCTCCTCTTTCAGTTTCCACCATTTTGTTCTTGCAATCTTGGCTTGTTTATCCCTGCGTGCACGCATCTGAAAACGAAAGTCCACCACCACAAGCTTATGTTGAGAAACAACACATTCCCCTGGTATCACCTTGAATTCCAAGCATGCCCGTTTATCCTCTCTTCTTGTGAGGATAAAGTCAATCTGGCATTAGTGTTGGCCACTACTAAAAGTCACTAAATGGGACCATCTCTTCCTAAAGAAAGTGTTCGCTATCATCAAGTCAAAAGCTACTGCAAAGTCCAAGACTTCCTCTCCCTCCTGATTCCTACTACCATACCCAAAACCTCATGAACCGCCTCGAAGCCTGCACTTGTTGTACCTACATGCCCATTAAGATTTCTTCCTATGAAAAGCTTCTCGCTAGAAGGTACAGTTCTAACTAGGCTATCTAAATCTTATCAGTAAAGCCTCTTAGCACTCTCATCGTGGCCTACTTGGGGGGCGTACGCACTAATTACATTCAGGACCATATCACCATCCTTGAGACTCTTGTCAATCAAAACTCCCTACTTCATTTCTATTTGCAGCTGTCCCTGTGTATCAAAGCTTGAAATCGGTATTGTCCACCTCCTTCGCCTTCTGGCTCTTCCATTTAGTCTCTTGAACGCATAAGATATTTACACGCCTCCTAGTCGCTACATCAACTAACTCAACTTACCTGCAAGAGACCCTACATTCCAACTACCTACATGAATCCGTGTTGGTTTGACTAGCTTCGTTGCCCTTCGCACCCGTCAAGAGAGATGTGAAGACCCTTGCTCATTTTTCACTACACCCGAGTGCTGATGTAGCGCGCCACTAAGGAAATGACGACTCAATCCTTGCTCACTTGACACTATGCCCAGATCGCGACACGGCGCGTCACCAAGGGGGAGACGACCCGGCCCTTGCCCATTTAACACCATACCCGGGTTTCGATGTGGCGCGTCGCTAAGAGGGTTATGCCCCAACAGATTTCTCTTGGGTTTCATCTCCATTAGAATGGCTAGGTTTACGTTGGCTCGCCAAGCCTATCACAACCCTCCTCCTTTACTAGGGCTTGGGACCTGCTATGTTGAGACAACATAGGCGGAGTTAAACATAGGCGGAGTTACAACATACGCGGAGTTAAAATAGAAGGGATCCAAATATGTTCCATTTTTAGCATCTATTGTTCACTACACATCTCTCTCTCTCCCTCTCTAAACTATGTATTTTTATTGCAACCTAGATTATGCCGAGATGTTCAGCATATTCTTACATGTATCCGGAAGTTACCAGCTGAGAACTTCAGTGCAGAAACTACTCCAAATTATGGTCTTCTTGATGAATTCTTGGCTGAGAACTTTGGGACAAAAGTTGGTGAGTGATTGACTGTACATTAGGAACTGACTTATGTCTTCACAAATGTTCAATGTTGGAAAATATGTTAAATGGGAAGTGCTCCAAGACATTGCCATGTTTGGCCTAAATTCCGTGCAGGTACTGTTTTTGGCTTATTCCTTATGATTGTTGCCTTCTGTCTTTGTAGGCAATTTTAAATTTGCTTTTGTCACTGATGTCAATATTTCCAATTATTTTTTGTGCATCCTGATTTTTCATAGTTGGGCCTTGATAGGGTGATTTCAGAAATTGTGAGTCTGACTTTTCGTCTCCATATTTGGCAGCAATAGCCAACTAATCCCTAGCGCTAATTGGTTTAAAAGTGGCAAAGAGTGTGTATTCTGTTGTTATATCAAAGTGGCAGCAATTTATTGCACCCTGCTCAGTATAGCAGTGTGGGTTTGATGAGTCAGTCCAACTGCATGTTCAACTGAGTGATGCTATGGAAATGGATTGACATATTAGTTATGGTTTTTGGTTGAGTTGATGACCATATAGGTAGAGAAGTGGGGGTTTACGTTCTAATGCATTGTCCGAAGGACATGGAAAACTAGTAGTGGTTGAGTAGCTAAACAATTGGTGGTCCAGGCAGCTGTTCTTAAGACAGCTAGTAAGTAGAAGGAAAAAGTCCATTTTACTCCCCTCACCTATCCACTTTGTCCACTTAACCCCCTGAACAAAATTTAGGCTCACCCTGATCCCCTGAACTATTTCATTTGGTCCAATCATCCCTAATTAGATTTCTCTTTTTTGTTTCTCCGTGTATGACTTGAATTTTCAGTTCAAATTTTGTGAGCAGATACAAAACATGATGTCTTATGTTAAAAAATTATACTACAATTTTTTCATGGTTATTTTCATAGGTTAGGAATATTTAATACGAAATTGATCTTAGATATACAAAACTGTACAAAAAGTAATAACGAAAAATTGCCAATGTATTTTTCCAACGCAGAGCATCATGTTATAAGTCAACTGAAAAAATTTGAAATTAAAACTCAACTTGTACGTGAGGAAACAAAAAAGTGAAATCTAATTAGGGGGTAGATTGGACCAAATGAAATAGTTCGGGGGAGTAAAGTGAGCCTAAATTTTGCTTAGGGGGTAAGTGGACAAAGTAAATAGGTGAGGGGAGTAAAATGAACTTTTTCCTAAGTAGAATGGTGATAACTTAAGTTTTGCTTCCTGCAATTTTAACTGTTAATTGCATCAGTCAGACAAAGAGCCCTAATTCATAGTCAAAACATCTTTGAATTCGAAATCATGGGAATGTGACAATGGTCGGTGTTTCCACTAAAAAAGCATGTTTTTATAGAACATCTGTCTATAGGCATCTTGTACAAGATTGCCTACTCTTTAGAGTATCTTGGTGGCTTGATGTTATGTAGATAAGTGTCTTTTCCAGAAGTGTCTCGCTAAGAATTACCTATGTTGTTTTTTTTGGAAAACATATAACTACTAATATAGGGCAATGAGCTATTGATTATCATGGAATGTAGCAAATTGATGCTGAACGTGTTATTTACTTGAGAAATTCTGCCATCTGGGTGTAGTATCTAACATACAGGCATCAACAACCATGCAGGTATTGCTGTGCAGGATAGTGAAGGAAGAGCTCCCAGATGACATAATTGCTGATTTTCTCGACCTTCCCAAAGATTAAATTTTTGGGTCCATAGCTTTACCATGTCAGGCCATATTTGTTTTTTTTTTCCAATAGTATTTTGATTCCCGTTTGGGAAGCTGATATCTGTTAGATGCTGGTATAGAGGAAACCTGAGAGTTTTGGCACCACGGCCTAGCTTCATGCAGTTAGGTCCATTGTATTGAATAGGCCTCGAGATGGCAGCCCATGTATTTTATCCCTGCAAGGTTTGTAATTATTATTCTTGGTGCAAAAAATAATCAGTTGCTATAAGTTAGTCTAGGCAATGCGTCAAGTTTCATTGCTATATGCAGGAAATCTGCGCTTTATAGGCTTCTTTCAGCTCTATCTGCTTGAACGGGGAAGAAGAAAATCAGAGGTTACTGTGTTTATCAGATCGGGCGACTGATAATCGTATCCTAACTCCCGTTTAACTCCAATTTGAGTCTGCACTTTGTTGTGGGGGTCTATATTCAACTATATCAATATTTGTCTGAATGCTCACGGTTCTACATGGGCACCCTGAAAGACAACGTAAATTTGGAATACATATGTGCAACTGTTTTGTACATGAGTGATCTGATTGTTTTCATTCATAAGAGAGCATCCACCCAAGTGATCTGAGTTTTGGTTTACTGGTTGAAGATCTAAGAGAAACAGGGTAGTGAGCAACCATGACTGAATGACTGGTTAGGTCTGTAACCATGACTGAATGACCGGTTAATTTCACCTGCTATTAATTTCAAAATTTCAAAAACTAAGGACGACAGGTTACTCATCTATATTGCTACAAAATATTTCCTGAACTACTGAGATTTTCAAGATTGATGAAGCATGCGGACATATCGTCTACCACTAAAAAAATTAATTAGATTAAAATGCCAACATCAATACTTAGAGACTCAGACCACAATAGTACCACAAGGAACATAAAAAATAATTAAGCTATGCACATGCAATTTTCTACTTGCATCAATTGGGAAAAATTTAGAATGTTGCCAACTAATTACCTATTTAAAGTGCTCGCATTCAATTTTTTAAAGTTGAAACTATTCAAAAGATTTCTATGTGACTAATTACTATTAATATTGTTACATTAATACTAATTTACGCTAACTTTAATATGACTAATGATATATAATTTAAAATTTGAATAGCCCACATTCAAGTTCTAAAGGATATGTATGACTAATGACTATTTTTTAGAAACTGTTCTAAAGTTCTCTATGAACAATGATAACTATTTAACTTTTTAAATTATTTATTTTAAATTGTATAAACACGTCCTGTCTGTTTATGACTAATGATGTATTTATAATTAATATGATCAACGCTGTATAGTTTTCTATATATAATAATTTTGATCTCTACATGTATTATTTGATTTTCAAAAGGATGTATTCTTGTAGACGAGCATATCACCCAAATATCCGAATGCAGATTCAAATTTGAATCACCCCATTCTTATTTACGCTCAAAATTATTAGTATTTGCATCCGAATTAAAATGTTGTTACTCTATTGGTGTGTGGATGCTTCCATCCCGTGCGGTGATGAGAATCATGAAGGTAACGACATGATTTAAATTATTTTTAAAACCAAGTTTGAGGCAAAAATATTTTTAGTAATTTTTTAGTAATAAAAGGAAAAAAAAGATCTGCTAGTCTCTACCTCTTTGGCTTCAAAAGAAAATGCAAAAGCAAAACAAAGCGAGAAAAAAGCATGGCTCTTCTCCTCCCACCCGTTCGCCTTCTTCCACTGACCCCCTCGAGAGCAACAGCGCCAACCTCGTCGCCATTATCCATTCGCCGCACACAGCCAAGAGCCCTTCCGCTCCCTCCCGTCCGCTGCTGCGCCAGTCGGACCTCGCACCCCGCCGCCTCTGCTAGGGAGGCTGCCGCTTCCTGGGCCAGCGAGTTCGCCGGCGTTGTGCCATGGAAGGCCGCAGTCTCCGGCGCGCTCGCCCTTGCCGTCTGCTTCACTTGCTGTAAGCTCGCTTAGTCTTTCTTTTAGTCTCAAGTTTGCCATGCTTGGTGGAACATTCCTAAGTGAAGGATGGTGGGAGGGTATTGGTTCCGAATCGCTGTATTCGTCGCCTAAATATTTTATTGTTGTACCTGCCTACTCGACAAATATGAACTGGGGAAAGCTTGGGACGTGGACATGGGAGGCTCTTGAAATAAGATGTAGAGATATGACAGATTTTGTACTCTTAAGTAATTTATTACTGGGGCATCCATAGTACTATCATTGTATGGTAATCAATACAATTTTTACTCCAGAAAAAAAGAATACAAAGTTTAAAAGAATCTTTGTGGGATTCCTAAACTAGGGTGAGCGGTGAAAAAGAGAAATGGAGTACCCAAATATTTGTGAGATTAAACTCTAACTCGAGTAAGCTACCCCCTGGTTGAGTTGCAGCTTCATATTGACTCCATATGCTGCCATGCAGTGCTTGTAATGTTTTTTTTAATGCACTCTGCAATTTGTTGTCCTTATATTTTCTTACTAGCATGTCTAGTGAAAGAAGAAGCATACATGTATTTTGTTTTCAGTAAACATGTTTTTTTCCTCACCAGAAAGTGTCGGGTAACATATGGTACTTGCAGTTGTTGGTTTGGCAAGTGCCAGGACTGGGGTCTGCAATTTGTTGTCCTTATCTTTTCTTACTAGCATGTCTAGTGAAAAAAGAAGCATGCATGCATTTTTTTAGTAAAAATGTTTTTTCTTCACCAGAAAAGTGTCGGGTAACATATGGTACTTGCAGTTGTTGGTTCGGCCAACGCCAGGACTGGGGTAAACAAACCAGAATTGCTTCCTAAAGAATTTACTACCGTCATTGATGTCGCTGGTTTTCTTTCCTCTGGTCAGGTAATTTCAGTCCATGCCATTGCACATTGCACTCCTTTGTTTCTTCACAGGCACTTCAAAAATTTAGTGTCCAGACTCCACAGGAACAATATGGATAACTAAATGATGGAAAACTAATTCTGAGAGCATGGGATGATCAAAATTTGACACATGCTGAGGATGCTGATACTATTTATTTGTCTAGGATTAGATATCCTTAGTGGCCCGCGTATTTTTTCACAGGAACAAGGGAAAACTGAACATTTGTATAGGATATAGTTGTCTGGTGGAGGCACTTTACATTCTACTGTTTGAATTTCCTTATGATCCGTTAGTTTAATCATGCCATATATGTATTTGCTGAAAAGTGATGTTAACTCGTATACTAATATGAAGAGGAATGCTTGCATGGGTTGCTTTTTTCTTGTACCTGAAAATTTTACTGTCTTGTTATGTGCACATCAATTATAGAGGTGGGTTATTTGTTCTAGGAAAACCGTTTGCGCCAAGAGATAGAAGACCTGGAGAAGGATACAGGGTACAAACTGCGAGTTCTTGCACAAAATTATCCTGATACACCTGGTGAGTTTTTTACCCTATATGTGGTAGGGTCTTTGACTTGCTTTCCATTCTTTCATCTCACTGCCTCTATTCAAAAATACTTGTAATCATGGTGTGCTTGGTCACAGTTTCCTAACTTGGATAGTTGATTTGTTTTACAGTGGTTTGATTAACCACATGAGCATGATCAAATATGTTTCACATACCTTCATGAAGTATGGTTTTGTTGTTTTTGCTATGATTTACAACAAAAGAAACATACTTAAACTACCCTTTTGGAGATGGTTTCATGTTTGAACTATATGGTTTGTATCCTTGAGATGTGTTGGCTTGTAGATGTTTGTTGTTCCTAAGGTAAAGTTCCAATAGAACATTCTGCAATATCATTGCCAACTCCCAATAACAACAGCACAATGCTGTTCCTAATTGTTTTTTTGTTGTCTTCTTATGGTTTCCCTTTATTTTACAGTTCCAATATTTAGTTTACCATATCAGCTCAATAGGCATCCTGTATTTCAATTAAATTTCTTAACATATATTTGTGTAATGTTTCTAATACTTAATATGGCCCTTCTTTTTGCTTAAGGGAAAACACTTGATTGGACCATAAGTCCATGACCTAACTGGATAGCAGGATGCAAATCCCTATCTTGTCATGACTCTGAATGTGACATCATGTTTATATAATTTATTTTCACGCTATATTTTTCAGGATTGGCCATCAAAGATTATTGGCAGGTTGATGAGCGAACTATTGTTTTTGTTGCTGATCCAACCTTTGGTAAGATGCTTATTTGCAGCATATGTTTCTTATTTTTCTAAATGTTGTAAGTATTTTGCCACTTGTTAATCCAAATCACACATGATGTTACTAGTAGCAATATTATAGCTGTCTATTTGAAAATGTCAATAAATTGAATTTCAGCACCCATTGTTGTGGCATCTTGTGTGTACTACAAAAACACCTGAAATTTACTTGCTATGATATTTGTTGGTGGGACATATGTACTGAATCTGGGAATCTTTTGGCAGGTAACATAATAAATTTCAACATTGGCCCATTAGTTGATTTAGATATCCCTCGGAGCTTTTGGAGTCAGGTTTCAGGGAAGTATGGGAACATGTTCTACTGGAAAGAAAAGGTGACATTCTATCTATCATTTGATCTATTTAGTTATCATGATATATTCATATGGCATTGCAGTACCTATTCCTTGCATCTTTGGTAGTTCCGATTCAGTAATTGACAGAATATGGTTTGAACGTGACAATTAGTTTTGAAAGTCATACCATAGTTTGTAAAGTCTTTTGAACACTTTCCTGAGTTGATTTACTAGTGAAATTTAAAAATCCCTATAGAAAAGGATTGATTAAAAGACCCAAGTTTCTACTTTTTTGCTCTGTATTTGTGGTTTACATGTATGGATGGATTTGCGATAAATTTACTGACGGCATCTTTGTTCATCTTGAACATGGTCAGGGAGAGGATGCATCAATTGAAGCTGCTGTGACGGCAATATCACGCTGTCTAAGAGACCCCAGCGGGACAAATAATTGTTCGGAAGTACTATAGGAAGCAAGAGCTTATCGCCCAAAGAAGCATGGAAAGTCATCTGAACAAGATATAGTACTCCCTCTGGCCAGAATTAGATGACGAATAATTCAATCTGCAATTAGTTACTTGTTGCAACATCCGGAGCATGTTTTAACCGGAGGTACTATTTACAGATTACTTTTTGTAAATAATAAAGTTAAAGTTATGGCGCAATGACAAAGATGACTTCAAATCACTAAATAAATAAAAAGAATGAAAAGATGTCAACTAATTAATATTCGTTTATAACCAACAAAAAACTTATATGATGTCCGTACAAAGAATGTGGATTTTTTCCCTAGTTGCCTCTACAATAAATCTCAAAAAAATAAAAAAGAAAAAGAAAAAGCAAGAACATGTCGATCTACGCTAACTCGAGACCCTTGTTCGCCCGTCGCCGTCACGGCGCGAAGCAGCGGCCAGCGAAGCCATAGCGCCGGAACCACAGCTTCTGGAGCGCCTCCTCTGCGGTGAGCCTGCTCTCCGGGTTGGTGTCCAGCAGCCCGGCGAGAACCTCGAAGCCGCGCTCCGAAATCACCCCTTCCGGGAACACCTCCCGCAGGCAGCCGGCGTACGTGGCCAAGCCCTTCTCCCGCAGCCGGGCCGCCCGATCGCGCCCGGCGACGCGCTCCAGCCCCGCCCACTTCACCATGCCCCTCGTCCCGGCCACGTGCTGCACCTTCTCGAACACCTCGGCATACGACTTGCCGAAGAACGGCCCGCCGGCGCCGGCGACGAGCTCGGCCATGATGCAGCCCAGCCCCCACGTGTCGACCCGCTCGTTGTAGTCCTCGGAGCCGAGGAAGAGCTCCGGCGCGCGGTACGGGCTCGCCGACGCCAGCGCCGCGACGCCGTCCTTCCCCGCCACCCGCGACGCAGACATGCCGAAGCCGCAGATCCTGTAGACCATCCTGCCCTTCTTCGTCCGGTCGACGACCACGTTCTCCGGCGCCATGTCCCTGTGCAGGACGCCGGCCTTGTGCACGTGCTTGGCGCCGGAGAGGAGCTGCCGCATGGCGTCGCGCACCTCGGCCTCCGTGAACGGCCGCTCCTGCTCGAACCGGAGCGCCAGGTACCGGTGCAGGTTCAGGGGCCCCGCGTACCGGGTGACGAGGAAGCAGTCGCCGTCGCGGCGGCCGCTGTCGGCGTGGGTGGCCACGAGCTTGACGACGGACGGGTGGCCGCGGCAGGCGGCGAGGGACATGGCCTCCCGGGCCAAGTCGTGGAGGGCCGTCTGGACGAAGCGGTCGTCGGTCCGGCCACTGAGGCGCTTCACGGCCACGAGGCGATTGCCGGCGCGGTCCCAGGCCTTGTACACGTCGCCGAACATGCTGTCGCCGAGCTTGTCGAGGCGCTCGTAGCGCGCCGCCACGGCGGCCGGCCAGGGCGCCGGCTCCTCCTCCTCCAGCTCTTCTACCTTCTTCGCCTCGGGCGGCTCCTCCTCCTCCTCGGTGGAGACGGCGGCCATTGATCCGGTCGTTGGAGAAGGCAGTGCGACGACGATGGGCACGACGCGACACGTCTAGAGCTGCACGGTGTGCTGCTTGTTGGGGGAAAGGGAAGAGGTGGGGTGCTCGGGACTCGGGAGTTATATGGAGCCGTGGCCGTGCCTGGGCTCCGACTCGGAACACCGTACCGACGCGTTGTGATTGGTGGCGGATCGGAATTGATCCGAGCCCGACCCAGCACCGCTGCCTGTCTCGTTTCTGTGCGTTTTGCATCGCTCCGATCCTACTACGCCTGACGCTTCCGTTCCTGCTCGCAAGGCATGGGCTGGTCTTCATGCATAAGTGGAAGTTGGGTAAGAAAATAAACTTCCGGAAACCTTCCCAGTTGGAACGCGTGCAGGAGTCCGGGACTGGGGTTTTAGTTAGGGTTCAGATCGAGTCGTTTTGGGCCTCCATGGGCTCGAAATTGGAGTCACTGGCTGCCAGGCTGGTTCATATTTTTGGCTCGCCAGCAGAAATTGGAATAACGACGCTAAATGAACGCTAAAGCTATGCTGTTAGTGCCGCTAAATCGCGCTTTCGCACCTATATAGCTGCTGTAGCACCACAAATGGCAATATCCTAGCGTCTATCCTTTTAAAACGCCATAGCGAGGCTATAGCTCGCTATTTAAAACATGCCGCATTGCTACTACGGTAGCTTCCACTCTTAAGATTCGTGCAGCCAAGTTAGGTCGCATGATTCTCATCTTCTTCCTCGCCACTGCATCCTTGGTCAGGGGAAGCTTCATTCGCTCGGTCCGTGCCACCGCGAGCTCGTGTCGGAGAAGCTGCAACCGAAGGGGTGGGAGATGGGTAGGGGCGGGTTGGCGGCGAAGTCACCGCCGAATGTGGTTAGTGATCAATGCCGGCAGTAGTTAGGATTAGGGGTTCAGGTTTTGGTGGCTACAATGGCCACCGCCCATGAGGAGAAGGTTGGTGCCAGTGGAAGCCCAGCGGAGGTTGGGGATTGACCAGCGACGGAGGCAGGTGTGGGAGTGCAGCCGGCCGACCAGGGCCGGAAGTTCAGTGGCCGATGACCGATGGCGGGGGGTGAGGAGGGGTGCCAGATTGGGAAGGGTGCGGTGGAAGGATTACCGATGGGCGCCGCAGTAGCCACCATTGGGGGTGGGGGTGGAGGCTCGCTAGGGAAGAAGGGATGGTGCTCATGATCCTTAACGGGTTCCAAGTTATGGCTCCTGTCGACAAACCTATATAACTTTCGGAATTTTTTTCTTATACAACTTCCACTTTGAGATCTGTACTAACATATGCATCGAACGTTCACAAAACTCACCCAGTAAGTGTCCAAGCATACGAGCGCACGCTGTACGCAAGAGGAAAAAAGATTATGCCATCTCCGTTGTCGCCGCAGATGAGGAGGACGTCGCTCGCCCTGCGGCCCCTGCGATCGCTGCCGCTCAGCGGTCGGAGCCGCCGCTCTCCGATCACTGCGTTGCGAGCCGAGCAGAGGCGGGTCGATCGCACGCTGCCCAGGTGCGGCGGCGATCACCGTCACCTCCCCTAGGGACGTCTCTCTGACTGCACACCTGCCTGTGATCCAAACCCAAGTCCAGCAGACACTGCAGTCGACTCCTTAGGCCGCCCAGGGGCTGGAGCTCCACCACCGAAGTGCCGCAGCGAGTCTGCCGTGAGCGTCCAGACGTGACCGCGCGACCACCATCTACGCCTGTGATCCACGCTCAGGACGGGAGCCGCTCCGGATCAACGTGTGAGTGCCTGACCACGCAGCGCCCTCTTTGTTTGCATGACTGAATATATCTTTGAATGGAAAGTTATCTCTTATTGCTTAT
Organism: Setaria viridis; assembly: GCF_005286985.2. Taxonomy (NCBI): domain Eukaryota; kingdom Viridiplantae; phylum Streptophyta; class Magnoliopsida; order Poales; family Poaceae; genus Setaria; species Setaria viridis. The sequence continues at coordinate 11,833,044 of NC_048269.2, forward strand.
TAGGATTGTGCCCGTGTGTTGCTACGGGTAATAAAATATTTATATTGCAATACACATTGAACAAATATGATAATAATAATGTGAAAACAAGTACAATTATAGAACAATCAGGAGACACTACTAGAGAAAACGTCTGTAATACCGGTTGGGAACCCCCCTCTAGTACCGATTGTGTAACCGGTATTAACAATTCGGTACTAGAGGAGTCCCTCTAGTACCGGTTGAAGGGTGTTAAAAAATTAAAAAAATGAAATCCCCCAGCCCTCGCCCATCCCGCTGCCCCCTACCACCGATGCCCGCCCGCCTCCCTCCCCCGCCGCCAACATTAAAAAATTAAAAAAATGAAATCCCCCAGCCCTCACCTGTCCCGCCGCCCCCTCCCACTGATGCCCGCCTGCCTCCCTCCCGCGCTGCCGGCCCCCACTGGCCCCGTCCCCGCCGCTCCCGCCGCCCGCGCTCCCGCTGCCCCGGCCCTTCCACCCGCTGCCCCTCTAGCCGCCCCTCCGCCTCCGCCCGCCGCACCTCCGCTCGTCGCTAGCCCTCCGCCCACCGCCCCTCCGGCTGCCCCTCTGCCTCCACCCGCCGCCCCTCTGCCTCCACCCCCACCGTCTTTCCGCCCGCCCCTCTGCCTCCGACTGCCACCCCTCTGCCTCCATCCGCTGCCCCACCGCTCCGCCTCCACCCCACCATTCTGCCCTGCCGCTCCGCCTTCGCCTCGCCATGCCGCCGCCTGCCGTCGCCGCCGCCACCTCACCTCGCCCCGCCCCGCCGCCGCTCCTCACCGTTGGTGAGGGGCGAGCGGAGGGGGAGGGAAGGCACAAATCGAGGAGCGTGGAGGGAGAGAGATAGAGGATAGAGGAGGGAGAGAGATAGAGACAGGAGACAGTGTAGAGGAGGAAAGGAGGAGGAAGGGATAAGGACCAGAGCAGCACGTGGGGTGTCCGGACGGTAGATTTAGTAATGGTGGAGGCTCCACCCGGTATTAAAGGGGGTCACGGGAGCCTCCTCGGGGACTATCCCTTAGACCCGGTACTAATGCTCACATTAGTACCGGGTAAAAAAGTGACTGGTACTAAGCCTCAGGACGGAAGGTCATTTTCTAGTAGTGAGAATTCATATTGGCAGGTAAGCAATATATATATCTTGATGAGCATTCAATCTTGTTCAAAACATCATTGGCAGGCAAGTAGTATATACCATATACCTTTATGAGATATTCTGTTTTGATAGAATACTTTTGCAAGAACCTAAGCACTCTTTCTTCCCCTGCATTACATATCTAGAGATTATTACATAGTAAAAGTTCAATGCTGTGTGCAAACAAGTATTACTACTGCAAATTTGGTGTCTCATCTGCCTTTTCAGCTCTGAATTTCTTTGCAGCAATGCTTCTGGGTTTGCCACTTCTTCTGTCATTGTTTTTCAGTGTGAATTGTACATGTCGTTTGGAGTTTGTAGTTGTAGCCTGCTATATCTGTGTATGAAACCCTGTTAATATGTGAACCTGTTAACATGTGTATCACTTTTGACATGTGTGTCATCCTGTTTAAATATGGTTCTTCGACAGATTGGCAAATGGCAACTTCAATAGGTTAAGTGATTAAGATGGGAGAAGTGTTAAATTGGTGATTAATCTTCTGTGTGCAGGCTAACATAAATGAATTTGAGAGACACTGGTAGAACACCGTTTGGAGACCTCTCAAACATCACCAACCGAGGTACAAATTGTATGCCCAAAGAGATTTTATAAGGTCGCTTGCAGTACAGATTTCCGTGTGCTATGTTTGTTCTTGCCTATGTAGGTTCCAAATTTACGTTTTCAGTTTACTGTGAATATGGTGCCAAATCAATTAGCTGGATCAGATGATTACATTACTTGTTTGATAATAGTCTACCAAAGTCCAGATTGATAGCTTTTAGTTTATATAGAGATAGAGCAAGAGGTCCTCAATTGATTTGCATGACAGCATTTTCTTCTTCTCATTTCATTTAACCATGAGGACTCTACTCTCAAAATTACACGTAGGTACTCAAAATGCACCCAGATGCCAGCCAGAGGATGTTGATCATATAGAACTTAAGAGGCAGAGAGAGGGAAAGAAGAGAGAGAGAGAAGGGGGGGGGGGGGGCGGTACGGATCAATGCTAATCTATTTCATAACGAGCGACAACTTTGTAGGTGGAGATATCACAGTAAACAGGGACAATGTGGATGCTGATGAAAATAGCCATGGGCTTCATAGGAACAATTTGTACCAATCAGGAGGTAATGTTGTCATGCTTACTTGGTAGAGGCCATGTAATGTGATACAATTTTCTAAACTGCTGACTTTTAATAATAGGGATGTGTACAGATATCTCTACATATGAGGGCGACATTATAGGCCTCACCGATATCAACCCAGCCTCGAATCCAGGTAATTTACAACTATATTCACATCTTATGGACAGCTATATATATCGTACTATCTGTAGGAGTCATAACAAAGTGCAAATCAGTACTATCCATGTGTTATGATTGAGACTATGTAAAAGCTTATGCTTGATTTAAATCAGACCTTTTATTTAACACAATAATTTCTTGAAAACATTACACTACTAAAAAATAGTTTTCAGGGAAGGTCGAAACAACATTTTCAGGGGCGGGCGCGCTACTCGCTCCTGGCTTTCGCAGCTACAAATAGCTGTTTGCAGGAGCAGATAACAGATCCGCTGTCAGGTGCGTCGTTTGTCGGGGACAACCGGCGTAGATTGTAGTCCAATGAGGTGCAAGAGCGAGGGGAGAAGAGCCACCGTCGACCCATGGTCCCCGGTGACTTTGCTGCTCGCCGATCTGCAGGGAGAAGTTGGGGTGTACGGGTACTGTTTGTTAGAGATTTAGGCATTTTACGGCATATTTTAATTTTGAATATTAAGTAAATCATGGTTATTGTGAGTGACACAGAGCATGTGCAAGCGTTTATGTTTAAAACAGATTTGAACATAAACAAAACTGAAAGAAAGAACCAAAGAAGGTTCAGTATGTACCCAGGGGCAGGACCATTGCCGGAGACAATAGATGCGCCGTTACCAGAACTGGACGTATCAGACATTATGCTTGAAATGTCAGTTCAGGCTGTTCGATGTAGTTGATCAGAGTCGATGCAGTGACGAGTTGGTGCAGAGCAGTCCCTCGAACGGCCTCCAGGAAGTAGTAGGACGTAGTCATTCGCAGTGAGCAGTTGCGATGAAGATGCGCTCCCCAAAAACTTGATCGCCTGCCTACTCATGCAAGTGTCGCAGCAGGACGAAGTTTCGGAGGCATACTCTCACAAGCTCTATGCGCGCAGAGGCTCGCGATGGGAATGCCAATGATAGCAATTAATCATCCATTCAACAGTGTCAGTTACCAGTAACCTCCAGCCGTTACTAGTCATTGTTGTTAGCCTTTTAATCCACGTTAGTTACTAGTCACTAAACACACCGTCAATTACTAATCATCAACTCGTGATTAAAAACTGCAAAACCAGACTAAGCCCAGCCCACACATCACGTCGCCGCGCCGTGCCTCGCCTCGGCACGGCTTAGCGAGCGAGCGAGCGCGCGTGGCACCCTTTCTCTTTTTCTCAACTTCTCAATTAGCACACACGTAGTCCACCTATTTAAGTTGGTTAAGATACTCCTTAACTACCCAGGTGGGATTACCACCTAGCATTAAACGTGGGCATTAAGATTAAATGAATTAAATAGGTCTAGCCCAAATATTCCAAAACTGTTCACATGAACAATAATGGGGGAGGGGGGGAAGTGGAGGCACAGGAAGAGGTGGAGAGGCACGGGGCAGGTAGGGTTTAAACTTTTCCTTACTTATCTAAAATAGATTGCACCTTTTTAGTTACAACTCAATCTCTAATTATTACCTAGTTAAACAAAAGGACTTCCACTAGAGAGATGGCGTCGCTAACTGTGTCTCATGAATGCAGGAGTTTGTCCGCCCTCCTATTATTTCTGCAATGCGTGATGAGGAAAGGGGACGTGATGCGCGGATTTTTTGGAGGACGTGGTGTGTGATTTTTCTGGTCAGCGGTCTCATAGGTCGTCTCATGCAGTGTCACGTAGGATTTTTGATGATGTGGAGGAGAGAGAGCGAGGAGAGAGAAAGAGGTCGTTGCTTCGTGAAACAACCACCTCATGAGCTAAATTGTAGGACTACGAGACAACTTAACAACCATTGTATGAGTTATTGTTGCCATGCAACTCATAATATTTTATTTTTCTTATGCACAAATTAAGAAATTATATACCACTACAAGACAACTTATAGGACAACCTATTGTACAGGTTGCCTGTTAAATCGTCTCAAGATTACGTGTCAATGCATGAGACTGCCTATTAGACGACACCAATGTACTTGCTCTAAGAGAGCGACGAGCGGTGGGTGGAGTAAAATCAGACAGCTCGGATGGTGCAGCGGTAGGACGACAAAAATCGGAGGGTGCGGATAGAGTATTCGCGGGACGACGATTTCCACAGGGGGAGGTGTCTGTCACGAAGTTTTACAGTACCATAAGCGTGAAGATTAAGAAAAAAAATAGATGGAGCTAGACGATTTTTTATCTGTAAAATCCCCTTTTTTTTCCTCTAGAAAAACTGCTGAAATTCAGTATTGTAATCTTTTTGGCTGGCCTAAAAGCCCATCAATGAAAATCAGGTGGGGACGCTCCCCCACCCCCTCCTGATCGTTAATAAAAGAAGAAGAAATATGCATCCAAATTCGAGCTAGAGGGAACTCGAATCTAGGTGGTTAAAGTGCACGATCACACCTCCCACCCTATAGAGCTAGGCTCACTTCCTAAGCGTCAAGATTAAGATTAGTCATTTTAGTAATATATATACTAGCAAAATGCATGTGCATCGCTACGGTAAAATCCTAATTGTATTTTTGAAACTTATGGATTTTTTTATTTGTGCCACTATATTTTTATTATATTAAGTGGATCTCTGTACATTTGCTAGGAAAAATAGATTTTTCACTTAACATATATCCTTATACTTAAATAATCATTCATTTCTATTTTTTATGCAAGAGATTTGCTAGAGATAAAAAAAATAGGTACATCGATATTGCACCATATAATATGACCACATCTCTAATTGTACTCTCTTATCCAATTGATGAAACATGTTCTGTTTGCTGAGAAATATTCTTAAAGTTTGAAAACTAAACATTTGGCTAGAATTTTTTTAAAAAAATTAACGTTATATGTGGATGCATGTACATCATTTGTAAGTTAAGAATATTTTATAGCAGATAATAAAAAGGAATACCACATATCATAGATTTTAGTGGGGTGGTTCACTTGAACCTAATCCTGAATCTTGATTCAGGTATGTTGAAATGTGCGCTTACAAAATGAATGAAATGCATTCCAAGTGGTTGGCCTCCTTTCGGGGTTAATGAGGGAGATTGGAGGAGATTGAGGGGTATTTTGACATGTAGCAGATTTAACAATCCCTCTCAATCCCCTGTAACTCTCTCCCATCCCCTTCAAACCGAACAAGGCCTTCCTCGGGAGGTGGAGACCACCATTTTATTGTTGGTTTTTTAGTCCCGTGCGCACTGGATTTTTTAGGAAGCTGGGGTTCCGGTTCACGAGGTGAACGGGGTTTATCTCGGTTTATACCCAAGGGCCCGGTTGACACGTTTTTGGTGCCGGTTCATGCTTTTTTGCACAATTTTGGTACCCAGTGCTTCGGTTCACGTGGTTTTCTAAGTTTACTGTTGACATACGAAATTACGGGGTGGAAGCGTTGTTTGCTTTAATATTATATATATATATATATATATATATATATATATATATATATATATAGGTAGAGAATAGAGAAATAAAGATAGAGATAGCAGCCGCCCCATAGCCCTTCTCTTTGCTAAAAAAACATAGACCCCTTCTGTTTCTATTTGGATCACTATATTTTTAATGCATTAAGTGGATCTCTACACATTTGCTAGGACAAATAGATTTTTCACTTAACATATATCCTTATAATCAAATAATCATTAATATCTATTTTTTATGCAAGAGATTTGCTAGAGATAAATTCCATCACATCTCTAATTGTACTCTCTTATCCTAGTTGATGAGGACTATTGACTTATGATCCATTCTATTGTCTTGTAACTTTTCTACGCTAGTATATTAGATTCCTCAAACATGTTCTGTTGGCTGACAAATATTCTTACAGTTTGAAAACTAAACATTTGTCTAGAATTCTTTTTAAAAAAGTTAACGTTATATGTGGATGCATGTACATCATTTGTGAGTTAGGAATATTTTATAACATATAATAAACAAGAATGCCACATATCGTGTTAGAAATCTAGGCATATTTCCGTATATTTTAATTCTAAAATTAAACATAAATATTATCATGAATATGTCGAGTGATTTAATGATAAAATAATATGTGGCAGTGTTCAAGTTTAAACATCTAATGAACAAGAATAAATATGTGCCAATGTTCAAGTTTAAACATCTAATAAACAAGAACAAATGTAGGCACAGATGAATTAGAATGTACCCTAGGGCGGAACCAGTGCCGGAGGCACCGGATACGTCGTTACCATTTGGATTAGTCATACTAATCGTGGGTCGTTACCATTTGGATTAGTCATACTAATCATGGGATGGTCTCAGTCGATGTAGTCGTACAAACAAGATGCAGGATGAGGTCGATGCAGTGCAGTCCCTCGAGTGTCCTCCTCGAAGTAGCCGAAGAAGAGGACGTAGTCGATCGACGCGACCACCAGGAAGTAGACAATGCAGACGAACAGGTCCTCGGCCACCAGGAAATAGGCGTTGCAGCAGTTGGCCCACTAGGAAGTAGGCGTTGCAGCGATCGGCCATAGATGTTGCAGACGAACAGGGAGGAAGCGAGCAGTCGCGTTGAATGCTCCCAAAAACCTTATCGCTCGCCTATCCTGAGCATGATCTCCAGCAGAAGGTGAGGTTCCGGAGGCTCTGCTCTCGCCAAAACTTGTGCGCGCAGTGGCTGGCGATGGAAATGCAAGAGTGCAGCAAAAGACAGAGGAAGAAGGAGGAGTACTCAGTGCACCTTAGGAAGGAAGAGGAGAGCGCCTTATATAGGTGAGCAGTGAGGGAGGGGGGATGAACCTGGACGCCTCGTATTTAGTCCCATCATCAAACGCAATCAATTCGTGGCAATCAAACCTGTAACCGTTGGAATATTCCGTAGTTTATTCATTAGCCGTTACTGGAATGAATTCTCTCAATTGATGACTTTGATGATTGGCAAAAGGTTCACCGCAGCACATCACGTCGCGTCGCTTTGCTTCGCTCGCTCGCTTGGCTCAGCTTGTCACGACACGCCCACGCCCCGGCTCGGCGAGGCGAGCGAGCGCATGCGCGTGTGGCACGCCAATCTCTTTTATTGACTTCGCAATAGGTGTACTCAGAGTCCACCATTTAAGTCAGTTAAGATCCTCTTCAAATCCCCCATATGGGACTAAGCACTTATCTCTCTAGCATTTATTAGTGAGCTTTTAATTCTTTAATTGAATAAATAAATGGGCTAAGCCCATATATTCCAACAATCCCCACCAAGAATTTCAAGCCAACCCTCACTAGAAATGCTCTCAGATCCACTGTAATCTTTGATATACCAGTATTTGATGGAGACTGTTAAGTAGAACTTCCATCTAGAACTAAGGCTACACTTATTCACAACTGTACAGTAGATTATGCCTTGAATTGACAGTCTTGTGCAAACAAGTTTGACCAGAGCGCTTCACTGATACTAGGCTGCGAAATCATCTCCGCGGTTTGGAGCTTATAAGTCATACTCCAGGCCTTTCATGAGTTTCTATAGATTACCCACATCTCATAGACTATGCCCAGTAGTCAAACTCATATAGGTGCATTCCTCAAAAGATGTTCTGTAGGACAACATCTTTGCTTCAAAGAAACAACTCCCTTGTTTCAAAGAGGCCACTCGAAATGCATTAAGGTATAAACCAACCTGCCATACAGGATTGAAGAGAAATGCATCTTTCACTGGAATGAGCCTATTCAAAGGTTCTTTTCTCTCAGTTAAACTATAGCTTGTTTCACCATCCTACTTCACAGGATCTCCGATCACATAGAACACGTTACCACTATAGAGTAACTCGCGTGGGTCTCAATCCCAATTCCATAGATGCATTGTTTATCATATTTTGTGAAAGACCCTTTGTAAATTGATCTGCCAAATTCTTAGCTGTTTGAACATAGTCCAAAGCTATAACTCCGAAGTTTCTCAATTTTCTGATAGATTTCAACCGCCTCTTGACATGCCTTGATAACTTCATGTTATCCTTTGAACTTTTCACCTTGATAATCACAGTTGGTTGTCACAGTTCATTAGAATTGCCGGTATCGATTTTTCAACTATCGGCAAGTCCATTAGGAGTTCACGAAGCCACTCAGCCTCAACAGTGGCGGTGTCTAATGCTGTGAGTTTTGCTTCCATTGTTGACCTCGTTAAGATGGTCTGCTTGCAAGACTTCTAGGAAACAGTGCCACCTCCAAGTGTGAATACATATCCACTTGTGGCTTTTATCTCATCAGCATCAGAGATCCAATTTGAGTCACTAAACCCTTCAACTACCCTTGGGTGACCAGTACAGTGAATCTCGTAGTTCACAGTGCCTTTTAGGTAGCGCATCACTCTCTCTAGAGCATGCCAATTATCATCTCTCGTATTTGAAACAAACCAGTTTAGTTTGGTCACAGCAAACGAGATGTCAAGCCTCATAACACTAGCTAATTACATAAGTGAACCAATAATTTGAGAGTATGTCAGCTGATCTCTCATTATCCTTTTATTTTTCCTTAAAATTACACTAGCATCATAAGATGTTGGAACAGGTTTACAATCACTATAACCAAAGCGACTTACAACATTTTCCACATAATGGGATTGCAAGAGTGTAACCCCACCATCACCTTCTCTTACAAGTTTTATATTAAGGATAACATCAGCCTCTCCCAGATCTTTCATCTCAAAGTTTTGACACAAAAAGTCCTTGACTTCCTTAATCACATTAAGGCTTGTCCCAAAAATCAGTATGTCATCGACATACAAGCACAATATCACTCCTTCACCCCCACTAAAGCGATAGTACACACATTTGTCAGCTTCGGTCACAACAAAGCTCTCAGCAGACGTAAGAGTTTTATCAAACTTCTCATGCCACTGCTTAGCAGCCTGTTTGAGCCCATACAAAGATTTTAATAGCTTACACACCATTCCTTCTTGAACTTTTGCTACAAACCCTTCTGGCTGATCCATATAGATCTCCTCTTCCAACTCTCCATTTAGGAAAGCTGTCTTAACATCCATTTGATGGACGAGAAGACCATAAGAGGTTGCTAGGGAAAGTAGCACTCGAATTGTGGTCAATCGAGCAACAAGTGAATAAGTGTCAAAGAAGTCTTCTCCTTCTTTCTAAGTATAGCCCTTAGCCAAAAGCCTTGTCTTATACTTTTCAATAGTACCATCAGGCCTAAGCTTATTCTTGAACACCCACTTGTTGTTGGAGGTATGCCCTAGAGGCAATCATAGAGATGATGATATTCCATTTGTATCCCTGATTTGTATATTGTATTCATTGAATATCCATTAAAGGCTACTTGAATTGATTTGCAATTATGTGAATTGTATGTGAAACTCTTTACTTGTATGGTTATTCTAAAGTTGTCCCTAGTCGGAGTTCATGTGAGGACACACATGAATATTAGACTAGCACATGTATTAGTTGATGATTATGTTTCACAAGTCATGGACATGGAGATGTTGAACTAATAATGTGGACACATGTGGAGACATGTGCTAGGACTGACCCAACACGAGAAGTAGTTCTCTCTTTAAACAACATATACGCTTTGTCCTTAGACCTGAGATTGTCGCATGTATTCAAGATGTGGATCGACCTACTTAGGGGCTATCAAACGCTACGCCGTAACAGGGTAGTTATAAAGGTAGCTTTCGGGTTTGTCAAGAAAGCATGCTATGAGACATGGTCAATCAAGATGGGATTTGCCCCTCTCTGATTGAGAGTGATATCTCTGGGCCCCTCGAGTGATCGGATCCGAAAATGCATGGCCATGCTACGTACGGTTAAGAGTTAACCTACAAAGGGATTCCGAATCACAGGATCGAGAAAGAGCGGTCAGCTTGAAGCTAGACCAAATATCGTGAGGCAAAGGGAATAGCATGTATATTATGTTGTGATGGTTCGTCTGATATGATCTTCGTGTGCGTATAGGAGTTGTCACGTCTTGCTAGAGGCCGCTACCGACTATTGGGCCGAGTAGGAGTACTCGGGCCATGTCTATATGTATCCGAACCTATAGGGTCACACACTTAAGGGGCTGGAAGCCCAATTCGGATCTGATCCGAGTTGGATTAGGTTTAGAAGTACTAATGGGCCTCGGACCTAGAGGCCCGTTAGGAACCTCTATAAATAGAGGGGTGGGGGCGTCCTAGGGTATACACCTTTTTGGCGAAACACATCTGCCGCGCCTCCCACGCCCTCGCCTGTTGCAACTCGCGGATCTAGCAGTCCGGTTTGCGACGCTTCCTCCCTGCATGTGTGGATACCTTGGAGGTGTTGCGCCTGCAGCACTTGGACGAGCCGCCGACGAGCCATGACGAGCCGATGACGAGCCGTGGCACGAGGGCGATCTTGCTGCACGTGGACGAGCTGCTGAGGAGCTGCTGGACGTTGACGTGATCGACTACGTACGACTACGTTGATCGACTACGTACGACTACGTTGATCATCTTCACTGCATCGACGCAAATCTACATCTTCCGCACCAGTAGTGCGTCGAGTGGTAATCCCGTGATCCTTATATGGCAGTTCTTCCTGGTTTTACGCGGTAGAAATTTTGATTTGCACTAGTGTGGCCTACCTCGTATCCCTACACTTGTATCCTACAGGTTTGCATCCATAAGGACGTTCAATGATTTCCCAAGTTCCATTAGACATAATAGAATCCATTTCACTCCTTACTGGTTCCCTTCAATAGTTAGCATTAGGAGATGAATATGCCTCTTCAATGGTTCTAGGGGTGTCACCCACGAGGTATACAATGAAATCATCACCGAAGGACTTTTCAGTCCTTTGTCTCTTGCTCTTTCTGGGAGCTTCATTGTTATCCTCCTCAGGATTTTCTAGAAATGTAGGTTCACTGTGTTTCATCACATCAGTCGAGATATCCTTCTCAATAAACTCTTACCTAGATGAACTTGTTTCATCTCTCATAGGAAAAATGTTCTCAAAAAATGTAGCATTTCTGGACTCCATTATAGTACCAACATACAAGTTAGGTACTTCAGATTTTACTACTAAAAATCTATAGCCAACGCTGTAAATAGCATAACCCAAAAAGACACAATTCACAGTTTTAGGTCCAAGCTTACGTTTCTTAGTTATTGGCACACTAACTTTTGCCAAACAACCCCAAGTACGTAAGTAAGAAAGTGTTAGCCTCTTCTTCTCCCATTCCTCATATGGCGTTATTTCTTTATTCTTTGTAGGAACACGATTTAGGACATGACAAGCAGTTAATATGCCTCACCCAATCATTCCTTGGAAAGTCCCGCTATATCTAACATGGCGTTAACCAAATCAGTTAGAGTGCGGTTCTTCCTTTCGGCAACCCCATTTGACTAGGTGAGTAGGGAGGCGTCCTGTGACGACCGGCCCCAATTTCTCCTAGGTTAATCTTAATCCTAGCCCCTGATCATTTGTCTAGTTTGCCGCGCCTGAAAGTTCAACCTTCCGACCGGTCCCGACCCCTGAGACCCGACCCCTCCCCGCTTTGCTTTGGTTCCGACCCCGCTAAGACCAGCCCACCGTCGGATCTTCTAAGTCTTTTCCCAAACATCCATTCTATCTGACCAGTGGACCCGCGAGATCTTTTTCCCCCAGATCTTCCGCGACAGGCGCACTCGAGTTGCATGCCCGCTTCAGAGTCTCCCCGCCGCGTGGCTCCTCTTCTCCGACGCCCGCCGCTCAGCCTCGTCTCTGACCGCGACCGAATGGATTCTCGCGCCCCCTTCCCCTATGGCAGCGGAAGCCCCTCTGCAACCTTTCTGCAGCACCTCGCCTCCCGCGCCCATCATCACACCGCCAGATCCCGACCGCAGAGCCCGATGTCGCCTGTCTTTTCCGTCTCTTCGAACACAGTCGCGCCGCCTGGTCTTCGCTACCCGACGATTCCTCCTTCGCCAACCCCGACCACGGCAGTGACAGCTCCTTTCCCCGCCCGGTCAGACGCCGCCCGACAATCTGTTGCTCCGCGCTCGCCCGCGCGCTCGCGGCTGCCTGTCTTCTCACCTGTGCGCCCTCGATTCTAGCGCTGTTAACCCGGTCGCGTCCATCAAATCCACCGCACGGCGACACCCGCCTCCGCCAAATCTCAACCACCGGCATGATCGCTCCTGCGCGGCCCTGACGCCAGAACCCAGTGACCGCTGGCGTCATCCCCGAAGTCCTGCACCACCGCCCTCGTCGCTCAATCGCCACCCCGGCAGAGCACTCCATTACTTCTCCCCGGCCTTCGTGCCACTCCCCTTCTCGCTCCTGCACCGCTTCCCTTTCCCCGTCCCAGCCGCTATAAAAAGGGAATGCGCGAGCCCACTGGAGTTCCCTCCGCCATTGCTGCCTTCCGCCATTTCTCTTGCTCCCTGCTCAAGCTCCTAGCGCCACACCTAAGTTCCTGAGGAACTCTCCTCTCAGCTCCCCTTCGTTTTCCCCAAGCCACCCCAGCCGCTTGCTCCTCCGTGCCGCGTAAGAGCTCACTTATGATCCACAAGAAGCACCGCCGCCACCGGAGCACTGCGGGACCTTGCCGCTGTTCAAAGCCTTAGTCCCTCCGCCCAAGTCTGCCTCTTCCCGATCCCAAGCTTTCCTCGTAGGAAGAAGAAGGTAAGCTGCCGACCCCAGTCTGCTTCGCCCGACCCCTCTTATCCGCCCGACCCCGGTTCCGTCTCGCCCGACCCCATTTGTTCCGCCGACCCCTCTCCGCCTCGCCCAAGGGCTCGGCTGTGATCTTTTTCTTCAACCTGAGAGTGTATGTGTAAAACATAGGAACTCTTCAGCGCTTGCGTCTGAGGATCCCTCGTATACCACATCCTCTAGTTCAAGGATCAGATCATAAGTTCCTTTGCAACCCTTACCTTTTGATCTCCACCAAGCTCCTTGGAACCTCCCCACCCTCCTGCTCTTTGTCGCGAGTTTCTGGGCTCAGGCGAGCAAGTGTTGCTGTTGAAATAACCGTCTATGCTAACTCTTGCATTGCATTCGTGTAGAGCTGCGCCTCGCCGACGGCTTCTACGAGCTACACCCGGTGCCAGAAGGCGAAGCTGTAGCTGAGCTCCTGCTCCCAGAAGTCGAAGCCACCCCCGAAGTCGAGCAGTTCTCCTCCTCTTTGCTCGAAGGCAAGCCCCGGTTGCATTAAAACCCTGTGTTGTCTTTTCCAAACTTGCGCATGCCTTCCTTAAAACATGCTTGTGCATTTATGTATAGGAGTTGTTTGAAACCCTAGTTGCATGACCTAGTTTCCTATGCTCTGAACACTAGCTGTTGGACCGAGTAGTTGCCTTGCTTAACTAGGAGACGGTAAAAGCCGAGTGATTCCCTGTCACTCGCGAGTTGTAGGAGTTGGATGTCTACCCTTCTGTTACAACTATAAGGACGATGGACGGGGCAGGGTTTTGGGTAAATCTTTGGTGGTCGGATGGTTGCCCCGTCTGTCTATGAAAACCTGCTAAGGCCCGACAGTGGTGGTGTTCGTGATCAAGTGTTTGAAAGTACTAACCTCATACTAAGTATGGGATGAGGAAGCCTAGTACCGGATTGAACCTAGACGTGAGCGGTCGCCCCATTGTTCTTGGAACGGAGTTTCCCCTGCTGGTTGTCGCACGTGGTGGTAAGCGTGTTCACAGGACGGCAGAGGCCGGGTCTGTGGAACCTTGCACCAAAGGAAATGGGCACAACACGGGTTAGGGGATTGATGGGGAAGGCCGACACAGGAAGCGACCTCCGGGTGCGCGGATGTCGTGAGGTTAGGTTCACCATGCATGGTTTAAAGAACTCGAATCGATTCGTCTGCCTCTCACAGTTTGAGACTGCTTGATCGCTATGTCACCCTGAGTAAATGAGGAATCTGATGATGATATGGTTTTGTTGATATATACATACCTTGTTTTGGTTCTATGATTGCTTAGAATAGGTTGCAGAACCTAGACCGGTTAATGAACTTAGAACCGGAGCTAAAACTTGAAAATCAGGGTTAACTTAGCGCTTTTGGCAAACAAACCCTCAGCCAAAAGGCCCTGCATGTCTAGAAGTGTGGAGTAGTTTCTCCCGTCGGTTAAGTCTTATTGAGCTTAGTAGCTCAGCCTTGTTGTGGCTCCTGTTTTTCAGGTGAAGTTGCTGCTCCCGACCCTTCTCCTGCTGGCACTTGGCCGCCCCAGCTCCCTCCGGGTTGGACGGTCGAGTGGGATCCCTCCTCGGACGGCGAGGAAAGGGATCAGTGATGTCCCGGCTGGCCTCACTAGGACGTCCGACCCCCGACGATTGCTTCCGCTAGTGTTTTACCTTCTGTTGTTTTTCTAAAATCCTGTAAAACTCTGATGTTCTTTCGCAACTAAATTAAGTGGTTAACGGTTAACTCGTGGACTCGTTGTACTCTCTGGAACCGCTCACCTTCGTGTGAGTCTGCTAAAATAGTCCTGTTCAAGTGGTTAAATCGGAGGAAAATCCGACGGCACTTCATATTTACTCGGCTTAGGCATGAGTGTCGCGTATTAGGCAGCTAAATCATGTTTAACTAAGTAGATCCGAAGTGGATCCGCCACACGTCCTCTCATGAATAATACCATGTTCCTCGCAGAATAAAGTAAAAACATTTGAGAAGTACTCGCCACCACGATCCGACCTAATTCATTTTATCTTTATTTCAAGTTGGTTTTCTACTTCAGCATTATAGATTTTAAAGTAATGCAATGCTTCATATTTTGACTTCAACAAATAGATGTAACAAAATCTAGTGCAATCATCTATCAAAGTCATGAAATATTTTTTACCACCTTTTGTCAACACACCATTCATTAATTCTAAAGCTGCCAAGTTCCTCGCCTCTGCAACCTTGTGAGGCTTGTGAGTTTGTTTTGATTCAACACAATCATGACACTTAGAATTTTTTAGGGAGGTAAATTTTGGAATTAAACTCAAATTAGCTAAGCGTGTCATATAACTAAAATTAATGTGACAAAGCCTCGAATGCCAAACATTTGATTCATCAACATTAACAACATTGTTCACAACTTTATTAAAACAAAGAAAAGCAGAACAAGCCTCCGCTATCATAACCTTTTCCAATAAAAGTACCAAACTTAGACAGAATGCATTTATTGGACTCAAAGACTAACTTATAACCATCCCTACATAGTAGAGATCCGCTGACTAGATTCTTCTTGATAGTGGGAACATGCTGGACGTTCATCAATAGCACAGTCTTTCCCGAAGTAAGCTTCAGATTTACCGTACCAGCACCAATAACACGCACATGTGATCCGTTTCCCACTAACAAGGAGCCAATCCGTCCAACCTGGTAAGAGGAAAACAAGGAGATATCAGCACACACATGGATATTAACCCGGTGTGAATCCATCACTCGGGTGAGTAACATACTAAAAGAACTATAGGTAATAAATTACCATACCCCGATATTCCTCCAACCTCGCTTATAACCATGTTGGCAGACTTCCTGCCTTCGTGATTCGGACACTATGAAGCAAAGTGATCCGGACTATCGCACACAAAGCAGACTCCCTTCTTCTTCTTCTTCTTCTTCTTCTTCTTCTTCTTAGCCGGTGTAGTTGTTTATTTAGTCTTTCCTTGGTTCTGCGGTGGCTTCTTTCTCTTCTTTTAGGAATTGGAATTATTCTTCTGAACAAAGTTGGCACTTGAAGCTCCAACAATTCCTTTTCCATGTGTGTCTTTTGCTTTCGCCTTCTCTTCAACATCAAGGGTACCAATGAGATCAGAGATACTGAACTCTTTCCTCTTGTGTTTCAGAGAAGTGGCAAAATTCCTCCAAGAAGGTGGCAGCTTAGAGATAATAGCTCCGGTTACAAACTTGTTAGGAAACACAAAAGGAATCTCTTTGCTATAGTCTTTGAGATCTTTTGATAGTGCCTGAATCTCATAAGCTTGTTCTACTATGGACGGTCTTCAACCATCTTGTAGTCAAGGAACTGCTCCATGAGATACAGCTCATTGCCAGCATCAGAAACTTCAAATTGAGCCTCAAGAGTTTCCCACATCTCTTTGTCAGTTGGCAGCAAAGGTACGTGTCAATAAGGTTTTTAGCTAGAACACTTATGATGGCGCCACAGAAAAAGTTGTCAGCACGATCAAAGGCATTTGGATCCTCTGAGGTACTGCCCTCGGGCTTTTCGGCTACGACATGCATAACATTCATGGTTGTCAACCACAACGTAAGCCTCTCACGCCAACACTTGTAATTTGAACCATCGAATACTTTTAGTTTAATAGATGCAGCAAAACTAGATATCGAAAGCTTATCAACAATATAAGGTTTTTGGATTGTTAGAAATCTAGGCATATTTCGGTATATTTTAATTCCAAAATTAAACATAAATATTACCATGAATATGTTGAGTGATTTAATGACAAAATAATATGTGGTAGTGTTCAAGTTTAAACATCTAATAAACAAGAACAAATATCTGCCAGTGATCAAGTTTAAACATCTAATAAACAAGAACAAATGTAGGCACAGATGAATTAGAATGTACCCTGGGGTAGGGCTAGTGCTGGAGGCACTGGATGCGCCGTTACTATTTGGATTATTCATACTAATCGTGGATGACCTCAGTCGATGTAGTCGTACAAATGAGATGCAGGAAGAGGTCGATGTAGTGCAATCACTCGAGCGTCCTCCTAGAAGTAACCGAAGAGGAGGACGTAGTCGATTGGCGCGACCACCAGGAAGTAGATGATACACGGCCCTCAGCGAGCGAGCGTGTGCATGTGTGACACGCCAATCTTTTTTATTGACTTCGCAATAGGTGTACTCAGAGTCGACCATTTAAGTCAGTTAAGATCCTCTTCAAATCCCCATGTGGGACTAAGAACTTATCTCTCTAGCATTTATTAGTGGGCTTTTAATTCTTTAATTGAATAAATAAATGGGCTAAGCCCATATATTCCATTCCAACATATCGTACTCCTCCCTCCATTCCAAATTGTAGGTCATTTTATCTTTTCTACGTTATAGATATTATTTTGCATTTAGACATACATAATATCTAGGTGCATAGAAAAAATTATGCACCTAGAAAAGTCAAAATGACATACGGTTTGGAACGGAGGGAGTAGCTTTTAGTGGGGACGGTTTGCGGGTTGTCCTTGAAAAATTCAAATATATTGAAATGTGCTGTTACAACATAAATGAAATGCACTCCACGTAGTTGGCCTCCCTTACTGAAAGGTGGAGACCAGGGTTGGTTCACGGGGTGAAGGGGTTTTTTTTGTCGGTTTTATACCCGTGCGTCCGGTTGATGCATTTTTGGCACGGTTTTGGTACCCCGTACGCCGGTTTGGTTTTGGTAAACGTGCGCGGGTTCACGTGGTTTTTTCTTGCTTTGCTTTACTGTTGACGGATGAAATTACGGTCCAGAAGCGTTTGTTTGCTTTAATATTACTAGCAAGATGCCCGTGCGTTACTACGGCGACACGATGTTGCTTAGCGCGCGATGTTTTTTATCGTGTCGTGTAGCGCACCATATTTTTTATTATGTTGTGTAAATTTTTTATTTTAGTAGTATTGGACTTTTCATACATACTTTATTCTTTTTCAAACCAATAAATGATCCCAAATGTTTGAAAGTTAGATATACAAAGGGAAGAACTTTTTATTATACAGTAAATACTAAAATGTAATAATAATAAAATGTAGGCGTCTATATATATTGTATGATGACATATGATAGTGGGGATTTTGTGGGGTGTCCCCTAAATCCGATCAAATATAACAAAATGTGTCCCTAAAACACAGACAAAACACAGACGAATCGTATCCTAGATAGTAGGATCTCTTCCAGCAGAACCTTAGGTTGTGGCTTCGAGCCTTGCCTAAGCCTATGTTTTTGGGGATTTTAATGGGCTGTTTTTTTTCACGTGGTGTGCCGGTTCGGTGGGAGGGTGTGTGGGGGGGGGGGGGTTTCCTCAGGTGTACCGGTTCAACAGGGAGGGAGGCCGGTTTTTAACCCTGTGAGACGGTTCAAGGGGAGGGTGCGCCGATTTAGGGGAAGGGAGGTTGGTTTTTTTTATCGATTTTCTTCCGATTTTGCTGATGGACAAAAATTGAGGGCAGAAACCTTACTTGCTAATGCAAAAGTCCAAGCCCAGCCAAAAAGGCCTGAAACTATACACCGCTTGAGCCCATCTAAAGGCCTGACCCAACCCAATACAGTTAAACACTTCAACCCCTACCACCCTACCCCCACGAGTCAGTCACCCCCGTGCAAAATCCCCTCCGAAGTCTCCATGCTCCGCTGTATTGCCACCCTCCGAGGCCGCCGTCACCGCCGCGTGCGGCTGCTCTGGTGGGGGCAGGGGCGGCCCCCTTTTCCCCCAAGTCCACGTCCATCCCTCAGAAGCAACAGCGCGTCCACGACCACGCCTTCGACGGCATCATGGAGGTCCAGAAGAGCGTCCGCCATTTCCACGCCCTCTACTCCCTCATCCTCTACGCCACCGCCCCGACTGCGCCCTCCTGCGGCAGTGGTAGCGGTGTCGTGTCTGTCCCCTTCACCCGCCTCGGCACCCTCGCATGGCGCTAGCTCTGCCTCGCGCCCCTTGATGTCGGCCACTTCCTCCTGCGCCACGCGCACGCCTTCCACCTCTTCCTGCACCCCGTCCACTGCATGCTCCACGCCCGCCTCACCCCACGTGCCCCGCGGGACGCTCCACGCCGAGGCGAGGTTGTCTCTGCCGCCCTCCCTTTCGCCTCTATCATCCGCCTCCACAAGCTCCTCCTCGTCGTGCCCCCGCACCACCGCCTCCGCCTCAAGCACGTCCGCCTTCTCTGCCACGACCTCGGCTTCCCCAACGATTTTGCCGAATCCATCATTCAGTCCAACCCCTCCCTCTCCACCTCACCCTCGACAGCTTCGTCGAGTTCCTACCCTCCCCCACCCTTTGCCTCTCTATTTTGAAGAAAGAGGAAGCTTTTTCCCCTTTAACATCCTCCCTTCCCTCCTTTTTTCACCCGAGCCCCCTCTCTTTAGAATTTTGACTGTGGTTGATTCCATTAAAGTTGAGAGACTTTTTTGCAAAATGACCATGACGTACGAAAACCTTAGGCAGAAACTTTACTGGGTAGAGATATAGGTGGAGATTGGAGAATAGAGAAATAGAGATGGAGATACCAGCCGGCCTGTAGCCCTACTTCTCTTTGCTAAAAAGAAAATGTACATACCTACCGGCTACCCCCTTCTATTTCTTTTTCCGGAGGAGTTTGGGCTG
The DNA here is from genome assembly GCF_005286985.2 of Setaria viridis. NCBI lineage: Eukaryota > Viridiplantae > Streptophyta > Magnoliopsida > Poales > Poaceae > Setaria > Setaria viridis. Next base: position 11,852,652 of record NC_048269.2, read on the forward strand.
GGCCTTTGATGGACCTCGCTCCGCTGCAGCACTTTTAATCCTCTCGCTCGGGGGATGCGCTGCAGCCGGTTGAACCCAACCCAGTTACCTGAGAGCCTGAGCTGCCTCCCGGGATCCGCCGCCGCCGCCGCCGCCGCCGTCGATGGCGGACCTAGTGGAGCTCACGGACGACGTCCTGGCGGAGATCCTCCTCCGCGTGTCTTCGATGCAGGACCTCGCGCGCGCCTCCGCGGCGTGCGCCTCCTTCCGCCGGGTCGCCTCCTCCCCGAGCTTCCTCCGCCGCTTCCGCCCCCTCCACGTGCCGCCCCGGCTTGGCGTCTTCTGCTGCCACCCTGCCGGTCGCGGCGGCACCGCTGTATCCCAGTTCCACGCAGCCCTGCCGCCTCATCCCTCGGCGCCCCTCGCCCGCGCGGTCGCCCGTTCAGCCGACTTCTCCTTCTCCTTCCTCCCGCCGCCCGCCGCCGACTGGCTCGTCCGCGACTGCCGTGACGGACGCTTCCTCCTGGACCGCGCGCGGGACGGCTCCACCGCCTTCACCGAGGTTTCCATCTGTGACCCCCTGTTCCGGAGGTACCGTCTGCTACCGCCCATCCCCGACGACCTCGCCGCCTCCGTGGAAAATCCCTACGTCCAGTGCGGCGGCGATGGCGACTTGCAATCACGCAGTAGCGAGATCTTCCTGGCTTCTCGTAGTGATGACAGTGCCAGTGAGGAGGACCCGGCATTCACCGTGATCTGGATGGCGTGCTGTCGAGGTAAGCTGGTCTCATTCTTCTACTCGTCAGAGTCACAGCAATGGCGTGTGCTTTCACCTCCAGAACACTACGCTTTGAGCACCAGAAGAGTAATGGGCGTTCGACTAGGACAGCGCAACCATGCTCATGGTTGCTTCTACTGGATGGTAGCTCTCACACATAGGTGGCTTGTGTTGGACACCCGCAAAATGGAGTTCTCCATAGTAGACATCTCGCCTGTACTGTCAGGCCGTGCAATGATGTTCAGTAATCAGATTATTACTCTGGAGTCAAGTGATGGCAGGACTACTGTTGTGGTCTCTGATGTGTTCCGGCCAGATAAAAGATGTGTGCTGTACTTTTATGCATTCATGTATTTTAGCGACCGGTGGCAGCTTCTGAACAGAGTCACCTTGCCTGAGGAATGGGGATATCGATTTAGAGGCATCATAGGTGCAGCTGAGGGATACTTATTTATAAAACTAGATCACCCTAAGGAGAACCTGAATGACCACAGTGAGCAACATATTGAATACCATTCGCTTGATGTCAAGACCATGCAGCTTGGGAGTTTCTGTCGGACTACTCTTCTCACTGTCACCGAAGCCTACCTATATTGTGGTTTCCCCCCATCACTATCGCTGCCTTCTATATGAATTGGTATGTTGCATTCGTAACTTACTAGTATCATTTATACAGCTTTTGTGTTATATCACTATATCAGGTGCTGTTTGGTAGTATGCTTATGTTGTTTAAATTGTTGTTTTTATTCAATTATCAGAATCAATATATATATTCTTTGGGGCCTTGCATCACTACACTTTTGCTGAAATTGATAAATGAGCCTAATAACCCAGTTATTATTTGTTAGTAATGCAAGGATTTTTCTTGTTCTGCATGTATGTTATCAGAATCAACATATATATTCTTTGAGGCCTTGCATCACTACACTTTTGCTGAAATTGATAAATGTCCAATAACCCAGTTATTATTTGTTAGTATTCCAAGGATTTTTTCCTCCTTCTGCGTGCATTTTCCAATGATTGTTCTTGTCTATTACTAGCATGAAGGAATCGATTATACTTAGAGGCTTGTCTTTTTTTATGCAAGTTTTTTTCTTATCTCGTATTTCCTTGTAGGTTCATGTTAGGTTTGATCTCTAGCAAACCAGGCAACCACAACTTGTTTGGGACTAAAATGGCTTCTTTGTTTTTGTTGTTGTTGTTCCTGTTCCATCACCACACTCTGTTTGTTAAGATATAATGAGCAAAGAAAAAGGGAGATAAAAGTGCAAAAAATCCTACCAATTACAAATACTTAAGACATAATGTGGAAATTTCCAAATATATTGGAGCAGCAGCTGATGCACATATGGTTTCAGTTTACATTTGACTTCTCTCTTTTAAGAAAAATGGTTTTCAAATGAGACCACTTTACCATGGAACTTTCAGTCGTAGCTAGTGTCGAGCCACATGTACCACAGGTGGCTCAGGGCTGTGGCAACTATGGAAATAACCCAGGATAGAGATATGATAGAGATCAATTGGTTGAGTTTGTGAGGGAGAGACAAAGCTCTATATAAAGAGCATTTAGCTGCTGTTTGAATTAAACAATCTATCTATTATCCCAGTCGGCCTCTGCCCTGCCTTGCTGATACGGTCGCTGACCACTGTTCTTATGCCCCTCATAAAATCCACCCACAAACAGATCTGCATGTGATGTTCATGGACCTAGCTGAACTGAAAAGCATTCCTTTCGGCATGTCCTATTCTATATGCTAATTGTAATTAAGTTCAACAGCAGCAAGATAAAGTGCTTGAGGGAAACCCCTTTAAAACTCAATGGGTGTGAGCTTAAAAGCCTTTAGCATAATTATGAACCCTTGGTTAGGCTGGAGCATCCCACTGCTACTTTTCACCATGAAGAACTTATTTACTTCTTCAAAGGTGAACTTATCAATGTGAATCTTTGCGACACTGAAATCTACCAGGTGATAACTTGGTTTAACATTACAGTGTACTACTGAAACATCACCATTGTGGAGGTATTATCACTTCAGTTGCAATGTGAATCCTTTAGAGGAGATTCCAAGCATTCTGTATTTATGATCTCAGTATTGTATCCTCAATGCAGCTACTCTTTTACACTTCCAATTTGCCTTCAGTTTTAAGATAAACTCAATATGTCAGAAGTCACCCCCCTTAAAACCAAGGCTTGCAGCAGTTGCAATTATCATTGAAAAGGTTCTGATGGCCCAATTTGTGCATGACCTCACATTTTGCTGCAAAGCTATTGAGGGCACCATTATTTGAAGATATATCACCTTTATGTATACAAAACTAGAATGTCTGTTATAGTTCTGACATTCTTTTCCTTTGTAGATAGATCAATAGCTTTTTGTTCCAATTGAAGTGTTCATTGCAAAACCATCTGTTACTCTTGCTAACCTGAGTTGTCATTTAGAAGTTCGTTGGTGACAAATGTGGATATTCTTGCTCTTGCTAATGTCCTTGCTCTTGAATCTTGAACAGGTTACTGTTGATAGAGGAATTTCAATGACAGAGGCATGTTTACGGTCTTCTCTGTCCGGACTTGAAGGGAAAAAGGTGGGCAAATGAAGTTGGCAGACCAAGATTACTTTGATTGGCAGACCAACGATGCTGTTAGAAGAGATATCGAAACGATATAGGACATGCTGTTCCTTCAGAAATGCAGGTCTGCTATGGACCCATGTAATTAAATTCACTATCTTGACTGGGGGCTCTACTACAGAAACTATTAGGTTGATATCAGACTATATAGTGGCGAAGGTTGATATGATGAACCAGTAAAGCTAACTGAGCTGAACTTGATCGGGAGATGTTATTCCTCTGTTTGCCGTTACAAGATGTTTAGTCTGTGTCTTTGCTGCATATGTTTCCTTTTGTCCCTAGAAACAACCTATTGTTGTAGCAATAGGATAGTTCCTCGAAAACATGTTCAAGCTTTTGCTTTCATGATGTGCTTCTACTGTTTTGTTTATTATCTATCGGTTCATTTTTACAAGTTATATTTGGTTTCGTTAGGCATTTAACTTGATAATTACCCGATTAAAACATGACTTTTGTGGCATAAATTGATGTTACTATATTTGTATTGAAAGATACTTAGTACTATAATTTTAATCACATGAATTGGTATCCTGGATATGAAATAATTAGTTATTCCGTACCTGAGCCCCCTCCGACCCAGGCGCTTCCCTTCCCGTGAGATGGTATCCCAAATCGACATGTAATTAAATAAGCAGCTATAGGTTCGAATTCTTTACTTTCAGTGCATTTTTAAAAAAAATCTGTCTCACAGCAACCCAGACATACAGAGATGCCTTGTGAAAAATTTGCCATCTCAAAGCAACTTGTAAAATGCTGCCTAGTTTAGCACTACAGCTACCTGGATTAGTCACAACTTGTGGATTTATCTTCCATGCACGCTTTCAGCCAGCATTCACTTCCTATAGATCGTCAGCTGCGAGAACAAATATTGCTCAGCAAAGAACTAGGTCTTTATAAAAGAAATTGACCACAAGAATTTGCCAAGCCATAAGCATTTGAGATAAAAACAAGGCATATTAATCAGACAAACTAGTATAATGAACCACAATATTTTCAAGTTCAAAGCTTCAGAACATCTGTAACGAAGCAGAGTACATTGGTCCAAAACATATTGTCTCACATATATGGAGATCAGGGAATCAAACCAAATCAAGTATCCTCCTTGCATCAAACTCGGATTCCTCTGGTGAGCCTATCGTGAACAACCGTGCATCTCAGTTAGTGGCAGAAATAAATTATCACTATTATTCTAATACAAGCATATGCACACATTTATCTGTACAAATTATCACCAATATGATTTGAAAAGTTAGTAATGGTTATGCATCTCATGAAGGAAATCTTATCAGATATATGTTTGCAGGAATAACATAAATCTGAACATGTTTACATATCTTGACAGAAACACCTTACATATCTGAACAGATATTCTTATTTACAAATAAAATTATCAACTCGCTCAACAAATAGTAAGACATAAATATCTAGTTATCTAAACAGGTATCCCTCAGCTAACAAATCGATGACACGATAGCTCCATCCCTATCTAAATGGATCAGAAATTCACTACCTTCATCGATCAACAGATTGATGCACAAATCAAATTCCAAGGCCTAAGGGCTGGGCTAACCTCTCGTGTAGGAGGCCAAACTGCAGGACCGGGAATAAAGGGGCGATGGCCTTTGGAATACTTGAATAAGCACTCCAAAAAATCAGCAAGACAGCAAAGCTTAATCTAAACCCAGGTTATGTATCCTGTCAATACTTGCTCAAGATTGAATCAGTTTTGCGCAATCATATTTCTTAAAAATTGAATTGGTGATACTGCCACTGGGTAGCATCATTTAGCAATGCATCGAACTGTATGGGAAAGAAAGATCATGCCTGAAAGGAACATATTGCAAAGTCTTCTGTTGAAATATCACAGCACTCCCACCCCTGCATTCTGTCAAACACTTCACAGGCATGGTGGATGTGCTCCCTTGGACGAGCTGGTGCTGATCCTGCTGCAGCAGGAGAGCCATCAAATTCCGTGGCCGCAATGCCGCGGTCGTAAGCAGACAAGAACTACTGCTTGCTGCTGACCTGTCCCTACCCGAGCTCGTGGAAGCTGGTGCCCATGAGTACATCCACCATGCTCCTAATGAACCAGTGGAAATCAGCTACTGCATGTCGATGTGTATTCGATCTGCACGCCAGAGAAATTGACGGCCAGAACCTTGAACACCATATCAGCAATTCTGGCACAAAATAGGTTCTGCACAGAATGCCATCTTCTTTGTTAGTGTTTTAGTGTGAGTGTGTGACTTTAAGTCATCCCAAATAGCAGTTTTAGCCTCGTTTTAAAACATATATATGGACTGCAGATCTACAGGAAGAAACCAATTCAGTTTCTGAAAATTAAGAAGGTTCAGATAGATAATAAGTCTCCATTGTAGAAAGTTAAACTACCAGCTGGAAGCTAGTATTGCAGGATGATGACATAGTTTAGGTAAAACGATAAACAACTGTATATGTTTTTATTTTTGAAATCACATTACAAATTTGTTATTAGACTGCTGAAGTCATGTGAATCTAGCAATAACTGTTCCATCGAAGAAACATTTCATGCTGACACTAGTGTATAGAGCAATCCAATCTTAAGAGTGGTACCACTGTACCAGATATCTAAATCAAACAAAGCAACATAGATTACTGGATGCAATCTTACCTGCACGATCAAACCATTCAAAGTGTAACAAACAGAAACCTTGATTCTGTAATACCAGCGACTGCATATATAGACACACACATCAATACGAAAAGTTAAGTATGTGCAATTTAAGAAGAGGAGATAATAACAGGATTTGATAAAACTACCTAAAAAAGGCTAGCTAAGTCAGCAAACCATAGAATCAACACTCTACACATCCTACGGATTAATTGGAATTCTAGTGGCATGTTCTCTAATTGGACAAGCATAAGAACATACGGTAAAGGTTGAGATCATCCGCAAACTGAAACAATTTCATCTATTATATTCTACAAACCACATAAATAATTTGACTTGGCAAAAAATAATTATTGGAAAAGGTGAAAGATAAAGAGAATTTGCTGTAGCAGCAATTTTTCACTAACTCTCCCAATAGGATACAGCAGATCCGCATTCCCCAATCCATCTACAATATTGAAAGCCAAATAGCATGGAGAAGCAATCTAATAATTTCATCTATTATGTTTACAAACCATATAAATAATTTTACTTTGCACAAAACTAATTATTGGAAAAGGTGAAAGATAAAGGGGATCTGCTGAAGCAGTAATTTTTCACCAATTCTCCTAATAGGGTACAATAGATCCACATTCCCCAATCCAACTACAATATTGAAAGCCAAATAGTATGGGGAAGCAATTAAATAATTGAATTTAGCAATACGGGGAGGAGACCGCTCACCTGACGAACACAAAGAGAAGGAGGTGCCGAATGCCCACCTCGATGGAGCAACCCAGGCTTGCGCCGCTTCCTCGGTCTTCTCCACACCTACTCCAGCACGGTAGCCGCCGGTAGCAGCCTCGCGGAAAGCTGATGGAGCGATGGTCTTGAACCATCTCGTAGCTTCAAGCTCGTTGTTGAGGAAGCCCACCGCAAGTCGCCGAGGTAGCCCGTCGCCCGCCCAGCTTGATGGCGCTGCCGTGGTCGCGCTTGCTGCCGCCACTGTAGATCTACTAGGGGTATTCAACGGGAAGAGGGGTGGGGACTGATTTTGGAATTACCAAGCAGGATGTGGGAGGCTTGGATCCCCTTAGAGGAGCGGGGAATTGAAAAGTTTAGATCCCACCTTTGTGCTCGGTAGCGGGTGATGAACATCTTTGGAAACTACCACAACACCTAGGTCACTAGCACGTTGGACCGCTTGGGACTCGAACCCAAGCATCAGTGACCTTACGTAAACGAGTGGTCCAGAATGGAGTTTGGGAGAGCCCATGGCATCATGGCATTGATGAGCACTTCACAGATTATCCTCCTTTGTAGATTCATGTTTGCAGGATGATCTGACCGTTGCTTTCAAATGTGCTTCAGTTCAATAAATTAATGTACTATTTTGACTATTTACAGGATAAAATACACTTAAATAAAGCATTAAAACTACAATAGACCCTAGCGTCGGAAAGGCAATAAACATACTTGTGCCTCCTAATCTCTATTCGGCCTCCATAAAAGCAAGCAGGCGGATCTTCTTGATAACTTCAGGATGGTGGTGACATACGAACACAAAATCCTCTGTGAGCATTCCGTGCAGCAAGATTCTCGCTATGAGAGACATGCACTTCTCCTGCAATTGGGTGCAGTTAGTCTCAAATGCCCATCGTAGAAATGTGCTCATAGTATCCACGCATGCCATGTCTCACATCTTTGATGAATAATGGAGCTTCAACCGTTCGATGCAGTACATGTCGGTGAGTGAGAGTAACACGGGCCAGACATTGACAAGGGCGTCCCATAAATCAGCCTCCTATGGGAGTAATCCTTCGCAGTCATATTTGGTTAGTAGGGAGAAGTCATCAGGCTTAGTGTCTTTAATTGAAACAATTTCTGACTTTGACTCTACTCCACTGCCATAGAGCAATGCCTCCATCACACGAGATAGTGCCGCCACATCGGCCCGTCTCGCTCGAATCACCCAATCACCTATGTCAAAGACGACATCCACAGGGGCTTGGGCTTCAATTGTTGTGCATATGCTTCTGCCTACTAATGGATGTGGAACTTCAATGCAATCGTCCTTCACTACTGTAATAGTGCAGGATATGTTTACGCGACCGGAATCATCCCACACGAGCTCAATCGCATGATGTTCCATGAGGCACTAATAGCCTTGTTCTAGCATTCCATTCCTAAATTCAAGTTCCTTGAAACCTTGAACTCAAAACGAATCATTATAATCTGCTAGGTCTCCAGCCACCGCATGGAATAAGACGTGTACCTACATGCAAGCATTCACAAGGCTGAACATGCGAGTGTATATGTGAGCATGTGTATTCAATGAGACTCCTACCTTTTGCGCGCTATTCATCAGAACAAGGATGACGGAAATTCCTTATGGTCATGGGTACGACGCATAATGAATACTCGTAGGATAGCAACATATCCTCCATTGACAGCCTCTGATCATGAATGTACTGGATTCTTTATACTACCCAATAGTTCCTTCTGCTTTTGCTTACACGCTTGAGACTGAGAAGTCAACTTGCGACGCTTGAGACTGAGAAGTCAACTTGCGACAAAGGGAACATACTAGTTTGTAATGCCATAACTGTAAATGACAAAGATTGTCTCATGGATACATTGCCTCTTATATGTGGGAGTGTCATTCCAAAATGGCCACTCGTGAACGTCTGTTACCAGTCTTGAATCGAGATGTCCCTACAATGTGGATATGCACGTTGTTTCGATAGTGGCAGTCAGGAACGCCCGTTACAAGTCTTTAACGGACTATTCTAAAATGCCTTTTCATTCTTGATTCGGGGCCTTTGGCGGCATTTGGTTCGGCATATTCCACCTAGGCCTTGTCGCATTGACCAGTTCACATTTTTAGGCTCCGTTGCCCTGTGGGAATCATCTAGTGCGAATCCATACCCTTGGTAGAATTTTTAAGCCATGCACCACACATGAGGTGGACTAGTCATGACATCCTGCACCATGCATCTGACAATATAAGGACTATCCGACCTTATCAACTTGTTCAACAAGCCAACAATTATTCTCTTTCTCCATATGTAGTTGATGCTTATAACTGTCACAAATGAACGGTGGCAATATCTTTCTTACCTTAAACGCACCGTCAAAAGGGAACCTATCACTCATAATCTCGCATGTGTTGTTTTGTTGGAATGTCTTGTGTTGTATGTTGGATAGTCCAGCGAAAGGTACACATGCACATGCAGGCTTATCCCGTGACACCCTTCGTGCACACATGTAACCGATGTGCAAACCTAAAGATTTCAACCTAGATTTGTGGCAGGCTCAGGCCTGAATATTCTGAGCATCTCGTGTTTTTCATTGCAACTTTGGCCTGCCCACCGTAGTACTTAATAAATAGGTAGGTGCACAACACTCTTGCAAGGCAATGCCGACACTCATTGGTTCACTGTCTTCCATTGTTCGATTGGAGGTACGCGAGGTCATTTCCTGTCTATCTTGTTTACTATATGCATGGTATTAATATGGTCATTATTGTAAGCATATGGTGCCTTTGTTCTTCGTTTGTGTATGTAGTAGAGAATGACCGAACATGGAAGAGACGGAGCAGGAAACCTAGAGGAGTCGGAGAAGCAGGAGCAGCCTGCCCCCATGTCACCTCAGCAACAACCAGCTTTGGTGGCACCTCCACTTCAGCCGGTGGCAACGGCACCTCAGCAGTAACCAGTCCTCATGGCACCTCCGCCTCAACCGCTAGCAACAACACCTCAGGATCAGCTGAGCCTCATGGCACCCCCTTTTCAGTGGCGGACCATGCCACCACCTCTGCTACTGCCCGTGGAAATGCCACCTCTGCAGCCAGTCCTCATCGAACTAGATGAATCGCATGAGCTGAAATGGTCCGCATTGGCTTGGCTTCTGCAATCTGGGCTCAACCATGTTTGTCCCCATTGTATATTTGTTTGCCCTTTTTGCTAGATTGGTCACAGTCAATGGACCATTCATGACCTCGTGTTCCATGCGCATACCATCACCATTTCACCTATGTGGGTGTGGGATACTAGAGCGAGGCATCGTGCTTTAGAAGAGTATCTACGCCAGGATGCCCGTTTTAATGAGTTCCATGCTGCCGTGGGGTTGCCATGATGGTAGTAGTATGTCGATGCATCACTTGTATGCCTATGTTTGTCATGCTTTGCTCATTAGATTGTGTCATTGTACCGACAATGGATGTATGCCTATGCATCCTTGATTCCTTTGTTAGAATGTGTCATGTACTTGTGCCGATAGTGGATCTAGGCCTATGTATGCTGTGTCCTATGAATGTGGCGCTGGTAATAAGAACGATCATGTTTATGTTCTAAGACACATTGTTGCATTTGTGATTGGTACATTGACATGGCCTAGGATATCTTCTTCTAACAAGGGGAAAATATTTAGTGGGTGAAAGGATCGTGTGATGCCTAGAGGAGGGGGGAGGGGTGAATAGGCTCAATCTCAAATTCCTGAAAAATTCTTCACAGCAGTTAAATACGTCAGAACTTCCGACACGGTACCAGAACTTCCGACTGGGTTGGAACTTCCAGTACAGGGGCGGAACTTCCAACGGCAGCACATGAGCTATATGAAATTCAAAATTAAACTTGAAACTGTAGAAACTATTTGAATAAAAAGTTTAGCAATGATGTATAGAGACTACTGCAATTGATCTTTATAAGAGAAACTTCACAAGAATGTAGATTGGCACGAATCAAGCTCTAGGTCAACAAGAACTTGAAGAACACAACAAGCACACGAGACAAAGGATTGTTTTACTAAAGTTCACTCCCATAAAGGAAGCTACATCTCCATTGAGGAGCTCACAAAGAGTTGGGTCCTCACTAACCCTTTACCTCTCCCAATCAACCACAAAGGAAGATTAGGTCACCTACTATTAATCCTCCAAGAGGATGGGCAATACAAACTTCCCGGGCGCACCACACGAGAGGGCGCATAAATGGGCGATGCCGTACCGTCTAGAAGCAAGCTTCATGAGTAACAAACATGAATCAAAGACCGGAGATGCTTCAAGTGCTCTTCAGATGAACTTGGTTGACCTAACACTCAAAGCTAGAGTCACACACCTCAAATCTTCCTCTCATCCAAGCCATTGCTCAAAACTCTCAAAGATTTAGCTCAAGGAGGGAGTGGGGAGGAGTATAGAATGCTCTTGGAGGTATTTGTCTCAGGTTAGGTTAGCAGCAAATGAAGAGGAGGCTGAGGGGGTATAAATACCCATCCCCCAAAAACTAGTTGTTATGTGCTGGTTATGTGACTGTTGGAACTTCTAACGCTGAGTTGGAATTTCTGACACTATGAAAATAAAATCCGCTGAGCAACCCTGGTCGCAAGTTATTGAAAACTTTCGGCCACTGTCGGAACTTTTGACCCCATATCGGAACTTGCGACACTCACAGAAATTGTGAGAAATAGCATGTGCAAGATTGGAATTAAGGTGCCCCTCATGGGTAGTTAGCATCTCACTGTGCACTTTGACATCTTCAAGCCAACTAGCCGCGTCCCCATTTATACTATGGTGTTCCTATACTCAAATTCAAGAATAGAAAGTGATAAATCAATTTTCTTTTATGCTTGAACACCTTTCTTGAACTACTTTGGGGTCCCTCATTACACCTTTGCCCTTCTTTAATTTTAAGCCTGCCAATTTCTCGATAAAATCATTAGTCCCTTAATTATGCATGTCATCAACACCAAAATCCACTTAGGGGGCCAAAAGCACTTTGAATATCCCCCTTTTTGATGATTGATGACAACACAGTTAAGACTCATAAGAGAAATATATAATCATTTTGAATCCAATCATATAGGTGAGCTCCCCCTTAATATGTGCATCTTTCAAAATGAAATCAAGAATGGCTTCAAATGCCAATTGCACATATGAAGAGGGCTCCCCTATATCCTTGCATTCGTGGGGTGAAAAGTGTGACAAGAATATCAATGTAATGCATATGACATGATATGACACACTAATAAAGTGGAAATAAACAACACATCAAACCAGGATCATCACGCACAAGCATTAAGTTCTAGATCCACACTAACATAACAAAGCATGAAAAAAGTCTTACAAATTTAAAAGTCTCACTTGGCGCACCACACATCACACCACATAAAAGTCTTACATGTCCACAAGCCACCAAACTAAAGTTCCATACAAAGATAAAGTGGATAGATAGTAGCCGCTCATGCACCATGGCCTATGGTGAGCTCACTCCCTCTTTGGCATCAAGCTCCAAAAAGGGGAGGCCCTTCCATGGCCATCACTCATCATCATTGTTGTCATCCTCATTATCGTCTTCACCCTCATTGGTAGGAGTGTCGACATTGGGAACCTCCTCTTCTTCTTCTTCCGACTCCTCTCACCCGCCGAAGTCTTCATTATCACCATCACCCTCTTCTTGTGGAGCCCCAAAGATCATGGAGGGTTGTCCCATTTCCTCCCAAGGGTTATAGAAAACCGGTGGAGGAGGATAGTCCATAGGAGCACGAATGGGAGAATAAGGCATATCATTTTTAGCCACGAGGGCCTTTTCCCTTTCCTAAATCTTTAAAAGCTGCTCATCAACATGCTTCTTGTGAGCGTAAATCTCATCCACATTGTGGTGGCTCACATTGAAGCAAGCAAACAACCCTTGAGATAATAAGTTGAAAATCCCTTTCTTCTTAGGAGCAAGAGATGGTGGAGGGCATTGGGAGCTAGATGGTCCACGAGATGAGGAAGGCTCTAGAGATGAAGATGCACCATGAGAGGGTCCTTGAGGTGGAGAAGGAAGGGCATGAGCGCCAATCTTACAAAGACGTTCAATGTGACCTTTGTTGGTCTTATAAACCGGATGATCCTTATCCGCCAAGATCTCCAAGTTTGTCACCGCCTTGACCATAGCAAAGATGTAGAGAGCATAGTTGAAGGACCGGGAAGGCGACCAGAGGGGGGGTGAATGGGAGCACATTCTAATTTTCTCAAAGAAGCTCGGCTAAAGTCCCAAACCCAACCACAAACCTCTCTTCTAGCAAAATCAAATGCACTTAGCTATGCACGAGCTAATGAACCTAGGAATGATGCTTGGAGCCCGAATTGAGATTAGCGGAAGCAAGATAGAGTCCAAACACGTGTCAGAAGAAGAACTTTGAAAACCAACACCACAGTTCGGAAAAATCCGGACAAACCTTCGGAAAATTTTGGATTTTTGGATATTTCCGGAAAAACCTTCGGAAACTTTTGGAGGTTCGAAAATTTTCGGAATATTCCGGAATCCCAAAAATCAGCCTTCGTGAGGAGGGAAGAAAAATCTGAAACTCGATCAAACGACCTCCAAAAATCACAAAATTTAAACTATAGACTCACAAAAACATGCCAAAGGTATTCCGAAAATTTCAAGTCGAAAAGCTCATGAATTGATCACAAGATTCCATGTATTTGGAGAAGGGCACAAGAAGGAGATTTTCAAGAAATCTCAAAATCCAATGTGCTCGTGCATGGATTTGCTAGGGGATCATCCTAGATGTTCTTGCACATATCCTAACACCGATTTGCCTTAAGAAAAATACCCCAAAACGTTGCCAATCGCGAAATCCAAAAATTCACCCAAAAATGCTTCTAAATAGAAAAAAAGATAAATTTTAGATCTTGAGAAGGAGAAGCAATTGAGCACAAAATTGATTCTTGGATTACTTCACCATGTCCAGTTACAAGCCACTCCTAAGCACAATCCAAGCTAGGATGGCAAAAAGATCAACATAAAGATCCCTCATATCTCCCTCTCTCCCTCTACCAAAGGCTCTCACAAAAAAATGAGAAAACCCCTACCAAAACAACCAAAGGGATGGCTGCCCCAACCAGCCATCTCTCAAATATATAAACACTCGGCTATTTCCCAAGTTGCCCTTACATGAAGCATACAACTCCAAACCCGCTAGGGGCAAAACCGTCCAACTTTTTCTTCGTTCCTTGGACGGACCCGATGCCTTCACAACTTAGCTTCACCCAATGCAAGCTTCATGATGATGCCATGCATCCTTCGACTCGACACTTTCCAAGCCGCACCAGACTCGTCCCCTAGTTTTGAGGTCAAACCGGTCAAACCCTCTTGCACACCCTGCAGGCGTGACTCATCCCCAGTTTTGAGGCCAAACCGGTCAAACCATCTTGCACGCCGTGTACGACGTGACTCACCGATATCGACGCATGTCCAGCCTCTGCCAAGCCTTCGACGCCTCCAAGTCTTTCGCTCTCGGCTCCCGGGCCACCTACTTGACTCGCCTCCATCCCGCTTGACTTGATTGATGCCATCTTCATCCCGTTCGTGTACTCTTGCTCTTCCGTGCACCATGTGGATCGCCCATGACTCCATCCAAACTCCTCGGGTCCCTCGGTCCAAGCCTACTCGTGTCCACCCTTCACAGCTCTAGTACATCGGCATGAACCTGTCGCTTGACCTTCACCTTATGCCATCGACCACCATGTCGCATCCTATACTTGCACATCCCAAGCCAAGAGACACAACACACAACATATAGTTTACACAAACACCACAACACAATGCACACAACACAACACATCCAGTTAGCCGTTAGTATAATCATGCACATATGAAATATTGACTCAACTGGAAAAGCCTCAAATCATCTAGTCAATCACTCATCACAAATAGACCAAGGCACATCTCAACTTGGTCTCTCAATAGTGACAACTCTTCTTGGGTAAGTAGAAGAAAATGATAATTTCTTCCCAAATGAGATCAAACACACTAAACTCACCCTTCCCGAGGGCCATCCTTACTAGTAAATTCTTGGACATATTGGAGATATTATCCGAATCACCACCTTTAGGACAAAGAGTGTATCAGAAGAGTTGATTGAGGAGTTTATAATAAGGAATCAGCCCCTTTGTGGTGCCAAACTCAATGTTCCCATAAGTATGATCATATATGAAAGCCATCTCATTATCTTCAATAACGCTCTCCATCTCATGAATCTTGTATATAGCATGATCATCTTCTTCATAGGATATGCCACTGATAGTGGTTTCCCTTGGATGGTCGAATGCAATGTTTTATTGGAACAGTCAATGTAGAGAGTGGCACAGAATTGAGCAACTACTTCCTCATTGCAATCATAGTTGAAAGACATAATGGGAACTATATTCTTCTCGCTACAAGCCTCCCAAACTTCATCAATTACCAGCAGCTCAATTGCATTCACATATGGCCAATGAATAGATTTCATCTCAGTAGTAGGATGAGACTTGCATAAGATAACGGACTCATACCAATCAGCATGAAAGAGCATCCAAAAATGAATATCACCTTTGAACTCCTTTTGATATTGAGAAGGCCTATCATAGTAGGGTGCTTTGGTGTCATGCTTGCCCTTCTAATAATCAACCATACGAACTCCATTGTATCCCGACTTACCCTCACGAGTAGGTTTAGCCATACAGAAGAGGATTTGTTCAAGATAAGCCAATGAGCCCTCATCATGTTCTTGTTTGGCACCCGGAACAGACGCATGCTTCATGCGTGGTCTACCAACTTGACTAGAGGTTCCACCAGGAATAGGCTTGCCTCTCCCTCGAGCACGCTTGGGAACCTTGGGGGCTGCCTTCCTCTCCCCTTTGCATTGAGCAATTGGGACCTCTTCTTTGGAATCGGACTCGATCTCGAGAGTCTCCGCACGCTACTTGCCTCTATTTTCATGACCCATCTAACAAGATATGTAATAGGATTAGGATGGAGTTGAGAGATGATACAAATGAATCATAACTGAGTTAACAGGCACCTGTCAGAACTTACCAGGTGTCAAAACTTTCGACATAGCCCGAACCCGACCAATGATTCATGGAACGAGAGATTTAGCCCACCAAACTTGACAAGATCATAGGTATGAGTTCTATGGCATATCTAGAGTCTGTCCCCCAAAGGAAATCACTTAACTCCAATTGAGAGATCGAGTGACGGGATTTTTGAATGAATTACCTTGAAGATTTTGCACGCGAATCGAAGGAGTGCCGATGGGGATCGAAACATCCGATGAGTGGGGAATCCAAGGAGAGAAAAAACAACAAAATCCCTCGGTCAAATCTTGAGAACCCCTCAAGAGATTGAGAGTAGAGGAAGGGGGACACCAGTGTGGAGTGAAGAAAAGAGTTAGGGTTTGAAGGGGTATGCACCGGCTATTTATAGGGTTGAGTAGTCTGTCAGAAGTTCTGACGCAAGTAAAAACATTTTCCTGAGCACCTTTGGTCGGAGGTTAGTGGATAGTTCCAATGGTCATCAGAAGTTCCGACCTTTTGTCAGAAGTTTCGATGGATTAATTTCCAATCTCCTAAGCACCCTCTGTTGGATCTTTCCTGATACATCCGATGATTATTAGAATTTTTGGTGGGGAACCAAAAGTTCTAATAGGTAGTTGACAGCTCGAAAAAGATAGATTTTAAGATGGATAAACTTTGATATTTTGAGAGATATGACATTTTGGACATACCGGACAACTTGACACAAAGTGATCAATCAACAAACAACATTACATAACAATGATCACATGAGTCAAGTATCGATCCCAAGATCAAAAACCAAGTTTTGAAAGACACTTAACACAAAGAAATCCGCTTTTTCCTATCTAGTCAACAAACAAGTATGTGCACTAAGTCAAGCCAAGTTACAAGAATCCAAGATATTTGGCTCGTTCCTAAAAGCACAAAACCTTTGGTCATCTAGAGGCTTAGTGAAGATATCAGCAAGATGCCTTTCGGTGCTCACATGACGTAAAGCAATATCTCCCTTAGCCTCATGATTCCTTAAGAAGTGATGTCTTATATCTATGTGCTTTGTTCGGGAGTGTTGCACCGGATTGTTAGGTAGCTTGATGGCACTCTCATTGTCACACAAGAGTAGAATCTTGCTAAACCCACAACCGAAGTCACTCAAGGTTTGTTTCATCCACAAGAGTTGAGCACAATAATTACTGGCTGCCACATATTCAGCTTCAGCGGTGGATAAAGCAACCAAATTTTGCTTCTTAGAGCTCCAAGACACCAAGGATCTACCAAGAAATTGGCATGTCCCCGTTGTACTCATTCGATCTACCTTGCAACCGGCATAATCCGAATCTGAATAGCCAAGTAGATCAAAAGTGGAGCCCTTGGGATACCACAAGCCAAGGTTAGGAGTGTATACTAAATATCTCAAAATTCTCTTAATATCCATCAAATGACATTTCTTAGGATTGGCTTGAAATCTTGCACATATGCACAAACTAAACATAATATCCGGCCTAGATGCACAAAGGTAAAGTAGAGAGACAATCATGAAGTGATATACCTTTTGATCAACCGACTTTCCTTCTTCATTGAGATTTAGATGTCCATTCAGTGCCATGGGTGTCTGTTGATAGCTCTTATGTACCAAAGGCGGTGGTGGGGGTTCAGCCGAACCCTTCTTACCTTTTCTTGTCTCCAGTTGACGCGTGGCGATGGTTGACGGTGTCCCTAACACGGTTGTGGAAGATTCCCTAAATATTCCCTTTAGGAACCAACTTCAAGAGCCTATAAATATGAGGGGAGGGGTCTCATTTCAAGACAACAATCACCAACACCTTCTAACTCCACTTCCACTCCTATCAAGAGAAGAGCTCCATGGTGAAGCCTTACTTAGGCTAGTGTGTAGGATGGGGGGGGGGAGAGAGAGGAAGTTGCTCGGAGGAGTGCTGAGTTCCTCAGCACTCTACCCCGACCATGTACCTCTACGGATGCTAGCTCCCTTCTAGTTAAGTAAGTAAGTATTCGTGATTCCTTCTTTGGTTTAATAAAAGCTAGTTAATTCCCCTGTTATCATTTGAAAAGTTAGTTAATTCCCCTGTTATCCCTAAATTCCATTTAAAAATGTGCGTGGATTGAATTGGATCTTCTTGGATTTTATTTGCATCTTATGTTTGAGTGTGAGTTGGAAATTCAAGATTTAAACTAAATCTAAATCTAAACTTAAAACAAAATAAAAACCTAAATAACCAGGCTGGCCCACTAACGTACCTAACCTTCGGCCTGCTAACCTTTGCAACGCTCACGCGCACCTCGCCTGCGCGTGGCCCAGCTGGCCCGCTTGCCCGTGCTTTGCCTCGACCTAGCTGGCCACCATTTCCTAGGCCGCTGCCGGGCCAAGCTCCCGCACGTGCTCGCCTCGCACCCAGCCAGTAGGCTACCAGCCCAGCAGCTGGCCCAGCTCGCTCGCTCACCGCTCGGTCACGCCTGCGCTCTGCCCACTCCCTTCTCTCTTGCTGCCAGCCAACCTCATCAGTCAGCGCGCCACTGTGCTTCTTCTTCCTCGCGCCATACCGCATGCACTCGGCGCATGCACGCTCACGAGCAAGCAAAGGCGCTGCACTGGCATGCACTCTCGGGCGAGGCGCCTCCGTGTCCACCTTCCAAGAGGTTCCACTGGTGGAAATAGATGCCCATACCCCTAACCGTGCCACCAAACCCTAGGCCCTAGTCGTCGGATGCTTGCCATGCCGCCTCACAGCACGGACTTCGGGGATGGACGGCTGGTGCCTTCTTTCCCCCTCCACCACATCTCCGTGCCCATAAATAGGACCCTGACACCCCTCCTTTGAACCATCCCTCTAGCACCGGGCTTCGCCTGTCTGCCGCTGTCTACCCGAGAGAAGAGGAGGAACGGGAGGGGAAGGAGGAGAAGGAGAAATAGAAGGGGTAGGAGAAGAAGAAGGGCAGGAGGAAGAGGCCGTCCGGGGAGCTCGAAGCCGCCCGAGCGCCACTGACTGAAGCCATCCGAGCGCCACTACCTAGAGCTGCTTGAGCGCCGCCGCCGTTTTCGCCAAGCCCTCGCCATGAGCTCACCCCTATTCTCTCCCTCGCCCCCTTGTTCTCTAGCCGTAGTCACCATAGAGTAGGACACCGCCCCTTGCCTAGCCGCCGACCGCCAGGGGCTCGGACTAGCTGAGCCGAAGTGCGTCGTCCTGCCGGGCCGCGGCCTGGGGCAACCCTGGGACTGCGCCCCAGCGTGCATGCTCGCGCCCACATCACGCCGTGTGCCTACGGGCACAAGGTCGGGGGCCACGTGCCGGCCAGGCCATCGCACGCCGCACCGCCCCCGCGCCCGCGCTGTGCGCGCTCGCTCGCCCGCTCGCACATGCATGCCACGCTATGCGCCGCCACGCCATGACATCGGGGGCGCAGTCACCGTGCGCCCACGACCGCCCGGGCGCGTGCACTGGCGTGCTACCCGAGCTGCCACCATGGCCTATGTGGCTACCATGTGGTGCTGACATGGCAAGTTGGGCCCACCTGTGGGGCCCGATAATATCTGACCCCGTGGGGCCCATTGACCCGTGACCGTTGACCAGGTCAACGTGATGTTATCAGGATACGTGGCACTCCCCGGGCTGCCACGTGGACCAATCACCCGTTGACACATGTCACCTTTTTAATAAATATTTCTAAAATTGATAAACAATTAAATAAATCCTTTAATCTTTAAAAAATCATAACTAATTCATTTTATCTCCGAAAAATATGTAACCAGTTGCATTAAATTCGTAAAATTGAGCCTGTGCTATTTCTAGCTATCTTGGTATTATTTGGATCTTCTAAATTTGGCTTTCTTTGAGTTTTTTTCTTGATGTAATGCTGTTTAATTTACGCTTCATCATATCTCATTCTGTTCAGACCCGTGCTACGACCAGAAAGATCTTCAAGACCCCAAGTATGCCAACGAGGACCCAATTGATTACGGACAAGGTGTCATGTCACTCCCAATCATATAGATCCTATGCATGCTTAGTTGATAGCACTTTACATATATTGCTTGATGATGATGGTTTGCATAGCCAATGATTTTAGCCATGCCTTGATAATTGTTTATCTTGTTTTCCTTGTTTACCTACTTTTGTGGACTAGCTACACACCCCTAACTAGTCCACCGCTCATTTATCGATATACATGCTTTTGAGTTATGGATGGGCATTTGCCATGGATTTGGTGATGGGATTCCTTGAACACTCTCGCGTGTGTTTTGGGTGAGTGTGACTCCTTGCTGTGTTCTTGGTGGAAGCGAGCCATGGATGGTACTGAGGAGTGCCATGCTAGGAGAGAGCTTTCTGGACTCTCTCTATACCCCGTACTAGTGGCAGGTACCTAGTTTGTTACTGAGGAGAAGGTGGCATACTTGTTCATTGTAGGTGCTTCGGCACAAACTTGTTGGTAGCATGCTTGCTCTCAGCCGCTTAAGGACTGAGTTAGTTTAACACCAGTCACAGTAGCTACTTTTCGTACTTACCGCTTGCTTACGTTATGGGTGGGGTTTAGTCCGGGACTAGTAGTGTATAGTGCTCTGCCTAAAGGCGGACTGGAGGATTGTGTAAGGTGTTCGTATAATGCTGGAAAGGTATGCAAGCTTCAGAGATCCATTTATAGATTGAAGCAAGCATCTAGGAGTTGGAATATTCATTTTGATGAAGTGGTCAAAGGGTTTGGCTTCACCAAGAACGAAGAAGAGTCTTGTGTTTACAAGAAGGTTAGTGGGAGATTTGTAGTATTTCGAATATTATATGTGGATGACATATTGCTGATTGGAAATAACATTTCTATGCTTGAGTCCGTAAAGACTTCACTGAAAAATAGTTTTTTGATGAAGGACTTAGGGGAAGCGACATATATTTTAGGCATTAAGATCTATAGAGATAGATCGAGAAGGCTTATAGGATTAAGCCAAGATACTTACATTGACAAAGTGTTGAAGCGGTTCAGCATGGAAGAGGCCAAGAAAGGGTTCTTGCCTATGTCACATGGCATACATCTAAGCAAGACTCAGTGTCCTTTGATTGCTGATGAGCGGGATCGCATGAGTAGAGTGCCATATGCTTCGGCTATCGGATCTATCATGTATGCAATGATAAGTAATTGCCCAGATGTTTCATATGCGCTAAGTATGACAAGCAGACACCAGTCTGATCTGGGTGAGAGTCACTGGACAGCGGTGAAAAATATTCTTAAGTACTTAAGAAGGACTAAAGATATGTTCCTCATCTATGGAGGTGAGGAGGAGCTTGTTGTAATAGGTTACACCGATGCTAGTTTCCAAACCGACAGAGATGATTCAAAGTCACAATCAGGATTTGTGTTCATTCTAAATGGTGGTGCTGTTAGTTGGAAGAGTTCCAAGCAGGAGACGGTGGCCGATTCTACAACAGAAGCTGAGTACATCGCGGCTTCGGAAGCTACGAAGGAGGGTGTTTGGATAAGGAATTTCCTTATTGAGCTTGGTGTGTTCCCGAATACGTCCAGCTCATTGAATCTCTATTGTGATAACAATGGGGCAATGGCGCAAGCAAAGGAGCCAAGGAACCACCAGAAGAACAAACACGTTATGCAGCGATTTCATCTCATTCAAGACTTCGTTAATCGGGGTGAGATCAAGATATGCAAAATACAGATGGATGTGAATATTTTTGATCCTTTGACAAAGCCTCTCCCGCAGGCTAAACATGATTTGCATGTAAGAGCTATGGGTATTAGATACCTTCTAGATTGACTCTAGTGCAAGTGGGAGACTGTTGGAGGTATGCCCTAGAGGCAATCATAGAGATGATGATATCTGATTATATCCATGAGTTGTATATTGTGTTCATTGAATATCCATTAAAGGCTACTTGAATTGATCTGCAATTATGTGAATTGTATGTGGAACTCTTTAATTGTATGGTTATTCTAAAAGTTATCCCTAGTCGGAGTTTATGTGTGGAAACACATGAATATTAGACTAGTACATGTATTAGTTGATGACTATGTTTCACAAGTCATGGACATGGAGATGTCAAACTTATAATGTAGGCATATGTAGAGACATGTGCTAGGACTGACCCAACACGAGAAGTAGTTCTCTCTTTACACAACATGTACGTTTTGTCCTTAGACCTGAGATTGTCGCATGTACTCAAGATGTGGATCGACTTACTTGGGGGCTATCAAACGCTACACCGTAACAGGGTAGTTACAAAGGTAGCTTTTGAGTTTGTCAAGAAGCATGCTGTGAGGCATGGTCAAATCAATATGGGATTTGCCCCTCTCTGATTGAGACAGATATCTCTGGGCCCCTCGAGTGATCGGATCCGGAAATGCATGGCCATGCTACGTACGGTTAAGATTTAACCTACAAAGGGATTCCGAATCACATGATCGAGAAAGAGCGGTTGGCTTGGAGCTAGACCAAATATCGTGAGGCAAAGGGAATAGCATGTACATGATGTTGTGACGGTTCATCTGATATGATCTTCATGTGCATATAGGAGTTGGCACGTCTTGCTAGAGGCCGCTACCAACTATTGGGTCGAGTAGGAGTTCTCGGGTCATGTCTATACGTATCCGAACCTATAGGGTCACACACTTAAGGGGTTGGAAGCCCAACTCAGATGTGATCCGAATTGGATCAGGTTTAGGAGTACTAATGGGCCTCGGACCCAGAGGCCCGTCAGAAACCTCTATGAATAGAGAGGTGGGGGCGCCCTAGGGTACACACCTTTTTGCGAAAGCATAGCTGCCGCACCTCCTACACCCTCGCCTTGTTACAACTCGTGGACCTAGTAGTCCGGCTTGCAACGCTTTCTTCCTGCACGTGTGGATACCTTGGAGGTGTTGCGCCTGTAGCACTTGGACGAGCCGCGACGAGCCGTCGACGAGCCACGACGAGCCGACGATGAGCCGCGGCACGAGAAGGACCTCGCTGTACATGGACGAGCTGCTCGATGTTGACGTGATCGACTATGTGTTCGACTATGCTGATCGACGTCGCTGCCCCGACGCGATTCTACATCTTCCACACCAGTGTGTCGAGTGGTAATCCCGTGATCCATATACGACAGTTTTTCCTGGTTTACGCGGTAGAAATATTTTATTTTGCGCTAGTGTAGCCTACCTCGTATCCCAACAATGTGCCGCTGAGATGTACTGGTACTCATGTTATTTATGATATTTGTACTCTGTAACTCTTTCTTTTTCTGTGTTGGTATGGATTTGTACTATCTGAGATAGGGATTCGCACGTGATAGCCTTCCTGGGACTATCATCGAGGTGCGTGGGCATGAATTCTCAAAAATAAGAATTCTGGTCCGTTTTAGCTGGTATCAGAGCCATACTTAATCGATGGATGATAGTTTAGGAAGCCTAAACTACCATTGATTGAGTATATACCCCTTGATTGCTATACAACTCCTTGAACTTTGATTATTATTACCTCATTTACTCTAACTTAAACGACTTACTAACAACCCTTAACTATGTGTTTCAGATGATGACCGAGGAGTGACACACGTTTTCTAGAGATGGAGTGCGCTACGGAGGCTTTTGCACTCTCCTGAATGAGTGGTTGGAGAGAGCTGGGCTTCGCACTGAGGGCATGCTCTACGAGGGCCGCATGAGGGGCAATGTGGACTCCATACCTATGGAGGTGAGGCTGACACTACCTATAGAACCCAAGGTGCCCGAGCTCGAGAAGGTTGTGGTGTTTGCGTTCGAGCTTTCAGTGTCAGAGACTCAACGGACTGCCGCTAGGAGGGCCATACGAGAGGTGCACATGCAGCTTCGTGATAGACTAGCGCAGACTCCCTACCGCTGCCTGCCCAGGGTGTGCTACGGACCGGGAGACTTTGAGAGAGCAGCCCATGAGTACTACGAGGACGCTTACGCAGAGCCCGATGAGAAGTTTAGAGTGGCCTCCCGCTGCATTCACGCTCAGGACTTGGCGCTGTGATATGAACCCGCGAGGGTTGATTCCCGATCTTTCGGTGAGAGGTATGGAATAACTCGATTGGTCGATGGAGATGAAGTTCACGGCCTGACTATAGCCTTCCAAGCTGCGCCTTAGCAACCGATACACCAGCTCCAATGGCCGCCGCGATCTTGTGGAGTGCGTCACCTGGCCACTAGGGCACTCGTCTTGCAAGCAATCGAAGAATTAGCAAGAACAAGTATAAAAAGTATTGAATTTACTAGATGAAGATGAAGGTTTCCAACTCAATCTCAATAAGGTGGGGTTTCGAAAACAGGAAGATGGGCGGTTGATCCAGCACGCGCGCTTACAAGCAAGTAGCGAGAGCTAAACTTGATCTAAACAAAACTTAATCTATTTGTGGTGGCTCTAATCCTTATTAATACCTAGGAAAATGACTGGGGGGTGTTGGGGTCATGCTCCAACCCTAGGACATGTCCCTAATGGACCCAACTTGATGCACGGCCCATTGGGCTAAAATAAGGCAACGCAATACCTTTGGACAGAAAACCTCTTAGTAGTATTTCAGTCATTGCGGCCGCCTCAGAATATATATGAACTTGAGTCTAGATCCATATGAAAATAGAGTTCATAAGGATTCCAAAGAGTATTTGAACACCCAAAATGGAGTCCGGATGGGGTCGTGGCGGCCATTGTAAGTTGGTGCAAAGCTGCAGTCCGAATCCAGCCCCAAAACATGTTGGATTGGATCTCTTTCTTTCTTTGGACCAAAAGTGACGTGGCGGCCTGGTGGAGGATGTTGGGAATAATTGGACTTGGCCCCCAATCTACTTCTTTAGACCTCCATGCCTTCCATGTGTGTTTCACTCTATTTTTGATCCACATATGTATTTCTGAAATTGTCAACGAACACACAACATGGTGTAACATCAATTCATCAAATGTATCAAATACAATCAGAGTAAAGAATTATTTCATCTGTGAATCAAAAGTTACTAATGTGGTTGTATCCGAGCAGGTGATGTCCTCATCATTCTCCCCTTCTTGGCTGCAAGTTGTGCTCGACTTGCTCCAACGGCA
The DNA here is from genome assembly GCF_005286985.2 of Setaria viridis. Classification (NCBI taxonomy): domain Eukaryota; kingdom Viridiplantae; phylum Streptophyta; class Magnoliopsida; order Poales; family Poaceae; genus Setaria; species Setaria viridis. The sequence continues at coordinate 11,877,532 of NC_048269.2, forward strand.
TTCTAAGGTGCTTGCTTTGATGTTGGAGCACAGAGTGATGGCCGTGCTGCATGGCCACAACCAGTAATGCTCCCCTTCTTTTGTCTTACCCTGTTGCATATGGGAAAAACTAGGAAAACTTTGTAAGACATTATTAGTGTTAGTGCAGCCCTTTATTTGATCATGGTATTGTTGCCCAAAAGGATATTGCAGATTAGAGCAAATATAAACTTTATGTACCAAATATTCCCCTTTGCTGTTGTATTTGCCAATTGGATGAAACGAACAATAATTAAAACTTGGCAAACTAGAATCAAATTTAAGTTTCTCTTTTAGACAATATAGATTACACAAAATATTAAATTCAATATAACCCAAAGTATTTAAAGAGGATAGTAAATTCAATTCATCTTGTGCACAAGCAATAGGATGAAAAAGCTTAACTTCAGCACATTTGTATAGTTCCAAACTAAAATTATCACACTTATTCACTACTTGTGGCATAGGATTAAGAGAATTATCAGCACACAAGTCCTCTTTATCACAAGGAACAACAAGTAAATCATTTTGTGATAAAGGAAAATTAGTAGTGGGTTCCACTATTAGTATCTCTTCATTAGCATGCAGAGTGGACAAATTTTAAACATAATAGGTCACATCATTGTTCAAGTATTTACAGATACTAGAATCTCCTTTTTAGCATTGAGAGCAAGACAAAACAATTGACCAATATGGCTATAAGAATTGCTAATTAACAAGGTTCGACTTTCAGAATCGAGCCCTCTCATGAACCTACTCATAACATCTTCCATGCATTCAACTAATCCACCATACATGATACAAAGTTTAAAATCATGGAAGTATTCTTTCACAGTCCTACTATCTTGCCTTAAGTTGTCTAATTTTGCAAGCAAATAATCAGCATAATATTCAGGAATGAATGCATCTTTAAAAAGAAATTTGAAGTCTTCCCAAGATTCTAGAATTTTGTTGTGCCTACAAATGTGTTTCCATTCTAGCAAAGCATATTCAGTCAAAATATTAGAGGCAATATAAATCTTTTATCTCGGACAAGTCCTGCTCATCAAATTCATTATCTACTTTTAGCTCCCAATCAATGTAAGCTTTAGGATCAAACTTACCATCATATAACAGCAAGTGTTGAATGACATCCTCAATATGAGGGTCTATTTTCAACAGCTCAAAAATCTCCGTATCACCTACCATGATTAGTAGAAAACAAGAAACACAAAAATAATATGTATCCTCCTGTCAACTATTATGATGTGTCGATTGTAATTCTCTCAAACTCAGCTTGTTTAAAATAAGCCCTTACAAGTTCTTACCAAGCCAAATAGGAGGTGACGGCAACCAACAAGTCTGCAACTGTGGAGAGAAGTGTATCGGTGCTGTAGCAACAAAAACCTGTCAAGCTGTAGTCGAATATGTGGAGCTGTAGGTGGGCTAAAGCAAGGAAATATACTAGCACCACGTTAGTTGCAAAAGCAAGTTGAGTAATCATTGAAAAAGAGCAAAAAGGTAGTCACTGAAAAAGAGCAACTATCATAGCATGAAGAAAAGCAATAGATTCACAAATTCAGACCCTTCTTTCTTCTCCTTCTCTTGTCCTTTTTTTTCTTCTTCTTTCTTTTTTTCCTTTTTTTTGCAGGAGCCTAAATCTTTTGTGTGGTACTATGACAACCCAAACAATAAGGCTATCACACACAACCCCTTTGAACTCAAACTTAACAGCTGTTGTTAATACAGAAGATACGGAAATCTCTAGCAAGATTGCGGAGTGCTCGGAACAAATTTTGCTGCAAGGTCAGATCCGTTGGAAAGAAGACAACTTCAGCTTTCTAGATTGTATTAAACTCCCAAATCAGACATCATATGGATCCATGGTGGCAGAAATGCAGCAATGATGCATATGGTGATAGTGGATGTCGTGGTGACCAAAACGTGATAGAACTCAAAACTCTAAAGAAATAGACACTAGGACCAGCAACTCGACATAACCGATGCAACCGAAAACTCAACAAGCCCTAACTAAGCAGCACTAGTAAAAGGCTAAAAAGATCTTTAGGATTAAGAAAAACTATTCTACTAATTTTTTGTGGGCTTTTTCAGGACCATAGGAAATTAAAAACAACAAAGAACTAGAAGCCTCTCACCAATAAACCTTACTCTGATACCAACTGATACGAATCCGCTAGGGTTGATTCCCGATCTTTCGATGAGAGGCATGGGATAACTTGATTGGTCGATGGAGATGACGTTCATAGTCCAACTATAACCTTCCAAGCTATGCCTTAGCAACCGATACACCACCTTCAATGGCTACCGTGATCTTGTGGAGCACGTCACTCGGCAATTAGGGCACTCGTCCTGCAAGCAATTGAAGAACTAGTAAGAACAAGTATAACAAGTACTGAATTTATTAGATGAAGATGAAGGTTTCCAACTCAATCTCAATAAGGTGGGGTTCCGAAGATAGGAAGATGGGCGGCTAATCCAGCACGCGCGCTTACAAGTAGCGAGAGCTAAACTTGATCTAAACAAAACCCAATTTGTTTGTGGCAGCTCTAATCCTTATCAATACATAGGCGAACAACCAGGGGGGGTGTTGGGGTCGTGCTCTAATCATAGGATGTGTCCCTAATGGACCCAACTTGATATACGGCCCATCGGGCCATAATAAGGTGACGCAACACCTTTGGATAGAAAACCTCTCAATAGTAATTCGGTCATTGTGGCCACCTCAGAATAGATATGGACTTGAGTCTAGATCCATATGAAAATAGACTTCATAAGGATTACAAAGAGTACTTTAACACCCAAAATGGAGTCTGGATGAGGTCATGGTGGCTGTTGTAAGTTTGTGCAAAGCTGTAGTCCGAATCCAGCCCCAAAACGTGTTGGATTAATCTCTTTCTTTCCTTGGGCCAAAAGTGACGTGGTGGCCTGGTGTAGGATGTTGGGAATACTTGGACTTGGCCCCTAATCTACTTCTTTGGTCCTCCATGCCTTCCATGTGTGTTTAACACTATTTTTGATCCACGTATGTATTTCTGAAATTGACAACGAACACACATCATGGTGCAACATCATTTCATCAAATGTATCAAATACAATCATGGTAAAGAATTGTTTCACCTATGAATCAAAAGTTACTAATGTGGTTGTATTCGAGCAGGTGAGCAAGGGTTGGGACATCTGCATCGAAGCCAACGCCATGCTAGAGGGCAAGATAGAGGGACTTGGGCACTGTTTAGAGAGACTGGACCAGATGAACCATTGCCTTCAGCACAAGATCGACACCGCACCAGACCCCTATGATAAGAAGGACACACTGAAGATTTCTACTCTGGAGGTGAGGGTTGCTCATATGGAGGAGGCACTGAGGTCCAGGGACAAGATGATCGATGAGAAGAACGCATTGCTCAAGGAGAAGGAGGAGTTGGTTGACACTTTGGATGCCACACTAGTCACCATGAACGGAGTTATCGAGTAGCTCCACCACCGCTAGCACAGGAACTACTACAACCTTGTCCACCTTGGATCACGTTGCTACCATGATAGGGACTTGGATGAAAGGCTACAGCATGCGTGGGAGCGTTCTGACCGCAGAAGGATGATGGAGTTGGAGGAGTTGAATGCGTGGGTTCCAATCGAGTACAGGAGGAAGCCACATGTGGAGAGCTTCGAGTTACCACTGTTGTGGCTGTACACACAAGTGTTGTACCCACCAGCCAGGGTTGCTACAGAGGAGATGACCAGAGCTCTATCTACACTCTCACAACTGTATGGAGAGTTGCCTGTGTACTCGGATGATGTGTTAGGTCTGTGGAGCTCCGAAGTACTACTCTGGAGATGGTGACATGGATGACGAAGACTTCCCCTACTCCGACTGAGCATACCGCTTCTCATCTAGTTCTAGGTTTGAGTTAGGCTTACCATGATGTTGTAGCTTTAGAGACTACCACCCCATGATGCTCGACGTAGTAGTATGATGATCCTCGTATAATATTGAATTTTGACGTAGAGACTACCACCCCAGGAACCCACCAGTTGAGTCTTTTCAGAGGAAGGTTGAAGGGTTCACCAAGCTTCACCCACCTACGCTCGACAACTCTGACAGCCCACTGGACGTAGATGACTGGCTAAGGGAGATTGAGAAGAAGCTGGGCTTGACAAATTGTACAGATGAATAGTGTGCGGTGCTGGCTACCCACCAACTGATTGGGACAACACGTGCTTGGTGGGACAGCTTCTGTGATTGTCACGCAGACCCAGCGCACATCACGTGGAATGAGTTCACTCTAGCATTTTGTGACCACCATATCCCAGAAGCAGTCATGGATTGGAAGGAAGATGAGTTCCAAAACTTGAAGATTTGAAACAAGAAAGTCCAAGAGTACGCTAACAAGTTTTTAGGACCTGATGAGGTACGCACCGGACGACTCCAACATGGAAAAGAAGATGTACTGGTTTCGCAAGGGACTTCAACATGGCAAGGAGATGCACTTGTCCACTCACGACTACCCTACTCTCCGCACACTTGTGGGCAAAGCACTCCGAGTGGAGAAGTCGAGGATGGAGTTCGAGGAGTTTTGAGGACACAAGAGGAAACATCAGGAGCAGTTTGGACCCCCAGGGCTGTCTCAGAGGCCAAGGATAGGACCCCCACAATTTTAGCTATAGAAGTCTTGTAGCTACCCTCCACAGCAGCAGCAGTACAGGAACCCTAGTGTAGGAGGAGGAAGTTTAGGTACTTGGAAGCCGAGGCCTCAACAGCTTGCCGCACCTAAGAGTGCAAAGTTGATGGTCTGCTACACGTGCTGCCAGCCCGAGCACAAGTCTTTCGAGTGTCCACTAAAGATTCAAGTCGGAGGACAGAACCACACCAACTAGTACCACACACCCGTCAAGACACCAGCACTAGGAGGACTACCGTAGAGGAACCCGGCAAGGACAACAACACCACCTACTCAAGGATGCTTTAACCACTTGACCGCGGAGGACGCCGCAACAGCCCCAGACGTCGCTCTTTGTGAGTTCCTTGTAGATTCAGTCAAAGCTACAGTTTTGTTCGATACGGGTGCCAAGTTTTCTTATGTTTCAACTAAGTTTGTGGAAGAACGGTCTCTCCCCACTACACCTCAACTGAGGCCTATTATCACCAATTCTCCCCTAGGAGAAGTCAAGAGCACCCTAGAGTGCAAGGTAGTTCCATTGGTGATTGAGAAGCAACAGTTCCTAGTAGATTTGATAGTGTTGAAGTCTTCAGGCATTGATGTGATCTTGGGAATGGATTGGTTGGCTAAGCACAAGGGATTGGTTTCATGTAACCCCCGCTTTGTCAAATTGGAACATCCGAGCAGAGTTCAAGTACAGTTTGAGCCATTGTACCCCAAGACAGCCCCGATGCAATGCAACTTGACTTCCAAGACCCTTGAAGAGGTACCCGTGGTGTGTGAGTTCTCCGACGTGTTTCCCGAAGAGCTGACAGAACTACCCCTAGATCGGGATGTGGAGTTTGTGATTGACCTGATACCCGGCGCAGGACCGGTAGCATAGGGACTATACCGATGTCGACCGATGAGCTGGATGAACCAAAGAAGCAGTTGAAGAAGTTGCTAGAGCAAGGGTTCATTCGACCAAGAGCTTCACCATGGGGTTCGCCCATTTTGTTTGTGAGAAAGAAGGATGGATCGATGAGGATGTGTGTGGATTACCAAATGCTCAACTCCATGACTATCAGGAACAAGTATCCGTTGCCATAGATTGACGATCTGCTTGACCGGCTTAGGAAAGAAAGATACTTCTCCAAGATTGACTTGAGGTCGGGATACCACCAGATGAAGATTCGAGAGAGTGACATATGCAAGACCGCGTTCACCACTCAGTACTGATTGTTTGAGTTCACAGTGGCTTCAGCTTGACCAACGCACCAGGTTACTTCACGAACATGATGAACAAGATCTTTATGGAGGAGTTGGACAAGTTTGTGGTGGTGTTCATAGATGATATTCTGATCTACTCAAATACAACAGAAGAGCATGAGGAACACCTTCTGATCGTGCTAGTGAGGTTACAGCAACACCAGCTTTATGCCAAGTTTAGCAAGTGTGAGTTCTAGATGGAAGAAGTTTCCTTCCTAGGTCACGTATTGTTAGCAAAGGGAGTAGAGTTTGACCCAACTAAGATTGAAGTAGTTACAGAGTGGGAGCAGCCTCGTAGTGTGATAGAGATCAGAAGCTTTCTTGGTTTTGCAGGATACTACCAGAGGTTTATTGAGAACTTTTTCAAGATAGCCAAGCCTATGACTGAACTTCTAAAGAACAACGTGAAGTTTGAATGGTCTAAAGCTTGTGAGAAATGTTTTTAGGAGCTTAAGTCAAGACTTACCACCACCCTAGTATTGACTCTACCGGATATAAAGAAGGACTTTGTGGTGTACAGTGATAATTCCAAGCAAGGTTTGAGTTGTGTGCGGATGCAGGAAAGAAATGTCATGGCCTACGCGTCTAAATAGCTAAAGAAGCATGAAAAGAACTACTCGACACATGATCTGGAACTGGCAGCTATTGTGCATGCTCTCAAGATTTGGAGGCACTACTTGATCAGCAACAAGTGTGAGATCTACACTGACCACAAGAGATTGAAGTACTTCTTCACTGAGTTCGAGCTGAACATGAGACAAAGGAGATGGTTGGAGCTAATCAAGGATTACGAGTTGGAGATTCACTACCACCCCGGAAAAGCCAACATTGTAGCTGATGCTCTGAGTAGGAAAGCCTATTGTAACAATGTAATGGTGAAAGAAGAGCAGCCTGATCTATGTGAGGAGATGGAGAAACTTAAGCTGGAGATCGTTGAGCAGGGGCAGCTGTGTGAACTACAAATGACATACGACTTGGAAGATCGGATCAGACAAGCACAAGTGCAATGTTCAGAAATTGAGTCTCTCCGGGAGTAGATGAAAAGAGGCAAGGCAACTAATTACCGAATGGATGACAAAGTTACTGTTTGGCTGAAGGACATGATCTGTGTCCCAAAGATCAAGCTATTCGTGAGTCCATCCTAAGGAAGCCCATGACTCAAAGTACTCCATTCATCCAGGATGCACCAAGATGTACCAAGATTTGAAGGAGAGTCTCTGGTGGAAAGATATGAAAGTATACATAGCCAACCACATTGCCTATTGTGACACTTGCAAACAAGTGAAGGTTGAGCACTAGAGACCGGTAGGGTTGCTTAAACCGCTCGAGTTACCAGTTTGGAAGTGGGAAGACATCTCCATGGACTTCATTATGGGTTTTCCCAAGACTCAGAAGGGAAACAACTCGATTTGGGTGATTGTGGATAGGCTCACCAAGGTAGCTCACTTCATACTAGTGAAGAGCAACTACAAAACCGAGAAGCTCGCAGATCTATACTGGACAACATCTTGAGGCTACATGGAGCACCAAGAGTATCGTGTCCAATAGAGGTCTGCAGTTTGTTGCTGAAATCTGGAAGAGCTTTCACAAGGCTATGGGAACTACCTTGGAGTAGAGCACATCATTTTACCCATAAACAGATGGGCAGACCAAGAGAGTGTACCATATCCTGGAGGATATGCTAAGAGCTTGTGCACTTACCTATGGAGCTGACTGGGAGAATAGTTTGTCTTTTGCTGAGTTTTCCTACAATAATGATTACCAAGCCAGTCTTCAGATGTCACCCTTCGAAGCTCTCTGTGCAAGGAGGTGCAGGACACCTCTGATGTGGTCCGAGGTCGGAGAGAGGACTCTCTTTGGACCAGCAACTATCAAGGAAGCTGAGGACAATGTGAGCAAGGTTCGAGAGAACCTAAAGATTGCTCAAAGTCGCTAGAAGAGTTATGCGGATAAGGGAAGGAGAGACTTGCCCTTTGAAGTTGGAGATCACATTTACCTCAGAGTCTCACTGCTCCGAGGAACCAAGAGATTTCTAATTAAGGGGAAGCTTGCGCCAAGATTTGTGGGTGATCAAGTGGATTGGACATCTAGCTTCCTTGACTTACTGGAGAGTATGGCTGGAGTGCACCCGGTGTTTCATGTCTCACAACTTAGAAAGTGTCTGAGAGTTCCTGAGGAGGTTCACATTGAGGCACTAGACTTTCAAGACACCTTAGAGTATGCAGAATACCCAATCAAGATCATGGTTCGTGCAAAAAAGGCTACGAGGAGGACATCTGTTCCGTACTGTAAAGTGCGTTGGAGCAACCATACTGAGAGGGAGGCAACATGGGAGAAAGAGGTCGATTTGAGGACGGAGTTCCCACATCTGTTTGAGGAGCTCAAAGCTTAAATCTCGAGGATGAGATTTTCTTAAGGAGGGGGGGGGGGAGGAATCTAATATTCCAAAAATTTGTAATATTTGTATGAGTGAAATATGCCAACAATTTAAAACTTTTTTTTTGAATTGCATGCTCGTTTGAAAAGCTAGTTAATTCCCCTCTTATCCCTAAATTCCATTTAAAAATTTTCATGGATTGAATTGGATATTCTTGGATTTTATTTGCATCTTAGGTTTGAGTGTGAGTTTAATTTTGAATTCAATTCAAAATTCAAACTAAATCTAAATATAAACTTGAAACTAAATAAAAACCTAACTAATCTAACTCCCTAACTAGGCCAGCCCGCTAACCTACCAAACCTCCAGCCTGCTATCCCAACTCACCCGCGTGTGGCCCAGCTGGCCCACTCGCCCATGCTTTGCCTCGGCCCAGTAGGCCGCCATCCACCAGGCTGCTGCCGGCCCAAGCTCCCATGCACGCTCGCCCCGCACCCAGCCAGCAGGCAGCCAGCCCAGCAGCTGGCCTAGCTTGCTCATGCCTGCTCCCTTCTCTCTCGCTGCTGCCCCAGCCCTGCCTGTCAGCGCGCCACTATGCTTCTTCTTCCTCGCTCCGTCCCACATGCGCCCAACGCGTGCGCACTCACAAGCAGGCGAAGGTGCTACGCTGGTGCGTACTCCCAATTGGAGCGCCTCTGTGTCCACCTTCCAAGAGGTTCGACCACTGGGAATAGGTACCCATGCCCCTAACCATGCCAACAAACCCTAGGCCCGAGCTGCCGGATGCTTGCCACACCGCCCCGCGGCATGGACGCTGGGGATGGACGGCCGGCACCTTCTTTGCCCCTCTATCACCTCACCGCCCCTCCTTTGAACCATCCCTCTAGCCATCGGGCTTCGCCCGTCCACCGCCATCTACCCAAGAGAAGAGGAGGAAGGGGAGTAGAAGGAGGAGTAGAAGGAGGAAAAGAAGAAGGGCAAGAGGAGGAGGCCATCAGGGGGAGCTCGAAGCCGCTCGAGCGCCGCCGCAGTCTTTGCCAAGCCCTCACTGTGTGGTCACCACCTTTTCTCTCTGTCACCCTCTTGTTCTCTAGCCATAGTCGCTGTAGACTAGGCCACCGTCGCTTGCCTTGCCACTGGCCGCCGGGAGAAGGAGAAGGGAAAGGTTGGTTGCTATCGAGAGAAGAAGATGGGCAAGGCTAGGGGTCGAGTGCCGGCCGGGCAGCGGCACGCTGTGCCCGCATGCCACGCCGGCGCTATGCATGCTCACTTGCCCACTCACTCACCACACGCGCAGGCCATGCCCGTGCCACGTGCGCTCACGCGCAATGGCTGCGCACCGCACCATGACGTCGCGCGGCACCATGCCGCGCCGTCGGGGGCGCGGCCACCACGTGCCCACGACAGCCAACGTGCGCACACGTCATGCCTCACCATGCCGCCGGGTGGGGCCCCCTGACTCGGTGGGGTCTATGTTGACCGGTCAACGTTGACATTAGTAGGACATATGGACCCGCTCGGGCTGCCACATGGACCAATCACCCGCTGACACGTGTCACCTTTTTAATAAATGTTTTTTGAAATTGTTCAATAATTAAAAAATATTTCAAACTTTAAAAATTCATAACTAATTCATTTTAACTCCGAAGATATGAAACCAGTTGCATTAAATTCGTAAAATTGAGCCCGTGTTGTTTGTAGCTAGTTTGGTGTTATTTGGATCTTTTAAATTTGGCTTTCTTAGAGTTTTTTCTTAGATGTAATGTCGTTTAATTTACGCTTCATCATATCTCATTCTGTTCAGATCTGAGCTAGGACCAGGAAGACCTTCAAGACCCCAACTATGACAAGGAGGACCCAATTGGCTATGGACAAGGTGTCATGTCACTCCCAATCATATAGATCCTATGCATGCTTAGTTACTAACGCTTTACTTATATTGCTTGATGATGATGGTTTGCATAGCCAATGATTTTAGCCATACCTTGATAATTGTTTATCCTGTTTTCCTTGTTTACCTACTTTTGTGGACTAGCTACAGACCCTAGCTAGTTCACTGCTCATTTATCTATATACATGCTTTTGAGTTATGGATGGACATTTGCCATGGATTTGGTGATGGGTGTGGCGGAACCGCCCAAATTAACCTGACTAAAATGCATTGAAGTCGCCTGACACGCGATTATGCACTTTAAGCAAGTCAACTTGGTCGACCGTCGAATTTCCTCCGATAAACCACATACACAGGATCGAGAAGCATCGCTCACGCGAAGGTGAGTAGCATAGAGGTTACAACATTCCATCATGACAACATAGTTCAACAATTTATTACATCAGAGTTTCTGAAATTCAAACCGAAATTTTGCATGGTTCAAAGTCAAAGGAAAACAACGGAAACTAAACGTCGATACATGACATCACGACGGAGCCGATCGTGACATCAAAAATTCCTTCCTTCGCCATCCGAGGAAGGATCCCACTCGACGGTCCAGCCTGGAGGAAGCTGGGTCGGCCAAGTGGTACCAACACCCAAGCTATTGACATTACCTGAAAAAGATTAGCCACAACAAGGCTGAGCAACTAGTACTCAGCAAGACTGACCCGTCGGAAAGACACGACCGAGACCTAGACATGCAAGGCTTTCTGGCTCTGGGGATTTCTAGCCAAAAGCGTCTAAAGTCAGTCCTTACTTTCAACATTTTAGCTCATGTTCTATGTTCTTTATCCATTCTAGATTAGCAACTTATACTGAACAAACATGGTTTCAAAGCAATTACTTAACAAGCATCAAGATTAAAATCATCATCATGTTCCATCTTTACTCAGTGCAGAATAGCGATCAAGTAGTCCCAATCTGTGAGAGGCAGATGAATCGATTCGAATTTTATTAACCATGCATGGCAAACCTAATCTCACGACATCCACGCACCATGAAGGGTCGCTTCATTTGTCAGCCGTCCCCATCGATCCCTTAGGCACGTGTCAGGGCCAACTTCCTTTGGCATGCAATGCTCCACAGTCCTGGCCTATTGCTGCACTGTGACCGCACTTGCACCCACATGATGCACCATGGGAACGACGTTCCAAGGACAGCCGGAGGGTATGCCACGCCCCAGTTCAATCAGGTACTAGGCTTCCCCATCCCATACTAGGTATGAGATTAGTACTTTCAAACACTTGATCACGAACGCCGACACGTTTCGACCTTAGTTCATTTTCATTTAGACAAACGGGGCAATCCACCAAGTATCGAACACAAGCCTAACCCCGTCCGTCGTCCTTATAGTTGCGACAAATCTGAAACATTCAACTCCTATAACTCGCGAGTGATAGGAAATCACTCGACTTTTACCAAAACCTATTAAGCATTGCACTACTCGACCTTAGCAACTAGTGTTCAGACAAGGTACTAAGTTTATGCATCTAAGGTTTCATTACAACTCCTCGAAACGTAAATGCGCAATCAAGTAATCAATAATATTGCATGAACTCAAGATAGGAATTTATGCTCTGGGGCTGGCCTTCAGGAAAAGCTTGCGGGTCCTCGGGGTCTTGCTCCGGTTCGGGCTCCCCTTCGAAGGGATGCAGTTCCTCGGCGGGGTCTTCTTCCGGCGTCGGGTGAAGCTCGTACGTTCCGTCGGCGAGATTCAACTCTACACGGAAATGCAATGCAGGGGTTAAACATTTTAGATGGTTATTTCAACACACTAATGTTTTAACACGGACACTTGTAGCAAAGCTACAGGGAAGGTGGGGGAGTTCAACTTCTGTTGGTGGAGAGTAGGATGAGAGGGTTGGATTGGGGGAAACTTAGGGTCTGACCCTCAGGTTTAAGGAAAACCGTACCGAGGTCCTCAGACTCAACACAGAGGAATCCCCAAAAATATTTCACCGATACCCTCGGGTCAAAGAAAAAGTTACAGCCGAGCCCTCGGGCGAGGCGGAGAAAGGGTCGGCAAAACTTGGCAGGGTCGGGCGAGGCGAACGGGAAAAGGTTGGGCGAGACGGAAAGAAAAGGGGTCGGGCGAACCGAAACAAAGGGGTCGGGCGAAACGAAAAAAGAAAAAAAAAGGACAGGGGTCGGGCGAAACGAAAAGGACAGGGGTCGGGCGAGACGGAAAGAAAAAGGGGTCGGGCGAGACGGAAAGGACAGGGAGGTTAAGTACCTTACCTCCAGGTCTACCGGTGAAGCCTTGGGGCCGAACAGGAGTAGGCTGGGGCGGGAAGTCGTACGCGCTAAGGCTTGGGCAGCGGCGAGACTTCGACAGTGGTCCGGCAGCGGCGGTGCTTCTTGCGGTCACCAGCAAGCTTGAGTACCGCATGGAGGAGCGGGCGGCTGGTGTGTTGGGAGAAACGGCTTGAGGGTGGCGGCGAAGTCGCCGGAGGGTGGGGGTGAGCTCCACGGAAGCTCAGCGGCGGCACGGGGATAAAACGGCGGCTCAGAGGAGAAAGCAAGGCGCAGAGGAGAAAGAGGCGGTGGCAAAGGGGTGGCATTGCCGGTGAGGGGGTTCCCTTTTATAGGGCCGGGGTGGCGCGGAGGGTCGAGGCGGGGCTTCGGTGGGGAAAGGATAAGGCCGGGAGCGGCGAGTGCGCGGGCAAGGCGACCATTGGCTGACGACGCCATTGGGCAGAGGAGGCGGAGCTCCGGGTGGTCTTCGGTGGCGATGGGCCTTGGGCAGCGCGCGTCTGGGGCTTCCGGTCTGTCGGGCGGGTGAGGCGGAAAGACTACCGTGGGGGTTGGGCGAGCGGGCGGAGGCGCGGGACGCCATGGTTGTGGCAGCTTTCCCGGTGGACAGGCGGAACGGGGTTGGCAGAGCAGAGCTGTGGTAGGTGGAAGGCAACCTGCGCGCGGCCGGCGGTTGGCTCGCCCTGCGCTCGCTCCGTCCTGTCGTGGGCGCGGGTTGGGCGCCATGGCTCTTGTCCTGTCGCTGTTGTGCTGGGGATAGGACGTCGGCCAGCTGCCGGTGGCCGGCGGCCACACGGCGCGCGGTGCGCGAGCGAACGTGCTCTGGCGCGCGGGCGTCGAGGCTCCTTTCGGGAAGCAAGCCCGAACAGCTTTGGAGCGATCCTTCTCCGAATCTTTCAACACAACTCCCAAAACTCCCTTAAACAAACTTGCCCAACTCTGATCGTTCTTCAAACTTTGTTTAAGGTGTTGGTTTAGATTGTGAAAGGATTCAAAGATATTTCCGGCCAAAGCTAGCCAAAAATCTGGGATTCCAGACTTAGGATTTTTTTTAAGGCACCAAGGGTGAGTTGACTGGTTTACCTCCCTTTGACCGGGGTTTTGAACAAGTTCGGGCCCGATTTGGATCTGGGTCGGTGTAATAAAGTTGGAACACTCTTGAGGTACTACAACTTTCATTAAGGCTCTGACTCGAGTTTAGATAGGAAAACGGGAGATGAAAGCTTGCAAGGATGGAGGAAAAACTCGAATTCTAGGACTTAAGAGATTTTCAGGGTCCTTTAGTAAACCATTTTTGGATTGCTATTTTTGACTCCCTTCGACTCCGAATTAGTCAAGGTGCCTTTAACAAAAGTTGTTGGAATTTAAAAGTTTTACAACTCTTATTTGGGTAGGAACTTAAGTTTGTAAAAAAAAATTCAAGCTTTAATTCAAACTCCAAAAAGAGCTTCTTAGGTTTATAAAGGTCATTTCACTTCTTAACTTAGGGATTTGATTTGTCACTGGTTTATAGTTAAAAGCACTTAATTTAGGTAGATTTGTTACAGCCTACCCCCCTTAAAGGAATCTCGCCCCGAGATTCAAGTGCAGAAAGAACTAGTGTGGCTGGTGCAACGTACCTCCTTGACCGAAAAGAAAACTGCGGAAGTTAGCGTTGAGATATTTTTCCGTCTCCCATGTCGCTTCGTCTTCCGTATGGTGACTCCACTGAATTTTGTACATCTTGACCATTTGCCGACGAGTGTGTCTTTCCTTCCGATCGAGGATCTTAACTGGATACTCCTTATACGATAAATCGGGTTCAATCTCCAATTCTTCCGGGGCAATGATCTCAGTTGGAATCCTGATGCACTTCTTGAGTTGCGAGACATGGAAAACATCGTGTATCGCTGCAATCTTCTCTGGAAGTTTTACTCGGTACGCTACGGGTCCACACACCTCTACGATCTCATAGGGACCAATATAGCGCGGAGCTAACTTTCCCTTTACTCCAAAACGTTGTACGCCTTTGGTCGGTGAAACCTGTAGGTACACAAAATCTCCAACCTTAAATTGGATGGGTCTTCTTCTTTGATCGGAATAGCTCTTCTGTCGAGATTGGGCGGCCTTGAGATTTTCGTGGATGACTCTCACCTTTTCTTCGGCCTCTATGACTAGGTCAGGTCCATACACCATTCTCCCTCCGGGTTGCGACCAGCTCAGTGGGGTTCGGCATCTACATCCATACAAGGCCTCGAAAGGTGCCATTTTCAGGCTAGCTTGGTAACTATTATTGTAGGAGAATTCCGCTAATGGCAAACACTTATCCCAGTTCTTGTCATAATGAATAGCACAGGCGCGCAACATATCTTCCAAAATCTGATTAACCCTTTCAGTTTGCCCATTGGTCTGAGGGTGATATGTGGAACTGCGGATCAATTTAGTGCCAAGTGAAAACTGCAACTGCTCCCAAAAGCGTGCTACAAACTGACTACCTCGATCAGAGATGATCGTTTTATGTACACCATGCAAGGAAACAATTCGATCAAGGTACAGTTCTGCATATTTCTGTATGGTGTGGGTGGTGTGTACTGGAAGGAAATGTGCCGTTTTGGTTAGTCGGTCTACTATAACCCATATGGAGTCATGCTTGCGGGAGGTATTGGGTAGTCCGACTATAAAGTCCATGCTTATATCTTCCCATTTCCACGAGGGAATAGGCAGCGGCTGCAAGGGGCCAGCTACCCTCAAGTGGCTTGCCTTAACTCGCTGACAGGTATCGCACTCTGAAACATATCAAGCAATGTCGGGTTTCATCCCACTCCACCAGAAATTTCGTCAGAGGTCGTGATACATCTTGGTACTGTCGGGGTGAATCGAGAACATGGACAGGTGTGCTTCGTCCAGAATTTGTTTCTTAAGCTCGGGATCATTTGGAACTACAAGTCGAGTTTCATAAAGTACCACTCCTTTCCAATCCCGTCAGAAACGTTTATATCCTTCATCCTCCTGTGCAAGTTTCGCTTTGATAAGGTTTATCTCTTTGTCCTCTAGCTATGCTAGAATTATTTGGTCAAGCAGGGTGGGCTCTAGAGAAATATGACTTAAGGTGCCGTGTGGAACAATTTCCAAGTTGAGTTTAGCCATTTCCTGACACAGGGTCTCGGCATAATTAACCGCTGATAAGCAGTTACAATGGACCTTGCGGCTGAGTGCATCTGCAACTACGTTGGCTTTTCCTGGGTGATAATGCACTTCTAGGTCATAATCCTTGATTAATTCTAACCATCTCCGTTGACGCATGTTGAGGTCTGTTTGAGTGAAAATATACTTAAGACTCTTGTGATCTGTATAGATGTTGCATCGGGTTCCCATGAGATAATGCCTCCACATTTTCAGAGCGTGAACGACTGCCGCTAACTTAAGATCATGAGTAGGGTAGTTCAACTCATGTGGCCGTAACGCTCGCGAGGCATAGGCAATGACTCGGCTGTCTTGCATAAGAACACAACCAAGTCCAGTGCCAGAGGCATCGCAATACACATCAAATGGCCTAGTGGTGTCGGGCTGAGCTAAAACTGGCGCAGAAGTCAATAATTGCCTCAAGGTGTGGAAAGCTTCTTCACATTTGTCACTCCACACAAACTTGCTCCCTTTCTTCAGTAGTTCCATCATTGGCTTAGCTATTTTTGAGAAGTCAGGGATGAAGCGACGGTAGTAACCGGCTAAACCAAGAAAACTTCGAATCTGATGAACGGAAGTGGGCGGCTTCCAGTCCATTACTTCTTGCACCTTGCTTGGGTCTACTACTATACCGTCTCTGGATATGATGTGTCCCAAGAATTTAACACTGTGCAGCCAAAAGTCACACTTAGAGAACTTGGCATAGAGTTGGTGGTCTCTTAAGCGTTGGAGTATAGTATGTAGGTGCTCTGCATGTTCTTCTTCATTCTTCGAGTACACCAAGATGTCATCAATGAATACCATGACGAATTTGTTAAGTTCGGGCATAAACACCGAATTCATGAGGTACATGAAGTAAGCCGGTGCATTAGTAAGGCCGAATGACATGACTAAGTACTCGTAGAGTCCATATCGTGTAGAAAAGGCAGTCTTTGGAATGTCGCACGGGCGGATCTTGATTTGATGGTAGCCAGAACGGAGGTCAATTTTGGAAAACACTCTAGCTCCAGCTAATTGGTCGAACAGAACATCAATGCGGGGTAGGGGGTACTTGTTCTTTATCGTCACCGCATTGAGAGGTCGGTAGTCCACACGCATTCGCAGACTATCGTCCTTCTTTTTCACAAACAAGGCGGGGCAACCCCAAGGTGATGTACTTGGACGAATAAAACCCTTTTCCAACAAATCATGCAACTGAGTTTTCATTTCTGCCAGTTCGGCTGGGGGCATCCGGTATGGTCTCTTTGAAATTGGGGCGGTACCTGGTTGCAACTCAATGGCAAACTCGATGTCTCTCTCAGGCGGCATACCCGGCAAATTGTCTGGAAACACATCCGGGTACTCGCAGACTACTGGGATATCTTCCAATCGGTTTTTAGACACGGGATAGGCACAAGAAGTTTGGCACTCTCGGGGAGGTAAGTGTGTAGTGGAGCTACCATACTTGGGTGAATTTATATGGATTGCCCTGGCAGGGATATCTAGGGTCACTCGGTGTCGGGTCATCCAATCCATACCCAAGATAACATCTATTCCTTCTATTCCGAGGGTAAGCAGGTCTTCCTTCAGAAGGGTTCTCCCTAACTGGATAGGTACTTTGCGGCTCACTTGGTGTGAAGCTACCTTTCCACCCGGGGTAGAGATTATGTAGGTACTTTGGTGTGACAGAAATCTAGCCCACACTTAGCACTGCTTCTAGTCCCAATGAAACTATGAGATGCTCCTGAATCAAACAGAATAAGGACGGGTTGATCACAGATAGAAAAGGTACCCGTCATCACTGGTGCGCCCTCTGGAAGTTCAGCAAGGGTGGTGAAGTTCAGCCTGCCTTGTCGGACCTGCACCTTTAGCTTCTTCCCCTTGTTGCCCAGTGTATTGCTTTGACCGGGTCATTGATTCTGGTTGTGGGGGCAGTCCTTGGCGAAGTGTCCTGGGTTCCCGCAAGTGAAACAGCGGTTTCCAGTGACCGGGCGCAGTGGCATTGGGAGAGCAGGGCGGGGCCCTTGCGGCTGGAAACCGGGGAAACGAGGTGCTGCCTACGGTGGAGGTCAAGCTGTTGGGATACGAGGTAGGCTACGCTAGCGCAAATCAAAATTTTCTACCGCGTATAACCAGGAAGAACTGCCGTATAAGGATCACGGGATTACCACTCAACGCACTACTGGTGCGGAAGATGTAGATATGCGTCGGTGCAGTGAAGACGATCACGTAGTCGTACGTAGTCGATCAACGTAGTCGTACGTAGTCGATCACGTCCAGCAGCTCCTCAGCAGCTCGTCCACGTGCACAGCAAGATCGCCTCCGGTGCCGCGGCTCGTCGTCGGCTCGTCGTGGCTCGTCGGCGGCTCGTCGATGGCTCGTCCAAGTGCTGCAGGCGCAACACCTCCAAGGTATCCACACGTGCAGGGAGGAAGCGTCGCAAGCCGGATTGCTAGATCCGCGAGTTGCAACAGGCGAGGGCGTGGGAGGCGCGGCAGAAGTGTTTCGCAAAAAGGTGTGAAACCCTAGGGCGCCCCCACCCCTCTATTTATAGGGGTTCCTGATGGGCCTCTGGATCCGAGGCCCATTAGTACTCCTAAACCTAATCCAACTCGGATCAAATCCGAATTGGGCTTCCAGCCCCTTAAGTGTGCGACCCTTTGGGTTCGGATACGTATAGACATGGCCCGAGTACTCCTACTCGGCCCAATAGTCGGTAGCGGCCTCTAGCAAGACGTGCCAACTCCTATACTCACACGAAGATCATATCAGACGAACCATCACAACATAATATACATGCTGTTCCCTTTGCCTCACGATATTTGGTCTAGCTTCAAGCCGACCGCTCTTTCTCGATCCTGTGATTCGGAATCCCTTTGTAGGTTAACTCTTAACCGTACGTAGCATGGCCATGCATTTTCTGATCCGATCACTCGAGGGGCCCAGAGATATCACTCTCAATCAGAGAGGGGCAAATCCCATCTTGATTGACCATGTCTCATAGCATGCTTCTTGACAAACCCGAAAGCTATCTTTATAACTACCCTGTTACGGCGTAGCGTTTGATAGCCCCTAAGTAGGTCAATCCACATCTAGAGTACATGCGACAATCTCAGGTCTAAGGACAAAGCGTATATGTTGTTTAAAGAGAGAACTACTTCTCGTGTTGGGTCAGTCCTAACACATGTCTCCACATGTGTCCACATTATTAGTTCAACATCTCCATGTCCATGACTTGTGAAACATAGTCATCAACTAATACATGTGCTAGTCTAATATTCATGTGTGTCCTCACATGAACTCCGACTAGGGACAACTTTAGAATAACCATACAAGTAAAGAGTTTCACATACAATTCACATAATTGCAAATCAATTCAAGTAGCCTTTAATGGATATTCAAAGAACACAATATACAAATCATGGATACAAATGGAATATCATCATCTCTATGATTGCCTCTAGGGCATACCTCCAACACAAGCAACCCATCTCCGAGGCTGTGCGGGCCTGCGACGCGTTTGTGGGGGAACCATTCTGTACTTCTGGGCAGGCGGGCTGGGTGCCGACATTGGGGCCTTTCTCTTCATGTCGGCCTTGAGAGCCTTCATGCAATCTTCCTGGGAAATTGCCAGGTTCACCAGTTCATTGTAGGAACCCACTTTGATGGGGTTTAGCCTTTCCTTGAGCTCCAAACTCAAGCCTCTGCAGAAGCGGTCCCTCTTCTTTTAATCGGAGTCTGCATGATAGCCTGCATAGCGACACAGGTCGTTGAAAGCCTGCGCATAGTGCAAGACATCGCGGCCTCCCTGGGTGAGCTTGCGCTCCAGAAGACCCTCAGGGATGTGATGGCCCCTGAACGCCGTCTTGAGTTCCTCCTAGCCAACGACGTGGTCGGCCGGCTGCATGGCATGGTAGTGTTCCCACCACAGGAGAGCAGAACCACGCAACTGTTGCGTGGCGAACCGAACCTTGTTCTCATCCGGGCAATATGCGGTGAGAAGGGAGAACTTGGACTCGATAGCGCGAATCCAGGCATCGGCGTCAAGTGGGTCCTCCGTCTTGTGAAACAGAGGAGGCTGGGTCCCCAGAAAATCCTCATAGCGAGCAACGTGTGGCTGATGATGGGCCCTTCCTCCTTGGGGCTGCTGCTGCTGCCCCTGAGCGATGTGCCTCAACAGCTCGGTCTGGGCTGCCAAGATCAACTCGAGGGTGGTCGGAGGCGGAGGTGGGCGAGGCACCTCGCTGCCACTGGGAACGGAGCCGGAGCGTGTGCGATGCGCCATCTACAAGATTCACCTTTCCATTAGTTCCATAACCTCAGAAGTATCCCAAATAATGTGGGAATGTATGTGTTAATTCCGCAAATGCAACTTTTGCAACCCAACACATATCCTTATTAAGGAGGCGCACAAATCTTAGCTAGCAACTGGCCCGTTTTTGCAGCGTCATTTTATCCTTGTTACCGATCGGAAAGGTATTTTGATCCACGTTTTGTAGGGTGCACAAGATCCGGTTTCTCCTTGGTTGGTCTGCACACACCCTTGGGCGAGCCAAAACCTTATCCCCGGGGTCCCACTAATTCCGACCTTTGGTGCCGGGGTCGGGCGAGGCGGAGACCTGCCGCAAGGGGCGTCGGGCGCGTTCGACCTCGCGACTCGGGTTCGGTCAACTTTGGACAGGCCCTCAGGAAATGGGTCTGTTCACCGCACCAAAACCCACACTCTTGACATCCATGACGTGTCGCAAAGGGTTAGAAGTCGAGTCAAAAGGGAACGAAAAACAGGAACTGCTTTCACTAAGATCATTTCATTGCTGGTCTTAAAATACAGGAGGAGTACTCAACTCAAGGCTAACCTATTACACAATTGGCCAAAAATATAGGTCGCCGAGGAGTACAATCAAAAACAAAAATAGAACCGCTCAACTTAGTTTGCCATAACTAGAAGTCATCGAGGTTGCCCACGGAGGCAAAGCTAAGGACCGGAGAGTGAGCATCACCAATTGGAGGCTGCGGTGAGGCATTCTCATAGTCCATGCTTGAAAAGCCTTCGATCTCCTCAGGCTCCTCCTCCTGGGCCATCGGCTCGTCCAGCTGCACCTCTAAGGCGTGGATGGCATTAAGCTCATCGTGATACTCCTGCAGGTGCTCATTGGCGTTCGCCAGCTCCATGTTCACATCATAGAACTGGTCAGCCAAGATCTCCATATCGTGCTCCATATCCACAATCTCTTCATCCAAACGAGTAATCTTGTCCTGCATCTCAGCAATCTGAACATCCTTTTGTACCAGCTCGAGCGACTGGTCCACCATGCCACTCTGCACAGTAGACAAGGCAACCTGGTTGGCCACTGCCATCCCAATCACTGTAGCCATCGCTCGGCTCTGCAGCTCAACCATCCTGTAGAACACATTCAGGTAACAAGCTGAAACAAAAATCGTGCGCTGAGGATCCATAAGCCCGAGCAGGGAACAACCCAATCGGGTCTAGCACGATCTCAAGAGGGTGTGCCCGGCAGAACTGGGTTAAGGTCTGCAAGACTGCGAACTCCCAGGCGTCGTGGAGCGTGTGTCCCTCAGCCACTACCTCCAACAGCGGCCACTGTGGCTGATCCGGAGGCAGGGGTACCCGCACGTGTACGCGGCTCCGCAGAATCCGTGGTCCTGGTACGCACGACCCGCATAAACCGGCGGCGACTGGTACCCGAAAGAGCGCAGAGTGTCCCACAACACAGCTGGAAAACCTTCGTAGTGAAGGCACCGTGAGTAGGTGGTGCCCTCCGTACCAACTACAACGTGCACGGGCTGCGCCATCTGTAACCAAGGGTCACGTGAGAAACGGGGTTAACACTTGGAAATCAAACAGATTTCTGGCAGTTAGAGAAAAGCTCATAACTCAGCAAGTATTCCTCCAAAATTTCTCAAATTTTACAAGAATGTTCTTTAGATAGTGGGTAACAAGTTTGGTATTCAAAGGTAGGGCTAGAACAGAACCTAACAAGGTGATAATCTCAGATTCCCATTAAGTGTACCTGCTGGAACTCTTCAGACCGAGTCAGATAAACTGAACATAACTTCCAAACCAGAGACTTAACAAAGCTGAAACTCTACCAGTAAGTCCTTCACTAAGTTCTGAAAAACTTTGCTTAAAGGACTCCTTGCAGGAAAGGTCCTTAAGGTGGTCGAAACAGCAGAAACTCCGCTGGTGTGCACTTTGGGCTAACAGCCAACAGGGGGTCACCAAACTGATCACAACTCTCAACCCAAATGGTAGTACCTTGTGGCAGTTTACTTGGAAGATTTAACACAACTTTCTTATACAAAGTTTCTGGAGTTAGCATGGCGAAAAAAGGACAGCTAGACAATCCTTAACGCGGTGCATTACTTTTTACGACGTACTCGAGTTTGGTTTTATTTCTGAATGCATGCACGTCCTAGTCGTCCTCTCAACCAAAAATAATTGCCAAAAATCTTTGGACTTACGTGGTTAGTGCCGGTGGCAAGGCAACAATACGGCTCTCACTATAATAATTAGTCGAGTTACTAGGCATCGTTTCGAACACAACGTTTGTTAGTGTACCTGCAGAAAAACACAACACAGCTTGAACCTTCCGTGCCAGCACTCACGAAAGCGTCCACAATCATTACCGTTCACTATAGAAACGGCACCCATGCGTTTAACACTGCATGGACAGCGCAACAACCGTGGAAATAGGTTCCTTTGAAAAGAACCCTATAACCCTTCGCATCCTCGTGATGCGGAATCATGCACATGTGTAACAAACGTGGGCGAACAACCGTGACGATAGGCTCGTTGGAATCGAACCATACCATCCTTCGCATGTATTAGCATATGGAACCTGCGCACGTATAATAGACGTGGGCAAAATAGCCGAGGTCCTCAGACTCAACACAGAGGAATCCCCGAAAATATTTCACCGATACCCTCGGGTCAAAGAAAAAGTTACAGCCGAGCCCTCGGGCGAGGCGGAGAAAGGGTTGGCGAAACTTGGCAGGGTCGGGCGAGGTGAACGGGAAAAGGTCGGGCGAGATGGAAAGAAAAGGGGTCGGGTGAACCGAAACAAAGGGGTCGGGCGAAACGAAAAAAGAAAAAAAAGGACAGGGGTCGGGCGAAACGAAAAGGATAGGGGTCGGGCGAGACGGAAAGAAAAAGGGGTCAGGCGAGACGGAAAGGCTAGGGAGGTTAAGTAGCTTACCTCCAGGTCTACCGGTAAAGCCTTGGGGCCGAACAGGAGTAGGCTGGGGCGGGAAGTCGTACGCGCTAAGGCTTGGGCAGCGGCGAGACTTCGACGGTGGTCCAACGGCGGCAGTGCTTCTTGCGGTCACTAGCAAGCTCGAGTACCGCATGGAGGAGCGGGCGGCTGGTGTGTTGGGAGAAATGGCTTGAGGGTGGCGGCGAAGTCGCTGGAGGGTGGGGGTGGCACAAGGGGGTGAGCTCCACGGAAGCTCAGCGGCGGCGCGGGGATAAAGCAGCGACTCAGAGGAGAAAGCAGGGCGCAGAGGAGAAAGCAGCGGTGGCAAAGGGGTGGCATTGCCGGTGAGGGGGTTCCCTTTTATAGGGCCGGGGTGGCGCGGAGGGTCGAGGCAGAGCTCCGGTGGGGAAAGGATAAGGCCGGGAGCGGCGAGTACGCGGGCAAGGCGGCCATTGGCCGAAGACGCCATTGGGCAAAGGAGGCAGAGCTCCGGGTGGTCTTCGGCAGTGATTGGCCTTGGGCGGCGCACGTATGGGGCTTCCAGTCTGTCGGGTGGGCGAGGCGGAAAGGCTACCGTGGGGGTTGGGCGAGCAGGCGGAGGCGCGGGACGCCATGGTCGTGGTAGCTTTCCCGGCGGACGGGCGGAATGGGGTTGGCGGAGCAGAGCCGTGGCAGGCGGAAGGTGACCTGCACGCGGCCGGCAGTTGGCTTGCCCTGCGCTCGCTCCGTCCTGTCGCGGGCGTGGGTTGGGCGCCGTGGCTCTTGTCCTGTCGCTGTCGTGCTGGGGATAGGGCACCGGCGAGCTGCCGATGGCCGGCAGCCACGCGGCGCGCGAGCGAACGTGCTCTGGCGCGCGGGCGTCGAGGCTCCTTTCGGGCAGCAAGCCCGAACAGCTTTGGAGCGATCCTTCTCCGAATCTTTCAACACAACTCCCGAAACTCCCTTAAACAAACTTGCCCAACTCTGATCGTTCTTCAAACTTTGTTTAAGGTGTTGGTTTAGATTGTGAAAGGATTCAAAGATATTTCTGGCCAAAGCTAGCCAAAAATCTGGGATTCCAGACTTAGGATTTTTTTTTAAGGCACCAGGGGTGAGTTGACTGGTTTACCTCCCTTTGACCGGGATTTTGAACAAGTTCGGGCCCGATTTGGATCTGGGTCGGTGTAACAAAGTTGGAACACTCTTGAGGTACTACAACTTTCATTAAGGCTCTGACTCGAGTTTAGATAGGAAAACGGGAGATGAAAGCTTGCAAGGATGGAGGAAAAACTCGAATTCTAGGACTTAAGAGATTTTCAGGGTCCTTTAGTAAACCGTTTTTGGATTGCTGTTTTTGACTCCCTTCCACTCCGAATTAGTCAAGGTGCCTTTAACAAAAGTTGTTGGAATTTAAAAGTTTTACAACTCTTATTTGGGTAGGAACTTAAGTTTGTAAAAAAAAATTCAAGCTTTAATTCAAACTCCAAAAAGAGCTTCTTAGGTTTATAAAGGTCATTTCACTTCTTAACTTAGGGATTTGATTTGTCACTGGTTTATAGTTAAAAGCACTTAATTTAGGTAGAGTTGTTACAATGGGATTCCTTGATCACTCTCGTGTGTGTTTTGGGTGAGTATGACTCCGTGATGTGTTCTTGGCGGGAGCGAGCCATGGATGGTACTGAGGAGTGCCGTGCCAGGAGAAAGCTTTCTGGACTATCTCTATACCCCGTACCCATGGTGGGTACCTAGTTTGTTACTGAGGAGCAAGTGGCATACATGTACGTTGCAAGTGCTTCGGCACATACTTGTTGGTAGCGTGCTCGCTCTCAGCCACTTTAGGATCGAGTTAGTTTACCACTAGGCATAATAGCTACTTTTTGTACTTACCGCTTGCTTACATTATGGGTGGGGTTCAGTTCGAGACTAGTAGTGGATAGTGCTCTGCCTGTAGGCGGATTGGAAGATCGTGTAAGGAGTTTGAGGCATTGGCTTGCTCTGACTAGACTGCACCCTGGTATGGGTAGGTTTCACAACTTCGAGGTCCTCACTGGTGACGGCGTGCCTTGCAGCTGAGGACGGTTCCAGATTCAAGGAAACCGGAGAGAGCTCTCTACTTACTAGGGCTCCAACTATTAGGTGGGGTTTGTACGGATCGTTACCGTTCAGGCTCCATCCATGCGGGTACAATTGTGCAACCTCTGCAGAGTGTATAAACCTATGGCTGTAGTCTGTGTCCACTGGTTATGGGCATTGCTATTGTCTACCACTACTTCTAACTAGACTTTTCTTGTGATTCTACCTTCCCCTTTTGAGATAGGTTGGCATTTGCCGTTGAGATGTGAGGGGAGGGAGCTCTCACATCGCTTAGTGTGTTTGGGAGCTGGATCTTTGGGTGAAGGATCCGGTGATTTGTGCCAACTTCCTTGTTTGAGGTGTTGACCTCGGAGATGATGTTGCTTTGCTGCTTCCTTGATTGCTACTGCTGCTTCATAAACCTCCTCAGCCATATATAGGTTTTACTTATGCATATAGTATAATTCCCCCATTTCCTTGGTTTGCTACTTTTGGGAGTTGACATGGCCTACCCGCTTCTCGGGTAGATGGTGATTTTTCAGGGTCAGAACCCATCTACAACTTTGACAACGACAGCTTGGAAGACTAGAGACCGTTCTTCACTCAAGTCACCTATGGAGATGGAATTCATCATAGCTTATGTTTCGGCTGCGTAGATGTTTTACCTTTCTTGATTTAGTCCTGATGGACTTGCACGGGCATGTGCCATTGAGATGTACTCGTACTGAAGTTATCTATGATATTTGTACTATGTTACTCTTTATTTTTTGTGTTGGTAAGATTTGTACTATCTGAGATAGGGATTCGCAGGTGATAGCCTTCCTGGGACTATCACTAAGGTGCATGGGCTTGAATTCTCAGAAATGAGAATTCTAGTCCATTTCATAAGGTCTACTTGAAGCAGCGAGAGGAGGAATTGCTAGTCGTAGCATGGGCTCATTTCTCTACTCTTACAGAAACTTGCCCAGTCCTTTCCATACCCGACCACGTGTTGCTACAACACTTATGGTAAGGATTATTGGAGGATGCTGGCATGCAACTTGATGCCTTCTCCGGAGGCTCATTTTTGCTTAAGGATGCTATCAGATTTATAAGCCTAGTAGTCCACCAGGGGGTTACCCAAGTGATTGATTTGTAGGTGAGGGCGATTGCGAAACCAAGAACTAGAAAGTGATCACGAGAACACAAAGAGACACAAGGGTTTTAGAAAGGTTCGGGCCTCCGGAGAGTAATACCCTACGTCCTATATTTTGGTGGATTGTATTGCTCAATGGTTCGATCGATGATAGGATACCCTCGGGGGAGGGTGCCATTGGCTGCCTTATATAGGCTGACAACCAAGAGTTACAAGTCAGTTTGAATCTAATCTACTTGGTAATTACATAGAAAATAATCTAAGTCGGACTACAAAATGCATCCCACGATGTCCAGGTATATTTGGATAGTCTTGTTGCCTTGACGTGTACTCCAAGTAATTCCTATCCTTGGCCCGCGTGCCCTGGTCAAGCGGGCCCACTTTTAAGGTCCGACTAGTATCCTGGTCGGTGGGGATCCATGGGGTACCCATATCCCTCAAGGCTCTGAGCAATGTGTAGGCGAACAGGAACTTAAGGTCCTTACAGCGAAGCTTGAAAATGAGGTTGGCTGAAGCTGTGACGGCATCAGGGTCACGGAGAGGCTGCATAGTGCTCAAAAGAAGAAAATATGAGCGAGCGCAGAGCCAACCTGCAGAGCGAAGACAAGCGCCGAGTTGATGGACACCAACGTCCAATATGTCAGAGCGGCTGGTATGGATGGCGTCGCAAGATGCACTCCATAGGAGTAGCCCCGAGCATTGAAGCGATTATAATAATCAATCCAATGGTCAAAAAAGGAAGTTATCTCTAAAAGTGGATCCCAGTGCTCGAGTACAAAAGACAGGCGCAACCATGGAGGCCTGCCGACAAAAGATATGTGCCCAAATCTCTAGAGATAAGGATTGGAGTAATGATAGGTAAGCGACAAAAAGTTCTTGTTCACGGGAACACTGCTCCGTCAAAGTAGCTACACGGGAGGACTGACCTTCAGTACTTGAGGATAAAGCCGATCATCACATGAGTACTGCATCGTCACAGTGGTGTGGATAGGCTCTATCGTGTATCTTCACAGGTTTACTGTAGCATCTTGGATGCTAGCTGGTGGCCCGGCTATAAATAGACCACCGTTCATCTTTGAGAGTCATGGCTCGAGTAGTAACGCTTGTAAGTTTGAAACTTGTAGTTTTTTATAGGAGTAGCATCCACTCAAAAGCTTGATGCCAGAAGAATTTTTGTGAAGAGCACCCGGATGCTCCTTCCCTTTGCAGTCTCTGCGGTGAAGTCTGAAAGTAATGATGCTAGAAGAATCCTCGTGAGGAAGGTGCATCGTGAACTCCGCACTTTGTCTAGGACACCGCTTAGGGAAGCTTGTAGCACAACTTTCTTGTATTGTGCTTTTTCTTTTTCTGCGTTGTAGCTTCTTATCCTAGGATGTCGTCTATCCTAAAGCTGTTCACAATCTTTTGTAATATGAGATACCGGGAATTTGATTGTAGCTTAGTAAAAACATGCCTTTTGCATCTGTTTTTGATGTTTGATGGGGCTGCAGGGGCATGCCTTCTTGGAAACTGGGATATTGGTCCCTAAAGTTGTAAACTAGCTTTGCCGCTGAGGCTTGCCGAGTAGAAGTGAGCGTCCAATCCCTGAGGATGAGGACTGGTGGAGCGATGGAGGTGCACTGAGTAGAATTAGGTGCCCAACCCTTGTGGGTGAGGACTGGTAGAACCGCGGAGGCGCGCTGAGTAGAATTAAGTGTCTGGCCCCGAGGATGGGGATAGACAAAGCCACGGAGGCACGCCATCAAAAGCACAACAAAGATCCCACAGATTGCGTCACTAACAGAAAGGCCCATTAATTTCGCCCAGTAGGCTGTATCGTTGTAACGGAAGGCCCGCAATTTCCATCCGTAACTCACGTCGTCATCTCTTTAAAAGTGCAAATGGGCACGGATCCGTTGCCATTATTATCTTCAACCTCTCACATCGCCTCCGGCTAGAGCTCATTGAGCACTTCACCGCTGCACTCGCGAACCCTAGGTTGCGCCGCCACATTCCTCATTCCTCTCGCGCACGCACCGCCTGAGCTACCGCACCACCACTGTTCGAGCTGCTGCACTGTTTTATGCGTAGCAAAACCCTGGTCCACTTTAGATCCAAATCTCCAAGCATCAAAGCAATGGCGCGGCCCAATGCCCCAACACCTTCCTCGGTGTGGATGAAGAGCATGATAACACAGGAGTAGATCCAGTCCATCATCGACCATCGGCGGCTCCTTGGTCCGCAAGCGCTGCTCGACTGGAAGCCAACCACCGGTCAGGAGATCCCGTCGGAGGACACGGTTGAGGTGGTAGTGTTCGTGCCGTTCTTCGAGCACAAATTCGGGATCCTCACTAGAGATTTCTTCCGTTGCCTCCTCATATCCCCCCCATTTTCATCTGTGGTGCTATCTTTATCAATTGAAACCGTAGTCACCAAGGGAAAAAAGGATCGAGTTATTGGGGGGTTGGATTCTCATTGCACCCCAAGAGGGTGCATGAGTATTTTGACCTTCAATTGAAGGATTCCCACAAGGGGTGGCATGCCGAGTTGTTTCCTATTGCCAATCAGAGGCCCGACTTACCACACGTATGGGTTTTGGGCCAGTGTTAATAGCCAAGTGGTTAAACCTGCTGACCTTGGAAGAACAAGTTCAAATAGATGAGCTATTGGTGAAGATCGCTGACTTGAATGCGCGGGGGCTAACACCTGCAACCATCGACATCAATTTTTGTTAAAGGGCAACACAGCCAATCAAATACCAAGTACATCTGTCGTACGAGTACTCGGGGCTGAATGATCTGACCCGGGAGGTTTCTAGTGAGGTGTCTGATGAGGAAGTCTTTTGCGGGGTGTGCGAGTTCTTCAAGGGTGAGGTTAGCAATAGGGATGCCCCCAAGACCTTTCCATTGAAGAGGCTGTCTCTTACCCTGGTAAGATTGTACTCATCTTTGTAATGTGTAACTTGTTTGTAATCTTTCTAACTTGGAGCCATGACTTGACTTAGGATGACTCATTTGTTTATTACTGCCCTCCACCATTTCTTGGCGGGGCTCAAGCGGCGCCATCCAAGATCTATCCGGCTGATGTGCCAGTCACGCTGCCTGCAAGCCTTGAATTTGATTCTGAGTCCTCTTTTGGGCCTATTGATAGCGCGGCCAATGAGGGTGGTGAGGGTCAGGGCGTCAAATGGTAGACCTGGCTGGTTAGGCGCAAGTGACCCCCTTCCAAGGTGCCTCAGCCAACTGGGAAGAAGAAGAAGCTGGCCGACACGAAAAAAGCCGTGCCGACTACTGCTGCCACGACTAGGTCGGTCAGTGAGGCAAGGTCCGATGCGCCAAGCCTGGCTACGAAGGACAATGAGCCAGGATGCGAGAAGACCACCGCTGCTTATGTGGCACACCTCAAGGAGGCATTGAAAGAGAAGATGCATGGCGGACCGAGCGAAGATGCAACCATGCCGCCTCCGCAACTACACCCAAAGTTGCACTTGAGGAAGAAGAGTGCTCTGTAAGTGTTGCCACCTTTATACTCTTGGTGATTATGGTTGCAGTCTGATCTTCCATGGATTGCTTGTTTGTGATGACAATACAGAACTGGCGTGTGGTCTGAGGAGGTGCTTGGGCCAGACCGAGGCCACTAGCGGTTGCACTGTCGAGCAGCCGTCGGCAACCGAGGTCGGGATTGGCGAGGGTGGTCAGATCAAAGAGGTTGTGCCAAATCCTGTGCCTCAACCAGTTGAGGCTGGTGCTAAGGCTGCCGATGATGACATGGCTGACCCTAAGGTCGTAGAGGAGGCGGAGGAGGACGTCCTGGTCAAGGAGGAGGCCAAGGAGGACATCAGGGCCAATGTTCAGTAGGATGAGCTGCCCATGGATGGTCCACTACCTGATTTTCCCATCTTGGGTGAAGGAGATGATCTAGACACCTTCAGTGTCTCTGGAGTTGACATTGCTAGGGACGCGGCATAGGACAGGAGAGATCTTGCCATGTTGCAGCAAGTGTCCTCCATGGTTTCTGAGACATTAATCGTAAGTTTGTTGACCAACCCATAGGATTTACATTTGAAAACTAGTTTCTTTGGAGAGCTCTCATTGTTAGAGTGTGAATAGTGTCTGGCTTAGCGTGCCCTCAAGAGGGCAGATGCGATCCACCATGCCGAACAGTACCATGTGAGGGCGACGCGCCTGGAGGCCAAGCTCGAGAAGGCGAAAGGAGATCTATAGAACTAGTTGTCTTGGCAGGACCTCGAGAGGATAGCGCATGATGGACTCATGAGAGGTACAGTGTGCCAACCTATTTTAATAAATTTTGCTTTTGCAACCTTGATGCTGATGTGATCCTGTGTTGATTACACAAATTCCATGGTGCAAGTAGCCAGACTGCAGCAGAGCCTCAAGGAGTGCGAGGGCGGCAAAGCACGCCTTGAAGTTAACCTGGAGAAGGCAAAGTTTGGCTTTGCCAGCACTTTTCAACCTGAAGGACATGGTGTTGTAGCAATAGATGCCAAAGGGCGTTATGAACACCGTCTTGTCTTGGTCGGCTGCATTAAGGGCAATCTGGTGATAACCCGAGTAGCAGTCAAGGAAGCAGAGTAGGATGCTCCCCGCTGTAGAGTCTAGGACTTGATCCATATGTGGAAGAGGGAAGGGGTCCTTAGGGAAGTGCTTGTTCAGGTCGGTGTAATCAATGCACATTCTCCATTCATCAATTTTCTTTCGTACATGGACTAGGTTTGCTAACCAGTCAGGATGCTTACATTCATGGATGAATCCGACAGCTAGGAGCTTGCTTAGTTCTACCCTAATGGCTTCCTTGCGATCTTGGGCGAAGCGACAAAGTTTTTGCTTGACCGGCCACACAGTCTTGCTCAAGTCCAAGGAGTGTTCGGCCAGCTCCCTGGGGATGCCAGGCATATCTGATGGCTTCCATGCAAATATGTCTGAGTTACCCTAAAGAAAATTGGTGAGCGCGAGTTCCTATTTCTCCAAGAGTTCGGCCCCGATGAGGGCCATCTTGGTCGGGTCATCAAGGCCAAGCAAAATCTTCTTGACCCTAGGGTTGGGCTGCGGCGCCGTGGAGGTTGGCACCTTATCATGAATCGTTAGCTGGTCCTTGCTCATCTTCTAGGCCTTGGCGACCATGGTGGTGGCCTTAGTTGACAACTCCAAGGCTTCTGCGAGCTGAACTGCCTTGGTGTCATATCTGTATGATGTCTCTACATCGCCATAGATGGAGAGGCTGTTTGGGGCCAGCATCTTGAGAACAAGGTAGGTATGGTGCGAGATCACCATAAATCTTGCCAGCATGGGCCTACCAAGGATGGCATGGTAGGAAATTTTGAAATTGGCCACTTCAAACATGAGGTGCTCCGTGTGATAATTGGCTTGTGTGCCAAAGGTGATAGGCAAAACAACTCGGCCTATGGGGTGCGATCCTTTTGCAGGGACTATACCGTAGAAGGGTTCTTCACAAGGCTAGAGCCGCTCAAAATTGAAGTCCATGCGCTTCAAGGTCTCTGTGAAGATGATGTTGAGGCTGCTGCCACCATCAATCAAAACCTTGGGGAGTAAGGCCTAGTCAATGGTCAAGCAGACCACCAGCGGGTAGGACCCAGGATCTGGGATGTGGACCCAATGATCTTGCCTGGAGAAGGTTATGGACTGCTCGAACCAGCGCATATACTGGACTGGCTATACAGTGACAAAATGCACCTCTCGTTGGCGTAGCTTCTGCTGGCGGTTGCTGCAAAAGGCGTTACGGCCACCCACAATGATGTTGACTTGGTGCTCGGGCCGCTGGAAGTCCCCATTCTGGTTGGCACTGGGCCGTTGGACATCTTGTTGTGGCTGGTCACGGTGCTCTTCTCTATTGTCACGGTCGTCACACCTGCTATTGTTACGATCATCGCGGTCATCGCAGTGGCAACCATGGCAGTCGTCACAATCACCGCTGTTGCGGTTGTCGTGGTCATCTTGGCGACAGTCCTCATCACGACTGTAATAGTCACACTTATTGTTATCCCAACGATAGTCGTTGCGGCGTGGTCACTTGTATTCTACCAAGGCACCAAGCTCTTTCTTCAGGACAATGCAATCTCGAAGAGTGTGACGTGCATCCTTGTGGAAGGGGCATGAGCCGCTGAGGGTTCCATCAAATTTTTCCTGGTTAAAGGTGCTTTGTCTGGCCAAGTCACCTTCAGCAGCATACACCTCTAAGGCCCTTTTTGTAGGGATACGAGGTAGGCTACACTAGCGCAAATCAAAATTTCTACCGCGTAAAACCAGGAAGAACTATCGTATAAGGATCACGGGATTACCACTCGACGCACTACTGGTGCGGAAGATGTAGATTTGCGTCGATGCAGTGAAGACGATCAACGTAGTCGTACGTAGTCGATCAACGTAGTCGTACGTAGTCGATCACGCCAACGTCCAGCAGCTCCTCAGCAGCTCGTCCACGTGTAGCAAGATCGCCCTCGTGCCGTGGCTCGTCGTTGGCTCGTCGTGGCTCGTCGGCGGCTCGTCGTGGCTCGTCGGCAGCTCGTCCAAGTGCTACAGGCGCAACACCTCCAAGGTATCCACACGTGCAGGGAGGAAGCGTCGCAAGCCGGACTGCTAGATCCGCGAATTGTAACAGGCGAGGGCGTGGGAGGCGCGGCAGATGTGTTTCGCCAAAAGGTGTAAACCCTAGGGCACCCCCACCCCTCTATTTATAGAGGTTCCTAACGGGCCTCTGGGTCCGAGGCCCATTAGTACTTCTAAACCTAATCCAACTCGGATCACATCCGAATTGGGCTTCCAGCCCCTTAAGTGTGTGACCCTATGGGTTCGGATACGTATAGACATGGCCCGAGTACTCCTACTCGGCCCAATAGTCGGTAGCGGCCTCTAGCAAGACGTGCCAACTCCTATACGCACACAAAGATCATATCAGACGAACCATCACAACATGATATACATGCTATTCCCTTTGCCTCATGATATTTGGTCTAGCTTCAAGCCAACCGCTCTTTCTCGATCCTGTGATTCGGAATCCCTTTGTAGGTTAACTCTTAACCATACGTAGCATGGCCATGCATTTTCGGATCCGATCACTCGAGGGGCCCAGAGATATCACTCTCAATCAGAGAGGGGCAAATCCCATCTTGATTGACCATGTCTCATAGCATGCTTCTTGACAAACCCGAAAGCTACCTTTATAACTACCCTGCTACGGCGTAGCGTTTGATAGCCCCTAAGTAGGTCGATCCACATCTTGAATACATGCGACAATCTCAGGTCTAAGGACAAAGCGTATATGTTGTTTAAAGAGAGAACTACTTCTCGTGTTGGATCAGTCTTAGCACATGTCTCCACATGTGTCCACATTATTAGTTCAACATCTCTATGTCCATGACTTGTGAAACATAGTCATCAACTAATACATGTGCTAGTCTAATATTCATGTGTGTCCTCACATGAACTCCGACTACGGACAACTTTAGAATAACCATACAAGTAAAGAGTTTCACATACAATTCACATAATTGCAAATCAATTCAAGTAGCCTTTAATGGATATTCAATGAACACAATATACAAATCATGGATACAAATGGAATATCATCATCTCTATGATTGCCTCTAGGGCATACCTCCAACATTTTTTTCAGAGTCGGGCTTTGGACGTGCTCGGGTTTCATCATGGATCGACTGGTCATAGTTGTCGGCTGAGCGGTGTTTGATGTTGTGGAACTAGACTTTTGCCACCTCTTCGATGTCAGCCTGTGTGTTGACAACTTTCATCATTTGCCCGACCATCTTTGGGGCAGCCTCATACAGCTTCTCGAACATCCTCTAGTTCGTCAAACCGGATCGAAAATACCAGATGATATCACGATCTTTAATGCTAGCTAGCCTGTTGTGGTTTTCAAAGAAGCGCTTGGTGTAGTCTCGGATATTTTTGCCTATCCTTTGGTAGACTTGGCTGAGTTTTTCCTTGTTACCAGGTCGACTATAGGTGGTCTGGTAATTCTAGGTGAAAACTCTAGCAAGCTAACCCCAACTATTGATGCAGTTTGGATGAAGATTTTTGAGCCACAGAAGTGGAGCGGGGCCTATCACCACCGGGGAGTAGGCGGCCATCTAGTCGTATGTGCTGTTGGCTGCTCTCACTACAGTATTATATGTCTTGAGCCAGATGGTGGGGTTGAAGCAACCGTCATACTTTTTGTTGATGGCTGGTTTGAATGTGGGCGGCCAATCTATGGCCCTAAGGCATAGGGTGAAAGCAGCAAAGCTATCTAACGTCGTGTCATCATCATAATCATCGTCAAGGTAGTACTGGATGGGAGGAGACCTGCCTCGTCCGTCGTAGTTGCGTCTAGGTGAGTAGTTGGCGTCTTCGTACATGTAGTCATAGTCGCGCCTAGGTGGGTTGTAGGCACCTTTAGGGGTGCCATACGCAAGGTTGTAGTCGATGCGGAGGCACATCTCATCTTCTTGGCGATGTTGATCCTTGCGCTCTGCACCGCAGTTAGGCACAGGAGCACCGTAATCGCGATCGTACTCAGCATGGCGGCGGAGCTCGTTCTCATCGCGCTCATTGTGGTGACTATTCAGGTCGGCGCATATGTCACAGTTTTGGAGAAGTTCATGCAGCTCATCACAAAGAACTCATTGCCATTCTGGTCAGCCATGGTCATCAGCTCTGCCTCTCCCGCCATGGCTGTTGTCGCGTTGGTGGCCGTTGTTGGCATTGACGTTGATGGGAGGGTTGGCTGGTGGGTTGGCATTGTTGTTTACTGGTGGGTTGGCATTGTTGTTGACCAGTGGGTTGGCGTGTTGGACAGCATTTTGCTCCACCTCATCTTAATGGATTAGATCCAGCCGACCACTAGCACGGTCACCGCAGCGGCGGTCGGATCTGCTGTGACCAGATTGGCTTCGAGAGTGTCGCGAAGATGTAGACTGAGAATGTGTAGGTCGGTTATGGAGGTGCTCTTCAAGCTGAGCATTGGCGACTTGGAGTGGCGAAGACGTTGTGACTGGCCTACTCGAGGTCGGCTAGTAGATTACAGGTGCGCATAGGGTGCTTGTGTCTTTCCCGACCACTGCCTTGGTCGGCATTGTCGCGTTCATTGCGCGGCTGCTGGAGTTGACCACCTGCTGCGTCTACATGAACAACGGGTTGCTGTTGGGCATCGGCTTGCTCTGGTTCCTGGTGTTACAGCCTTCTTCTTGAGATTCGATTTCACCATCCTGAGGTGGCTCCTCAGCGGAGACTATGAAGGCTTCACGATCTGGTGTGGAAGAGTTGCTATCATCGTCACTTCAATAAGGATTTGGCATTAGGACGATGCGAGACACTTGGAATTCACCACAGTTCGGAAACTGGTTAGGTTCGGGCGGGTCTCCAGATTGGATCTGGAAAACTTGGTCAAGCTTGGCGGAGTACTCGATGGTTGAGTTTTGTAGACCCAAGGGGACGCGGGAAAGGCCCTACGCCGATCTGGTTTCACGCAGCGTCGCCTCGGATAGCTCTATGCACTCAGTGATAGTGCTGCTGATGCGATCTAGCCCCGCGATCAAGTCGGAGGGCATGGGTGGGTGGGCGCCGATGACTAGATCTGGAACCCTCTCAAAGAGGGAAAGTTCACCAACTTGCTGGGAAAGTGGCATGACGATCCTTAGGTGGAGAACCTGTCCCGCTGGAACGGATCCGACAGAAGCAGCTCAGCAACTGTAGCCCCCCAGGTTCGCCAGGGGAGTAGCGAGGACATTGTTGCTGGCCTAATTGAGGTTGGCTAGTAGGTTACGAGCTCGAGCATAATGCCTACATCACTCCCGACCTCCGCCTAGGTCATTGTTGTCATGCTCATGGTGTAGCTGCTGACATTGATCACCTGCTGCGTTGGCAACTGCCACAGGCTGCTATTGGGCGCCGGCCTACTCCTGTTGATGCCGTTCTGCACGATTTCAGTTTCTGGCATTACGGCATTCTTCTTGAGATTCCATCTCGCCATCATGAGGTGGCTCATCAATGGAGACGATGAATGCTTCACGATCTGGTGTAGATCAGTTGCTCTCGTCATCGCTTGGGCGTTAAAATGATACGAGGCACCTGGAATTCACCACAATCTGGAGATTGGGCGGGTTGGGTTGAGATTTCAGGTCGGATCTGAAAAACTTGGTCAAGCCTGGTAGAGTACTTGGAGGCCAAGTTTCGTACAAACGGTGTGCGGGACGGACCCTGCACTGACCTGGATATGTGCAGCACTGCCTCGGACATCTCTATGCACTCAGCAATAGTGCTGCTAATGCGGTCCAACCCCTCGATCATGTTCGAGGGCATGGGTGGGCGGGTGCCGATGATCAGATTTGGAACCATCTCAGAGAGGGAAAGCTTGCCTACTTGCTGGGCAAGCGGCGTGATGATCCTTGGATAAAGAACCTGTTCTGCCCGAACGGATCTGACGGATGCCGAGTTGACAGGAGTCGCCACGTTGATGGAAGTCACCGAGTCTGTTGGAGTCACCGAGTTAATGGAGAGAATGGTCACGACTGAATCGGCCGGCATGGCCCCAAACTGGATCTGGACCAGGTTGTCGAGGAAGCCCTTTGTGCTCTTAGGAAAAACGATGCCGGGATAGGATGCCATCGAGGTCACAAAAACAGATCTCGCAACCCCCCCCCCCCACACCTGGCGCTCCAACTATTGGAGTTAAGGACCCGATAGTCCACCAGGGGGTAACCTAGGTGGTTGATTTGTAGGCGAGGGCGATTATGAAATCAAGAACTCGAAGGTGATTGCGAGAACACAAAGGGGACACGAAGGTTTTAGATAGGTTCAGACCTCGAAAGAGTAATACCCTACAACCTGTGTGTTGGTGGATTGTATTGCCCAATGATTTGATCGATGCCCCAGGAGGGTGCCCTTGGCCGCCTTATATAGTTCAACGATCAAGAGTTACAACTTGGTTTGGATATAATCTACTTGGCCTTTACATGGAAGGTATTCTAAGTCGGATTAAAGTACGCGTCCCACAAAATCCGGGTAGATTTGGATAGCTTAGTTGCCTTGCCGTGCACTCCAAGTAACTTCATATCCTATTCCCGCGCGCCCTGGTCGGGCGGATCCACTTCTCAAATCCAGCCAGAATCCTTGTCAGTGGAGACCTATGGGGTACCCATATCCCTCAACACCTTTAGTCCCAGTTGGTAATACCAACCTGGACTAAAGGTCCCTTTAGTCCTGATTGGTGTTACCAACTGGGGGGATTAAAGGGTCCCCCACGAGCTACTACAAAAGGATTGCATCTCCTACTTAGTCAGATGTGTTGTGTAGGTGAGATGTTAAAGAAGCTAAGCGCGAGGCTTGAGGTCGTGGGTTCGAATCCCACGCACCGCGCACGCGCATATTTTGCATGAAAAATCACATGACATGCGCGCGTGGGTGGGGGTGGGGGGCTCCCGGGAATTTAAGTCCTGGGTGAAAGATCCAGGACTAAA
The DNA here is from genome assembly GCF_005286985.2 of Setaria viridis. NCBI lineage: Eukaryota > Viridiplantae > Streptophyta > Magnoliopsida > Poales > Poaceae > Setaria > Setaria viridis. The sequence continues at coordinate 11,915,028 of NC_048269.2, forward strand.
GGTGGTCCGGGACCTTTAGTCCCGGTTAGGAAGATCGAGATCTATGCGGTTTTCCAACTGGGACTGATGCTCGTTTTTCTACTAAAGGTGACGGTGTTCTTGGGCTGCTCCATGGATTTTTTTTTCTGCTGGAGGGAATTAGAAGTGGGAGATGGAGATGTGGCGCTGTCTGCTGTTCTGCACCGAGTGCTTGGCATTGGAGCTCGTGCTTGCTAGAAGAGAGAAGAAATGTAGGGAACAGAGCTCCTGGTGCTTGCTCATTGGAGATGTGGACCTCCTGCTGCTGCATTGGTCCTGGAGAAGAAATAACAGACGGTAATGGCGGGGACCAAGGTGCCACGGAGTCAATGAAGAAGAGAGAGCACCAGAGGAGGGGTCACGACGACAACCAGGAAGGGGCGGGAGAGGCGAAGAGGGAGGATGTAGCCGGCAGCTGACATGGACAATGGTTGCTGACATGGCCATCTCCGTCATCAAAACAAGGAAACTCACTGTCCACTTGCTCAAAACTGGTTTTAGTTCAGTGCTAAAGGTGAAAAATAAACTGGTTTTGAGAAGTCAGGGAGTTAACTAAATGGTTTTATAGTTTAGAGGGTTATGTGAACTCCAGTCATAGTTGGAGGAAGTGATTTAGACTTTTTCCAATAATAATTTCCCTTATATGACTAGTCGACCTCATTCTCTCAGGCCCCGTTTGGATCCTTGGAATTGAATTCCACTCTAATAATTATAATTTAGATACAAATTAATTAAGCTAATATAATTGTATGTGGAATATATTTGTATATTATTGTTGGTTATATGAAAGAGATACTTATGTGCTGCATTTCTGCTACATGGAAGCGAGTCGAAGAGCGTGCTATAAGAATTGAATTCCATTCTAATAATCATAATCTATAGAATCAATTTCCATCTCCCACCCTATGAATTTAACATAGGCTTATATCTAAACTTCGGAAAGTTGTGAATCCCACATTCCAAGATAAATTAGCCCACTCCATTAAATAGATTCCAATTCCTTCAAAATAAAGGGAACCAAACGGGGCCTCAGTGAAATTTAAATGGCCACGGATCAACATACAGTCAAAGAAAATGACTAAGACAACTACTATGCATGATTGATGGTTGCTTATTAGTGTCTACATATATACACTATCACCTTCTCTTCATGTTATGTAATGTTGTTTGTGCAATGGATATTCAGTTCCAGCTATACTGAAATTTACAAGAAAATGAACAATTGCATACATATTAATTTTCTCTTCTAAGAGAACTTATAAGTTACTTCAGCTTCTCTATTGCAGCACCCACAGAGCTTTAACAAAAACATCGCATTTACAACGCGAATGATCTCAATGGTTCCTTTAAGCGCTCCCGCCATCGCTGCCAACACCCCCCCCCCCCCCCCCCCCACAAATTAATCAACAAACCTGATGATGGAGCTAAATAAAAATGGACCTGCATGTGACACTAAGCCACTCCAACGTAAGCGGGGCAAGGCCGCTTCGTGCTTTCTAGTTATACCCATAAATCAGCAGGTTGATCTTGCATAATAATACATAGCATCACTTTCCTATTTATTCCAAAGGTAGAAAATACGGAATTAGTTATTAGTCCTGAGAGTATAGAATTGTTATTGGTAATGATTGTAACATACTCCCTCTCTGGTCCCAGAAACATGTCCGCTTCGATATTCTAATTAATGTTCTTGAAAATATAAAATTGAACAAGAATCTCTATCAAAACACGATAAAATCACAACGAGTAATAAATAACAATTATTTTCTTTCATAAACTAAATATATTTTTTATGCTTATTAAACTTGATGATATCCTAAATCCCTAAATAAAGATTGACAACATGTATGTCTGAAGCGACATGTATATATCTCTGACTGGTGGTAATTCCTAATATCAAATGCAAATCAAATAATATTTTTACAAATGGACTAGATATTCTATCTATTTGTATATCATCACTTGTCTAGTTCATTGAACTAAAAATCAATATTTATTGAGTCATGTAAATTATTTAAATGGTTGACTCTAAGACAATTTAGCACAAAAGTTATGTCTGGTGTCACCCATGCTACCGTGCTTTTGCGGCTATGAAGCTAGTGCAAAATCATGCAAACCCTAGAAAAATGTTGGAAATACATTTGCGAGTACCTAACACTTGAGTTGGAAAAGCTAAACAAGATCTTATTACTACCTCTTCATCATCACCAATAGTTTCCATTGGATCATCTGGAACAAGGAAACTCATAAATTTCTAATTACGTGTAAACTTAGCAGTCTTAATAGACGACCAGAAGATCACATGTACCAGAAACTAAAACCAATTACTAGACAATATTTCATTTAGGATATTATGTCTTGCATCACATGTAACAGGCAAAAATTGAAAATGAAAATATTTTAATTTTAATCCTTACATTGGTTCCATGAACTACTACAGATATAGTTATTACGCCGGGCTATCACAGCTGAGTTATCACCGCCGAATGCGATAGTAAAAAAATGAACCGTCTGTGATGATATAGCATCACCGCCAGCTCAAATTATGGGCCGGGTGGTGATATGTATCACAGTCGGCTTGTGTCTGGCATCGGCGTTATAGCCTGGGTCTCGGACCCGAAATTTACCTTTTACTTAGTTCAAGTCCACATGCATGCGTCCAACTCCCCTCGTCGCCCCATCCGCCTTATCCACTAACCCCCATACCCGCTCCCATCCTCTCTCTCTGTCCCCCCTATCTTCCTCTCTCTCTGTCCTCTCTCTCTCCGCACCGCCGCCACTACTAGATTTTAGGGCTAATGCCACATAAATCTTTGCACCTTCACCAAATTAGTTACATTAGATGGGTGTTATTGCAACTATTCTGTAATTTGGTTGCAAAATATTGATGCTCTCACCACCATCAGAATCTTGGTTGCGAATAGATGATCTTTTTATAACAGTTAGATTTCAGTTGTCATAAAGTTTGTTTTTGTTGCAATATGAAAGTGTTATTGCCACCAAGTTTAGAGTCATTGTGATTTGTAATCAATATTGCCATGAATATTTTGTGTTGCAATATATGTGGCTATATTGCAACCAAATACTTAAGTGGTTGCAAGAAAGAAGATGCTATTGCCACCAAATATTTTTGTTGGTAATGGTGGTTTAGTTTGTTGCAATACATGTGGCTATATTGCAACCAAATACTAAGTGCTTGCATGAAAGAAGATGCTATTACCACCAAATCATTCTGTTGACATATGGTGGTTTAGTTGGTTGCAATAAATCAGTGTTTTGCCACAAAATTTATTTCGTGGGCTTTACATTATGTGTGAACCCACATAACCAGCGCCTAGGCCCAAGTAGGAAAATAGAGGAGTCCTGGTCTGACTCTATTATCGATCATGAGATCCATCTCATATTCGTGGCTCCGCCATCGCTGCTCACGCAAGGCAAGAGGAGACGCTGGTGCCATAGTCTCCAGTAATTGCATCTAGACATCGTCTCCAGGAAAAGCAGCTAGACAACGTCTCCTAGAACTGCGCCTGATCAATTTTAGCCTGAAAAGAGAGGGAAGGGACAACAACAAAAGGGTCGGCAGGAGATCAGGGAATTTAGAGGTGAGATGGAAGAAGAGGTATAGATCAAGTGATATCTATAATTTTTGTTAGACCTTGTAAATTAGAGGAAGAATCATATTGATGCATAGGACTTTTTAAGTTTTCTTTAGGATCAAGATTTGCAATTTTAGTCATGGTGATTTAAAAGATATGGTGTGTGTTTTGTGACTGCAGATTTCTATCAATATTCAGAACAACTTTAATATAATTCCTTTATCTTTTTTGGAGTAATTGATGACCTTGTTTTGTCCAGACGAATTTGAGTTATCATCGCTGCAAGTTTAGATTTGGAAGTAAATAATATCTTCTTCTAATATAGCTATATTTGTGTGCATTGTGCCAAAAAAAAGTCGAGGCATTTTCTTTGTTGTATATGCAAGCAATTGATCACTTTGTGCATCACTTTGATTCAAAAGATTGTGAAGCATATCGTCACGTGAGGATAGGTCTTGGATGCGACTGCCACAACATGCAGAAGAGTGGAAGAAAGGATTTAAGAAATATATAGATACTATATTTGCAAGCACATCTAAAGGAGAAATAGCACCCTGTCCATGTAAGGGATGCCATGGAATGTCTTACAGACAAATTAAAGAAGTTAGAGCTCATCTGCTTTTTAGAGGGTTTTCTGATAGTTTTATCCAAGGGGAAGGAGAAGAAAAGGATTCATTTGAGGGCATAAGTGAAGGGGTTGACAATGATGATGCAACAGGTGATGCTGGTTCTATGAGGGATCTGGTTTCCTCACTAATTAGTGATGCAATACATGGAGACATCATGTGTAGTGAAATAGAACAGCCAAATTAAAGTGCTAAGAAATTCTTTAAATTATTAACAGTGGTGCAGAGGGAACTTTATCCAGGTTGCAAGGAAGCTACTAAGGTATCTTTCATTGTCAATCTAAGTCTATTTCAGATTAAGTGCATGTTTGGTATTAGTAATAGTGCATTAGAGGCCATTCTTTAGTTGTTCTCGCTTGTGCTCCCTAAAAGTCATTGTGTTCCCGACACTTTGGAGAAAGAGCAAAAGGTAGTTCGTGATCTTGGCCTGGACTACCAAAAGATACATGCATGCATCATTGATTGTGTTTTATTTAGGAAGAAATACGCTGACATGGATAAATGTCCAACATGTGGTGACTCAAGATGGAAACCAGCTGATTCAAGTGATAAGGCGGTGAGTAGTAATGGCTTTCCCAAGAAGCGTGTGTAATGACCCTAGCTTAATTAACCTTTGTTAAGCCTAAGGAAGCTTTTAACAACTAATTAAGCTCATGAAAGGACTAAAATGCTCTTTAAGGCTTAGATAGGAGGCAATACAAAATTTTGAATTTTACATAAGAACTTGAATTTTTGGGAATATAAGAGTTGCACAACTTCGCAAAACAAACAACTTTCTTTATTATCACTTTTGCTGATTTGGACAGGAAGGAGTCCAAAAACTAGAATCAAAATCAGTAACAACTCAAATCCACTTCAAAAACTCTTTTTAAGTGCTGAAAACAGTAAACTTCCTCAACTTAGCAGCTCTGGTTCTCACAAATTTGTTTATGAACTCACTTCAAACCCTGTATAAAAATTGGAGTACTTCAAGTCTTCTACAAATTCACTTATTTGACCCAGGTCCAAATCTCAACAAAAACCCTTCAAAACTAAGGTCAAAGTTGACCAAAATGGTCAACTCAGCCCAAACCTGCAAAATTATGCTAAGTCTGGAATTAGTTAAAACACACATCTTGGCATGAACTTATCTCACAAAAGTTGAAAAGAACACCAGCAAAATCCTTTATAAGAGTTTGAAAACTAAGTTTATACAATAACATCATCAATTAGACCCTGGCCAAATTCACATCAGGAACCCTTCGAAACTGGAGCTCAAGTCAGCCAAAACCTTGAAAACAGCCACCTGCTGAAATCGCCTAAGTCTGAAAATCAGGCATTCCCTCAAACTTTGGAGCTTTATAAATCCAAATATAATTTGAATTTGAACTTGAACTGTGAAACTTAAACTTTGAACTGAGGACAACAAATCTTAGTTTGGTAAATTTTCAAGTTTAGTGGTAAATTTCCATTTTACCACGCCTTAAACCTCGACCGTTGGGCTGCCCCTAGCCGTACGTCGTGCAGAGCACGCGCGTTGCACGCTCCAGAGCACCGACGCCGTGTGGCGCGGCTTCACCGGTGAGGCCGCTTCGCCCAGTCCCTAGCTGCGATAGGAGCCAGAGGCGACCGGCGACCGCATAGTCAAGCGCTGAGGACATCCTACCCCTCTGCATTGCATCCACCCCGCCCAGTCATGCTCCCTGCCGGCTGCTCCGTGCACGCCCCCGTGGCACCATCCGTTGACCAGCTCCGTTGTGCCAACCCGCTGCCCCGGCTTGACGACCCATCACCCCAAATGCCCAGTGCCCGTGCGCGGCAATTACGCCGTTGCCCGCTCGCAATCTTGCTGGGCCAATGGCCAGAAGATGCCCTGCACCGCAGCCTCGCTCCACGCGCGCGCCAATGGGGCTGCCGGCCGCTGTCCACGCATCTGAAATCCCTACCGTAGCTCTGACCTTATCCTTTCGCCTGCAGCCCCACCTCGCATCCCTCTCTTGCCCGTAGCTATAAAAGCCGGCACCTCCTGACCGGCGCACCCCTCTGCTCTTGTTCTCCCCGCCGCTGCTCTGCCCCCCTGTTTCGCCGCCGTTCGCCATTGCCGTGGAGCCCCCTATTCTGCGCAGCACCATCCTTTGCCACCGCTCGCTTTAGCTTCGCCACACCACCGCGCAGCTCAAGCCGCCGCTCATCGACCTCCCGGAAGCTCGCCAACGACGGAACAACCGAAGCTCTCCGCTACCACCCGTGTTTCCTTCCCCAATCCGTTCGCAGCCACCGAGCCTTCTCTGCCGCGCCGCCCTTCACTCGATCTGTCCTAGGTGAGCACCCGTGTGTTCCCCACTTGTCATTCCCTTGGTTTAGCTGCCGAGTCGTCGGAATTTCTCTGCCCGCCACCGTGCACGCTATAGGGACCTATTTGAGGACTTCTAGTCTTCGCAGGGACAAAGTTGTAGAACCCGAGGGCTTCTGTGTGAATTTTTGAAAACTCTAAGGGCCTGTTTGCTAAAATGTTATGATTTAATTGATTTAAAATTGCAGATAAATGAGGGAACTTTGTAAATGCACAGATAAATGTAGAAAAAACAGAAAAATACCAAATCAACTTTGTTGAACTCAATGAAGTGTGTAGTTTGATAGAAAATAAACTTTGTACATGTTACTGTTATAAATAATGTTCTATGATTTAATTCCTATTTAATCCATTAAATGCATAGTAAATCATAGAAAAGTGGTAAAATAGCAAAACCACTTCTGATAAGTTTGTAACAGTGAGCTTGATCTTAGAAAAGTGGTTGGAATCCCGGCATAGGTGTTCATATCCCTGTTTAAGTTTTATCTTTGGAATCTAGTGATAAATCTTACTTTTTGCATAGAAAAGAATCTAGAACAGAGAAAAATAAGAACCTCATGGAGTAACTCAGTAATGGAACGAAGTTACTAGGTAAAATATGAATCACAGAATAAAGCTTTATGAAATATACTTTTCTATTTATGGGAGATAAATAGTAAATAAATATGGAAAATAGATGTCCGTCATTAAAAACCCTGAAAAATTCACAAAAGGCTCTATTGCACTTATGTAACACCCTGTTAAAAGCCCAGCAACAGACTCTCTGTATAATTCATGTTAAAAATAATTAAGTACTTGTTACCTCAGGATGACGAAATAATTTTAATTATTTTTGTACTGATCCAATGCACCCCAAATTTTTACAACAGCCTAATGATGGTATGTATGATCTTTTGTTAAAGTATCAAAGTCATACCTCACTGTTTGAATATTGAAACAAAAATTTGGAAAATGAACCGAATAAATGGATGAGAGAAACATTAAAAAATAATAAAGGTAAAAATGGTAATTTTAGAAGAGGTACAGAAAACATTCAGAAATAGGATAACTTTCCAAGTGAACCTGGAGCAACCCTAGAATGATCCCACCTTTCTTTATGAAGTCTAAGTTGTAAAACCTTATATGTGTACACAATCACCATCAAAGTCAACCCCAGGTTTTATACCACAACACACCTTACCTCATGAAGATAATGAAAGTTTAGAATCTTGTTTAGGTGAATGTGGTCGAAATGTAATTTACACTTTAGCAATGATTCATGTGTTGCATCCTGCATGTGAAAGCATGGAAAATTGAACTTGTTGCATTTGCATTTCGTGTAGAAGTGAACCTCGCCGACGGGACGTACGAGCTTCACCCTGCTTAGGAGGAGGAGCCCCCGGTTGACCTGAACAACATGGAGGTTGAGCCCGTGCAAGAACAAGCTCAAGAAGACCCGTTAACTTCCTCCGAGATCAAAGGCAAGCCTTGGAGCATAAATTCCTGTTTTTAAACATGTGCAATATGTTGGTGCTTATGCTTGTGCATTTACGTTTTAGGAGTTGATTGAAACCATAGATGCATGAACTTAGTACCCTTGAGCTGAATACTAGTATGATAAGTAGCGTAGATGCAATGCTTAAATAGGACACGGCAAAAGTCGAGTGATTTCCTATCACTCCCGAGTTATAGGAGTTGATTGGTTTACTTTTGTTACAACTATAAGGATGATGGACGAGGCCGGGCTTATTGTTCGGTACTCGGTGGTTTGCCTCATCTATCTCCATGAAAATGGGCTAAGGTCGAAATGTGATGGTGTTCGTGGCCAAGTGTTTCAAAGTACTAATCTCATACCTAGTATGGGATGGGGAAGCCTAGTACCTAATTGAACTAGGACGTGGCTTATGTTCCTACTGTCCTTGGAACATCATTCCCATGGTGCATCATGTGGGTGCAAGTGCGGTCACAGTACGGCAGAGACCGGGACTGTGGAGCATTGCATGCCAAAGGAAGTTTAGACCTGACACATACTTGGGGATCGATGGGGACAGCGGACAAGTGAAGCGACTCTTCACGGCGCGTGGATGTCGTGGGATTAGGTTCGCCATGCATGGTTAATAAACTCGATTCGAATCGTCTACCTCTCATAGTTTGGGACTACTTAATTACTATGCTACACTGAGTAAAGATGGAACATTATGATGATGGTAATATTGATGTTTGTCTCTAATTGCTTGATAACTATGCTTGCTTAGAGTAAGATGCTTACTTAGAATGGTTAACAAACTTAGAACCTAAGATAAAACATTGAAAAGTAAAGATCAACACTAGTTGCTTTTGGCAAAAACAAACCCACAGCAAAAAAGCCTTGCATATTTAGAGGTTGGTGGATTAGTACCACCCGATGGTTAAGTCTTGTTGAGTACTAGTTGCTTAGCCTTACTTGTGGCTCACCTTTTCAGGTTGTGATTTAGATGAAGTGCATGCTAGCTTCACTTGGCCTTCCTAGCTCCCTACGGGTTGGACGGTCGAGTGGAATCCCTCCTCGGACGGCGAGGACAGGCGTTATTGATGTCATGATCAGCTTCATCATGATATCATGTATCAACGTTTAGCTTCCACTTGTTCACTTCTTCGTTGTTTACAATCTTGCAAACTCTGTTTGAATTTTGAAGACTCTGATGTAATAAATTGTTGAACTATTTAATGAGATGGGTATGTTGTAATCTCTATAAACACTCACCTTCATGTGACCAATGCTTCCCGATCCTGAGTAAGTGGTTTATCGGATGAAATCCGATGAACGACAAAGTTGAGTTGTTTAAAGTGCATGATCGCGTATCAAGCAACTTAAGTGCATTTTAGCCAAGTTAATTTGAGCGGTTCTGCCATAGCGTGTTCCACAAAAAATCTTAAGGTGCTTTCCAGTCACTCCTCGTATGCAAATGTTATACATGAGAGCGACCACATCTTAAGGTGCTTTCTAGTCACTCCTCATATGCAAAGGAGGGACTGGTCCAAGATGGAAAAATGCGTCACCCTGCTAACTCCAAGGTATGGCAGCACATGGATGAAACATATAAGGATTTTTCCTTGGATCCTCATAATGTAAGGATGGGTCTTGCATCTGATGGCTTTAATCCATTTGGGATGTTGAACGTAACATACGCTACATGGCCTGTGATCCTAGTACCATACAATTTGCCTTGTTGGTTTTTTTAAACAACCATTGTGGATGATGTCAATGTTGATACTAGGGCCAAAGTCTCCATGAAATAACATTGATGTTTACTTGCAGCCATTAATTGATGAGCTAAAAGATCTTTGGGAAAAAGGTGTTGAGACATGGGATGCAAAGGTGAAGAAGAATTTCAATCTACATGTTATTCTGCTATGGACAATTAATGATTTTCCAGCATATGGCAAGATATCTGGTTGGAAGACAAAAGGCAAGTTTGCATGTCCATACTGCAACAAGGATACTAACTATTTATGGTTGAAATTTGGATCCAAGCACTGCTACTTGGGCCATCGTCGCTTTTTGCCAATGAACCACAAGTGGCACCACAACAAGATTAGCTTCAACAACCAGGTGGAAACCAGGGAGGCTCCAGTTCCACTTGCTGTTGAACAAGTGCTGCAACAGTATGAAAGTTTTGAGCAAGTGACATTTGGGAGCATGTCAAAGAAGAGAAGCAGTGTGAGGAAGAAACCAGATGTCACAATTGGAGGAAGAAGAGTATTTTCTTTGAACTACCTTACTAGAAAAATTTGCTTGTAACGCATAGTTTGGATGTGCTGCACATAGAAAAAAACATTTGTGAGAGCATTCTAGGGACTTTGCTTGACATGGCAGGTAAATCAAAGGACAGCGAGAAGGCTCGGCTTGACATGGAACAATTGGGCATGAGAAAGGATCAACATCCTTTGGTAAAAATGACAAGTACACTTTGCCTCTAGCATTGTACTCTTTGGGTGATGATGACAAGTCATATTTATGCAAATTTCTGCCAGGTGTGAAGATGCATGATGGTTATGCCTCTAATATCAAGAGATGTGTTGACATGATGAGGTGCTAGGTATGTGGACTCAAAACTCATGACTATCACATTATATTCCAAAAACTATTACCCATTGCAGTGCGGAACATACTGCCAGATGAGGTTGTTATCCCATTGATTGAGCTTAGTAGGTTTTTCAATGCAATATGCTCAAAGGAGTTGAGTAATGAAGAGTTGGACAGATTGAGCATTTCCATTAGTGAAACTCTTTCTCATCTTGTGATGGTTTTCCCTTCAGCTTTCTTTGATATTATGATGCATTTGCCAGTTCATCTTGCTAAAGAGGCTAAACAAGGAGGATTTGTATGCTATAGATGGATATACCCAATTGAGAGGTATCTACGTACGCTTAGAGGCTATGTGTGGAACAAAGCGTATCTTGAAGGTTCCATAGCTGAGGGATATATCTCAGAGGAATGCATGGCTTTTTGCTCTCACTTCTTGGATGACATTGATACCAAGATTAACCATCCAGAGCAACATGAAAGTGCCGCTGTAAATGAACCACCATCTGGTCTAAGTATATTTGGCAACATTGATTATACTAAGAAAGGATTTACCATGGAGCCAATTCCTAGACAACAAATGAAGCAAATGAGACACTGGATATTAACAAATTGTGATGAGGCAATGCCATGGGTGAAGTAAGTGTTAAATTTAATTTACTTATCTTAGCAGTATGCCAACATATGATTTTTCTAACTAAGTAGTAAGCATATGATTCCTTTTATTTTCATTGTAGTGAGCATATGGACCTACTCAAGAAACAGTGGCCCAAACATGTTGAGCAATGTCATAGGGATCAATTTGTAGGCTAGTTCGAGCGTACGGTGAGTTAAAATTAAATATCTAAGTATGCTTTGTAATGCACATGTGTGCTAGTTGATGCATTTAATTGATATGACAATTAGAATTTTTCTACACTGCTTGTAGATCAACAAACTCCATGCAGAAGGAAAGACAAGTGATGTGTACATGCCCTTTCTCAAGGACTAGTCAATCATGCACGTGTTTTCAATAGATGCTTCATCAATGGATATCTATTTAGAACTGCTCAAATAGAGAAGAATCTGAGTACACAAAATAGTGGTGTTGTTGTCAAAGGTGATTGTAGTGCTAGAGACATCGACTGGTATGGTGTTGTTAAAATGATTTACACACTTGATTTTTCAGCACAAAAGGAAGTCGTCCTGTTTGAATGTGACTGGTATGATGTGCCTCCTGCTAATAAGAGCAAAGGTAGAGGATTTAAAAGGGACTAGTATGTGATTATAGACATTGATGCAAGTCGAAAGTGATATCTAGACAATCCTTTCTTTTTAGGGACACAAGCTGAGCATGTTTTTTATGTCAAAGGTTCCAAGAAACTAGACTGGTGGACTGTTATTAGAATGAAGCCTAGAAATATGTTTGCGATGCCAGAATTAGTAGAGGAAGATAATGAGGGAGAAATTGATTTTGACTCACATGACGTCGGAGTGCAAGACATGATAGATTCGCACACTCAAGAAGAATTGACACATTGGACTAGGTTAGGCATTGAAGGTGTTATTGTTGATACTTCTGTTATTAAAAAAGCACATGATGATTTCGTACCTGAACCAACAGCAATGAAATTGGTAGATGATGAAGAAGATGACACCACCAACAATTATATTGATGATGGCTATGTAGCACCTGTGAATTCTAATATCAAAGGCATGGAGGAACCATTTTTCATATAGATTTTGTAATTATTTAGGTCATATTTCTCGCAAAGGAGTTAATTGTTTTCTTGAGTTCATTAGGAGTTCAAGATATATAGCACATTCAAATTCATATGATCCAAGCATGGCCCAAAGTGATTCCATACATCCATACATACATACATCATACATACATATATACATACATACATACATACATATATATATATATATATATATATATATATATATATATATGATGAGGCTAAAATGCACCTAGGTGCATTCTATAAAGCAAATGCACAAAACCCCCACCCAACATCCCGCGCGCCTGTTAATTCACGTGCCAAAGAAAGCCCACGCTCCTACATGCAAGACTAAATGGAGACAACTAACCAGGTGACGCCACCTCAGAGCTCAACCCACCACCCACCCACCATGAAGCGTGCATGCAAGGAATCTTTTCTTGATTCAAAATAAAAAAATGCAATATCTACTAAACCGCAAGTCTGAATTTAGATCCGTTTGAAGCAGGTTGTTGGAAAAAATGTTCTTATTAATAGAACGAGATCCATGAATGCTATATTTGATGAAGTTTTTGTTATGCATATAATTGCAACTAAGTTGTACTTTGAGTTGCAAGAACATCTGCAACCGAATTGCAACTTGAGAAACAACCACGTGATGCCACCTCACAGCTCAACCCACCCACCAGGAAGCATGCATCGAGGGAATCTTTTCTTGATTCGAAACAAAAAAATGCGATATCTCCTAAATCGCAGATCCGATTTTAGATCCGTTTGAATCAGGTTGTTGGAAAACAATACGCTTAACACAATGAGATCCATGAAGGCTATATTTTATGAAGTTTTTTTAATTATGTAATTGCAACTAAGTTGTACTTTGAGTTGCAAGAATGTCTGCAACCCAATTGCAACTTGATTGTAGCCTATTTAGCACTTGTTACTTATGGGTGCAATTATCTAATACTCACTTGCAACCCACTTGCTACTCTAATTGCACCTAGATATGCTTCCTACTGAATAGAATTGCAACCGTTACTACCCAATTGCAACCAGTTACTACTGATTGTAACTAGTTACTACTCGGTTGCAACACGGTTGGTACTCTGATTGCAACAAGGTATGACTGCAACTCTGAATTGCAACTTGACGTGATTATAGTGACCAGATGCATATAATACACAGAGTTATAACTAGTTGCAACTCGGTGGTAGACAAACTTGCAAACGGTAGTACATTGATATGCAATTTGCTTAAACAATAAAAAATATATCCATATTGGATCTAGTTTTGTTAAGCATATCTTTTTGAGTTAGATGCAACAAATAGTTTGTCAATTGGGATTACAGTTTAGGAGAAAATTTGTTTCAAATATTCGAACCAACAAAAGGTTCCATGCATGCAGTCTGGTGGGATTTCTATGATAGGTGGCTTTACGTGGTAAGTGAAAGATACAAATTAACTTAGGAAGCACACACCGCATGTTCGGTTGGATGCGCTGGTTGGTCCAACCTGGTGCGCCCGTCGACCTGGGTGCATTCTACGTACAGGATGCACCTAGGTGTATTAGGTGTATTATAGCAAAACAGTGTGTGTGTGTGTGTATGTATGTATGTATGTATGTATGTATGTATGTATGTATGTATGTATGTATGTATGTATGTATGTATGTATGTATGTATGTATGTATGTATGTATGTACGTGTGTGTGTGTGTGTATTGATAGGCATTTCACAACTGACCCGTACTGACCACACATAGATATTCATACTAGACAACTAACAATGGAGGTTCCTTACATATATATGTCTAGGCACATAATACTAAAGTATTAAACATGGCACATCCATGGTGAACGCATATAGATGTGACAATAATGCAGTCCATAATTTCTTCTTCTCAACTAGTTGTGTTCACTCGTCTACATCGTGGTAGTCACCTTTCTTCAGCTTCCGCTTGATAGCAACGCGAAGCTCCTCTGTCTTTGCTCGAATCTGACATTTTACAAGGGGGTTAGTTGGCATTTGCAAATCAGGGGATGACTAACTATAAGGCAAATCAGTCAATACATTTATATTTGCAAATTCAAAACTGAATTTTTAGGAATTTCCCACATGCCACAACATACAAGTAAATTTACTACCTAGACCAACCAAAAATAGCTCAAAACATGGCTCCAATCCTACATATTTAGTGCTCCATATAACTAAAAGGGAAGAAACATGGTGATGATTAACTAAAAGGGAAGGAACATCACCTTCCTACTAGATAGAACCAGTCCATCGGTTTCATCATCGCTCTCGTCATTGAATATCATCGTTATTGTCATCTTTGGGAATGCGACATCATACTTGGTTCCTTCATCCTTCATCACAAGCAAAATAGGATCACAATATATAGAATCATAAACAATGACTTAACATTCCACAATATGCTCTACAATCAGGTAAACATCTACCTAACTTACTCCATTTCAACTAAACTAGCATAGGAAACAAGGCAAGCAATCCCATAGCTGCCAAACAGTTACATTAAGAGAAGAGGACCTTCTTCCAATAGGAAAGTTATAGATTTGTTTCATTTCACACATTAGTTCACACTTAAATTACTTGACTGTTAACATAGTAAAAAGGGAGTGATCTAAATATAAATGAAAGTATGGAACATGTAAGCTGATGACTAACATCATCAAATATAAAAATCCATGAGAGCTAGATTGTGACTTCAAAAGTGAGACTATGCACTCAACAATAGTGTTGCTGATGCGATCTAGCTCCGCAATTAGGTCAGAGGGCGTGGGTGGGTGGGTGGCAGTGAGTAGATCTGGAACCCTCATGTAGAGAGAGAGATCGCCGACCTACTGGGCAAGTGGCGTGACGATCCTTGGGTGGAGAACTGCCCCCGCTAGAGCAGATCTGATGGAAGCTAAGCTAGCGCTGGATGCCGAGTCGATGAAAGAAGCGATCAAATCGGAATCCGCCAGCATGGTCCTAAAGCAAATCTGGATTGGGTTGGCAAGGTAGTCCTTCATGCTCTTGGGGAAAACAACGCCGGGACGGGATGCCATCAAGGTCGCTAGGAGGACCTCACAATCACCCCTACCTAGCACGCCAACTATCGGATTTATAAACCTGACAGTCCACCAGGGCCTTACCCAAGTGATTGATTTGTAGGTGAGGGCGATTGTGAAACCAAGAACTCGAAGGTGATCTCGAGAACATAAGGGACACGAAGGTTTTAGGCAGGTTCGAGCCTCCGGAGAGTAATACCCTATGTCCTGTATGTTGGATTGTATTGCTTTGCGCTGGTGCGTGGAATAGTTTGGATACCCTCAGGGGGTGCCCTAGGCCTCCTTATATACGCTGATAACATAGGGTTACAATTCGGTTTGAATCTAATCTACTCGGTAGTTACATGGTTTACGTGTTTCACGATATTCGAGTAGATTTGAACTGTCTTGTTGCCTTGATGTGTACTCCAAGTATCTTTGTGTCCTCGATCCGCACACCCTGGTCGGGCGGGCCCATTGGTCATGTCTGACCAGTACCCTTGTTGGTAGGGACCCACGGGGTACCCATATCCCTCAATGGATCACTCTGACTCTGATGCCTTCCATGGACAACATAAGGATATTCTGCAATGACAAATAATGTTTGTTGTAGCCTACATAAGATAGATGTAGTTGTGTTGCTCACCCAATACTTGCTAGCTAGCTATGAACTATTCTGAATTCGAAAAATGTTTTGGGCACTTTACACACTATTATCAACTCATTGGCAGATTTAATGATGGATTTCATTTCAATTTCATGATTATTCGATTCTTGAATTTTGGTTAATTGTTTATTGTATAGAAATAAAATTATTATCCAAATATATAAAATGCAATATGCATTGCGACAGGGATCTACATGTTGCAATAACCTAAATGCAACAATTGTACTTCTTTGCTATAGGTTATTGCAACAACTGTATTTTTAGTTTCGATACAACTTGTTGCCACTAATATTGAGTGCTGCTATAATCAATAATAACCTTGAACAATAACTTGTTGTGATTTCACTTCTTGCTCCTAAATATTTTCCGTTGCAATACTTATTGTTGCCACCAATATTGAGCGCTGCAATAATAGTTAATAACCTCGAACAATACCTTGTTGCGATATCACTTCTTACTTCTAAATATTTTCTATTGCAAAACTTATTGTTGCAACCATACATGTTACCGTGGCAATGTAGTCAATTACAATGATTCAGTCTGTGTTGCCATACGATCAATCGCAACATAATATATGTGTGGAAATATACTCTATCGCTATGATGTTGGTCATGGCCATACAACCTATTGCCGCAATGTCAGGCCATTGCAACAAAATAATATAGCAACGCCTAGTTGCGTAGCAATACATGCTACTGCCATGACATCGGCAGTTGCCACACTTCTCTAAAGGAATGGTTCATTCCATGGCAATTACTAGTATTGCAACATGACAAAAAACCATTGCAATGCACCTATTACCACAAAGGTACTTGCAATGGCTTGCAACTAAACTGATTTAGTTGCAATTTGTACCTACTGCAGCTATTTGACCCTATTGCTATTTGTTGACGCCAGATTTTAACACGTGTGAAATTGGCGTCAAGAAAGGAAGAAATCAGGAGATGTGGCAAGACACGGAGGTCACGATTGGAAATCGGCCGATTGGTACTACAGTTGAGGATCGGCCGATTGGTGCTGCAGTGTTTCCGTAGATGGGGTTGGTGGAAATCGGCCGATTGAGAGGCTGGAGCAATTGGGCCGGTATGGGCTTAAAGTAAATTATGAAGATAAAGAGGGAGTTAGCCTATGGGAGCGCGATGATCAACTCCAGTACGAATCATACTTGTAAATATTTGTTTTCGTTTAAAGTTAGAGATAGAGTCCTAGTCGGTTAAGAAATTGGTTGTAGCAGGCTATAAATAGCCACCTTCATAGATCTGTAATCATCATCAAATCAATACAACAACATACTATTTCCTCGTACTTTACTTTCGGGTAGGCGACTTCGCCAATACTTTTCTTCTTTTCACGAGTTCGTACGGGTTGGCGGGGCTGCATCAACTTGATCTCCGGCCGATTCTGTAAGTTCCGCTTATCGAGTAATATCTAAGCTTTAACTTCGGGTGCATCGCTGTTGTTTCGTTTAGATTTATTCACTAGTTATCGATATTTACTAGAATTCTAGGTTTTACCTGTTGTTCTAGTTTTATCAACAGTTATCCAGCCTGGAATTAGAACTTTCGGCTTATTCATATCTTATTGCTTGAATCTATCACTCTTGGCATAGCCGATTAGGTCTGTTCTTGGTGTTGCTACTGTAGCGTTGCTTGATTTACTTTAACAGTATTTTTCGCCAACGTTATTTGGTGATCAGCTGTATTATAGCCGATTTCTTTATTACGGCAAATTGGCCGATTCGCTGATAAGCTTTCTCAAGATCGGAACCTTAGCCGATCATGACCTCCGGGATTTGACACGTTTCTTTCCTTGCCAATCAACAGGTCAGATTGGCTGGCACGCTGCGCGAACCACACCAGGGCGATCACCCGAACAGGAGTTAAGCAGATTCTCCCGGATCGTGTGTCCGATGCTAGAGATCCGATCGGCCGATTTCTAGCGCCAACACACTTTTGGCACGACCGGTGGGACATACAACCACCACTATGTCGAAAGCTGCTGAAGTCTCGAAGACAACGTCATCGAGGTGACGGAAGCAGACCTCAAGGACGACCAGAAGGAAGAGTTGGAAAAACAGATGGCATACTACCGGAAGACGTGTCTGCAATCCTTCAGTCGTACCAGGAGCGGGGAAACTGTCAAAAAGACTCCGTTTCCATCTCCCCGCCAAATCACAATCGCCGAGGACTTGGGCAAGATGTCCGAGATGGTTCAACAATCTGTCTATCAAGCTTTCATTGATCAATCCCTGGTGATTTCTAATACGGTATACAATGCCGTCATCTGCTCCTTGGCCAACGGTGTGTCCCAAGGATTCCAGGGGCCGGCACACGCCCCACCTATCACGGCCCCGACCAGGAGTTATTAAAGTATACCCTATTCGGCTCCTCAGCCGATCCAAGCTCCAACTGGAGGTCCCAGCGCCTCCTCATCGTCAATCCCTCTGGGGCCTAACGGCGCGCCATATCTCCAGCCACAATCCATTCAGTTATCCTCCGTGCAGTTGTCTCCTTTGAATTCAGTGCCTTGGGGGGCACCATCGGCGACGGCCGTCCAGGATCAATCGGCCAGCCATGGTGGCTCTCCAATCCAGGCACCTTTCCAATCGGCCGCGCGATGGATGATGCCACAATATCAGCCATTCGCGCCGGAGGTGAGCGGGGGCAGAAGCAACGGAAGCACTTCGGGGCACTACGCCGATCGTGCTATATGACGAAATGGTTGGTTCACTGAGACAACCAATCTCGACTACGTAGCCGGCCACGTCACATCAGGCGCCGCACGCTTTCGTCCACCACCCGGCCATCCCACCGCCGGTCTACCAACACGTGCCGGTTCCCCAGCCGATAGTCCATCAACAACAACCAGACTGGACGGCACGCATAGCGGAGGTGATTCAAGAGCATTTCGGTTTAAAAACCGAAGATGCAAACCTACACATACAGGACGCCATACCCACCTACTTATGACTTACTGCCATTTCCCCATCGATACAAAGTGCCTGATTTCACCAAGTTTTCAGGGCTGGATGATACCTCAACTGTAGAACACATGAACAGATTCATCATCCAATGCGGGGAGGCAGCTGCACAAGATGCTTTACGGGTGCGCCTTTTCTCGTCATCCCTGTCTGGGTCGGCCTTCCAATGATTCACTACACTGCCACCCAACTCGATAATTACATGGGCTGACCTAGAGAGGCAGTTTCACAAATACTTCTACGCGGGGGTACACGAGATGAAACTTTTAGATTTAACCAGCCTCAGACAGAGGAGTGATGAACCGGTATCCTCGTACGTGCAGAGGTTCAGCGAGATCAGGAACAAATGCTACACCCTAGCCCTGACCGATGCACAATTGGCCGATATAGCCTTCCAGGGTCTCCTGCCTCATATCAAAGAGAAATATGCTTCACAGGAGATTGAGAGCCTGAGCCAAATCGTGCATCGACTTTCTAGTCAGGAAGTACGCCCCTTCGACCCGCGAAGGAATTTCCAGAAGAAGGTGGCATACTTAGAAGAGGCCGAATCCGAAGAAGAAACAGAAATCGGCCTGGCAGAATGGGTTAAAGGAAAAAAGCCGATATCATGTCCGTTCGGGAAAAAGGAGCCGGAAGCGTTCGGTTTTGACACATCAAAGGCCGATAAGATTCTCGATCTTCTCCTCCAGTAAGGACAAATCAAGCTCTCACCATACCATACGATTCCATCGGCCGAGCAGCTCAAGAAGATGAAATATTGCAAGTGGCATAATGCCACCTCCCACGATACGAACGAATGCAAAATCTTCCAACAGCAGATTCAATCGGCCATCGAACAAGGCAGGCTCAAATTTGAAGTCCCAACAAAGCCGGGCAAGCCGATGAAGATTGACCAGCACCCCTTCCCTACCAACATGGTTGACACGGGAAAGAATTCACTCCAGACCAAGGTGCTAACATCTGAATCGGCTAAAAAGAGCGGCGTTGTAGATCCCAGAAATCAAGCGGCGCCCGAAGACATCAAGGGGAAATGACGGATGGAGGATGAAGGCGAAAGATCGGGAGAACCACGCAGGCCCATCACCTCCCAATTGCTGCTCAACAAGTATCAACGGCAACAAGAAAACTCAAGATTTCGGGAAGAGATGATGCGACGACATGAAGATCACTGGTGATGCCCGTTCTTCATCCACTGCTGGGAGAGTAACCTTAGATTGCCATCGGCCGATAATTGTCCTGAGTGCAACGGTCCATATCGTAACAATCGGCCATTCAGGAGGTCTCGTTCCAGAGATGGAAAGCCAGAGCCGATCAGCAGGAACTGGCGCGAACAAGAAGACAGGCGTCCTTCAGTGCGTGATCGGTTGGGGGGCAGAAGTGACCGATATGACCGGTCAGAAGATAGGCGTGAGCGAGATGGTAGGCCGGGGGGCAGATTCGATCGGCACAACCAACCAGAAGACAGAGTCAGTGCTCGTAATCGGCTGGAAGACATGGCCGATGCTCGGGTATCAGACAAGAACCCATTGGGATGCGAACCAGAATGGGAACGCGCTAAACCATCGACTAAAACTGTAAACCCCAGGTGGTGCCCTGACGGATTGACTAAGTCTCAAAAATGAAGAATCCAACGTCTCCGCCAATGGGAACAAGAAGAAGAGCAACAACATATGATGGATAAGAAAACCGACAGACCTCGGATTTGGCGCCCCAAAAGAAATGATAGGGAAGACGATGACAACCAGGAATCGGCAGCCGATGTCAACATGGTTTTTATTCTGCCGATGGAATTCATGACTCCTGCCGACCGACAGAACATGTCGGCAATAGAAGAACAGATGGCACAACTGGCTTTAGAGCCAATGACAGCCACATTCGAGAAACCCGAGGACGACAAACGGCAACACCTCAAGGCTTTGTTCCTCAGGGGGCATGTCAACGGTCGACCCATCACCAGATTACTAGTAGACGGAGGAGCTGCCGTTAACATCATGCCGTACGCCATGTTCCGGAAGCTAGGAAAGAGTGATGATGACCTGACCAAGACAGACATGATGCTCAAAGACTTCGAAGGCAACGTGTCTCCCGCCCGCGGCGCGCTCTGCGTCGACCTCACCATCGGTAGTAAGACCCTTCCCACTACTTTGTTTATTATTAATGGCAAAGGGTCCTACAACATGCTACTCGGCCGAGACTAGATACACGCAAATTGCTGCATCCCGTCTACAATGCACCAATGCCTCGTACAGTGGGTCGACGACAACATTGAGGTGGTCACCGCCGATTCCGCATACAACGTCGCAGCGGCCGATACACAACAATGGAGCTGTGAGAATGTCAAGTGCATATCCGGGAGGAATGGGACACTGATTTCCTGAAGGTGTCCGATTTTGGTCTACAGCCGATCCGAGCAGTCGGCTCTGATGATTCAGATTAAATGGACCAGTTCATCCGAGCAGACGGGAAGCTAGGACACGGGTTAACGTCGGCCGATTCATTAGAGATGATAGACTTAGGCGACAGCACCAAGCCAAGGCCGACGTACATTAGTGCTAATTTGGATCCGGAATACAAATGTAAATTGACAAATTTATTAAAAGAGTTTAAGGATTGCTTTGGTTGGGAATACCATGAGATGCCCGGATTAGACCGGTCTATTGTCGAACACCGGTTACCCATAAAGCCGGGGTATCGGCCATATCAGCAACCCGCACGGCGATGTAATCCTAAAATCCTACCCGATATAAAGGCCGAAATCACGAGGCTAATTGAAGCAAAATTTATTCGGCAATGCCGTTATGCCGAGTGGATCTCCAACATTGTACCCGTGTACAAAAAGAATGGGAAGCTCCGCGTGTGCATCGATTTCAAGAATCTCAATCAGGCCACGCCGATGGAAGGGTACCCAATGCCGACGACCGATGTGCTAATAGATGCCGCCGTGGGACACAAAGTTATTAGTTTCATGGATGGGAACGCTGGATATAATCAGATACTAATGGCCGAAGAGGACATATCAAAAACGGCTTTCAGGTGCTCGGGTCACCTTGGTTTATTCGAGTGGGTGGTAATGACTTTTGGTTTGAAGAACACCGGTGCTACATATCAGCGAGCCATGAATTACATATTCCACAAACTTATTGGCATTCTGGTGGAAATTTACATCGACGACATCGTAGTCAAATCAAAAGGGCACCAGGAACATCTGGCTGATTTGTGGCAGGTACTGGAGTGCACGAGAAAGCACGGGCTGAAGATGAACCCGAACAAGTGTGCTTTCGACGTATCCGCCGAACAATCCTTGGGATTCATGGTTCATGAGTGTGGGATAGAGATCAACCGAAAGACCATAGCAGCCATCAATAAGGTTGTAGCCCCACAAAATAAAACTGAGTTGCAATCCTTGATCGGCAAGGTCAATTTCATCAGAAGATTCATATCCAATCTATCCGGATGTATCCAGACCTTCACACCATTGTTAAAGTTAAAGCCCGACCAAGAGTTCATATGGGGAGAAGAGCAACAAAAGGTACTAGAAGACATTAAGCAGTACTTGATCTCGCCACCAGTATTGGTCCCACCTCAAACTAGTAAGCCATTTAAGCTGTATTTATCGGCCGATGAACGAGCTATCGGGTCGGCTCTGGTCCAGGAGTTTGAAGGAAAGGAACGGGTAATATATTATGTCAGCAGAAGGCTTCTGGACGCCGAAACAAGATATCCCCTGGTAGAACGGCTATGCCTATGCCTTTACTTCTCATGCACCAAACTCAGACACTACTTGTTATCGGCAGAATGTGTAGTCGTATGCAAAGACGACGTAGTAAAATACATGCTGTCACTACTGATTTTGAAAGGACGGATCGGAAAATGGATCTTGGCTTTGTCGGAGTTCGATCTATGATACGAATCGGCGAAAGCCATCAAGGGTCAGGTTATGGCCGATTTCGTAGCCCAGCACTACGGACCAGAAATCGCCGTCGTGGAGCAAGTACCGTGGACCTTATACTTTGACGGTTCGTCATGTGGGGCCGGATCAGGAATCAGCATCGTTCTTATATCCCCTCAGGGGGCAAGTTATGATTTCTCTCTTCCGATAGAAGCGTCCACCACTAATAACCAAGCAGAGTACCGAGCCGTGTTAAAAGGATTACAATTGCTGAGAGAGATTAAGGCCGACGCCGTTGAGATTTTTAGAGATTCCATGCTCATCGTCGACCAATTAACGGGAAGATCCGAGTGCAAGGATGACGTATTAAGGATTTATTATGAAGATTGCCTCCAGCTTCTGAAGCAATTCAAGTCCGCGGTTATTGAGCATATCCCCAGGGATTATAACAAGGAGGCCAATAGGCTTGCCCAACACGCGTCCGGGTATCAGCCGATTCAAGGCGCCATGGTTCTGGAGCTCGCGGCCGACGACTAGCGAAAAGAGATCGCCGATTACTTAAAAGATCCATCTAAGAAAGTAGATCGGCGAGTACGATTTCAGGCCACAAAATATGTGTTACTAGAAGATGACTTGTTCTACCGGACGATTGATGGTGTTCTACTCAAATGTCTAGGAACAGAGGAGGCAAAGACTCTGATGGGAGAAATCCACGAAGAAGTATGTGGAGCACACCAATCTGCGCATAAGATGAAGTGGATGATTAGGAATAATGGATATTACTAGCCGACAATCCTCGAGGACTGTTTCAAATATTATAAAGGATGCCAAGATTGCCAGGAGTACGGGAACGTGCAGCGTGCGCCCGCATCAGCTGTGAATCCGATTATCAAGCGGGGGCCGTTCAGAGGTTGGGGAATAGACCTCATCGGACAAATTTATCCTCCATCGAGCAAAGGGCATAAATTCATTCCAGTGGCCACAGATTATTTCACCAAATGGGTGGAAGCGATACCGTTAAAGGCCGTAACATCGGCCGCCATGGTCGACTTCGGAAGGGATCATATCGTCTATCGTTTCGGCATTCCTCAAACTATCACGACCGATCAAGGAACGATGTTCACGTCGGGAGAATTCGAGGAGTTCACGGCCGATATGGGGAGCAAGTTGCTAAACTCCTCCCTGTACTATGCTCAAGCTAATGGTCAGGCCGAATCTTCCAATAAAGGGATAATTAAGTTGATCAAGAGGAAGATAGAGGAACAACCCAAAAAATGGCATTTATGTCTGACCGAAGCTCTATGGGCATACAGGATGGCCTGTCATGGGGCTACCAAGGTGTCTCCTTATCAGTCGGTGTACGGTCATGAGGCAGTACTGCCATGGGAGTTGAGAACAGGATCGAGACGCACGTCGCTCCAAGGTCAGCTGACGGCCGATGATTACTCCTCGCTCATGAAAAGGGAGCTTGACGACTTGGCAGGACAACAATTGAGAGCTTTGATCAGTATCGAAGAAAACAAGAAAGTGGCTAGATGGTACGACAAGAAGGTCAAAATTAAGCAGTTCTCCCCGGGGGACCTGGTATGGAAGTTAGTGCTGCTGATTGGGTCAAAGGATCCTAAATTCAGTAAGTGGTCTCCCACTTGGGTAGGGCTGTATAAAATCGGCCGATGTGCCCCGGGAAATGCTTACATTTTGGAAACGATCAGAGGAGAAGAGTTTACTAGAGCTTTGAACAGGAGATACTTGAAAAGGTATTACCCCAGTATATGGATCAGAGCATAAGAATCAATCGCAGAATAAGACGAACAAACACACAACCAATACGGAAGAAAAATCGCCTAAAGGAAAAATATAATCGTTCAAATCGGCCGATTTATCATTCGGTTTGGACGATAGATTACATGGCCGACGCAGTACAAGTCGCCCTTAGAACAAAAAATAATCAACCACGTTTCTTCTTGAGTTCTCTCTCAATCCGACCTAGTTCTATCAGAAGGCGGATACTTTGTTCTTCTATATCTTTCATCGCGGCCTCCGCTTCAGCTTGGCGAGGAAGAGGATGACTCCGATCCATCGCCGGGCGCGATGTCCCTGCTGCGGCATCTTCAAGGGCAATCGGACGAGTGAGTGGCTCCTGTCCACTTGAGGTCGCCCGTAGTCATTGCCGTCGATGAAGTCCCAGATCTGTTGGACGTCGGCGGGAATGTGATCTCTGAGTTCTTCACGGTGTGCCCTAATCAAGTCCTTGTCTTCTTGCGATAACGGTTCGTCAGAGTACACGAGCCCGATTGCTCGTTCGAGTTCAGGACTAAGGCGCCTTGGCTGGAAAAACTAACATATAACCGCCTAAGTTGGAGTGGTTTGGAGGAATTGAACTGAGAGAAGGTGGAGGCGGATCTCTTACCTGATTAACAGAGGATAAAGAATAAGGCGAAGAAGACATGACTGCAAACGCTCCGACAGAAACAAATCAGGGAAAAAGGAATCAAGTGGAGCAGGTGTAGCAGCTGCTGCACTGCTGAGCCTACTGCATGTGTGCTGCAGCAGCTGCTGCAGTGCTATGTGCGGGCTGCGGCTGCTGCCGAGCAGTAGCAGCTAGCCGAACAGGGGTTTGGATACACCCCACTAAAATTTAGCACCTATCACATCGGATGTTTGGATGCTAATTAGGAGTATTAAATATAGGTTAATTACAAAACTAATTACATAGATGGAGTCTAATTCGCGAGACGAATCTATTAAGCCTAATTAGTCCATGATTTGACAACGTGGTGCTACAGTAACCATTTGCTAATGATGGATTAATTAGGCTTAATAGATTTGTCTCGCGAATTAGCCTAGGATTCTGCAATTAGTTTTATAATTAGCTTATGTTTAGTCCTCCTAATTAGCATTCGAATATCCGATGTGACACTACTAAAGTTTAGCACCTAGTATCCATACCATTTCTAGGAGTTTTGCTCTCTTTCTTCATTAATTACGTTGCCATGTCACCATTTTGCCTACGTGGCTTGTCATTTAATGAGGATAGAAACCATCATCAATACACCATTGGGACTGCCCTTAAGAGGGGTTTCATGTAGATGTAATCATTAATTGCATAGTTACCAACACAGTTTGTATCTTGCATGTAGTGGATATGAAACTACACCATGAAATTTTGCATTGTAGAGGTAGTTCCAAACGCAATTTCATTGAGGAGGACACGATTACCAATTTGCACCGAAACATTATTGTCTTTAGCCCCCACATGAAATCACCTCGAGGCAAAGAAGGTGTGACATTGAACATGATACACCTATATCATATATATGCCATATATATATATAATGTGTGTGTATATATATATAGTGAAACTTAAATACTCCCTCAGTCCCGAAAAGAATGCAACTCTCACTTTTTTAGGAGTCAATCAATTTTAAATTTGACAAAATTTATACAAAATAGTATTAACATTAATGATATAAAAATAAATATCAATGGATTAATCATGTAATAATATAGTTAATTTCAAACTAAATTGATTTCTAGATATGAATGTTAGTACATTTTTGTATTAATTTGGTCAAACTTAAAACTGTTTGACTCCTCGGGAAGTGAGATCGAGTTGTATTCTTTTTGGGACTGAGAGAGTATGCCATACATATGATACACCTACACGACACATTTGAAATCAAAGAATGCAAAGTAAACTCGATCATCGTCTTTCGTACACAACAATTTTCCAAAACTACAGACTCAGATCAAGATCGGGATGTGAATAATTGAACTCTTGATGTGACATCGGCATCTTGGTGTGTAGTCAACAGACGTATAGTAAATACTTCATATATACTAGTACTCCGTATGTAGCCCTGTTAATATAATTGGGTTGGATATATTGGTTTTATTAGTTTAGTTTCTATAATAAGCTCATTTGGGTTGGTTTGTAACGGAATGGCCTAATAGATGGTTTGGTTTAATTTGGATTTTACAAACAAATATTTTATTTGGTATCTAGGGTGTGTGGTATTGTGTATTTTTGGGTCCAAAAGGCTCTCAACCTGGGGTTAAGACCCGTTAAGAATCCATAAAAGCCTAGAGCCTCGCCTGTGAAAAGTCGGAGCCTAAAACTAAAACCTCATGTTCACACCTTAAAATTTTATAGAAATCAACCAAAACATGTGGGCTCCGTGTCAAGAGTTGCATACAAACTCAAACAAAAAACTACCTAATGGTTTTTATTGGGTACCTAATGAGTTTTTATTGGGTTGTAACCATATTTTACAGGCAGTTTGTATAACTTATGCAATGGAAACTTTGGGTGGTGTGGTGTGTGATGATGGAGATTTGGTTATATTTATTTTCTTGTGAGAATGGAGTGGTGGGGTTATAACTTGGGTTACAACCCAATTAGCAGGGCTATACGTGGTTAATGGATGACCTCTGGAACTATATATGTGGTTAATGAAGATCGATCTTGTTACCATTCTGTGCATGTACGTGTTCTCATTCTAAATCTCAGTATAAACTGTGAATTTAGATTATCTTTTGCTTGTTGCTGTCCACACGGTCACACGATCGCCTGTATCCGAGAAACAACGGTGCCTCCTTATCTCACCGTCCCCTCGCCTACAGTACGATGGGACGTGATTCAAAATTGAAACGAACAGCAGCGGTTGTGTGCACATGGGAGATGTGGCATCCTTGGAAACAGTACAATGAAACCTTGCACTATTTGATGCATTCCGCGGCCACTCATTGGATAGCAAACCAAAATTGCTCAACATCATCGATGATTCTTGTTTTCTCAATTGCATTATGCGATTACATCATTTTCTTTTTACAAAACACATACATAATGTATGCCTATGAATGCATGTACACATACACATGCATACACCATGCTAACTGTACCCCTTTGTATGCCTATGAGATTGGGATGGGTGCGGTTAATACTTTTGCTTCATACTTTTTGTAAGGCCGTGCATTATTATTGGATGGGACGTGATTGAAAATTGAAATGAACAGCAGCTGGACAGGACGGGACGAGATGCTGGGAAGTTATTGCGGGGCCTGTTCCAGCGTGCGGTTGCCTACCATACCTGAGAAAATCCTGCGCCGCCTGATCTCCTCATCTCCTCCGCTTCATGTTTGCCAGTTCCCAAGGCACCGGCAGCGGGGAATATCAATAACTCTTCCTGTGCCCCTCTCTGCAGTCTCCTCGCCATATCGCAAAAAAGAGCTTTTCAAGAACTCGGCTCGTAGCCCGCCGTCGCCCCCTTCTACCATTCCCCCTTAGATTTGGTGACCCTCCACCTCTCCACGTTCATGGCGTCAGGGCTGCAATGCCTAGTGCTCACAGACCTCCCTATGGAGGTGCTCATTATCATCGCCGGCGACATTGCTGCAACCTCCTTCAAGCCCATGGAAGACCTTGGCAACATACGGGTGGTCTGCAGGGTCATGGAATGTGCGTGCAGCAACCCATCCGTCGGACAGCGCATGGCAATGCTACGAATCTACAGGCAGGGTTTGGGGTGGCGCGATCCTGACAGGTACTACAACCTCCTCGCTCTTCTGGTTGGTGTGGCGAACCCGCAGGCCTGCACCCTCAAAGGGATAGACGATTTCTTCGCCGGCACCGACCCATCCCTCAATGAGCTCTCCCGTGCCGTAGTGGGTAGGCACAATGTGGGGGCCTATCTGTACACCCTGATGTTGTATAGGATGAACGCCGGCGCCGCGGACGACGACATCACGAAGATGTACATCCGCTGCCTCGAATGCGAGGATGATTTGGTGGTGATCAGGAGCGCAGGCCCAAAGAAGCTACATAACGATGGCTGCCGGGTATGCCGCGAGGAGGCCGCCTACCTAGTCAACAGTGTTACGTGGCGCATGCATGGTGAACCGCTTCCACTGGCACCAGTTCGCGGTGACTTCCTGAGCGCTCGAGGCGATTGCGGAAAGGTTAAGGGGTGCGAACAAGCTGCACTGTTTTGCAACGAGGACTGCAGGATACGCCACAAAATTGTGGAGTTCGAAAAGAGAATGGGGATCGATTAGTAATTCTCTCTTTGTATGCAGCTGTGAAGTAGTGCAGCTTTATCGTTTCTTTTGCTTTTGCCTTATGATGTTCATGACTGGTTGGCTTAACTTGTAGTGCTGGAACTATGTTTGTGATTAATTTGGCTCATTTCTCCTTCATTTTCAATTGAGGGATCATACGTACATGGTGAGATAGTCATGCATCCTCCAACCTACATTCATGAATAATAACTGCACAAATTTAGATAAAACTGTAGATAGGTTTGTTGAAACCAAACATGAGTGCAAATTGTAGATAGGTTTGTTGAAACCAAACGTGAGTGCAAAAAACTATGAAATCAAAAGGACAGGTGCGACCCACTACATCCCGCCAAGGTTGTGCCTCAAATTTTTAGTACTAGTGCAATGCTTCCCTCCTACGTTTTCCAAAATCCTCAGATATCTCAAACTCCTCCCCACTTGCCCCCAAAATGGCAGCTTCATCCATGGTGATTCCTTCTCCTTCCATGGCTGGCGATGGAGAATATCGTCGGGGGGACGATGGTTCCTCTCTACCAAAGTGACTCCATCCATGGCAGCTCCTCCTCCTTCCATGGCCGGCGATGAAGAACGGAGCACACGACCAAGTACGGCGGCTGCGTCAGGGGGGCGACGGTTCCTCTCTGCCTAAGCGACTCCATCCATGGTGACTCCCTCTCCTTCCATGATCGGCGATGTAGAACGGAGCACATGACCAAGTACAGTCATAATCGAGGAGGAGGCCGAGATTGAAGACCGATGTTACAGGTTCGCATCCACCTTTAATGCCTTGTATGGTTAGGGCAGAAGATATCTAAAGAATTAATGCGTACAATCGATTTGATGCTGCCTCATTGGCGCATGCTTTTATAAATCACAGTGCAGATTACTACTGATTATTTTTTCGCATAGCACTAGTAGTACTGCATCTTCATTCATTGATATGGGGTTTTGATATCTATGTGCACATACAGATCATGCGAGTTGACAGGTGACTGGGAGGTAACGATACATTGCTTGGGAGCAGATGGACAATTAGTGCGTCGGGTTAGGACTAAGTTTGACAGGAAACAAGTAGACGTTGTCTGGTTGTTGACTTTGAAAGAAGAACTTGGATTTGGTCTGTGGGACTACTACTATTACAAGAAGAGAATAGGAAATGCTAATGCATCTGTCCTGCGAATTGATTCCACCAAAGATGTAGAGTGCTTGCTTGAGAACATGAAATCATCTGAAGAAAGGAAACTAAGGTTGATAATATCAAAACAAGAAGTGGTTGGAGCTGCCAACATTACACCCCTAAAACAACTAAGGGTGAATGAGTCTGATGATGTTAGTGATGCTGATGATCATTCTAGTAATGATCCTGACATTGATGAATACAAAGATTGGCTTGATGCCCAAGACCCAGAATGTGGTATGTATACTGTTTGTACTACACTATGCACATGTGTCTATAACTGTACAATGTACTCACATAATTGTATGTGTTGGTAACTTGCAGGTCTATACGATGAATACAGGGATGATACAGTAAAATCAAACTCTAAATGGTTAGGGCACAAAGGCCTTCTGAGAGATATTTCTAAATCCTTTTGCCTCTGAACTAATTCTTATTTTTGATGAAAATTGTACAATCCATTAAGTGCACCTATTTTTCATTTGTTCAGTGGCTTATAATAGAGGTCAAGGAAAGCCTACAGAAGTACGTGAGGAAAGCAATGGTAGTAGCGACACACCGCCACAAGAATGGCCATCTCATGCTAGGAAACCAAAGCAGACAAACGGTTAGTAAATGCTTCACACCTTGTGCAGTTTTTTATGCTCTTATTGTGCACGACTTAATGTATATATGTTTCTATTTTTGGATTGTAAGTAGGTGGCAAGAAAGTTGGCCGAGGATGCTTGAAAGGGCTAGCTGTGGTGGCCAAGAGATCGAAGAGTGGCTTGGAGAATAAACTGAAAATCAAATTTTTTGAAAAAGTGGGTGGTCTCTGTGGAGATAATAGACGTACCTTTGTGGATGAGGTTGTTCTGTATACAAAGCAGAAGGCTCTGCTAATTGGAGTTAGAAATTGGAAAGATGTGTGTTCATCTATCAAGGAGGATATCGCAGAATCTGTAATGGTATGTCAATGGCCACCTTATGCTGCATTATAATGTTTTATATATACTAGTCTTGTTCCCTCTATTTTCTTGGAAACATATATTATGAATGTACCATACATAACAAGTTTTCTTTCCCACTAGGATCATTGGGACTTTGAGACCACTGGGAGTCCAAAAAAAAGATATGGAAGGTTGCCAATGCACGCTACAAAAGTTGGCGATCCATTTTGCATTCTACATACAAGGTATACAACAGTTATGATGAGAGAATGAAACATAAGCCTGATGATATAGACTATGTGGAGTGGCACTATTTGAATATGTACTATGCAACTAATGACTTCAAGGTACGCCCTCTTTTGTAAGTAAAACAACACAATCATGAGTTCAACTTCTCATCGCTAACCGTTACTTTACAGGTTGATTGTGCAGAATAAGAGCAGGACGAACTCTTCGAATCGCGGCATGCTGAGAACAACTCACTCGGGGGTTCCAAACCTTTCTCGCAGTGGAGTTGGGAAAATGTAAGGATTTGTTTACTTATTCCCAAGTTTCAGTACATTACACAATAATATATTATTGGTGTTTAATGTTGCAATCATAGAGAGATTCAGTAACTGGTGTTGAGCCACCGCTCTTGGAACTTTGGAAGACTACTCACACTAGGGAAGGGAGATATACAAATCAGTTGGCTGAGAGTATTTATGTGAGTACTGAGTGCTAATTTGATCATAACATTGCCTGTACATTACCAGCTATTTTTTGGTATGAAGCCATGACCAAATTAATGATACAATTAATTGTTTCTTGCCATCTTAGACTAGTACAAGCAAAAAATTATCTCTAGCACAATCAGATGAAGAAGAACAAGTTTTCTAGAGTAGTCACACTTCTGGACCAGCTAAGGAAGACCAAGTTTTCTAGGAAATGTACATGGAAACAACAGGAGCCAAATACAGCACGTCACATGGCCATGGTTACTTGTCAAATACAAAACAAAAGTAGGCAGCCCTTGAGGAGAAAATTATTCAGGAGAGAATAGAGAGGCTCGAAGAACAGGAACGTCAGTTACAGGAAAAAATGCAGAAGCATGAAGCTGAAAAGGAAGCAGAGAAAGAACAACTTAAAGCTGCGCTTAGACAAGAATTGATGGGGGAAGTGGAAACAATGATGGTGCCTTATCGTTAGGCTTTACTGGGAGAGGTAACCAGAACATGATTTGTGCATGTTTATTTCTATTGTGTTATAAATTTGCATAATTTCTCTTATATCTAGCCTACCCTCTTTTAAAATCCGCAGCGTACACTGGCAAACAACAATAATACAGCTGAAGTTGATGCTAGGACCAGCGAGGATAACATTGAAGCAAGGCCAGTACTGCATAGCCAAGAAATTAGGAACCAAGTATCGATAATAATTGGATGTGATTGAAAATATATATACATATGTTGCTAATCTCTTGTCTACCCACTTTTAAATTGTGCAGCATACCCCTCAAACCAACAATAATAAAACTCCCGATGAAGCTGGGAGGACTGAGGAATCCCTTGCTGCAACACAAGTAGTGCATAGTCAAGAAGCAGCAAACCAGGTAACAACATCGAACAAGCATTCCAATCTTGATTGTTTTTTGCATTATGTTTCAGCTAACATTGTTCCAAGACCTTTATTAAGATCCAGAATGCTCCAACCACCATTGTCACAATCGAGAATAGCACTTCGACTCCAACCAGAAATGCTAAAACTACCAACGTTGCAAAGAGTCTATTCAATGATAATCACGGTAAAGGTGCAGGAGCTGTTGCAGGATCCATATCATACATTAGTACACAACAGCTTATATCTGGTGCTAGAACACAAGCAGGCAAAAGGAAAGTGCAACTCGTACAAACTAGAATTGTGCTTTCAATATTGCTGCATATTGATTCCAAGACAAAGTAGCTTCACAAGTTTTAATTCACTTGTTTGTTTCTCTTCGCTTCAGCAGGCCAGTGAAGCTACTGAGGGGCAATAAGACTCAAGGTTGCAAAGTTGATTATCATGAATGCTGGGATGGGAGATGAATGGACAAGAGTATTTTCATGTGTTGAATATTCTGTTTTATCATGAATGGTGTGCATGAACGATGGATTGATTTAATTAATGATATATATGTGGCATCCATTATTGTTTTGGATTTTCCATTTTAGCTGACAACCAACGAGCATATGACAACGACATATTTTCCGTTGCAATATCCATTGAGCGTATAACCACGACCCATATTGTGTGGCAATACCCTGTACGCATATAACCACGACATACTCCGTTGCGATATGGTTGAAGCATATCATGACGGCACGTACATCGTTGCGATACCTTGTACCCCCTATTGCAACGATTTCACGTCTTTGCTATATCCATTGAGCATATAACCACGACATATGTCATTGTGATATGGTTGAAGCATATAACCACTGTTAAACATCGTTGTGATACCTTGTACCACCTATTGCAACGATTTCATGTCGTTGCTATATCCATTGAGCGTATAACCACAACACATTTCGTGGCGATATGGTTGAAGCATATAACGACGGCACGTACACCATTGCGATAGCTTGTACGCCTATTACGATGCTTTCTCGCCGTTGCGATATCCATTGAGCATATAGCGATGACCCATATTTCGTTGGGATATGGTTGACGCATATAGCCGCGACTAGTATTTTGTTGAGATAGCCTGTTAGCATATTGCAACAGCATAGGTCTCGTATTGCAACAACATTCTTGCATTGCATTATTGCTTGTTTGCAACAGCGCAATGTCGTTGCAATAGCCTCTATAGCAACGACCCCTACCGTTGCAATAGCTACTATTGCAACGACAATGGGCGTTGTAATAACCACTTATTGTGACGACACACGTCGTTGCAATAACGCAACCTTATTGCGATGGTTGCCTGTGTCGTTGTAATAGCATATTGCAACATATTTTTACACGACGACATGATTTTTAGCACCACGGCACGAAATCGTTGCAATAGGACTATTGCAACGATTTCGTGCCGTTGCGCTAGTGACAAAACCTTGTAGTGATTATTGTTTTATGCAAAATGTATTTTATCAAATACCTTCGCTTTATGCTTCGTAACTCCTCCCCCAGGTGTTTGGTGCCAAGGAGTGAACATGCAAAAAATGTTCTTATAGCCCTTCGTGGCTTCTGTTCTTATTTCGATGCCTTTCTCTAGGCCCATCGGGTATCTTGGCTTGCTTTGTGCGAGTACATCGATGCCTTTCTCTAGGCCTTTTGTGTTTCTGTTCTCTTTCACATTTGCGACTGAGTAAAAGATGTCCCATCGCAACCCCTCACGTGTAGGGGGGATCATTTTTTTACTTAGATTGGTCGTGGTCGACCTCTACACCGAAGACAACACCACTTCGTCTCACGAAGGGGTTGATTGCTTCGGTGGTGTTCTTGTTTTTGGGGGCACCTTGTTTATATCCCACAATGGGTTTTCATGAGTGTCGGCCTCATTAAAAACCTTACACCCCCTCGTATCAATGTGATCTTTGAGGGCTTCTCCCGTGAGGAAAAGAGTATGGTCCCTTCGGAATTACATAATGGAGAGGAGCATAAATTGTAAGGAAAAAGAAATTAAGAGAAGTAAAACTCCTAATATACTACTACTACTCTTTGTCTATTCTCAGAAGTAGTACTTCTGGAGCATGTCTTCATTCCATGTATATGGGTCTTCCCTGCCGCTCAGGCTTCTCAATCTGAATGCTGAAGGCCTCTGTGTTTGTGTTGCCACGAACGGTCCTTCCCACTTGCAGCTCATTTTGCCTTTCATTTTCCCTTTTGGTACCCTTCGGAGGACCATGTCTCCTGATCTGATATCCTTGCATTTTATCTTCTTGTTTCACCATCTCTTCGTTTCTTCCTAGTAATGCTTCAGGTTTTCTGATGCCTACATTCTAACTTCTTTAATGTTGTCAATGTATGTTGTCCACTAACACTCCGAAGTCCTTATGCTTTTGCTCTTGTTCTGTCCTCCACGAGCCCAACTTCACTTCTTCGGGAGTCATTGCTTCCTCTCCGTATAGTAGTTTGAATGGTGAGAACTGTGTTGTTCTTGAGTCCTTCATATTGTGTGACCATATGACCCTCGGCAGTTCATCTACGCATTTTCCCTTTGGCAGATCTATTATATTCATCTTGATGCCTGCGAAAATGATCCTGTTTGCTCTTTCCACAGCTCCATTCGACTGTGGATGATATACTAATGTGAAACACAACTTCATACCCAACCGGTGGCAGAACTCTTTGAAATCCAAACTATCGAACTGTTTCCCATTGTCGACTGTTACTTCATAAGGCACTCCAAAGTGGCAGGCGATGTTCTACCAAAAGAATTTTTGAATAGTTCCGGAGGTGATGTTCTGCACTGGCTTTGCCTCTATCCACTTGGAGAAGTATTCTACTGCTACAATGACATAGGATAAATTTCCTTGTGTGGTAGGTAATGGTCCCACTATGTCAATGCCCCATCATGCCAAGGGCCAGATCAGAGGTATCAGCAGTATCTCATTTGCTGCAAACTTGCTATACAGGGCATGCCTGTGGCAGTCATTGCAATTTCGGACTACTTCATGTGCATCTGCTACTGCCAAAGGTCAATAGAAATCCTGCCTAAAGGCTTTGCTAACCAGTGCCCTAGTGCCAATGTGATGTGAACACATTCCACTATGTATTTTTTGGAACAACTCTTTACCTTCATCAATGGCAATACATTTTGACAATAGAGCGCACACTCCCTTTCTATATAAGTTCTCCCCCCTCATGCAATAATTCCGTGCCCGAAGTGCCAATCTTTTTCCACTCTTTTCATCCTTCGGTTCATAGTATCAGTTTAGGAATGTGATGATGGGCGCTTTCCAGTCTTCACTGTGTATAGCATTCATGAACTTGACAGGTGGTTTGTCCGTGTTTATTGACTTGTGTGACGAAGCCTCATAGAACACATCTGAAGGTAATGGGTCTTTTGCTGCCACTCCTTTTGCAATGATGTTAGCCTCTTTGTTATAGCCCCTCGGCAAACTCTTCACTGTGAATCCGAGGAAATATTTTTCCATGCTTCGGATAGCTTTGAGATACTGCGCCATATCTGGGTTTTTTGCTTTGTAAGAATTGTCCACATGACTCAATATCAACTCTGAGTCTGTTAGGATCACAACCCTTCATGCGCCTAATGCCCTTGCCTTCCGAAGGGCTAACAGCAACCCTTTGTACTTTGTTACATTGTTGGTGCAATTGTCACAATTCAATATCAATGCATATCTTAGCTTGATGCCCGATGGTGACTTCAAAACTGCCGAAACCGCTGTTCCTACATGACAGTAGGCTCCATCACACTAGACCTCCCACACTAGTTCGGTGATTGTGCCTTTGCTTTGTGATGATGCTGGCGTACAATCTGTGATGAAGTCGGCCAATACTTGCAATTTTATTGCACTCCTCAGAATGAAGCTGATGATATGTTCCGCTAGCTCTGCAGCCCACTTCACCATTCTTTATGTTGACTCTTTGTTCTCAAGCATGTCCTGAAGAGGGTATGAGGTTGGCACTGCTATGTTGTGACTCTGAAAATAGTGCCAAAGCTTACTCTTAGCCATAACCACCATGTAGGCCATTTTGTTCATTTCTGTGTAAAACAACTATTTATTTTGAGGACCCTTATAAATGGTAGGCTTCATTCTACTACTTTTGAGATGAATCTGTTGAGCGATGCTATCCGGCCTGTCAGTTTTTGGACTTCTTTCCCGGACCTCAGAGGCTGCATTCTGCGAATTGCTTTGATTTTTTCTGGGTTTGCCTAAATGCCTCGCTTGGAGAACATACACACTAACAGTTTTTCCTTTTGTACTCCGAAGATGCATTTTTTTAGGTTCAATTTTAACCCATACTTTCTCATATTGGAGAACGTCTCCCGAAGGTTAGTAATATGGTCTTTGTCCTTGAGGCTCAAGATTATAACGTCATCTACATATGCCGAAGCATTCCTGTTCAATTGTGTTCTGAGGATTATTTTCATCATTCTGTTGAAAGTTGGGCCTGCTTCAAAGTTGGGCCTGCATTCCTAAGCCCCTCGGGCATCCGAATGAAGCAAAATATACTGAAGGGTGTAGTGAAACTAGTTTTTCCTTTGTCTGCTCGCCAAATCCACACCTAATGATATCCTGAGAAACAATCCAGTAGACTTAACATTTCACAGCCTGCCGCTTGATATATTAATATGTCAATTCTTGGCAATGGATAGGGGTCCTTCGGGCAAGCCTTGTTGAGCTTGGTGAAGTCGATACACATTCTCATCTTGCTGTTCTTCTTTGGCACCATGACTACAGTCGCGACCCTGGTTGGGTATTGTACTTCTCTTATTATACCCGCATCTAACAACTTTTGGACCTCCTCCTCTGCTACCCTTCGTCTGTCATAAGACATAGGCCTTTGTCTTTGAATTCGGGGCTTGACCTTCGGATCTGTGTTCAATTGGAGCTCAATCATGCTCCTATCAACTCCCTTCAGGTCACTGGAGGACCAAGCAAATGCGTCTTCATTGTTTCTTAGAAACTCTAAGAGGCGTTTTTCTTCTTCATCTTGCATTTCCTTCCTAATAATTACTATTCTGTCCACGACACCTTTGCACAATGGGATAGCTTTTTATGATCGAGGGCCTCCATTCTCTCCTACTCGGCGTGCCTCATCAGTTCCCTCATCTGCTTTTTAGCTAGCTTCTTGGCTTCAAAAGCATTTTCCTCCTCTTTCCCTTCGTCAATGACATGGACCTATCTGTTCAAGATCGCTGTGTTTCTTTCTGCTTTTCGTGCATCATCCTGATTTCCATAAACTGAGAGCACTCCGACCGCCGTTGGTATCTTCATTAGTAGGTATCCTTGATGAATCACTACTGCAAACTTGTTTATTGTGTTTCTGCCAAAGATGGCATTGTATGGATAATCGAAATTAATGACATCGAACGTGATGACTTCTGTCCTCATCATCAGTCTTGCTTCGAAGGTGACATTGACATTTATTTTGCTGAGTGCCTTGATTCTTTTGTTTCCAAAGCCATACAAAGGATGGTCTGCTTTCTGCAAGTCTTGCTTTTTGAATTTCATTTTTGTGAAACACTTCCATGTCAAAATGTCTGCTGAGCTGTCATTGTCTACAAGGATACGGCCCACATCATTTCCAAAGAAGTATGTTGTGTTTTTTTTATGTCCACTCTAATGACGAGGGGGTCATTGTGAGGATAATGCTGTAGCCTGACATCTGCTGCTGTGAAGGAAATTGGTATGTGTGACCAAGGCAAATGGGAAATATTTCCCTGAACATATATGATTTACCCCTCGGTAATATTCTTGTCTTTGTTTCTTGTTTGTAAGGACTGGTTCTTTTGACCCTCCAGAAAATGACATTGATGATGTTTACCATTCCAAGGGGTCCCCGCTGTTCTTAGGGTCCTTCGTTGCTTGAAGTTTGAGCTTCTATTTTTGGTTTTGCTGGTAGCTAGTAGTTGATGGGATCATAACCAGGCACTGATGCATTCTTCGTCCAAGTTGGGGTGAACACCGAAGGTTGTGTTAGTTGTGGTGGCGGCAGCGGTGGTGGTGGCAACTGTGGCACAGATGGTTGGAATACCTATTGCGGTATGTATGGCTGCATCATGTAAGGGTGAGGCGAATACACAAATGGTTTCGGAGCCTGGAATTGCCCGGCTACCACAACGTGATTTACTGTGCTTCCTGCTGAGACCCCTTTCTGCTCATCCTCGTACTCCTTCTTTTTTTGTATAGCGGGCGCACACATTGCGTGTGTGGTGCCCTTTTGTTCACACGATGAAGCCAACAATAATACATATGTTGCTGGCTTCTTCCTCTACCTCCTCATCCTCCTCTATTGTTTCTTCCGCCCCCCTCAACTAAAATTGAAACTTTGACTGGGCCCTTCATTTTGCCCCCTTAAGACATTGTTGACAGGCCTGCCTTGCTATTTGGGGGCCTTGTTTTGCCTAGGCTTTGGCTGTCCCTACTGGTTTTGTGTTTGTCTTTGCTTCTTTTCGGCAATGAGGTTATCAATTCTTCACCTTCGTCCCTTGTCTAACTTGCAATATTCTTGCATCACTTCGAACAGCTCTTGAACTGTGTTCCAGCCACTGCCTATCCAAGAGATCCTGGCAAGGTCCTACCTTCAATCCTCCTATTGTGGCATCAATTATACTATATTTTGACACCCTCGGAGCCCTAGCTGTCATTCTGACAACTTTGTGCATGTACTCCTGCAGTGTTTCCTTCTCTCATTGAAAACACGCATGGGAGAAGTCATTTGAATTGAGATCCTCCATTTGCATTCCCTTGAAACTGGACAAGAGCCTATTTCGGAGCTGAAACCAAGAAGATATATGTTCCTTCGGTACGTTTGTGTACCAATATTGTGTAGGCCCCTTCAAGGCCATGACGAAGGCCTTTGCTTTTGATGTGTGATCACCTCCATTGGACTCAATGACTGCTTCATATTTCATGAGAAACTCCTTCAGATTAGACTCACTGTCATATTGTGGAAGAGTCATTGTGTTGAACCTCGAAGGCCATGGGGTTTCCTCCAACTTGACGGATTACAGAGTGGTCAAAATGTTCATGAACCTGTTCTGTGCCCTTAGGTTCATCCTCACTTAAAGAAGTGGTGGCTCTACTTCGTGAGCATGATTACCTTGCTAGAGCTTGTTCAATCTACTTTGCATCTTGTGTATGGACTGCCACAATTGTGCTTTAGACGATGGTTCTAAGGGTTCTTCTTCTTCATAGTCAATTGCTTCGGCAAGCTGTTTCTTCCTGTTTGCAATTTGATTATGGATGGCAATGGGCATATTGCCGGCGGGCAAAGGGTTTACAGACCCACGCCCACGAGGCATACCCTGTAGCTGTGCTCGCGCCCGCCACCCGTCATGGCCAAGAAGTTGTGCCTACGCCCATCACCCACAAGCACAGTCTACCCGTGGGCTCACCCATGCCGAGGGTATTCCCAATGAGACAAGTAGTTTATCGAAGGGACCCTCTGTCTAAAGATTGTAGTCCGGATTTCTCGGAATAGAATAATTGAATGAGCAGGTGCAGATGGTCAATCTCCATCTTGAAGCCGAGTCTCTCTGTCTTCTTATTTTATATAAAGATATAGAGAATAACTCGATTGATCGTAGAATGATTTCGTGATCTGATCTTCATTTGGGCGGCTTTCGCTCAATCCGTGGCTGTAGTGATAAGGCAGGGGTACAAAAAGAAGATATAGAATTGTAGCTAACGGGGTTCGCTCGCCCTCGCCTGTCACTATAGCGTGTCAAGTTTCTCTCTTTCCAATCGGGATTTTTTAGGTGTGAAGTGAAGTTCACCAGAAACGCTAGCTATATGCTTAACACAGGGTAGGGGATTCCATTCCACCAAAGACGTAAGGTGAACGAGTTCACCCCGACTCCAGAAAGATAGGTAAAACTGTGGACTGAGGTTCAGTCAGGAATTTGCGTATCCCCTCCTCGTGCATCCGCATCCCCCTCATCGGCCCTACTATGCCTACCAGGCCACCGCTTACATGCAGCCCGCGACCCCACCTCCGCCTCCACTGTGGGCCCTAACACTCATCTTCGTGCCGGCCCCATGCTCCCCGGTGCTCATTTGCCTCCGCCGCGCTTGCGCCCACGCTGCGTGCCCAGCCTCCGCAGCTTCCGCGCATGGGCCCTCCTGTTCCTCCTCACCCTCACCCTCCTCACCGATGCTACCTTTCTCCTCTACCCCTCGCCCCCCGCCACCCATGTCAGTGATCTTCAGGCCAACCACTTCTGCGTGGACCCACCCATCCTCGACCTCGGCCTCGCTCTGCGGCTCTGTGTCCTCAACCCTAGCTTCATCCTTTGGCTGCGCTATTGAGCGGGCGGGCAGAGGTAGGGCCTTGCAGGGGGACTGGGGGAGTTGGGACTCGGGGTCCTGGGGAGGTGGAGGGTGGCAGCGGCCGCCTGGTGTGTAGCATGAGGTTGGGAGAGTGGGAGGAATGAAGAAGGAACCCTAGAAATAGCTTATATAGTTGTACAGGGGTCCAAATGTCAGGCACTATGTAGCGGGTTCGCGGGTTTGGGGGCACGAATAAGACTTTTTGATGCCCGCGGGCAAAAACTCAAACCCGCACCCTTACCCGTGGGAACAAAATAGAACTCGTATCCTCACCCTACAGGGTTTTTGCCCGTGGGCATGCGGGTAATTTGTGCCCGCCACCATCCTAAATTTGATTCTGGAGTGTCCTATATCTTTTTTTTTTGCTTGTTGTAACTCTTCTTCTTTGGCCTCATTGGATGCAGCTAGCATCTTGCCCTTTGACTGCCTTGTGCGCACCTGAGAGGTTGACGGGTGAGCCATCGCTGCTCTCTACGTTCTTGCTACCGCTTCAGCTACCGTGGCCTCGATTCTCCTAAATGCCGCAATGTCCTCAGCTGCAAACTCCCAAAATCTCCAAGCCTACTTCCAGTTCGCCGTCTGTTGGGTGCTCAACCTCTACTTCCTCTTCTTGCTCTTCTCCGGCTTCCAGGTGAGTGACAATGGCCCCTTCATTTGCAGACCCCATCAGCACCTTCTTCTTCGATAGGGCCATGTGGTCGTGAAGCTACCATGAGGTGGGCGCCAACACTGTTGGTGGAGGACGGCCCCGAAATGGACTCTATCAACAACAGTCAAGGTGTTTCTCTTCGAAGGTGTGGTAGTCCCCCTTAGACGAAGCCGAATCAGTTTTGTATCTATTCTAACTCCTTCCTTCAACTCGAACTAGAATGCTGAGAGAATAATAAATGTGAAATAGTAAATGCAAGTTGTCCCTGTTCGCACACAATCCTTCAAAGGTTGAGGTGCTCTTCGTCAGGTGTCCCTATTCTTCCTTTCAGGGATAGACCGAGGCGTCGTTGAGACGCATGACGCCCCTCACTGGAGTCCTGAGGGTAGGCTCTTCGTTGTGGTGCTCGAAGGGCACCTCGTACACCCAAGGGACCTTCGTCATCATCTTCCTCTTTCCTACACCTAGAATCCGATAAGAGCAGAAAACAAGCCGTTAGGTTAATTCTCGTGGGACTTCTTCCTTTGAAGGGTGTTCCGAAGGTGGTTTCCTCTGAAGGGTGTTCCGAAGGTGGTTTCCCCAACATCTATCTCCTCCACTTTCT
The DNA here is from genome assembly GCF_005286985.2 of Setaria viridis. Lineage (NCBI taxonomy): Eukaryota > Viridiplantae > Streptophyta > Magnoliopsida > Poales > Poaceae > Setaria > Setaria viridis. Next base: position 11,957,326 of record NC_048269.2, read on the forward strand.
TCCCGCTTCCAGAAACATATAGGGACGTCGACAAGCTATACCTTACTCCCGCATCCGACAATGTACACCGGTGGCGGAAAGTGATTGGCGTTGGGGGCAGAGAAGGGTGAGGCAACACCACCCACCACGTTTGGCGCATGCGGTGGGCTGGTGCATAGTGACTTCGTGAGTACCAGCGGGAGTATCGGATTTTTGGGAGGGGGGGGGAGGGGGGTGGGGTGAGTGGAGATCCAGGGACGGTGGCAGGTGGCATGCATGGCGGGAGGGTGAGGATGGTGTCGTGTCTAGAATGTGATTGCTAGATTTACTTTTTTTTAATCTTGTGTTCGTAGTTTTTGTTGTGAATTCTTTAATGCTATTGTAATAACTTTACTTCTCTACGCTATTATGATATTTTGTTTCTGAACATTATCTTGAATTTGTATTTTAAAATTTTGACCTGAATGTTTGCTTTCTAATTTCTAATAAACGTTTTCCCTATTTGTTGTTCCAAGTTTTATTTTCCTGAAATTTGTATATAAATATGTCGTATAATTTCGTAGATAAAATGCATGCAAAGTGAATGCCAACAGGGAGCTACTCATGACTGTGACAAATCTTATCAAAGTCATATACTATGTTCAACTTGTAACATTAACCTATCTTTGTATGTCATCTATTTTGGAGCAAGTGAACGCCAAGCCGCCAACAATGAGTGTGTTTCAGAGCAAGAGTGAAAATGAGAAGACCTAGTGATATTGCATCCACCAGAATTTCCAGCTATGAACTGATTGCTCGCCAGATGCTTCGCTACTGCATTGTCTAGTAGGTTATTTGAAAAATGAAATGTCCCATAGAATTGTTAACACGTTGTATTTTCTTGCAATAATCATCCTGAAAAGTCCAATAGGGTATTGGTTTATCATGGGTTTTTCAGGAGGCTTTGAAAATGGGCAAGGTCACATTAAGATATCATCACTGGATATTCCGATGAAGGTCATCTTTTGGACACTAGAACATCTAGTGAGAGAAAAAAGTGTGATTATTGGTATTGTGATTGGGACATATTTACCCCCTTCACTGGGAAAAGACAAGTGAGCTAGATTTAGAGAAAGTGTATATGCACACCTAAGAGCTCTTGCGGCAAATTGTTACTAGCTAATCGTGGGAAAAGACAAGTGAGTTAAATTTAAAGAACGTGTATATGCACATTTTAAGAGCTCTTCGGTGACAAGGGGGTATAAGTGGCGAGGAGTACTGAAGACTAGAATTTTTTTTAAAAAAAGACCCGCGGTCCCGGGAACTCTTTCTTGACCCTCTTCTGTACTCTCCCATTCTCCTCCTTGAGTCCTTGTCCTAGAGGGCGAGCCACGGCTCATCCTCCACACATGGGAACATGCTGAGGTGGCTCGTGCAGTAGCCCGAGAGCTTCAGGGGTCCACCCAGTGGAGGCCGCTCCAGACGTGGAAACAATGTTAGCAGCCACGGTGTTGGAGCATGTAGTGGTACGGTGGCCTGCAGCAAGGTGGTTTGCGCTTTGGTGGTCCGCTGACCGCTGGCACTGTACGTGCGACGGCGTACCGCGTGGCACCACTAGCCCGTGCGTTGCTGGTACACGTGATGGTGGCTTACAAAGTTAGAAGGCTGTGGCGGGCTGGTGCGTTTATCTATAAATGATGCATGCTTTGTTGTTGCGGTGGTTTATTCCGAACAAGTTTTACGATTGCAAGAATAATTGTCCTGTGCGTTAGGAAATAGGGATCAGAAGAGTAGAGAATTGACCTATTTTTTTTTTGTCTCTCCTCAACCTACTACTCCTAAGGAGTTTAGGTTGGAGTTGTTAGGGATACTGTACGTGTGTTACTCTCACAATTCGAAGTTAGAGACCATAGCAATATACTATTATATATTTCGTTTCAAAAGATATACATATGAACCGGCTCGCAACAAGAACCGATTGCATAAAATGGTTACTCCTGTCAGTTGCACAGCTAGGCGAGGATACCCTTTCCCTGTGAGAATATGTAGCTTCTAAATTTCACCATTTGTGGCTAATACATGGTGCAAAAGAGTGCTTGGGCATATGCTAGGCTGAAATAGGAATTATTTGCAACATTATGCAACTTTAGGGGCCTTTCTAAAAATCATCAAAATCAGCCCCTAAAGGAGCCCGAGCTGCTCTTCTCTGTTGTGGCTTGATCTTGTTCTTTGAGGAAGAGAAAGAGCTAGGGTTTGAGAGCAGAGGGTGAGGCTTTGATCTACAAAATCCACCAATAGAAGAGTGAAATTTGTGAGGATTTGGAGCCTCCCCAACCTTGTTGGCTCCCACCTCTTGTATCCTTCGTCTTCACAATGGATTGCTTGCTTGCCGCCACCTGTGGTTTTTGGTCGCAAAGAGTTTCCACATAAATCTTGGTGTCTACTCTTGATTCGGTATTTCTCTTGCCATATGTGTTGATTGCCCACTATCTTGCTTGCTATTGGTGCAATTTGCTCATGGGTGAATGGTGTATCTATGATTGTTATATGAGGCATACATGTGTTCTTTGGTATGTTGATGATTCGATAATGGGGATTGATGAGTTAGTGAGCTACTGCTGCAAGTATATTGCTTATGTGAAGTTTGGGCAGAACCTTGTTTGAAGTATTGATGTTAAGGGGCTGTTTGGTTCAATGTACATAAGGTGTTCGGTGAAATGCTTGTCAGTAACTAGCTTGCTAATTTGGTCGCTTCCGCTGCCCCACTACGCTCACAAGTGGTACCTGTTAACGTTCATTATTGACACACTTTTAGTACCATTTGAATAGTATTTTCATGCATATTCTTATACTAACCCGCCACTTGGCATCTGAAATATCACCATATTCGCGTATGTGTTGTGTTTTAGACCATATCGTAAAATCATAGGAAATAAACATAAATGAAGGGTTTTTCTACAGGTTGGATTTGGGCCCAGACTTTGGACATCGGAACGCTGAAATATGAACATTGAACTACAAGCCCGCAGGAGGAGCTGAACTTGCACAGGCCATATCTTCCTCATCCGAACTCCAATTGGGGTGAATTTACAAGGAAAATTGCATGCCTCAAAAGGATCTACAACTTTTGTATGAAGTGCTTGAGCATTGGAGGCTTGTAGAGGCTGAGATGATCGACCCAGAGAGGCCCAGGCCAATCGGCCTTGCCCTTTTCTAGGTTGGTTCAGGGTGGCCTTCGCCCCACGGCACCTCTGGACCATATATATCCCTATTTTTCTTCGGCATGCCCAATCCATCCACTAGAACTCAACGAAACCAAGGGAATTCACCAGAGGGAGCTAAGGGCCATTGCAAGTCTTTGAAGTTGTCTAGGAGATGGTTTAGGCCGACCCTAGCCGTCATGGCATCCCTGCACGGTTGTGCCATGGTGGAGTTCAGGAGCTAGTTGTGATCATCAATGGTATGTACTCGAAGGTAATAATCTAAATACATCTATTATATGAGCAATATTCTTCATGTCATCCGATCTGTTAGCGACTCGATGTCTCTTTTTATGCTTTTTATCTATCATGGATATGCTTGTTTCTAGTCTAGTTCTGGATTAGACTATCTAGCATGCTTGGTGTAATCATGGTGATTAGATCTAGTATGTCGATCCTTCATGATAGCTAGATATGTTCACCTATGTTCGTGCCCTTAAACTGTCTGCGTTGATAAAGGGGTTGTGACGGGGTCTGCTTCCGTGTAAGGTGGGGGTTTTCTCGGGAGGTTAACCGGAGGTAATAGTTTAAAGATTGCTTTAGATGAGATGCATGATATGCTTGCTTATTACCTAGATCTACAACTACAAGATGATAGGCTCTTGTTGCTCCTAGTGGTGTTATCTTATATATATGTGGATGCGATCAACGTGTGTTCTCATGATTCATCTTTACATCAAAGTTACCCTTTATATGCAATCTATGCTTCTTGTTAAGATTAGATCCATTGAGCTAGATGGAAAACCCTAGTCAGTTCACTGCCGATCCACACATTGATAAACCTTGGACGAATACTATAAGGGAAAAGATACGATGATATGTACGCTTGCGGTTAACAAATTGGCGTGTTAACTGCCATCAACAAGCTTTTCTGGCGTCGTTCCCGGGGGTCAGCAACTCGAACCCTAGGGCAATCTATCTAATTTTTTGGACTAACCCTAATTCTTTTTATTGCATATACCCTGTTTTTCTTGTTTGTGTCCTTGAAAGTAGGTAAATACTAGACGCCAGAAGATCTAATATGGACTTTCATAAAGTTTGGATTCACTCTAATAAGATGATAACAACATCAAGCTCGACCCTTTAGTAGTAGGTGCTAACTTTGTTAGTGGCCTATCATCTGCTATTGAGTCCACACCAATGAAGACAATACAATGATAATAAACGAGGTATGGCACTATGTTAATTATTATTTAAAACTAAAGTTCGTTGGAGATTTGTTTGTTCAAGTAACAGGTGTTGGAAGCAACCATGTCCAGCAAAGAAGGACAATTGGAGGGCCTCTCTACACAGAAGGTGATGATTTGGAGTTGATCAAGACTGGAGGCAATAAAATTAGAAGCATTATGACACTACCAATCTTCTCTAGTGGGGTGCTCAAGAGCTTCTAATTGAGTGATGCAATCAAGAAAGAACATTGCTTAGATCGGCGATAAAGCGTAGGAACCTCCTCTGGTCATGGCACCTTGACTAAAGCAAGAATTATGGAAAATACAAATCATTGCCGCCATGCTACTTGCTGGTGCACCAACGGTGAGGACCTTGAAGCTAAAGGATGTGTGACATAATGATCCAAAGACCACAAGATTAAGATCATCAACATCTCTTGATCAATTCACAAGAAGCTACTGTTGCCATTAATATTTTTGCTCAACCTCGAAACAAAACAATAGAATATTTTTTAATATTTTGAAGCCCCATGAAGTCTACGTTCCAACGAATCAAGAATCAAGGCAATCGGATATTCCTACAAGCAGTAATGGTCAAATCATCGAATATCGTGCGTCCTAAAATTAGTTCTAGACAACACATAGTGCTAAAATAAAATGGGCATAACTCTCTCATTTGATATTCGGTTTAGATGAATGACCACTAGTTGGAAAGGTAATTTCGTAAACTTTTAAATAGAGCTATATTTTAGTATATGTTCTACTATAGACACAGGAGAAAATCCACAAAGAATAGGCAGGAGCAAAGCGATGAGAACAAGACAGAGGAGATGAGGATGACAACAATGAAGAGGAGCTTGGGCAATGCTTTTATCAAGCATACATGATCAAATTCAGAAGCTTAGAACAAAATAAAAACCTTTAGAGTGTTAGCACATGAAGACACAAGCAGGCTACATCCAATACAAGATGTTAGAAGCAAACCACGAAGGATTGCAAAAGATGACATCAAGCTGCATGGACACCTTGGATTCTCGTGCAAAGGACCATTGCTTCGCATCAACATGAGTAAGGTGAGGAGTCTAGCTACATGACTATAACTAAAGCGCTTTGCGGGAGGCAACCTGTCTTTTTGTTTATTGTTTATATTATGATGACGGTCTATATTGTGCTCTTAAATTGAAACCATCAAGTAACTTTGTACCATTGATCTAACAAATTCTACAACCATATGTTGTATGTTTTAAATAATATTGAGAGAGCACTTAGTTATTTGATTCTGGAAAACTTATAGATCCTTTTATGTGCTATTAGTGTGTAGTTAATTAATGCTAACTTTTATTTTTTTTGTTAGACCACCATCATATCGAATTGTTTTCCTCGTTGCATTGCATTGCATAATTTTTTTTGTTTTATAACCTTTTGTTAAAACCCTTTTCCACCTAAACCTTCTTATTAACCCCACCTAAAACCACAGCCAATAGAGGTAGGTCTTGCTGCATTATTCAGATCGGCCAAGATCATCTATTCTAACTAAAATTTTTAACAAGCCTACATAATACCTCTAGCCATTCTATAACCTTAGGTTTTTGATAAAAAAATAACTCTTGTTCTATTTTTTGTTTGGAAATCACCTTAGATAGAATTTCTACACCTGATTTATCTCTTCAAAATCCTTATTTTAAGCAAAAAATATAGGATACATATGAACCTTTAGTTTGGTTGTTGGATCTCTTCCATGAAAGTTTTTTTTTGACATTGCTTGACTTCTTATGAAATAACCAGCCCTTTTGACACCAATTTTGGCTCGATCCAAAATGCATGAGATATTCATACCATATTAAATTAGATCATATTGGTGGCTTAATTCCATCTAAATAAGAAATTAATCAATAAGGAGAAATAATCGTTGTTCTCCATATAGTGAGGGAAACTGATATAATATGGTATTAGCCATGAAATTTAATGCACCTAAGTATATATGGATAAAGGTATATGTATACCTACTCTACACATAAATACAGCGTGTTCGCGGGAATACACGGCCGCCGGTCGTCTACTCTATGAATACGTATAGTATATGGAAGCCAAAATATTCAGTTGACTGATCAAATAATCAATCAATCCAGTGGCATAATTTGCATAGCCATGAGAGTGATGTACGCTGACCAAAGAGAAGAGATCAAAGAAACAACAAGGGAAATAAATGAACGTAATCCACTCAGGCACGTACATGTGTGTTTATTAGCTGCATGCATGTGTGTACACGCTAGATACACAATGTCTTAATCTATCGATTAGGGAAACTCCAAAAGCTCCCTTAAAATTGCCCCAAAATCTTATCTAGTAGAAAAACAAATAAAACTTATCTCCAACAGCTCTCCAATCCTTCCCGTAAAAATATGCGGACGCTAAAAACACCTCCGTATGCAGGTCGGAAGGTCCGATCCTTCCCCAATCGCCCCGGAACACCATCGAAGCATGCGGGGTGAACGGCGGAGTGGACGAACGGCTAGCTAGCGATCGGTCTGGAGAAGGACAAACGGATGACGGCAGCCTGCGTGCTACTGGCTGGCGGAACGGAGCGCCCACGGTGGCTGCAAGCGGCCGGCGGCAGAGCTGCTGGGCAGCAGCGGAACAGCCCGTGCCAGCGAGGCCTTGTCGCGGCCCGGCAACGGCAGCACAACGACCCGTGCTGGTGGGGCCTCGGCCCGGCTCGGTGGTAGACTCAATGAAGGCCCGGCGCTGAACCCATCGCCGCTCTCCTGTGGAACCTAGACGCCCAGCACGCTATCCTCGACGGAGTGCATGGCGACGGCGTCGCGCAGCGCGATGGGCTGCACCGCCAACTCGCCCTTCACAACGAACGCGTCACCCTACTTGATGGGCTCCTGCTGCACCACCACCGGGGCCTTGCCCTACCCCTACTGCTGTAGCTACTAGTAAAGAACTCAGTATTAGTCCCGGTTGGTAGGGTGCAAATCTCCCAAAAAAATCTATTCGGGATAAACCAATCGAGACAAAGGGGGGTCTTTACTCCCGAGTCCTTCAACCGGGAGTAAATCCACCCTTTAATCCTGATTGGTTTTACCAACCGGGACTAAAGGGCCTGCCACGCCAGGCGCGGGACAGGCCCTTTAGTCCCAACTAGATTTTCCAATTAGGACTAAAGTCCTGCAGGCAGGCACCTGCATAGCGCCTGTAGTTTCATGCATCACGTACGTACTTGTAGGGATACGAGGTAGGCTACACTAGCGCAAATTAAAATTTTCTACCACGTAAACCAAGAAAACTGCCATATAAGGATCATGGGATTACCACTCGATGCACTGGTGCGGAAGATGTAGATTCGCGTCGATGCAGCGAAGTCGATCAGCGTAGTCGTACGTAGTCGATCACGTCGACGTCCAACAGCACCTCAGTAGCTCGTCCACGTGCAGCAAGATCGCCCTCGTGCCGCGGCTCCTCGTGGCACGTCAGCGGCTCGTCCAAGTGCTGCAGGCGCAACACCTCCAAGGTATCCACACGTGCAGGGAGGAAGCGTCGCAAGCCGGACTGCTAGATCCGTGAGTTGCAACAGGCGAGGGCGTGGGGGGCGCGGCAGATGTGTTTCGCCAAAAAGGTGTAAACCCTAGGGCGCTCCCACCCCTCTATTTATAGAGGTTCCTAACGGGCCTTTGGGTCCGAGGCCCATTAGTACTTCTAAACCTAATCCCACTCGGATCACATCCGAATTGGGCTTCCAGCCCCTTAAGTGTGTGACCCTATGGGTTCGGATACGTATAGACATGACCCGAGTACTCTTACTCGGCCCAATAGTCAGTAGCGGCCTCTAGCAAGACGTGCCAACTCCTATGCGCACACGAAGATCATATCAGACGAACCATCACAATATTATATACATGCTATTCCCTTTGCCTCACGATATTTGGTCTAGCTTCAAGCCGACCGCTCTTTCTCGATCCTATGATTCGGAATCCCTTTGTAGGTTAACTCTTAACCGTACGTAGCATGGCCATGCATTTTCGGATCCGATCACTCGAGGGGCCCAGAGATATCACTCTCAATCAGAGAGGGGCAAATCCCATCTTGATTGACCATGTCTCATAGCATGCTTCTTGACAAACCCGAAAGCTACCTTTATAACTACCCTGTTACGGCGTAGCGTTTGATAGCCCCTAAGTAAGTCGATCCACATCTTGAATACATGCGACAATCTCAGGTCTAAGGACAAAGCGTATATGTTGTTTAAAGAGAGAACTACTTCTCGTGTTGGGTCAGTCCTAGCACATGTCTCCACATGTGCCCACATTATTAGTTCAACATCTCCATGTCCATGACTTGTGAAACATAGTCATCAACTAATGCATGTGCTAGTCTAATATTCATGTGTGTCCTCACATGAACTCCGACTAGGGACAACTTTAGAATAACCATACAAGTAAAGAGTTTCACACACAATTCACATAATTGCAAATCAATTCAATTAGCCTTTAATGGATATTCAAGGAACACAATATAAATCATGGATACAAATGGAATATCATCATCTCTATGATTGCCTCTAGGGCATACCTCCAACAGTCTCCCACTTGCACTAGAGTCAATCTAGAAGGTACCTAATACCCATAGCTCTTACATGCGCATCATGCTTAGCCTGCGGAAGTGGTTTTGTCAACAGATCAGAAATGTTCAGATCCGTGTGTATTTTGCATATCTTGATCTCACCCCGGTTAACGAAGTCTCTAATGAGATGAAATTGCCGCATTACGTGTTTGTTCTTCTGGTGGTTCCTTGGCTCCTTTGCTTGCGCAATTGCCCCATTGTTATCACAGTAGATATTCAATGGGCTGGACGCATTCGGGAACACACCAAGCTCAATGAGGAAATTCCTTATCCAAACACCCTCCTTCGCGGCTTCCGAAGCCGTGATGTACTCGGCTTCTGTCATAGAATCGGCCACCGTCTCCTGCTTGGAACTCTTCCAACTAATAGCACCACCATTTAGCGTGAACACAAATCCTGATTGTGACTTTGAATCATCTCTGTCGGTTTGGAAACTAGCATCGGTGTAACCTGTTACAACGAGCTCCTCCTCACCTCCATAGACGAGGAACATATCTTTAGTCCTTCTCAAGTACTTAAGAATGTTTTTCACCGTTGTTCAGTAACTCTCACCTGGATCAGACTGGTGTCTGCTTGTCATACTTAACGCATATGAAACATCTGGGCGAGTACTTATCATTGCATACATGATAGATCCAATAGCCGAGGCATATGGCACTCTACTCATGCGATCCCGCTCATCAGTAGTCGAAGGACACTGAGTCTTGCTGAGATGTATGCCATGTGACATAGGCAAGAACCCTTTCTTTGCCTCTTCCATGGTAAACCGCTTCAACACTTTGTCAATGTAAGTATCTTGGCTTAATCCTATAAGCCTTCTCGATCTATCTCTATAGATCTTAATGCCCAGAATATATGCCGCTTCCCCTAAGTCCTTCATCGAAAAACTATTTTTTAGTGAAGTCTTTACAGACTCAAGCATAGGAATGTTATTTCCAATCAGCAATATGTCATCCACATATAAGATTAGAAATACTACAGAGCTCCCACTAACCTTCTTGTAAACACAGGACTCTACTTCGTTCTTGGTGAAGTCAAACCCTTTGACCACTTCATCAAAACGAATGTTCCAACTCCTAGATGCTTGCTTCAATCCATAAATGGATCTTTGAAGCTTGCATACCTTTCCAGTATTTTTCGGATCAACAAAACCCTCAGGCTGTATCATATACACGTCCTCAGCTAGGTTTCCATTCAGGAAAGCTGTCTTGACATCCATCTGCCATATCTCATAATTGAAATATGCAGCTATAGCTAGAATAATCCGAATGGACTTAAGCATCACTACGGGCGAGAAAGTCTCGTTGTAGTCAACTCCTTGAACTTGTCGAAAACCTTTTGCGACAAGTCGTGCTTTATAGATGTGAATATTTCCATCCATGTCGTTTTTCTTCTTATAGATCCATTTGCACTCTATGGCTTTAACACCATCAGGCGGGTCAACCAAGTTCCAAACTTGATTGTCTCCCATGGACTCTATTTCGGATTGCATGGCACTCTTCCATTTTTTTGGAGTCTGGGTTCATCATTGCTTCTGCATATGTCGCAGGCTCATCATTGTCCAACAATAATATTTCCCACATTTCGCGGAGCCTTGCCAACCTTCGTGGTTGTGGCAGTGCTTCTCTTGCCATGGGTATCTCAACTTGTTCTGCTACGTTAGCATCACTCATTGATTCTTACCCAATCGGCTCATCTTGAACTTTTTCAACATGCACTGTCTTTCCACTCTTTTCTCCTTTGAGAAACTCTTTCTCTAGGAAAACCCCGTTCCGAGCAACAAACACTTTGTCCTCTGACCGGTTGTAGAAATAATATCCCAAAGTTTCCTTTGGATATCCCACGAAAATGCACTTATCTGACTTGGGTGTGATCTTGTCCGACTGAAGTCGCTTGACAAACACTTCACATCCCCAAATCTTTAGAAAAGATAAACTGGGAACCTTTCCAGTCCACATCTCATATGGTGTCTTAACTACGGATTTAGATGGTACCCTATTAAGTGTGAAAGATGTTGTTTCTAGAGCATATCCCCAAAATGACAACGGTAGGTCCAACTGGCTCATCATTGATTGAACCATGTCTAACAAAGTTCAATTATGTCGCTCGGATACACAGTTTCTCTGAGGTGTTCCAGGTGGCATAAGTTGTGGAACAATTCTGCAACTCTTTAGATGATTGCTAAACTCGTGGCTCCAATACTCGCCTCCACGATCAGATCGTAAGGCCTTAATTCTCTTGCCACACTGATTTTCAACTTCATTATGAAATTCCTTGAACTTTTCAAAGGTTTCAGACTTGTGCCTCATCAAGTAGACATAGCCATATCTACTAAAATCATCAGTGAAAGTTACGAAGTATTGGAATCCTCCTCTAGCCGTCGTGCTCATTGATCCGCACATATCGCTATGTACGAGTTCCAACATGTCTACTGCTCTCTCAGGAAATCCTGTGAAAAGCGTCTTGGTCATCTTGCCTAGCAAGCAAGCCTCACATGTCTCGTATGATTCAAAATCAAACGAAGTTACAAGTCCATCAGAATGGAGCTTCTTTATGCACTTTTCACTTATATAACCCAAAAGATAATGCCACAAGTAGGTAGGACTCAAATCATTAGGCCGAGGCATTTTAGCACTTACGTTACAGCCAGGTGAACCATCAAGATTTAAAACAAATAATCCATTCTCAATGGGTGCAAAAGCCATAAACATATCATTCTTAGAGATCACACAACCATTGTTTTCACTCGCAAATGAATAACCATCCTTCATCAAGCATGAAGGAGACAAAATGTTTCGACTTAAACTAGGAACGAAATAACAATTATTCAACTCCATAATAAATCCTGACGGGAGGTGGAGTTGCATTGTCCCGACGTTCAACGCAGCAACTCTTGCATTATTGCCCACGCGGAAATCAACTTCTCCTCTTTCCACGCTTCTACTTCTTATCATTCCCTGCATCGAATTGCAAATATGAGCAACCGATCCGGTATCAAATACCCAAGAATTAATAATTGTATCAGCGAGAAATATGTTGTCTATAACATTAATAACAAGCATACCTAAGGTGGAAGTACTCTTACTTCCGCCATTCTTCAACGAAGCTAGGTACTGCTTGCAATTTCTCCTTGCCCTTCTTCTTCCAAGAATTGCCCTTCTTCTTAAAGCTAGGCTTGTTCTGTATAGCCATCACATGGCTGCTACTAGCGCTTTTCTTGATGTCAGCCTCTGCTGTATTAAGCATGCCACACAGCTCATTCAGACCCTTCTCCGTCCCATGCATATGGTAGTTCGAGATAAAGTTCCCATAGCTAGGTGGAAGAGACGAAAGAATGAAATCAGTGGCCAACTCTTGGCCCAGTGGGAAGCCCAGCTTCTCCAACCGTTGAGTGTAACCAACCATCTTGATTACGTGTGGTCCTACTGCTGCGTCTTCTGCTAGCTTGCTCTCCACAAAGGCCTTAGACACATTGAACCTTTCAGTCCTGGCCTGTGTTTGGAACATGTCCCTAAGCGCCATGATCATATCGTGCGCCTCATGGTTTGTTTCGAACTGCATCTGCAGCTCGGGTTCCATGCAAGCAAGCATAAGGCAGCTTACTTCGAGGTTAGCATCACATGCTTTCTTGTAAGCATTCTTAGCAGCAGCAGGTGCATCATCAGCAGGTTCTTCTGGTAGTGGGTTTTCTAGAACATCTTCCTTTTTCTCAGCCCTAAGAACAATTCTTAGGTTACGGATCCAATCCAAGTAATTTGTTCCATTCAACTTGTCCTTCTCAAGGACCGAACGCAAAGCAAACGGTGTAGTGCTGCTAGGTGCCATTTAATCTACAACAAAAGCAATGCAAAATACACTAAGACAAACGTATCCATGATAGAGCAAATCACATTAAACTATTTTAACAGAATCTACTCCCACTAAAATCAATATCCCTCTATTGATACTTAGTGATTCAGGATCCACAACTAACAAGTCTACTAGTGAGCTTTAGCATCACCGCTAGCAAACAAGGTAGATTGGTAAGCAACCTTTTGCTAATCATATCACATATGACTCCTGTTGTTCGGTGACATCTCCATGTCTCGGCACCCAACCTTTATGCCCCAAGGTCCTTAACCGTTAAGATAACCTTGTTAAGCAAACCAACCCTTATGCGTGTAAGTGTCCGACACAAACCCGTCTAATCAAGGAAAACTAGTGGCACCCTAATTTCATAGACCCACCACTAATTGTACAAGACATGGGACGGTGCAAGTTTTAGTTGGGAGGGCATACTAACTTAAACTTTGTTAGGGATCGTTCTACTTCTAACATCACAGCATGCAGAAAGTAAAACATAAACAGAATAGCATTCACACAATTGTGACACAGTATGGCCCGTTTTCTTATGGTGATCTCCATCTCCACAGAACCTGTTCACCATGGTGATCTCCATCTCCATGTTCCATGTGCGCCATCCTCCTGGTGATGAGTCCTCCAAGAACTAGAACATGCTATTACGCCTAATAGCTAGTAAAGATGCTAGTAATGAAGATTACATAGTTGCTTGGATCATCACAGATTGGTACACAGACCATTATATACATTAAAGTGACAACACATATGGCTCCAGCCGTGTTGCCGTACGCGCGACACGCAGGTCACGAATGAGTTACACACATACATCACATACACAAAGGGCCATATTGATCACAAGATACATACATCCTGCAAAACAGAGTTAAGTGTCCTAACGTTCCAAACTTTGGAGGCCCGAAACTCCATCTTCCAAGCCGAATTTGGGAAATATAATTTCGCCAAAAATGGCATTGCCATTGAATTTCATGTGTAACTTTTTCTGTAGATTAATTTTCATATAAAATTCGCCCCGATCCGAGATCGTACCGAAAAGTTACGGCTGATTTATCGAAGCAGACGCACACGGCAAAATCCCGACCCCGGTAGTAGATCCAATCTAATATTGCACATCTCATGCGCCTGGCGTATGAACCTGGATTTCGATTCGACCAATCACATTGATCTTCGCTCACTGCAACTGGAATTACGTGTATCACTTAACTCCGATGGCGGAAACCCGACCGGTAGGAGTATGTCGTTACACTACCATTGCAACAAGAACACGAAACCAGGACATAGAACAAACTGAAAACTCACATATCTCCATATGCACACATTCCGAATCCAAAACTAAACAGCTACGGCTCTGATACCACTGTAGGGATACGAGGTAGGCTACACTAGCGCAAATTAAAATTTTCTACCGCGTAAACCAGGAAAACTGTCGTATAAGGATCACAGGATTACCACTCGACGCACTGGTGCGGAAGATGTAGATTCGCGTCGATGCAGCGAAGTCGATCAGCGTAGTCGTACGTAGTCGATCACGTCGACATCCAGCAGCTTCTCAGCAGCTCATCCACGTGCAGCAAGATCGCCCTCGTGCCGCAGCTCGTCGTCGGCTCGTCGTGGCTCGTCGACGGCTCGTCGTGGCTCGTCGACGGCTTATCCAAGTGCTGCAGGCGCAACACCTCCAAGGTATCCACACGTGCAGGGAGGAAGTATCGCAAGCCAGACTGCTAGATCCGTGAGTTGCAACAGGCGAGGGCGTGGGGGGGCGCGGCAGATTTGTTTCGCCAAAAAGGTGTAAACCCTAGGGCGCCCCTACCCCTCTATTTATACAGGTTCCTAGCGGGCCTCTGGGTCCGAGGCCCATTAGTACTTCTAAACCTAATCCAACTCGGATCACATCCGAATTGGGCTTGCAGCCCCTTAAGTGTGTGACCCTATGGGTTCGAATACGTATAGACATGGCTCGAGTACTCCTAGTCGGCCCAATAGTCGGTAGCGACCTCTAGCAAGACGTGCCAACTCCTATATGCACATGAAGATCATATCAGACGAACCATCACAACATTATATACATGTTATTCCCTTTGCCTCACGATATTTGGTCTAGCTTCAAGCCGACCGCTCTTTCTCGATCCTGTGATTCGGAATCCCTTTGTAGGTTAACTCTTAACCGTACATAGCATGGCCATGCATTTTCGGATCCGATCACTCAAGGGGCCCAGAGATATCACTCTCAATCAGAGAGGGGAAAATCCTATCTTGATTGAACATGTCTCATAGCATGCTTCTTGACAAACCCGAAAGCTACCTTTATAACTACCCTGTTACGGCGTAGCGTTTGATAGCCCCTAAGTAAGTCGATCCACATCTTGAATACATGCGACAATCTCAGGTGTAAGGACAAAGCGTATATGTTGTTTAAAGAGAGAACTACTTCTCGTGTTGGGTCAGTCCTAGCACATGTCTCCACATGTGCCCACATTATTAGTTCAACATCTCCATGTCCATGACTTGTGAAACATAGTCATCAACTAATACATGTGCTAGTCTAATATTCATGTGTGTCCTCACATGAACTCCGACTAGGGACAACTTTAGAATAACCATACAAGTAAAGAGCTTCACACACAATTCACATAATTGCAAATCAATTCAATTAGCCTTTAATGGATATTCAAGGAACACAATATAAATCATGGATAAAATGGAATATCATCATCTCTATGATTGCCTCTAGGGCATACCTCCAACAGTACCCCGGCCCTTTGTTAACCTTTGGTAGTTGAGACTTTTTTTATAATGAAATCAAACTAGTATTTAAACGAATGAAACTAGTAATTATACAATTACTATATATACAACTCTTAGGGTACTATACAAATCAATCTTAGCGTATTATATATACAAAGCAAACTACATATCTACAATCTTCCCGTCGAGGTGTTGCTTGGAGCATCTAAATTTCGTCCATCATAATAAAGTTCTCCTTGTGGATTTACTACCTCGTCCATTAGCAATCCAATGAGACCCTCACATATTGCCGCTACTCTTTCCTTCTTCAAGAGTCCTTGTTGAGTATTTAACATCTATAATTTGGAAATATGTGAATGTTACACAAACCATTAAATATAAGGAGCTAGAAAATAATTAACTATTAATAGTTTTATTTTACATACTTTAAAGTTGTGCGGCGTCATTTTTAGTCCCTTGGGTCCCACAAAACTGTGTATGTGCTCACAGATGTAGTAGTCACATAGATTATTCACTGGTTCCTTTCTTAAGCACTTCAATTGGGAAAAAATAAGTTATGAAATATTCGTGTTATACAATGTACAAAATATGCAGACTTCATACGTACCGGGAAGTCTATGTTCCATGTAAGTTTTTCTTTGAATGGACCTTTGCGTGTCCTCGTGAATTGTCTCCATGCATTGCAGATTAGAATAATGTAACTAGGATAAAATTTAGGAAACAAACTTTTGCATAGAGATAAAGGTCCAGAATTATTACAAGCCTAGCATGTCTTGCATGTCTCGGTACTCCACCGGATTTTTCCTTAACGAATCGAAGACAATGATGTGGCTTCTTTCAGGCTTAATTATAATGAGGATCCAGTGGAAGCTGCGTATGTAAATGTTCATACATATTAGAGCTAACTAACATTAATCAGGTAAGGAAAAAGAAAACGAAAGTAGACGGTATACACACACTTGAAGTTGTATGGAAGTAGTATGAAATCCTTGAATTTTTGTTTGTCTAGGAAATTGTATACTTCCACCAAGATTTTTTTCGGTGATACCTGTATCTATTTTTGGTTAACTACAGATGGATCCATGAAGCTAATATGGAGGTACGCTTCTCGTCGGCATGTCTGAATTAGCATCCTACATAAAATGGTAGATGAAGTTAGTACGGTGATGTACGCAAAAAAAATAATGATATGAGCTAAAATTTACATGTAGATAAATGAACACTTACATAACCTAGGCGCTGATAAGAGAGACGTCCAGGGCATCATGATGGTACACTTCATATATATCTTTGAATTCTAGCCACAGAACTTTCTCGCCTTCGCCATAAAAATCTATCGGTTTTACCTTAAGGCCGAACATCTCCCTCGAGTCGGCGGACACCTTCATGTAGCATTGATGGAATTCGTACATCTTTCTTGATAGCTTCTGTACTAACTCAGGCCTTACCATAGACTTGCCTAGCTCAAAAGTCCATCTCGGTTCAACTAGCGGTGCAGCTGGCGGCTCAACTTGCCCTAGACATTCATCAAGTCCCATACCTGTTTCTTCCATGAATTTCAATACTTGTGCTTGTTGATCCAAGGGCATTGCTGCTATCTTTTCAGCATCTTTTTTTGGTAGATGCCCGAGGTCGGGGACAACACCACTGGTCAGGGACAGCGGTCTTGAACTTTGAGGAGGTGCTTCCGTGCCGGGGATGATGATGTAGCGTTTGCGCTATAGAATGATCCCGTGAAGCGCATCTCCTAGTGTCCTTTCCCCGATGCCACCCAGGAGGTCGAGCTCTAGGTCTTCATATTGGCTATCAGCGATCTACTCTAGGCTGACGCTGGCGTAGCCAGGTGGAATCTCTATGCCATGGCTTGTCTGTCCTGCCAGGATTGGTAAGGCACTCTTGTACACCACCTGTACATAAGTAGAAGTAAACAAGTTATTAAACTCCAAGCCCGAGGCATGGATCAATTGAGAAGATTACATAAGTATTATGTATAAGTATACCTTAATAGTGAGATTGCCGACCGGTGTATGCAGCTCACATGAGGTGTGTTGCATGATGGTATCCACAGCGAATCGTTGCTCGTCCATGGGTAATCTTGGCGTCTACGCATCGGGGAACCCTGTAGAAGCACAACTGCTCCAGAGGCGTTGAGAAGGGCTGGCGAAGTTTGGATCCGGCAATGCTCCAGATTGGGCCAACTCTGCAACTGCGTGGACTACTTGACGATTGATTTCCTCCAACATTATTACTTCTTGTGAATGAACTTTGGATTCTAGCATTTGCCGCCAGCTCTCCTCGATCTGTTTCTTTCTTCGCTTGCGGCTTCTGTACGATGCATTGTCGCCTCGGAAAGCAAACTTCCACGAAATGACCCTGAACCCTCGGCAATGTCCTGGGTGCTCGGGATTCTCGAGGGCCAATGTGAGCTCATCATTCTCTCAATCCACCTTCAACCTCCCAGCCTTAGAATCTTCAATGTTCTTGATAAGCCTTTCGTCCTTCTAATGTATTGTCTCATTGAATATCAACATTCCATCCTCTTAGCTCAGGAAGCCTCCATGAGCATAATACCAATTTTTTGATCATTCGAGCCATTCAATAGTTGCTGGTACGATACTCCGATCGATCAGATCTTGTTCCATCTTCTTCCATCTGGGAATTGCTGTGCCTTAACCACCTCACCCTAGACGATTATGGTACTCCTTCTGACCAACATTTGTAGTGTTGGTCTGGATCTTTTTCACACCGTCTTCGCACCTCTTGTATTCGACAAATGCCTCCCAGTGGTCCCTCAATGTTGGCCACATCGAAATCTGGAGTTCAGCCCTTCTTAAGGTAGTTGGCATCCAGCATCTTCTTGAATGTCTGGAATTGTGTAGCCATCTTCTTCAGCGTCCATGCTTTCACATCATTTTCAATATATCCTTCAGGAAATGTGAAATGTCTCTTGACATCTTCCCACAACATATTATTTTGTGTATCCGGGAGCGCGTATGGATTAGTGCTTTTGCCCTTCCATTCCCTGATGCTGATGGGCATGTTGTCCCTTATGATTGCCCCGATTTGACTCACGTACTTCTTTGCTACTTTTCTAGGAGGAACTAGTCTGCCCTCTTTTGTGACTTCCGTGATGACAAGCCTCCCATCCATCAACCTTGTACAACCTTGGAGCTTCTTACGTTTCATTGATCCAGAGGGCTAACAGTTCAAGATTCGTTAATTAGTACACAGTAATAATGAATAAGACATTACAGATGGGGTAAAGCAATGGAAATTCTATATACCTTGCCGGAACCTTTCGCCATGGTAAGGTTTTGCTGATGCTCGAGCTCTTCATTGCCATCACCAGAACCTTCCACCATGGCAAGGTTTTGCTGGGGCTCGGGCTCTTCATTGTCATAGCCGGACATGTTGAGGAACATGTCCACCTGGGTACCCTCTTCATCGGTGTACGTTATGGAAAGGTTGGAGCCACTACCATCACCAGCAATAATCAACTCCATTAGATACCTTGCGGTCTTGTTGTCTGCCATCCCAACTAATATAAACACACATGATATCGTAGTTACAAGTATGTTATGGTATATACATGAAATCATAGAACAACCATGGAAAAAAACAAACTTATTGAAACGTACACAAGAAACCATACATGACAGTCTTGAATCAAAGAACAACCATGAAATAGGCAACTCACACGAAATGAAACTTCCATGAAATCGCCTTAGTTACATGTATGTTAAGGTATATACATGAAATCATAGAATAACATGAATCCCACCAAGTCTAGAATGTTTATACAAATTTCTACTATTTTCTACCAAATTTGAAGTGTATATACAAATTTCTACTAATTTATTGGAACTTCTAGAAAATTTCTACTAATTCCTCCTAATTATAAAAATTTCTACAAAATTTCTTCTAATTTCTAAGTATTTCTAACAAATTACTAGTAATTTGTAGGAATTTCTACCAAATTTCTACTAATTATACTGAGTTTCAACTAATTTCCTATTGATTTTTTACTAATCTACTAATTTTCTACTAATATCTATTGATTTTCTAACTAAAAAATAAAAAGGGCCCTTGCGTCAGCAAGCTGGTGGCTTTTGTCAGCAAGGGCCTTTCCTGCGGGAGCTAGGGGTGGCGAGGATAGGCGGTGGCGACGAGGGGCGGAGGCTGGCAGCAATGACAATGGGGACGGAGGTGATGACGAGGACGGAGGCGGCAATGAGGCGGCACGATGGAGGGGCAGCGATGAGCTCGAGGGGGCGCGACGGAGAAGGCGGCGGGCCGAGGTGATGGAGGAGGTGGCGGCAATGAGGGTGGGGGCCGGTAGCGACGACGGGGATGGAGGCGGCGACGAGGACGCGACGGAGGTGGCAGCGGGTCGGGGTGACGGAGGAGGGGCGGTCCGAATATGGGTGAGGTGGCTAGGGTGGTGGGACGATGGCGGCCAGTGCGATGGGTGATGAGGAGAACGGCGGCCGGCGAGGGAGGCGCATGGGCGACGATGGAGCAGGCGGACGAGCGCGGATCTTAGCGGTGGTTAAAAATTTGCCCAAGTGTAACTGGCATGGGGAGGGGGGTAGAAGAGACTATAGTTACTTTTATCCCCCGCACCTTTTATCGTGGCTTGTAATTGAACCCGGGACTAAAGGTACCTTTTGTCCTGGGTGCCAACAGCAACTAGAATAAAAGGCTGTTGACGCCGGATTTCGTCATCAGTAGAATCGGCACCAAAGAGGGAAAAAGGCGAGGAAGTACGGATGGAAATCGGCCAAAAGGTGCTACAATACGGAATCGGTCAGTAGCTTTTACTCCGCTTCCGGGTGAATGCGCCAGGTTCCCAATCGGCAATCCTTTGCTGATAAGAGATCGGCCGATCGGGAAGGTGGACTAAGGTGGGCCTGTACGGGCTTGGAAAAATGGAGGGATAAGGTGGAGTTCAGCCCACGAAGCGTGGGGTAGTTGGTTTAGCACGGATTGTGCTGGTAGATGTTTGTTTTCTGTTTGAATTAAAGATAGAGTTCTAGTCGGTTAAGAAGATTATGTGTACGGGGCTATAAATAGCTACCTTTGTAAATCTGTAGATACAACAATCAATCAATACAACAAGTTACTTTATTCTTCGTACTTACTTTCGAGCAGGCGACTTCGCCATCACTTTTCCTTCTCACGAGTTCGTGCGGGTTGGCAGGGCTGCATTATCTTGATCTCCGGCCGATTCTGTAAGTTCCGTTTATCGAGTAATATCTAAGCTTTAACTTCCGAGCATCGCTGTTGTTTCGTTTAGATTTATTCATCAGTTATCGATATCGACTAGATTCATAGGTTTTTGCCTGTTTTCCTAGTTTTTATCACCAGTTATCCCGCTAGGAATCGGTAGTATCGGCTTTCATTACTTTCTGTTGCCAGATCCATCTGTTGCCGATTAGATCTTTTCCTAGTGCTGATTACTACGTACCTTGTACCGATTACTTTAATATTTTTCTATCTACAAGGCTACAGGGATCGTGCTATCTTGTAGCCGATTTCTTTACCACAGTAAATCGGCCGATCTGCCGATAAGCTCTCTCGATCGGAAACTTAGCCGATCGTAGTTACTGAATTTGACACGTGTTCTTCCTTGCCAATCAACAGGTCAGATTGGCTGGCACGCCGCGCGAACCGCACCAGGGCATTCACCCGAACAGGAGCTAAGCAGATTCTCCCGGGTCGTGTGTCGGCCGCTGGGATTCGGTTGACCGATTTCTAGCGCCAACACACTTTTGGCACGCCTGGTGGGACCATTACAACCGCTGTCATGTCGAAAGCTGCTGAAGTCTCCGAAGATAACGTCATCGAAGTGACAGAAGCAGATCTAAAGGACGACCAAAAAGAAGATCTGAATCAGTATTTGGAGCAAGTCCGGAAAACTTGCTTGAAATCCTTCAGTCGTTCCAGGAGCGGGGAAACGGTCAAAAAGTCTCCTTTCCCTACTCCCCGCCAGATCACGATTTCAGAAGATTCGGACAAAATGTCCGATATGATTCAGCAATCTCTTCATCATGCCTTCATCAACCAATCCCCGGTACTTTCAAACATGGTGCACAATGCTGTTGTCAACTCCTTCGCCGGAGGTATACCACAGGGGTACAGGGGGCCTACGTATTTGCAGCCGATTCCACCAAATCAGGCTTATCAGGCTTCACAGCCGATCCAACCCTCTGTCGGAGGATCTGGTGCTTCTACGTCATCAACTCCTTTGGGATACGGCTCCATCCAGCCGTCCACTGCACCACTCCCTCCAGTCATCCCTTTACTCTGGGGGGCACCCTTAAACACGACCGGTTTGAATCAATCGGTCAGCCAAGGAAATCCTCCGTTCCAGACACCCTCCCAAACGGCCACTCGGCCGATCGTACCACCATACCAGCCTATCGCTCCGGAGGTCAACAAGACATCAGAGCTCATGCTATATGATGAAACGAGTGGTGCCTACAAGCAGCCGTCCTTTACTACACCGCCGGTTTATACTCAGATACCACCTTTTCATCAAACCCCTTTTATTCAACCTCCGATTTATCAACATGTGCCGATTCCGCCACCAATTATCCCCCAACAACAACCGGATTGGACGGCGCAAATCGCGGAGGTAATGCAAGAACAATTCGGCCTGAAGCCGAAGGTGCAAACTTATACCTACAGGACACCATACCCATCTACGTACGACTTGTTGCCGTTTCCCCATCGGTACAAAGTTCCGGATTTCACTAAATTTTCCGGAATGGATGATACTTCTACCGTGGAGCATGTGAATAGATTCATTATCCAATGCGGAGAAGCAGCTACGCAAGATGCCCTGCGGGTACGGTTGTTCTCGTCATCTTTGTCTGGATCGGCTTTCCAATGGTTCACCACTTTACCACCAAACTCGATTATCACATGGGCCGATCTAGAGAAGCAGTTCCACAAGTACTTCTATGCTGGAGTCCACGAAATGAAGTTGTCTGATTTAACTAGCCTCCGGCAATGAAGTGATGAGCCGATACCCTCGTACATACAGAGGTTTCGGGAAATCAGAAACAAATGCTACTCCCTGGCTCTCACCGATGCACAGTTGGCCGATATAGCTTTCCAAGGCCTGCTGCCACACATTAAAGAAAAATATGCTTCACACGAGTTCGAGAGCTTGAGCCAGATCGTCCACCGATTGTCCGGGCAAGAGGTGCGTCCATTTGATCCAAGGAGGAATTTCCAGAAGAAAGTAGCATTCCTGGAAGAAGTAGAGGATGAAGAAGACGTCGAAATCGGACTTGCAGAGTGGATTAAGGGAAAGAAGCCAATATCATGCCCGTTCGGCAAAAAGGAGCCGGAGGCATTCGGTTTCGATACTACTAAAGCTGACAAAATATTTGACCTTCTACTCCAGGAAGGACAGATTAAACTCTCGCCTTACCACACGATACCCTCTGCCGAACAGTTGAAGAAGATGAAGTATTGCAAATGGCACAATGCCACGTCACATGATACCAATGAGTGCAAAATCTTCAGACAACAAATACAGTCGGCCATTGAGCAGGGCAGACTTAAATTTGAAGTGCCGGCAAAACCGGCCAAACCAATGAAGATTGATCAGCATCCTTTTCCTACCAACATGGTGGATACGGGTAAGAATCCCCTCCAGACAAAAGTGCTGACATCCGAATCGGCAAAAAGGAGTGGTGCTGTCGACCCCAGGAATCAAGTCACGTCTGAAGACATCAAGGGGAAGCGACGGATGGAGGCCGACGACGGTGAGCCAGAAGGACCACGCATTACTTCCCAGTTTCTGCTCCAAAAATACCAACGCCAACATGAACGATCGAGGTCCCGAGAGGAAGCAATGCGTCGTCACGAGGAACATTGGAGATGCCCATTCTTCATCCATTGTTGGGAAAATAACCTCAGACTTCCATCAGCCGATACTTGCCCAGAGTGCAATGGTCCCTATCGAAGCAATCGGCCGTTCACAAGGTCTCGCTCCAGAGACGGAAGGCCAGAACCGATCAGCAGGAATCGGCGTAACCCAGATGATCAGCGCCCTTCCATGCGTGATCGGCTGGGGGGCAGAAGTGACCGATATGATCGGTCAGAAGGTAGAAGCCATAATAGGCAGGGGGGCAGGACCGATCAACACGATCAATCAAATAGCAAAGCCAGCGTTCACAGCTGGCTCGAAGACATGGCCGATGCTCGGGTAACAGACGAGAACCCGTTAGGACGCGAACCAGAATGGGAACGCGCTGGGAAAGAAGGGAGGCCAATAAACCCCAGATGGTGCCCCGACGGTTTAACCAAATCACAAAAACGGAGAGTCCAACGCCTCCGCCAATGGGAGCAGCAAGAAGAAGAGGGCACGATGGACAAAAAGCAAGAAAGGCCTCGGGTGTGGCGCCCCAAAAGAAACGACAAGGGCAACGATGAGTCGGCGGGCGACGAATCGGCAGCCGAAATCGGTATGGTTTTCATATTGCCGATGGAGTTTATGACCCCTGCCGATCAACAGGATGTGTCGGCGATAGAGGAACAAACAGCACGGTTGACTTTAGAACCAATGATGGCCACGTTCGAAAAGCCCGAAGACGACGAACGACAACATATGAAGGCATTGTTCCTTAAAGGACATGTTGACGGACGCCCCCTCACTAAATTAATGGTCGACGGGGGAGCCGCCGTCAATATCATGCCGTATGCCGTACTTCGGAAACTAGGAAAGAGCGACGACGACCTGACCAGGACGGACATGATGCTCAAGGACTTCGAAGGCAAGGTGTCAAACGCTCGCGGTGCCCTCTGCGTCGACCTCACCATCGGCAGTAAGACCCTTCCTACCACGTTTTTCGTCATTAATGGCAAAGGGTCCTATAATATGCTTCTTGGGCGAGACTGGATACACGCAAACTGCTGCATACCGTCAACTATGCATCAATGCCTGGTACAATGGGTCGGCGACAACATCGAGGTGGTCAAAGCCGACTCCGCGTACAACATCGCAGCAGCCGACGCACAGCAATGGAGCTGCGAAACCGTCAGGTGCATATCAGGTAGGGTATGGGAAACTGATTTCCTGAAGGTCACCGATTTTGGCCTACAGCCGATCCGAGCAGTCGGCCCCGAAGAAGCGCAATAAATGGATCAGTTCGCCCGAGAAGACGGGAAGCTGGGACACGGATTCACGTCGGCCGATTCATTGGAGATGGTAGATTTAGGTCACGGAACCAAACCGAGGCCGACTTTTATTAGTGCAAATTTAGATCCAGAGTACAAATGTAAATTGACAAATTTATTAAGAGAATTCAAGGATTGTTTTGCTTGGGAGTATCACGAGATGCCCGGATTAGATCGGTCTATTGTTGAACATCGGCTACCCATAAAGCCAGGGTATCGGCCGTACCAACAACCCGCACGGCGATGCAATCCTAAAATTTTACCAGACATAAAAGCCGAAATAACTCGGCTAATTGAAGCAAAATTTATTCGGCAATGTCGTTACGCCGAGTGGATTTCTAATATCGTACCGGTGTATAAGAAAAACGGGAAGCTGCGCGTTTGCGTCGATTTCAGAAATCTTAATCAGGCCACACCGATGGATGGCTACCCCATGCCTACGGCCGATGTACTGGTCGACGCTGCCGCGGGGCACAAAATTATTAGCTTCATGGATGGGAACGCCGGATACAATCAAATACTTATGGCCGAAGAGGACATACCCAAAACGGCTTTCAGATGTCCAGGCCATCTTGGTCTATTCGAGTGGGTGGTGATGACTTTCGGTTTGAAGAATGCTGGTGCTACATATCAGAGGGCCATGAACTATATTTTCCACAAACTCATCGGCCTCCTGGTGGAGATCTACATCGACGACGTTGTGGTCAAGTCCAAAAGCCATGAGGAACACCTAGCCGATTTGCGAAGGGTCCTAGAGTGTACCAAAAAACATGGTCTTAAGATGAATCCCAACAAATGCGCTTTCGGCGTCTCCGCCGGACAGTTCTTAGGATTCATGGTGCACGAACGAGGCATTGAAGTCAATCAGAAGACTATAGCGGCTATCAACAAAGTCGTCGCCCCACAGAACAAAACTGAGCTACAATCTCTAATCGGCAAGGTAAACTTCATCAGAAGATTTATATCTAATCTATCTGGACGGATCCAGGCGTTCACACCACTTCTGAAGTTGAAGCCAGACCAAGAATTTATTTGGGGAGAAGAGCAGCGCAAGGCGTTAGAAGACATCAAGCGATACTTGGTCTCGCCCCCAGTCCTGGTTCCCCCTCAAACGGGCAAGCCGTTTAAACTATATTTATCAGCCGACGAAAAAGCTATTGGGTCGGCTCTAGTCCAAGAGTTTGAAGGCAAAGAACGGGTGATTTATTACGTTAGTAGAAGACTCCTGGATGCCGAAACAAGATATCCTCCAGTAGAGCGGTTGTGTTTGTGTCTTTACTTCTCGTGCACCAAACTCAGACACTATCTACTGTCGGCAGAATGTATAGTTGTATGCAAAGATGATGTAGTGAAATACATGCTGTCACTGCCGATATTGAAAGGGCGAATCGGTAAATGGATTTTAGCTTTATCAGAATTTGACCTACGGTACGAATCGGCAAAAGCCGTCAAAGGTCAAGTCATGGCCGATTTCGTCGCACAGCACTGTGGGCCGGAGATCGCCTTCGTGGAACTAGCGCCTTGGCAGTTATTTTTTGATGGGTCATCATGCGGAGTCGGATCGGGAATCGGCATCGTTCTCATATCGCCTCGGGGGGCAAGATATGATTTTTCTCTGCCAATAGAAACCGCCGCCACAAACAATCAAGCGGAATACAGAGCTGTATTAAAAGGTTTACGATTATTGAGAGAAGTCAAGGCCGATTCTGTCGAAGTCTTCGGAGATTCGATGCTAATTGTGGATCAACTAACCGGAAGAGCTGAGTGCAAAGATGACATATTGCGAATCCATCACGAAGATTGCTTACAGCTTTTGAAAGAATTCAGATCGGCAGTAATCGAACACGTCCCAAGAGACCACAACGAGGAAGCAAACAAACTCGCTCAACACGCATCTGGGTATCGGCCGATTCCAGGCGCCATGGCCTTAGAGCTTGCAGCTGACGATTGGCGTAAGGAAATTGCCGATTACCTAAAAGATCCGTCCAAAAAGGTGGAGCGACGAGTGCGCTTCCATGCCACCAAGTACGTGTTGCTCAAAGATGATCTGTTCTACCGAACGATCGATGGTGTTCTTCTTAAATGCCTTGGGACAGAAGAAGCCAAGACTCTGATGGGAGAAATCCATGAAGGGGTATGCGGAGCTCACCAATCAGCACATAAGATGAAGTGGATGATCAGAAACAACGGGTACTATTGGCCTACGATCCTCGAAGATTGTTTCAAATATTATAAGGGTTGTCAGGAATGTCAAAAGTTTGGAAATGTCCAGCGTGCACCTGCATCGGCCATGAATCCCATCATCAAACCATGGCCGTTCAGAGGGTGGGGAATAGACCTCATCGGCCAAATTTATCCACCATCAAGCAGGGGGCACAAGTTTATTCTGGTTGCCACTGATTATTTCACCAAATGGGTGGAGGCAATCCCACTAAGGACCGTGACGTCGGCTACCATGGCCGATTTCGTAAGGGATCACATCGTCTACCGATTCGGTATCCCTCAAACTATAACAACCGATCAAGGAACAATGTTCACATCGGGAGAATTTGAGGAATTTACGACCGATATGGGCATCAAGTTGTTAAATTCTTCTCCATATTACGCGCAAGCCAATGGTCAAGCAGAATCTTCCAACAAAGGAATAATCAAGTTGATCAAAAGGAAGGTTGAAGAATACCCGAAGAAGTGGCACCTATGTTTGACCGAAGCCCTGTGGGCATACAGAATGGCCTGTCATGGGGCTACCAAGCTATCTCCCTATCAGTTGGTATACGGCCACGATGCAGTACTTCCATGGGAGTCAAGGGCAGGATCAAGGCGCATTTCACTTCAGGACCAATTGTTAGCCAATGACTACTCATCTCTGATGAAGGAAGAACTTGATGATGTAACCGGTCAGCGACTAAGGGCTCTGATAAATATCGAAGAGAATAAAAAGAAAGTGGCCAGGTGGTACGATAAAAAGGTCAAAGTCAAGCAGTTCTCCCCCGGAGACTTGGTGTGGAAGTTGATACTACCGATCGGGTCGAAAGATCCTAAATTCGGCAAATGGTCTCCTACCTGGGAAGGGCCGTATAAAATCGGCAGATGCGCTCCAGGGAATGCCTATATCTTAGAAACAATAGAGGGAGAAGAATTCACTAGAGCTCTGAATGGGAGGTACTTAAAAAGATATTACCCAAGTATATGGGTCGGTGCCTAAGGAATCAACACAGTCATACATGACCGATACTATTCGGTTTTGAGATATACATAAAGTCGACCGGAATAGCCGATTACATGCATTCGGTACGGGCGACGGATTACATGGCCGACAAAACACTAAGTCGCCCTTAGAACAAAAAAAAAACAGCAACTAATTATTCTTTTTCTTACGCTCCCTCTCAGCCCGACCTAACTCTATCATGAGTCGGATGTATTCTTCTTCTATGGCCTTCATTGAAATCTCCGCTTCGACTTGACGGGGAAGATCTACGGGAGGGCGCGAAGTCCCCGCTCCCGCATCTTCAAGAACGACTTGCCGAGGGAGTGGATAACTCCTGTCGATGGGAGGTCGCCGGCTGCCGTTCCTCTCCACGAAGTCCAGGATCTTTCGGGCTTCCGTGGCGACGTCGTCTTCAAGATCGCCACAACGATCGCTCCTGACAGGTGGAGATTGATGGTTACTTTCACTCACTACGGAATCCAAGACTACGCGAGCCTCCGTGGTGATATGGTCCCGGAGCTCCTCTCGGTGAGCCACGATCAGTATCTTGTCCTCCGACGTTAATGGATCTTCGGAATGAATGCACTCAATGGCGCGCACGAGCTCGGGGCTAAGACGTTGAGGCTGAAACAAAGAAGGAATGAGGAGGGATATTCTCTTCCTTAGGGTCTAAAAAGAAAGGAAGGTAGAGGTCAAAAACTTCACCTGGTTAACAGAGGAAGAAGAAGACGATGAGGCCATAGCGAAGAAATCGCACCAATGAGAAGGGGCAGAAAAGTCGAACCGAGAGCCAAGATTGATGCTACCAGGAGTAAGCGCCGAGGTTGGTATTTATAAAAGAATGCGTGGAAATCTGGTAAAGCTACGTCCCATCGGTAATAAGAAGGCAATAAATAGGGCGTCGCGAGGGGCGGTCAAAGAAGATAGTAAATGATTCGTACAAAACAGTCAGTATTTTACAGATTACCCAGAAGGGTATCGATAGCCGTGATGGCCCGACGCCGGATCTGATCGGCAGAGTCAAGTACCCGTTGGTCTTCTTCCGCCGATCCAGGAACCTCCGATGCGCTGCGATGGAGTCTCAGTGCCTCGTGAGCAAAGCGTTGCCTCTCCCGTGTCAAATCGACAATAACAGAGGGTAGCTCTTGGAGTTTGTTCTCTTCGGCACTGATTGCTTTGACCACTTGCTCCATTTCCTTGGCAAGCTCCGCCCTCCGACGCTTGAGACGGTCTATCTCACCTATGATCGTCGGGCGGGAATCTTCTAGGACATGGATACGCCGATTCGCCTCTTGAGCCTGACGCTTGAAAGCGTCTTCTTCTTCGCGAGCCTTGGTCAGCTTGGTGCGATCGGCCATGTGACGAAGGGCTCTGAAGACCGGGATCCTCATAGACTCGATGAAGGCCGCCGGCGCCAAGGCCTCCTCCGCCTCTTCTGGTACTCGTCCGCTGACGTCATTGAAGAGCTGCCGAATCGGCGAAGCGTCTTCTACTAATCGGCCGATGTCCCCTTGAAGGAGGGATCGGATGCTGGAAAGTTTGGCTCGGACATCATCAGGAACGGAACTCAAAGCGACTTGGCGAGAAGCAACTTCTTCGTCGTCAGAGAGAGCGACCGCAAAAGAAAAGAGGCTGTTGTCGGGGGTATCCTGTTCCTGAATATAATAAAGAAAAGAAATAAACCAGCTGTAAGAAAGAGCAAATCGGCTAAGATAGAGGCCGAAACAGAAAAATACCATTTTGAAGCGAATCTCCTCATGTTGCACTTGAGAGGCCGCCATGCCTTGCTCGGGGGCCTGCGCCATGGGTTCGTCAGATGAAGAGGACTCCACGATAATCGGCGCAGTGTTTGGACCAGCCTCCTGACAAGAAATCGACAATCGAGGAACGATTGATGTGCCGATTGCCTGTGTCAGAAGTTTGGATAAAAACGTTACGTGAATGCCCGAAGAAAATTAGCATGAGAAGTTCTATACCTTAACGGAAGGAAATGGGGGCGCGTCAATAGCTGGAGGGGCTGCTGCCGATTGTGGTACTTCTGTAGGGATGCTCTGTGCAGTTTAAGGTTAAAGAAAAGTTAAATATCAAAATAATAATCGGAGGCAGCGCAACTCAGTTTTACCTGTATGGCCTCCAACAACAACGATGCGGCGGCCGCCCCAGCTTGCGCCATGATTTGAGTATCGGCACTTTGGATGACTTGAGGAGGTGGTACGGCCGATGTTTCTGCCGATACGCTCGCAGGAGGATCCGCCGATCCCGTACGAGCCCGAACTCGGCGACTGGTCTTCTTGGTAGTCCTTTTATGAACTTGTTTCGATCGGCCAGTAATCACGTCAACAGACGGGGCGTTATAGCCGATAAGGGGATAAGTAGTGTATGGATGACTCTCTATCAGTCGTCCGCTGCGGCTGTGTGTTGGAGGGATCCGATTCTCGGCCTAAAATAATAAAGTCATTAGTACTCGATCGTGTTAAGAGGAATAAAAGGGAATAAAAATCGGCTATGTGAAGTACCTCGGCGTTTGGGTCGATGTTGGTCGGGTCCAGAAGATTGCAGTATGCCGATGCTGAGTTGCAGAAGAGGAATTGCTTCCAATCAGCCCACCAGAGTTTGAACGGCTGGACAGCAAATGGAGCTACTAGCCAGTCGTTCAAATTAATTGTACTGGAGTCTGGAATTCGGTCTCGCAACCGACCGTAATCTAGGCCAGATGTGAGATCATCTCTAAACTTGATTTTGCCAGCAAAGTACACCTGAATCGGCAACTGACCCATGCCGAATTGTCGTGCTACAGCAGAAGGATTGTAGAATTCATACGTAGGGGCATCCTTCCCTGAGAAGAAGTTAGCCGGTAGGATCCCTGGCTTGATCAACCCTTCATAGAGATCTTCGTCAAACCGGCCAGAAGTTGAATCGAAGCAGGAAGGGAGCTCGAAGATGGGAATGTCTCGCTGATATGGAAACCAGATAGTTGCATCCTCATTAAATCCATTATAAAAACACCGAAAGTACTCGGCTACCTTTGTAGTGGAATACGCACAACCTGGAAAAGCTGATGCTGCTTCGCCATAAGACATGCATCGGCGGCGCTCGGTAGGGTCTTCTGCTGATTCAATATTGGGAAATGTCATGCGGTCCACTGGCTGCCGAGTGATCCTGTTCATATAAAGGTTCAACCATAAATTGACGAACCACCAAGGCCCACCTGGGTTGCCGATTGGTTCTCCCTTGGAAAGTTTTGTGCCGATTTGGTGGAGCATGTGGTACACAGCACCCAGAAGATGTTTCCCGAGAGAAATGTGGTTTCCTTTGGACAGTGCCTCGGCTAAAGATTGGGTGTTGGTTGTTGGGCCGGCGGCTCTTCCACAGAAGAAGTGTTTTTCGAGCCACATCATCAAGAAAGCGGTGTGCTCCCTGTTATCAACAGTACCGGTCTTCTTATTATCATTAATAAAGCCCTTCCAGCCGCCGATTCTTCTTGTGTCCAGCCGATGCGATGGTACGGTCAGAAGTTGGAAAGGCGTGTTAGGGGAGGATACATCCAGGCCGGTCAAGAGGACCACATCGGCCAGAGTGGGGGTCATGGGACCGTGTCCAAATAAGAATGCATTAAGTGCGTCAGACCAAAAATAGGAAGCCGCCATCACTAGCGGTTCGTTTTTCTCCATTTGCGACAGGGAAAGGTTGATACATTGGCCGATTTTGAGCTCATCCCACGAGACGCTCTTTGACGCGGCTACCCGTTGGTACCATTCCCTCCAACCTGGGGTTTCATTCGGCCAAGATCTAAAAGTGCTGGCCCATTGATCTAAGTTCATATCAGATCGTCTGAAAGGTATCCGATCAGTTTCCAAGTTTATGAGGTCTGCTGGATCCGGATCTCCCATGGGACCAAGGCAAACAAGGCCAGGACTACCCGTGAGATGAATAGTAATTCTATGTCTAACCGCCTAAAAAAGGAAAAGGGGTACAAGAATATAAAGAGTAGATCTAAGGTAAATATGTTACCGATAGAGGAAAGATTCGGTATTTACCTCCGGTATAAAATTCTGAGTAATCGGTGTGGTCGCCGATGCAGATGCGGATGATGGAGTAGCAATGGGGATCGCCATTGGGATCTCTGATGAAGCTCCTTCATCTGCGGATGGAGTTACGGTTGTCGCCACCGTTACCGAAGGCGCTACCTCCACCGGGGGCATTGTCCCTGGAGTATCGCGTGCTGGGGAATTACCGGAAGGAGTCGCCATTGAAGGGAAAAGGGGAGAAGTGATTGGAGCTGAAACTGGAAGACTTCGATGGCAAGATTGAAGAAAGAAGGAGGTGCGCGCGCTGGAAAAGGAGATGCGAGCTTGAAGATGAGTTGCGGTGAAATGGTATTTATAGGGTGCCTGAAGAAAGGGTAAAGATGGAATTTTCACCGCGCCGGCGCATCGAGTTTTTCGGGGTAGTGGCTGTCGTGGGCGCCCGTTTCAAAAAATTGCAATGATCAGCCGGGAGACCGCGAAATGGAAGGATATTTTCACTGCGGCCGTTTTGGAGGAGAGGTTGTAAAGAATTTCGAAGTAAAAGATTATGTTTTACTCCGAAACTGGGGGGCATGTGTTGACGCCGGATTTCGTCATCAGTAGAATCGGCACCAAAGAGGGAAAAAGGCGAGGAAGTACGGATGGAAATCGGCCAAAAGGTGCTACAATACGGAATCGGTCAGTAGCTTTTACTCCGCTTCCGGGTGAATGCGCCAGGTTCCCAATCGGCAATCCTTTGCTGATAAGAGATCGGCCGATCGGGAAGGTGGACTAAGGTGGGCCTGTACGGGCTTGGAAAAATGGAGGGATAAGGTGGAGTTCAGCCCACGAAGCGTGGGGTAGTTGGTTTAGCACGGATTGTGCTGGTAGATGTTTGTTTTCTGTTTGAATTAAAGATAGAGTTCTAGTCGGTTAAGAAGATTATGTGTACGGGGCTATAAATAGCTACCTTTGTAAATCTGTAGATACAACAATCAATCAATACAACAAGTTACTTTATTCTTCGTACTTACTTTCGAGCAGGCGACTTCGCCATCACTTTTCCTTCTCACGAGTTCGTGCGGGTTGGCAGGGCTGCATCATCTTGATCTCCGGCCGATTCTGTAAGTTCCGTTTATCGAGTAATATCTAAGCTTTAACTTCCGGCGCATCGCTGTTGTTTCGTTTAGATTTATTCATCAGTTATCGATATCGACTAGATTCATAGGTTTTTGCCTGTTTTCCTAGTTTTTATCACCAGTTATCCCGCTAGGAATCGGTAGTATCGGCTTTCATTACTTTCTGTTGCCAGATCCATCTGTTGCCGATTAGATCTTTTCCTAGTGCTGATTACTACGTACCTTGTACCGATTACTTTAATATTTTTCTATCTACAAGGCTACAGGGATCGTGCTATCTTGTAGCCGATTTCTTTACCACAGTAAATCGGCCGATCTGCCGATAAGCTCTCTCGATCGGAAACTTAGCCGATCGTAGTTACTGAATTTGACACGTGTTCTTCCTTGCCAATCAACAGGTCAGATTGGCTGGCACGCCGCGCGAACCGCACCAGGGCATTCACCCGAACAGGAGCTAAGCAGATTCTCCCGGGTCGTGTGTCGGCCGCTGGGATTCGGTTGACCGATTTCTAGCGCCAACAAAGGCACCCCCATTTATCCTGGTCCCCATTTGCAACCGGGATAAAAGGGTGCTGTGGCGGAACCGCCCTAGTTAACTTAGCTAAAGCACAATTAAGTCGCCTAACATGCGCTCTTATGTTTTAATCAAGTTAACTCAGTAGTCGGTCGGATTTCATCCGATGAAACCACTAATCAGGACCGAGAAAAGCAGAGCTCATATGAAGGTGAGTGGTTCCAGAGAATACAACAGATCATCCAACTTAAACAAGTACATCAATTTATTACAACACTGGTTCGAAAATTAGAGTTTTACATAGTTCATAAGCAGCGGAAAAGATAAACCAGCGGAAGCTAGCGCCGGGGTCGGATATCACGGATGAGGCCGATCCTGACATCACTGGTCCCTATCCTCACCGTCCGAGGAGGGATCCCACTCGACCGTCCACCCAGGTGGGAGCTGGGGAGGCCAAGTGCCAAAAGAAGAAAACTCAGGAGCTTCAACATCACCTGCTTCAACATCACCTGAAAGATGTGCCACAAGCAAGGCTAAGCAACTAAGCTCAACAAGACTTAACCGACCGGTGGGAACTACTCCACCAACTTCTAGACATGCAAAGCTTTTTGGCTGAGGGGTTTGTTCTTGCCAAAAGCAACTACAGTACGTCCTTACTTTCAATATTTTAGCTTCCAGTTCTAGGTTCATTTACCACACTAAGTCAGCAGCTATACAAAACTAGCAAAAGTTTCCAAGCAATTTATGACAAGAAGCATATTACATCATCATCAAGTTCCATTCTTACTCAGTGTAGCATAGCGATCAAGCAGTCCCAAGCTGTGAGAGGCAGACGAATCGATTCGAATTTCTTAACCATGCATGGTGAACCTAATCTCACGCCATCTACACACCACGAAGGTTGCTTCATTTGTCAGCCGTCCCCATCAATTCCTAGGCATGCGTCAGGTCCAAACTTCCCTTGGCATGCAATGCTCCACAGTCCCGATCTCTTGCCGTACTGTGACTGCACTTGCACCCACATGATGCACCATGAGAACCTCGTTCCAGGGACAGGAGGGGTATAAGCCACGCCCTAGTCCAATCAGGTACTAGACTTCCCCATCCCATACTAGGTATGAGATTAGTACTTTCAAACACTTGATCACGAACACCATCACCTTTCGACCTTAAGCCAATTTCTTGTAGATAGACGGGGCAATCCACCGACCACCAAAATAGTTCACAGAGCCTTGCCCTGTCCATTGTCCTTATAGTTGACAAAAAGGAGAGCAAACCACTCCTACAACTCGCGAGTGACCGGAAATCACTCGGCTTTTACCGAGTCCTGTTTAAGCATTTCAACTACTCGGCCTATCATACTAGTGTTCAGATCAAAAGGGATCTCAGTCATGCATCTATGGTTCCAAACAGCTCCTGAACGTAAATGCACATACATACAACAGAAGGCATCGCAAGTTTAGAAAGATTGGGTGATGCTCCGGGGCTTACCTTCGAGCGGGGTGGAAGCGAACTGATCTTCGACGCTCTCGGCTTCAACTCCTGCAGGCGGCAGCTCGGCTACAACTTCGTCTTCAGCCATCGAGTGCAGCTCGTACGTGCCGTTGGCGAGGTTTAGCTCTACACGAAATGCACTGCAAGGGTGAGACACTTAGGCGGTTATTTCAACAACACTTGCAAGGATCTAGCTCAGAAACTGTAGAAAAACTATAGGAAAAGTGTGAAACCCACTTTATTGGATTCTACACAGAAAGAGGATTCCAACCCAAGTGATTTCACATTTTCCTGATTTTTCCTTGATTTAAGATGAATTTCCCAAGCTTCTGTTGATTTAGAACATGATAAAAGATTCGGATCGGGAAAAACTTACGATCTGACCCTTAGACCTAAGGAATAACTGTACCGGGGTCCTCAGACTTAACACTAGAGAAGTCCCTAAAATCTTACACAGATACCCTTTGTCAAAAGGAAAGGATATAGCCGAGCCCTCGGGCGAGGCGGACAGGGGTCGGGCGATACAGATAGGGTCGGGCAAAACGGATAGGGGTTGGCAACTTACTTTTGGTCCTACTGATGAAGTCTTGGGGTTGGGAAGAAGCAAGCTCAAGCGGAACGTTGAAGGGCGTTTAAGGTCCAGGCGGCGGTGGTGCTTCTTGTGGTCAACCAGCAAACTCTAGCACAGCGCGAAGGAAGGCGAAACGACTGGCGGGGTTGGCAAGGCACGGCGTTGGGCAGAAGGGGAGCTCCACAGAGAGCTCAGATGGTGGCACTTGCGCTTGAAGCAGAGGAGTGTGCGGCGACGAGGGCAAAGGAGAAGAATCAAACAAGCAATGCAGCAATAGCAAGGATGATGAAAGGGAACTCCGGTAAGAGGCTGCGGTACCCTCTCTATAGCTGCGCGAAAGTGAAAGAGCTCGAGCGGCGCAAGGATAAGATCGGGGGAGAAGAGGAGTGCTCTGTCGCGACAGCGATTGGTCGACGTCTCCATTGGCCGGCGAAGCGGAGCTCCGGAGATAGGATCTTACGGCATTGGGTAAGGAAGGTAGCGTTAAGCAAGCGTGGTTTTGCTGGGCGGAAGGATTGGCGAGGGCGAGTGCATGCCTGGTCGCGTCAAGCACCAGATTGGTTGCGGCGACTTGGTATCGGTGGGCAGGAGGGAGAGAGGTGCATTGCAGGTGAGGGCGCTGCAGGCGAGGTGACAGGGCGAGCGATGCGACGCGAGCATGCGCGACCTAGCGGCTCTGCCACAGCACACGACTTGCGAGGCGTGGGGGAGGGGAAAAGGAGTTGTCACTGCCTGCGCGGTGGTTGGCGAAGGTGGTATCATCGCGGGGCACGTGCGGGCAGCGCGATTAAGGTGTCACGGAAAGGTCGGAAGGCGTTAGGGCGCGCGACCGGGGATCCGGGTGAGGCGATGCACGCGGGAGGTGAGGTGGTACTGGCGCGGTAGCGGCCAATCTTTGGTCGCAGCGGCGGCAGGGCGCCTGGCGCGGCTAGCGAGGTCTCGGGCGAGATGAGACGAGGCGGAGAGGTCTGCAGGGCGATTGGGAAAGAGGCGCGCTGATCCTTCTTGTCGGGGCCGGTGACTGGGCAAGGTGGCGCTCGCTGGTGCGGTCATGCCACGCGGCAGCGGCGCTCTGAACCAGGGCGCACGCGCGCTCTGGCACTCTTTGTCCGATAGATTCGCGGGATCCTTTTCTTGGTCCATATTCTAGCCTCTTGATCTCCTGATTTCCGAACTACACCACTTTGACTCCCATAATAAGAGTTGTAGTACTCAGGCCAAGGCCCAACTCTTGTAATCGGACCGAGTTCAAAAACGCAGTGGATTTGGGGATCCAAAGCTCCAAAGTTTGGAGGAACACTGGTTTCGGAACTTAGAGAAAAACGGCGGTTTGCTGGGTTTCAGGGGTCGGGGCTGATTTGAACTGCAAAGTCAGGAATCTTCGAAGGTGAATTGGATCAAGGTCCAATTAACAAAGTTAAAGCAGGGACTTCGTTCTCCAACTTCTATAAGGAGGTTTCTTGACGTTCTGCTCAACTTCCCAAAGATAAACCCTCCCTGAGGCGCGAGGTTGAGCCAAAAACCAGACTTAGCCGGTATAGCTCACGAAAGGCTGAGTCAACTGGATTAGAGGATTTGTCTTAAGATTAAACTCGGCTGAGTTAATCTAGGTTGTTACAGGTACGTTCCCGATGGGAATCGAAAACTACCCTTTTATCCCGATTATAGTTTGCAACCGGGGTAAAATGGGGGCCTTTTGTCCCGGTTGCTGTTGGCACTTGGGACAAAAGGGCCTTTTCCCTTTTTTTTGTCTCCCACCTATTTTTCGGAAATGGATTTTATTTATGTTTTCACTAGATTTCAAGATGCCAAAACAAAATTTTACATATTTTGAACATGCAAAAAGATATTAAATTAGCAAGTATATTGACAATAAGTGTGAATGAGTCATTAATTCTATCCAGTTCTTTTAGCTTCTAAAATAATTATTTTATTGCATCGCTATCATAAAGAAACTATTCAATTAAATAATTTCAATGCATGAAAAATTATATTTATGTATGTGGTTAACATTGTTCATGTTTATCTAATAAATCTTCACCTCAACTAATTTAAACACACAAGAAATCATACATACGTTAAATTAAAAATTGTATCAAGTAGTACATAAAGGTGAAGCAAATTTAGCGCATTATAAGACAACGTTATAAAATTTCTTCTTCACGAGAGTTCCTTAATCATGATCGCGGCTTAAGTAGGGAGCCTCAAGATGGTTGGGTCAACTTCAACAGCAAATGGAGGCATGGCATCAAACTGATCATAATTATCTGATTGGTCTATTTTATCCTCAACTCTCATGATTTTTATTTCACCTGGAAGAACTATGTGGCGCTTTGGCTCCCATTTCTCTTCTGGATTTCTCTTGGGTTTACTAGACATGTCCTTCATATAGAAAACCTGATGCACATCATTGGCAAGTACGAATGGTTCATCACTGTATCCAGTCTTGCTCAGGTCCACTATTGTCATTCCGTACTGCTCTCGTACTGATCTTTGGTTACGTCAGTTAGCTTCACCCAATTGCAAAGAAATAGAGGGATGTAGAGCAATCCGTATTCGAGTTCCCATATCTCTTGTATGAAATCATAAACGACTCCTTGGTATTGTTTCTATCTATGGGATCTATGCGGACACCACTATTCTGGTTCGTGCTTTTCTGGTCCTGGGCTCTCGTGTAAAATGTATAACCATTTATCTCGTAGCCTTGGAATTTCACAATTGTGCTAGCAGGTCCCCTAGCTAACCAAGCGAGCTGTGGGTGAATCTCAGAGTTACCCATAAGTTGTTGGTGCAACCAGGAGGGAAAAGTTTCCATGTGATGACGTGTAAGCCAAGCATCGGATTTCGTCAGGTGTTTGGAAACTACCATCTTCCTGTGCTGCTCTATATATAGAGCCACAAAGGATGACTGTCGCAGAACAGTGTAGTGTGCCTTGTCGAACAAATCAGTATCATTGCTCAAACTTGATTTCCTTCCAAGGGTGCCCATTCCCCGTAGCCTCCCCTCGTGGCGTGAAGTTGGAACCCCAATCGAGTCAATTGAGTCAATAAAATCAACACAAAACTTGATCACCTCCTCTGTTCCATATCCCTTGGCGATGCTTCCTTCTAAATGGGCATGATTAAGACCATAGTTTTTTAGGACTGACATGAACCTCTCGAAAGGCCACATATTGTGGAATACCAATCTCTTTTACTAGGTGAACTAGGAGGTGGGTCACAATATTGAAGAAGATTGTGGAAATACCAAGTCAAAACTGACAAAACATTGCACCACATCGTTCTGTAGCTTTGCTAGCTTGGATCCGGTACTAATGCTAATATTAGTACGAGTCAAAATATGATTGGTACTAAGAGAATGAACGAAAGGTCATTTTTTAGTATAGATGCTCGTTAGCGTCATGTCACCTGACCTGAGCAGAGGGCAGTTTTTGAGAATTGTGGAGCTTGGCCTGCTGACTCGGGTGTTCTCGTTCCGAAAACCGCGCTTAGCAAGTGTGGTACACAATACTACCATTCAACACGTATCGAGCCTTCACACCAAACCTGTGATTTACATAGTGGCCAGCTAAGTTTATGCCACTCGGGATTCATAAGTATGAATGGGGAAGACAACAGGCTCAAAGGATTGGATACTTCTAGCTGGTGGAGAGTTGAGTTGATCATGTATGTCAAACCATCTTCCTACAGTATTCTCGAAGGTACAGCAAGTACTGGCACAAGCACAAGAGAGATAACGCAAGAACATCATTCATTGTCATTGATCTCGAGAACGAACCAGGCGATTGGTGATTATCATGTAGAATTTGGTAATCTTGCAAGCACAGTTCAGTAATTTAGTAATACTACATTTTAAATTACTTTTGTACGTTTACAATCAGATCACGCATATAGGCTAACACCTTACAATATCCATTGGTACTTGCATCCTGAAGATCTTAACTGACCAAAAGGGCCCACTTTACCCTCTTTTTGCAAGAAGTCGGCGACGAAATTCTCCTAGAGCCCAGATGGGAAATAAGTTCCGGTAGTTGGTGTAATTGAAGAAAAGTGATGAGTTGAAGTTGCCAACGACTTCCTAAAATTTAAATGCATATTCATCAATTGTTCACACTTTAGACATAGCAACCACAAGAGAAACTAAAAAAAAAATAGAACAGTATGGATGTGTATACGTATGTCAGTCCTAATGGCACAAATAGTGCTGATTTAATTTATTTGCAACTGTACGGATGTACTACACTAATGTAGCTACGACAAATTTTCTTCTGAGTTGGAGTTTAGTACTTTTCATCTAGACATGCTAAAGCTTATCAGATTCAAATGTGATAATACTATTCCGATCCCTCCGTTCTGAATGCAAGGTTCATTTTTTTGACATCTTGTTTAAAAATAATAAGGCTTGTCTCTTTTTCCCATATTAATTGTCCATTTCTCTGCATATTTTGGCTTGTCTCTTTCTTATTTCCAAGGCATTAGTGCCAGTTATATCATTGCCATTATTTTCCTTATCATTATCATCTTTTTTTACACGCCTTAATCCATTTGCCCAACAAAATATAACTTACAGAATACACCCTCTAAAACTGAATATAAGTTCATTTATTAGCTTTGTCCTCAGTTAAACTTGTTTATATTTGACCATCCCCAACTAATATGTTATATAGATTCATAATGTTACTAGATTCATCATGGAACATAACCCTTTCTGTTTAAAATGGTACATTCTTTATTGGTGCGTGTGCAATATCGGAGACTCTCAATGTCCTAATGGACTTAAGTTTGGGATTGGTATATGTTCAATTCTATTAATTTATCCCTGATAGTTCACAGGATTTCTAGTGATTATGAAATTGCATAATACTTAATTGTGCTGAAAAAAGAAAGTGAATAAATCCTTCAACATATATTTTAACTCTACTTTGGTTTATCAACGTCTAAATTCAACACTTACTTGTTGGGGAAATTCCCCACCCTCCATCTGCATGTTGATTAATTCTTTTGCAGCTCGGTATAATGGTGTTGGGTCATATTCGATCTGCTCAGAGGATCAAATATTAGGAACAGAAGCACATGCATACACAAACAAATAATTTTCAAATAATGAGTATATTCATATATAGCTCAAGGAAGTAAAAAAGGCAAACAGAGATGTAAATTAACCAAACCTGTCCAGCATAAAGTAAAGCTAACATTGCCATGGCAGTGTTCACTGCATGTGGACTGCCACTACAAACATACTCCTGTTCAATTTAGAGCAGAAAACATGATTAGTGCAAACTCTAAGTACTTGGTGTTTCATGAAACAAGATGAAAGAAAATCGTAAAATATAAAAACCACGAACATTGAGCATCATTGCATAAATCCTGACTTTGTAAATTTAAATGTGGATGGATCGAGGAAGAAAACGAGTCCTGACTTGACATCTCATTCATCATCTATCTCAGCTACGTTTAAAATCTGATGTATCAATGAAATAAAGTGTACTGATCTCATTCATTTTCCTGATACCAGAAACCATATGAAGAAAACATTATTAAATTTTCATGCAAAAAATAAATTTAGGTATTGATCACCTTAATAATCTTGCTAATGAGGAGAGTGTTCACTATGAATATTGCTATCAGACTAACATCAAATAGAGATCATGATGGTCTCATTTTAATTTAGTTCATCTGCCTTTTTGAGAGACCAAGCTGTCTTACAGGAAAGTGTGAGCATAAGGGTTGTTATGAAAAATTAAACTAGAGCGAAAATGAATAAGGCCCACATCGCCTCTCCACCTAGCATCAATGGGGCGGCTTATCCAGCAGTCTATCGCTTTGCGTGCGATCCGCGTGTCTGTTCAGAATGGGGTGGTGATGACCTTGTGCTGCACGGCACGACACGGATGAACCCGTTTACATTTGCTGGTGAGCTGACCTGAGAAAGGGGTGGGGGTATCCCATCTGAATGGCGGTCACGCAGCCGGTAGACCATGCCACCTCGCCGCGCCATCCACCCACCCACACCACCATGTCCTTCATAATCTTGCTAGTGCCACGCCCCAGCCTTGCCACCCACCAACTAATGCCTTCACAAGTCTAGCCCTCCCTCAAGATTGCTTGAGGCCTAGTGAGCTCTCAACCCTAATCCCAAACCCCGAACAATAGCGAACAACGGTGGAAGGAGGGGGAAGCCTAGAGGAGGAAGAAGTTGAGAAGAGGAAAAGCGATAAGGTGGATCTTATCTATCGATGATGGAAAGGAGGCGTGGGCAGAGGATGCATTGCTAT
The DNA here is from genome assembly GCF_005286985.2 of Setaria viridis. Classification (NCBI taxonomy): domain Eukaryota; kingdom Viridiplantae; phylum Streptophyta; class Magnoliopsida; order Poales; family Poaceae; genus Setaria; species Setaria viridis. Next base: position 11,999,342 of record NC_048269.2, read on the forward strand.
TAACTAGGTGGACAAGAGCATTTGCTGCTGAACGGCGCAGAAGCAAGCTAGACAGTTGCAGTGAACAAGGAACGTCTCATATTTTCAGTTAGGCCTCTAGTACCCCCTACTCCGTCGATGCCCTGCCCTTGCCCTGGAGAGCCCTACGATGCTGTGAGCAGGAAAAGAGAGCGATGGCCTGGTAGAAAGCCTACCAGAGCTGGACGAAATAGGGTCAAAGCCAGTTAGGCAAAGGGTGTGTGGGCTATTCCACTATTAGGCTTTGTGGACATGTCATGAAGGCCAATGCCCCCAATTGAGCGCCGCCGCTCCCCGTCCACCGGGCTGCCCCCGCTGGACTCTACTCACGCAGCTTCGTGCACCGGCCAGTCCATGCCCGCCGCCACCTCCATCCAAGTGCACCCACCCACTACTGGGCCCCGCGCGTGGCCTCAGTGCCACTCTCCGTCCATCGTATGCTGCCAACCCATGCTTGCACCACCCCGCGTACATGCGCTGCTGCCCTTGCCATTGATGACGAAGAAGAGCTATTATTTTTTTTCCAAAATGTTGATTTTATTTTGAAAAGTATTGAATCTATTTTGTTGAGATGTTGAAATAGGAGGCAAAAATGTTGAATGAAATATTTTTTTTAAAAATGTTGATTTATATTTTGGAAAACGTTGAATTCAACATTTCTCAATGTTAATCTTGTTTTTAAAAAATGTTGAACCTTATCTATTGAAATAGTAGTATCGATTTTTAATTTGAGCCTAATTTTTTAAAGCCAAGAATCTTATTTACCAGCTTCCACAATACATAGGAGCCCCGCGTTGCCTCACGGCTTAACCACAAAAACAAATGGCAAGTGCATCTACTGGAAAGTCTTGAGCAATAATGCCAGGTTAAGAAAAGTAAAAAAAATCAGTAGCACAATTTGCCTCTAGACCAACATGACTAAAAGAAATTCAACACACGTGGTGCTATTCTTCTAGATTTCTTGCCAAATTTCCTAGATAATCAAGGTTATTAATTTGCCTCTGATCCAAATACTTATTCGCAGATCACGAATAAATAGTGCAATTTGTTATCTTTTGATTGGAAATTCATCTGAACTCTAGCTCTCGTATTACCATTGTTAGAATTATTGGGCAGGCCCAATTGCTTAATTAATCAAATAAATCCCAAGGCCCATTAGTGGTGGTAGTTACAAAAAGAATAAAACCAACTTGGAAGTTGAGAGAGTCCCTAACCAACTTATATGGTGAAGCTGTGCTGCACCTGTTGAGAAGTTGATAGAGGGATAGCAAGATGCCACAATGAGCTAGGTTCAGCGATAATCTTTTGTCATTTTGACGTTCAATGAATGTTTGATACACAATGAATGTTTTATACATGCATGGACAGATAAATTTTTTACTTTGATCACCGACCAATGAATTTGTACTGCTGAGAGAGACTATGCACATTGTAATATCCATGTAAAGTCTACATTTAGTAGCCACATTGACAATTTCATTTTTGTAAAAAAAGATTTGTTGATCTGCTGAAAGCTTTTCCTGTCATATAGATTTTAAATTTGTTATAGTTCTAAATGGACATGTTAACTATTCTTTTTTCAAAGATTGGTTGATTTGAGCGGTTATAACTTTCTCCAACCAGACAATGTGAGAACTTTGATCCTCTAGTTTGTTATTAGTATGGTATGGTATGGTATGGTATGGTATGGTATAGTACAGTATAGTACAGTATAGCATAGAGATATAGATAGCTGTATTGCAAAGTTTTCACCATAGAATGATTTAGGGTATCCTAATTAATACATACCATAAACTCGAAATGAACTTAAGAATACCAAGCTAAATGAAAGATAATCGGAAAAACAAACTAATTAGTTACCAAATTTCAAAAAAAATGGAAGCCACACTATGTTGTAGCAAGGGTTAACACCCTAAATGTTCATTGTTTTGTATGGCAGGTAGTAAGAAACTTAAATGAAATTATATTGAAATTGAACCTTAATAGTTGGTATCATGAAAACTAAGCAAGGGTTTGAATTATTCAGTTCTTTCACTACTTGGGTCATAGTTGTTGGGCCTGGAATCATTGTAATGGATTTAATTTACAGTTTATTTGTCTTAAAGTAGCACTTGTGTGCTACTAATCATTCATGAAACTCTGCAACATCTGTAATTAAGCTTGTGTGACCTAACGAAGAGAATAATTACCTCAATTTGACAGCTGAGATAGTTCTCTCCCCATCCACCTGTAATTAGCTGCTTTGACAACAGGAAGTTGCATGCTTTCCTGATTGACAAACTGTTATGGTATGTTCTTCCTGCAGCAACTAATCCTTTTATAGCAAAGAACGTTCCATAAGTGAAACATACAGCCCAAGAGCCATACCTGTTTAATTAATTAGTTTGTACATTATTAGTAATAGGATAATTTTATATAATCTGCAATTGGTAGTAAAGATTTTTTACATACCAGGACCCATCCTTTCGTTGAGTTTTCTCAAGGAATGATGCACCCTTTTTAATATTTTTTTCTATCTCTTCATGACGATACATAGGGCATATCCCTCTGAACAATACTAAAGCTTGAATTAAGGACGATGTGCATTCAGGATATCTGCATATTTCATTGCATACCCTTGATTATGTAATTCAAAAAGTAATTTACTTTCAGATAAATTGATACTTGAATCTCTTACGGATAGTCCACGATGATATTCCGAAAACTCTCTGAAGGATTGATGAACTGCATCATCAACGAAGTACATGTATAAGATTTTGGTACAGAAAAGTAACTGCTGTAACTGAAATAAGACACAAAATACAAAAACACATGCATTTATTCTATATAAGTAACAATTGGAAATATATGAAAATTCATATAAATAAATGTAGCAGCAAAAAGAATACAAATGCAATGAGGACGGAGTTAAACAAAGAGTTAGACTTTTCGTAAACATGATGGTACACTTATCAATTGATTACAATAATACAATCATGGGATCAGCTACATAATACAATTAGTAAATATAGGTGAACCTATTCTCTTATTTTTTTTAGGAATGCCTGGAACCTTTTATACAGATGGTATATGGTTAATATAGTTTATTTATAATGATTTTGATGTCGTCAATTTTTTTTGGTATCATAATGAAGATAAATGTATTTAGTTTGCACTAATTTGGATGAAGTGAGAACATTAGAGTTTTCACTGTAATTAGATCATATACAATGCTGAGCACAGACTTGATCCACATTCATTTTAGCTACTGGCCTGCCTACTGGAGGATTCAAGTCTTCCTTAGTTGTGATATTTAATAATGATGTGGACTCTTGATTGCAGACTATTAACATGGCTACAATAAATTTATTTCAGTTAATATGTTATCTAGATCTCCAGCATGATATGCGTATATTTCAATAAAACAAAACACAACTCAAACATATGTATTGATGATAAACCTTCCAGTAAATGGAAATTAGAATATTAAGTAACCTTAATAAAACAAACTCCATATTCTCTCTCTAGCGCTGACAAGCTATATACTTAGTAAGTTTGCTCAATTACTTTTTCCAAATTGTTCTTGATCTCTATCTCTTGATATATTCTCAAAACTAACATTTAAATCTCTAGTTTAGGTGACTGCAATCTTTAAAATGATTGGTAAATAAGAAGAATTAGTCTAGTATTCATCATTGATACCATGAAAAGGTACTCACCTCTACCCATGAAGTTGTTCGTTTACATTCTGCTGATGATAACGTACCATCTTTGTTCTTCAACAGAGTAGAGCAATATTTGTGTCATTACTATTGAATTTTAAGTGAATAAAAGCAAAATTATATTTAAAAATCATAAAATAGCAGCAGTTCATGATGGAGATGTAGATAACAGATCAATAACTTGTAGTGAAAGCTGTTTGTTCAAAACGTGAGTGAACGCAAACATAAAAAAGTTATTTCATGCACGGTAGTATCTTTGTTTAACAGTGGACACCATCATTTTATTAAAGAAAAACAATAGAAATTTCCCACTTTAAATCCAGTGAACATTCCTTTGGCCTCCTTATTAGTTTTTTATAATTAGTAAGGATCAATTTCTTTTCTCACAAGCTTGTTTTAGGAGTGGTTTAGCAGTCATATCATCTTGTTTTTGCCATTGTGGCGCTCACATCAAATTCTCTCCAACCCCACATCCTCAGTCTCTTTTGTCTCCCTTGCCATTCTCCTGCTCTACTCTAACGGAATAGAGCTTAATTAATGATGTGTACCTTACGGCCTCCACACCAAGGAGGGATACAGTCATTAAATTCACAAATAACCAAATTGGTGGATAGCAGGATTTTTGCCCTGGTGATTGTACTCATGCACCCACGACTCCACCACTCACCAATAGAAACCTTGCTTGGAGACTCGATTCTGTCAAATATATCTCCAACCTAGTAAACCTAGCAGAAAATAGCCTATATGAGTACTTTGCTTGTCGACAAAGGAGAGGGGCGCGAGGAGGAAGCGAGGGGGAGAGAGTCAACACAAATCGTAGCTAGGCCTGCCGCTGGGTATCCATACCCTCTCCCCAAATCCATACCCACTTCAAATGGGGAGGGTACGGGTAGAAAATTATATACCCATTAGAAATGAGGAGGGTAGGGTATGGAAAATTATATACGGGGAGTGTGAACAAGAGTGGATTTGCCATACCCTCCCCAATGGCAGGCCTAAAGCAAGGGCTTGCAAGCAGTAATTGTATACAATGTCCAGTGCAAGGCTTGGATGTAGCGGCTTGCCCTACTGGCTACTACAAGGTAAATACATGGAAAAGAGAACAGCAAAGGATTGGATGAAGTGAGTTGGGACGCTCTTGTCATCAGCAATTTACCAAATTATGCCGAAAACAAATAGGTCCTCAATCATTTACCACCAAGGAAGGTACTCTCATAATTCTCGAGTAGCGATCTACATGAGCATCTTTAAAGTACTGAGCAGACGATAAAAAATAGTACAGGGATAAAACACAAACTTTTCGCAGCAAAAGAACAAGTCTTTATTTGTCTTATATAAGTTACGAAGGTTTGTTAAGAAAGACGAATTGAGCTAATGCATACTTTTTTTAATCTAACCTCGAAACAGTTTTCTTATGACCAGTACTATTTTTTCATGAAATATATCGGAAGAAACACTAGCTCTGGGTAGAGCTACAAAATCATGGTGAAAAATTTGATTACTCATACCACGTAAGAAAGGAGGCAATCAACAGCATCATACAACCGTTCTTCTTTTATTGGATCACCAACAAGCTCTGGATTAATGTTTGACAACAGCAATACTGCCTACACAACAAAAACACAAGTGGCGGATGAAAATAGTCATCTTTGCAGAAAATTCGCATTGTCTAATAAAAACATATTTCTTTTTTTATGAACATGTGGGAGAGAAAGAATGGGAGAAACTCATAAAAAGCATCCTCTTTGCCTCACCTCTTTCTTTTAAATAAATAAATATTTCTAGGCTGTACAGGTATGGGTTAATTTATTTCCAATCTGATAGGAGAGCAAAGTATATGAATCATGCCACCATAGCATGCCTAAGTTAACGTAAAAGAAAGAAAATGCTTTTCTGGTGCCAAGGGTGCAGTGATCTTTTTTTCATTTGGCACTTAATATCACATTGGGATTCAAGGAATTGGCCTCCATATCTGTTGTTACTAAAGTGATTCTAATGACTATGTTCATTTCGAACGTATTAGTGATGATTATAACCTTAAGTGATTCAGCTGTAGTATCAGGAACAGGCCAAACATGCTCCCCATTGGTTAGAGTCCATGCTCCTTTTGTTCGTTCGCGGTAGTAGCTTTTGTAATCAGGCAAGTTCTGAGTAACCTACGACAAAAAAAATGATGTCAGCTTTTACAACGATATAATGTTTTTCAATCAAAAGACATGAAAGTCAGTAAACCTGTGCATTTTTAAGGAACTCGTGAGCTTTTTGAAGAGCTGAACAAAATTCTTCGGTAAGGCCTGTTCCACAAATGGCCTGAACTATGAGAGCAGTTTCCCAGGTCTGGCAACCAGCATACACCTAGTTTTTTAGAAAGGCAGAAAAACCTGTCATGTTCCCACATTGTTAAAATATTATTATCATACTAGGAAACAACCAGTGCATTTCTTTAGTGTAGGGGAGTATGATTTATATTGAGCCTCATAGGTTGTTTATAGAGTATGGAGGTTTGGATTGTAAGTGATCCTAGAGATAGAGTTGGAACCATAATGGTGAGATTAGAATCAATCAATCTTAATTAATCGTATCATACCATAATCCAGATCCATTGAATCCATACTATAAATACTAACACTCAGGATTAGCCAAAATAGCATAAAAGCCGACCATTTTGATCAAGATGATGGTAGCTCTTTTGCGGCATGGTATCTTACAGCTGGTTGTCACTGACATTCCTGTGAAGGGATGTTGCCCAAAGCACAATACTAGGCACACACGTGTGCAAAAAGTAGTGTGATTTGTTAGATTGATCTCCTCACTAATGGGCCCAACGGCCCATTGAGCCTTTGATCCGCGCCCTGATCAGGGGTGTCCACCCTAGCATTGGGTGGTGGGCTCCTATCACCTGCGCTATATAAATAGTAGTGGGGACCGGGGCGCATGACACGAGGTTCACTGTGCCGCCAATCACCCCACCGACAAAACCCTAGACCGATCACGGGGGCACAGCAGTGACGGGAACCTCCGCCACCGCCACGACACGGCACTGCGCGTCGCTACCTAGCGCAGAGCTTCACCGACCGAACCAGGCGATGGCTAATGGCTCCACCGCCGCCACCCCTAGGGGTGAAGGTACCTCACCCCGTCTCTCTCTCTCTCTCTCTCTCTCTCTCTCTCTCTCTCTCTCTCTCGGTTAACACGGGAACCCCATGAACTCACTGTCAACTCGAAATCCCGACTAGATGTGCATCTAGAGATCCTAGGGTGATCCTAACATGATTTAGCTTATATGGCTTCGACTGGCAACGCTTTGGTGGCCTTGTGTTGTTGGCGCACTATCCTGGTGGCTGAAATGGGGGTTGTGCTCAATCTCTTTTTTAAGGGCAAACTGTGGTGGAGCTCCACCACGATACTTCATTATTTTTCATATATTAACATAAGAAGGTACATGATTGTCTCAGCCAATGTAAAACTACTAATCTACAGTCCTCCCTAAAGCAAAGGAATTGGAGAACCATTTGTTCTTTGAATCTCACGATCCAAAGTTGATGACTAGCCCATGCCCATTCATAGATAACTAGTTTTCTCATCTCCAAAATTTCCGACATTGCAATGAAAAAGATTTCCATGAAGAATGGAAGGTGTGATGTTTGCCTAGCTGACATAACACGCTCATAGATATCCAAGTCACTATTCCAAAAATCTACAAACTGTGCCAATAGGCCATCGCAAAGGGGCACTAAAAGAAAACGTGGTCCCTATCCTCTTTAGGTTCTTGCTGGCAGAGAACCCAAGTCACCCCCAATTTAATGTTGTAGTGCCTCCATTTGAGCATATTTTGTGTGTTCAGCCAATCCACAAATAGTAACCATGCAAAGAACTTGAGGTGTGGAGTGCATTTTGTTTTCTAGATCCATGCATAGGTCGGCAGGACATGTATACATATGAATGCTAGCTTGTAGAGTCATTTTGAATAATATATTCCATTGCCCCCATAAAAAAAACCATTGACCATTTGAAGTCCTATCATAGGGAATGTTTGGGAGGAAATTATGTAAAGTCAGTACATCTTCATATACAGGCTTCTTGTGACAATGGCAGGTTTAGGATGGAAGCCAAATCTGTCGATTCCATGACATCTTTAACCAACAACTGTGTACTGGATGCAAAGGAGAATAGCCTTGGGTATGCATCAGCTAGGATAATTGGGGCCCATAAGTCTTCCCAGAACAGCACAGTGGAACTATCATGCAATTTAAACGTAGCAATACCTCGATATAGGACATTCAATATGAACACATCCTTCAACCAAAATGATCCAACTTCTCTCGAGCCATGAGGCACTTTATCTTGATAATATGTGTCCCATATTATGCAGATGCGCGCTTAAGAAGCATCACATCATTCTAAAGCCTCAAGGTCAAATCTCCAAGCCCTCCATTCGCCTTAGGCTTTAGCACCATGGGCCAAGCAGCTAAGTTTCTTCCCCTTCTATTCATGTTGTTACCATGCTATATACATTGCTTTATGGATCTATTTATAATTTCAAAGGCTCCCTTTGGAACTTCAAGGTACACAAGGAAAATGTTGTTGTTGGTGTAATCAGAGAATTGGTCACATCCAGCCTCCCCCAATATGAAAGAAGTGATGTGCAACCATTCAGGCAATGCACCATTCTATCCATGATTGGTGCTAGGTCCACTATCCTTGGCTTAGTAGTATCCATTGGTAGGGGTGGGCGTTCGGTTAGACCGAACCGATTGGTTCGGTTCCTCGATCTTTCTAAAAATTCGGTTATCTAAAAATCAGAACCGATCGGTTAGTTGAACTTGTGAAGACCGAGGAATTTGATTTCGATTCATTCGGTTTAGTTATCGATCATGACCGAACTAACAGCTTGGATTAAGCACCGGTTTACGAAGACAATAAACAACAGTAAATTTTGGCAGAACTTCACATGATTTGGAGCTAAAATATCAAGATAGCAAACATGCCACTAGAGGGTTTCCCACCGCACACTTAGATTTTTTTTTCCCATCCCACCCTCTACCCCGCACGCCTTATCTCCTCCTCATCAGTATCACACACTTAGAAATATCTTCTGCTCCTGCCTCCTGCTCCTCTCTCTCCAGTCTTGCTTCTGCCTCCCCCTTCTCTCTCTCAGTGAGCAGCGGCACTCCCTCCTCCTACCTCCCTCCCCTCCCCCTCCGCTTGCCCCTCACCGGCGGTGAGGAGCGGCGGCGGGGTGAGGTGAGGTGGCGGTGACGGCGGAGGGAGCGGCAGAGGAGGAGGCGGAGGGAGCTAGGCCGGGGCCGGCGGGGGTGGAGGAGGCGGAGGAGGAGGGGTGGCGGGGAGGGCTGGCGGAAGTTGGGAGGAGGGGTGGTGGGGGCTGTCGGCGGGGGTGGGGGCGCGGGGCTGATGGAGGATTTTGCTTTTTTTATTTTTTTAATACCCTCTAGTACGGGTTATTCCAACCGGTACTAGAGGACCCCCCCTCTAGCACTGGATGGCTAGTATCGGTTGCAGAACCGGTACTAGAGGGGGTTGGGAACCGGTACTGGAGCCACTTTTTCTATTCTAGTAGTGTCTTTGCATCCGAAATATTTCTGCTGACATCATTGACATCAGTTTTATACGCTCAGAGCAAATAAACATAAAGAATATCATAATATAACCAACTATCATCATCGAATCTAGCAACATCATCATAACACATCATCTAGTTCATCATGAAATAGACAACGATACTAATCTAGTTCATCGCTTTATCAACAATAAGCCTAGCTATCTCAAAAAAAGGGTGGTTCGTTCGTAACATACCGGTGCTTACATCGTCCGAGACTACGTGTAGGACCTTACATCACTGGAACAACACTGACCGCACTACCTCCTTTGTCAAAGACAAATAAGCTAGGAAGGTAGGGGCTGCAACAATGATGTTTTAGGAGCTTGTGCTCTGAGGCCGTATTAGCCCGAGAATTCACCACAAACAGACGTACGTGCTTGCGCGGATGCCTGAACGTCGTAGGCTAGCCCCCACAGTCTGCGCATGGGCAAGAGCCGATTGTGCGTGGCAATAGCGGCTGCTGCCTCCACCCTAAGTCCGTCGGTCATGGCTTATTCTGCTGTATAGGGAGTAGCTCCACCCTTAGTGCCAATGCCACTAAAGATGTGTGTGTGGACCTCCTAACCATCTCCATTAATCAAGCATGCTGGCTGTGGAGTCGACCACTACGTACATTGCAGCCTTGATAGCTGTAGCCATCTTGGCCATGTGGACATCATGGTGGAATCCTTCAACATGTCGGTGGAGGAAGAGACGGAGAGATGAAGGCAGATCTGAAAGTGGTGGAGGAGGAGCAGGGGAGGCAAATCTTGTGGTGGTGGAGGAGGAGGATCGGCAATGGTGGATCAGGTGGAGGAGGACGAGTAGCAGCTGAGCTGGTGGTGGCGGTAGAGGAGGAGCGGCAATGGTGGATCTGGTGGTAGTGGTGGACGAGGAGGAGGAGCGGCCTACTAGATTTAGGGCTGAGTCGAGTGGTGCGGGGGAGTGGTTGGGAGAAAGTGGACCTACTAGATGTGCCTTATATTCACATATACGTGCCCGTGCTATCTGCACCGGCAAGAATACTTTAACACAGAGTAAGAAAAAATATGCCAGCCCAATATTGTCGCATATAATACTAAAAATTTTACCAACTCGTTAGGGTTACTGAGTGCCTCCCACCTATGCATGTTCTCCATGATGGTTAAGGAATTTAGGCGGTAGAAGGTCATGATCTCATGCCACCACCTCCATATCTAGCCATGTGGATGATTAATATATTCAGCACTCGGAAGAATGGCAAAAATGAGCCCGGTGATTTCATTGCTTGCAGTTCTGAACTTGTGGTGGCTTAGGGCCTAGAGGAGGCACACCACCATCATGTACCAATTCTCTTGGGTGCAATGCTTGACAACATTTGCCACGAGCACTGTCCGCTGGTCACTGTTGAAGATGCCGAGTTGCTTCATGACAAAGCAGTTGATCTCAACATCCATGCCTTGTGCTGTCGACATCCTCTCGCCTCTACTTTTTTCTCTGCGCGGTCTCAATCACTCTACTCTCACCTCTCTTGATGGTCTCGATCAAATGCAAATGGGGCATATATATACATAGATGCTTGGTTTTTCAACTTCCCCATCACGAACATGTTAATAACCAATTGGGATTCTCGATTTTGTATCTTGGCGCATGCGCTTCACCATCCTATATATTTGTAAAAGCACCACTAACTCCTGCTGGTACCATCTAAACTCGGTACAAGTATACTTGTGCTGGCATTGATTATATGCTGGCGCTGAAACTTTCCATGTCGGTGCATAAGGCTAGTCTCACCGGAGGTTTCATCTAGAGTTTCATGACCATTAAATAACATGCCACATCAGCAATTTTTCTTACGTGGCAACATCATTATGAGGATAGAGGAGAGAGAGTTTCATCATATTTAAGTGGAGTTTCATCGCCATGAAGCCCAACAGACACAATTACCAAATTATCAATCTTGGGAACTGTGCTATGAATTTGTGCACTGAGACTGGCCTAATAATGACAGGTACTGGATGTTCTGGATCAAAACCGGTGTTGACTGCATCAGCCATTATTAGGACGACATGGATGAGACATCGATACTCGTGGGCTTTGGGCCGACACGAATGAGGCGTTCTCCAATAGTATGCATTAGTGCTCTTCAATCCAAGGCATATTCAATAGAAAATCCAAGAACATTATAAGACTACAAAGTCTGGTGTGCTCTCTTGCAAAACCATTAAGAACTACGTTGTTCATAAAATTCAAATTTGAGTTTTTGTACTAGGATGAAAGACAACCAATGGGACTTAAAATGTTTCTTTGTTTAGTAATGTCATATTACGACATTTAAGACTAACTTTGTAGAAATTGACTCTGAAACTTTTTTAGAGAAAATATTTTACACATAGTAAGTTATAGAATATGAATAGCAATACGCTCATTTCTTGTTAGATGACAAAAAAGGTTGTAAGAAGCAGGACGAATTACCTTTGACTTCATTCCATCTTCTGCAAGCCACAAATGATCTTGAATCCTAGGAAGATGCTGCCTGAATTCTTTAGAATTTGGTTTTTCTATCCAACAGCAAATCATATTTAAGGCCTAATCACAGAAAAGAAAAAAAATAGGTAAAAGAACTTGTTAATATAATCTGATTAGTAGAACAAAATAAGGCAAACGTCATGCCCTTTCTTTAATAAACAAACAAATACTAGCTAAGAACAATATCATGAATACAGGTGATGCTGACAGATGTACACAGTTTAATCTGGTATAAGAAAATTTCTACCAAGTGGTTTATTTTCATATAGGAATTGGTGAGTCATAAATTTAATTTCTGTAGAAATTTAAATTCATTATTACAAGAAAGGTGATTGAAGAATATTTTGAAAACAAACTGAGTAGATGCAAATGATGGAACCATGTGTTCAAAGTGGCAAATTAATGTGTGCTAATTCTAACTTATCTGTCTACCAATGTATATGCTTTTCTTTTATGTCATTCTAACTAGGATTACTGAAGAAGTTAGATAAGTTTAAATGCGTATCGTTTTCGTAATAAGAAATAGGATAACTTTAAATCATTACTGTGCATTTTGGCAAAGTGGTAACTATAAAAGGAAAACCACACTTGCCAAATTGAATGTCTTTTGCAGTTTTGACAACATAAAGACCCAGGGTCCAAAGTGGTCTTGGCATTTTAAGATCTTGTAGTCAAAATAGATTCATATTCAGAAAACGGATATTCAATTGATGAAAAGAGAATGACATCCGCACCAACCTCTTACCCACGTTGATAGAAAGCAAGAAATTCCTATGTTTGAAATATATGGTGAAATAAAAAAAAGATATATGACTGCTTTCGAGTATATAATCGGGGCCCAAATAAGGTTTCTAGAAGACGTATACATATGTGCTGTGTGGCTAAGGGATGAGTGGACTTGTATATCGAGGTTCCACCAATATAATCTGTCTGCATTCAATAGTTAATAAGTGTTTCTGGGCATCCCTATTGAATTGTGGTTGGAAATGCTTTCTAGGTCATGGCCTTTTGTACATGAACCTACGCACTTAATGGTTTGAAGCATTCCAATCTTTCAGCTTCGATCTGAAACAAGGTTAATTTGGTTGGATACTTGGATCTGAAAAGTGGGACAAATCTATACAAATCCATGTAAGAACACAATTCTGATGGGTCATGAGTGTTGAAGAGCTAATGAAGGAGAGAGGTTATAAGAATTCTATATGGATGCCACGAAATTAAGGCCTTGCTGGACAAGCCTGAAACAGAATCGGATTTCAACTGCTAGGACCTAGAACTAATTTGTCCTCAACCATATTCTCTTCTCTTCCTGTTAATCTTCTGAGCCCATCACCTCCTTTTTTATCTAAGCTTGGCAATGGTGGTGGCTATGCGCCCACCCTCACCACTGACTGTTTCCTCACCAAAGGGTTTAAACCTGCCCGTGTCATCCTTGATCTCTTCCATTATGACCATCTCCCCTCATCCTCATCTGACTCTAATTATGGCTAACTAATAGGCCAACAGTCATCGTGCCATGGAGACACTGATGGAAAACTGAGTTTTAGTCTTAGTTGGAGAGACCCATGGGTCTCGAAAAATTCAATCGGGACTAACTAATCAGGACTAAAGTTCCCGACCTTTAGTCCCGGTTATTTCACCTTAGTCCCGGTTGGTAATACCAACCGAGACTAAAGGACTTTTTGCCAAAAAAAATATTAGAAATTTCCGGGAGGCTCCCACACACGCGCAAGTCATGCAAAATATGCGTGTGCACAGGATTCAAACCCGCAACCTCTCGCCTCCCGCGTAGCTTTCTTACCATCTCACCTACACAGCATATCTAAGTAGGGGATGCTATCCTTTGTATTCACCCGTGGGGGACCCTTTAGTCCCGGTTGGTAACACTAACCCTGAAGGGCATTAGTCCGGTTTTGTAACACCAACAAGAACTAAAAAGAACTAAAGGGTCTCTTTAGTCCTGGTTGGTGTTATTAACCGAGATTAAAAGGTCCTCCATGGGTTACGAAATTTATACCGGGACTAAAGAGGCTCTTTATTCCCGGGTAAAAAATGACCGAGATTTTTGTTGAGAACTGATGGTCGTTTCCTTACTAGTGAAAACTGAAAGGCGTCCATGCTGTTCCCTGCTTAGCTATCACCATTGTGGACTAGGAGGGGGTTGGTTCTTAAAGAAATTGTGGCAGACATGGAGCAGAAAGCATTATCTGAACTTCCAATTTATAGGAGTATTTTTTACTTTTCCCAATTAACATTTACAACAACAGGACGCAGTAGTGCATTAGATAGAAGAAAGCCTGGCCTTTATTTAAGCAACAATGGGATCTTATTATTACCTTGTTAATGGGGCATAAGCCAACATAGTTGCTGGTTTCATCTTCGTAGTGGATATGTTCCATAAGGTTTTTCATAGCTCTTTCTCGTAGATTAGTAAAAGGCCACCAATTTGACACTGGTTCCACGAACTTATTTAAATAAGCCATTGCAATATTTTGCAACCATGAAGGCCGGTAGATGAGGTCTTCCTGTAGTGACAGAAGGAAAAACAGCAGCAATATTTCAGAAGTCAAAATAATTATATGGTATTTTTGTGAATTAGAGACAAAGCTGGGGATCATAGCTTGATTATGCGACGACATAGCCAATCTAATGCCATGAACTGGTCATTACACTGTACATAAAATTGAAATAATAATTTTTACCAGTCAAGACATAAAGAAACTAAACAAAGTAATGGCCGCTAGTTCATGATATAATATTGAATCTAATATCAAAAAACTCTCCATTGCTTTTGTTATTGCTTTGGCTCAAGTACTAAAATATCCACTAGTCCATGTAATACAGTCAAATAATAGTCAGAAACCAATGCAACAAAATTATTATGCACACCATTTCCCCTCATAATCTTATTACCATGACTGGAGCCAATATTGTCAGTTTTCAGCCTGACATGCATATGTGAAAATCACCATTACCACAGTCGGCTTTATTTGAAGCTGACATAAAATTGCATTTATTATTCAGTTGTAGCCACAATCCGACTATGATACTACTGCCATTTTTAGAGAGGTGTTACATATATTTTTATTCCATTTTGTATTATGAGTTTAATACTAGTATTCCCTAATGTACAGGAATATTAGGTTTTCGTATGAGTGAACCATGAAAGAATAAGTCAACCTCGACAAGTTACAATTGAAAAATTAGTTGTAAACATGATTTGGGCCTAAAGTTGTCAACTATCATTCTATCAAACTGCAGGTCTCATCAAGAGATACAATTTTCGTGGAGTTTATATCCATCAATAGAAAATCTTCTCAATGTACAGCTGCGAATATTAAAGATTTTTCTTAGGCTAGAACCTACTATACGAATAAGTGATAATCACAGTCTGTTGATGGATATATCTGACTGTGGTGATGCCATTTACACAATCAGTTCTTATATTGGACTGACGGTGAAAATGCTTCCATTTATACAGATGGTTTGTAATTAGGAACATGTATTTACAGTCTTCAGCAGTAATGGTGATATTAAATTATAACTGACTATATTTTGAATTCGGCATGGCAGTTAAGCAAAAATAAACTATGTTCTTTTTAAATGAGCATAAGAGCCATTGCTGTACTAATGAAAATGAGCTGATATACCCAAACTTGGACTCACCTAAGCGCACACGATGAAACACACAACAACCTACGCGCGCAACATCAACACTGTTAGATATTGTATCGAATATTTGTACGAGTCCAGATACGATGGGACTTGAGTTGTATTTAGGAGTATAGGGTAGAGTTCGTGTCATACTCTGTGACCCGAGCCTTCTCATAAATATGAGGGGAGGGCTGTTATTGTAACCATGATGACATAGCGATAGGCTCGCAGGGGGGAGGCGGCACGATGCCGGGATCCCGAAGCGATCGGTGTTGCGGTATTAGGGAGGAGCGCCCATAGTCCGATCCTGCCCCGGGATGTAGGCTTCAGCTGAACCTCTTCAACAAAGATCATATCTCCGTTATTATCTGTGATCGTGCAAGTTCATCTCGGTACATCCAATCGTCGTTCCACTACATGGAGATTAGCGGGCGACTCGTCGCCGCAGATGGCTAATTTCTAACAATTAGTATCAAGAGCTATATATCATTTGGATTGGATCCAGAGGCTGTACGAAAAATCACATGGAGATTCGAGGGTTATATGCATCTACAAGGCATCGTGCAACATGCGATTGGTGCTGTGTGGATACAGTGCAATGCGGAGCATATGGTCATGGTTGTGGCCGAACACACAGGTGTTGGTCGACGGTACTAGGAACCGTCACGGCTGGATATCAGCAGAGCACGAGATGACTGGTGCGGGGCATCGTGATCATAAGTAGATGTGTCCACGACGGATGCGGCAGGAAATCATACTGGCGATGCATGGCAGCAAGGGTCACCAAGGTGCCGATGTGCCGTGGAGTTCAGTGTTGGACTCGGCCGGGCTCAACTATGGAGCAAACTGAGCGTGCATGTATGGACGTGGCAGGTGCTGGCGGAGTTGTGGACTCGTGCGATTGTGCTCTGTGACATCGTGACGTGGAGACAGAAGAATACAAGGGCCATGTGATACGTGGTTATGATTGGAGTTTGATTTGAAAAAGCTAAATTGGAGTCCAAAAAGCAAACGTGTTGTGAGATGGTCTAATGTGTTTTATCTGGAGTCACGTTCAAGAAGTATGAGCACTGATTCAACAGGACCAGATCTCGATCAACGCAAGGCAAATGTACATAATGGTGCTCGGTTGCATGTTGGGAGGCTCGGCAAGACGAACTCCATAATGAACGGGCGGCTCGATAGGCAATGACATAGAACCAGGCGTCTGCACACGATGTTTCGACGATGACAAGTGGGTTTAGCGATGAATCCAAGCAGATAGTCCACGGATAAGGGTGGACATTCTGGTGATCGATAAACCAAGTCAGTCAGATCAGTTTATGATGACGAGGTGTATCGCGCGAGAGTATGGTAGGGTTGTACGCACAACAGAGCTACAGGGCATGACAGGATGTCGGGGAAAGCTGATGGAGAATTGCAACAAGCGAAGGAGGAGAGGTAGCATGGACCAGACCTTGGGCGGGTGCTGCATGCTCGTTGGCGACGAGGGGAGGCTGTCGACGGTGTTCAGTCGTGGTGCTCATGGCGACCGATAGGAGTTCGATATCCGTTCAGTGGGTGCTTAGGATCGACGGAGTCAGTGGCAGATTGACATGATCGAGGTGTGTACTAGCTCATTGGGGGCCTACCTGTGATGGATAGACCGGACCAGACAGATCGTGGAGCACATGGTAAACAGTTTAGTATGGCTGGCGGACAGTTAACTTGGAAAGTGAACATACTGTGGTGCACGGCGCAGAGATTGGCGGCAACAAGCTGGTCATACCATGGTCAGAGGTGACGACAGGATCAATGACGATGACATAGGAGCGTGGCGGCTGATGGGGTTGTTGTTCTCTGTGGCGTGGCGACACGCAGCGTGAGCTCAGGATGTAGGTTTGCATGGGAGGAGTTTGCGTGCTTCCAAATAAGCAAGGACATGGATCGATTCGAGTTGCAGCTACGTGTTTCTGAAGTATGGATCGAATGACACGAAGAAGCTTGAAAGGATGAACGGGAAGGAAGTATGGACTGTGGTGTCTGTACTTGCAATTGGAGTAATCTAGTTGGACATGGCTGAGAAGCTATGGTGTAAGACATCAGGTGTAATATGGCAGCGATAATGGAAGAGCAATGCCAATGTGGCAATTCCTATAAGTGACTTGGATAGCGATAGTGAGGTTCTCTTAAATATCATGTGTGCAGTTAGCAGGAGCACCGTGTTAGATTCAGTTAACTGTTATGGCTAGAGACGAATCTAATTTTGCGTGAAAGAGATTGTGGTGATAGAAGAAAATGATGCACAGTTGCAGATGGAGTCACGGAGTTGGAAATTGCGGAGATAGCAATGATTCTTCGAGCAGCTCTTGATAGAGCGGAAAAGGTGAAATTCAAGTCTGACGTACATGGAGGTTCGCATATTTACGGCTTCAAGATAGCGGAATATTCACCAAGGTGGAGTTTGTTAGATATTGTGTCGAATATTTGTACGAGTCTATTTACGATGGGACTTGAGTTGTATTTAGCAATATAGGGTAGAGTTCGTATCATACTCTGTAACCCGAGTCTCCTCATAAGTATGAGAGGGAGGCTGCTGCTGTAACTATGACGACATAGCGACATGCTTGCAGGGGGAGGAGGCATGATGCCGGGACCCAGAGTGATCGGTGTTGTGGTATTGAAGAGGAGCACATGTAGTCCTGCCTCGGGGATATAAGCTTCAGTTGAACCTGATCAACAAAGATCGTATCTCTGTTGTTGTCTGTTAGGCCTATCTACCCCATCTTCCCTTACTCCGCCTTATATTGGATCAACCCCTTCTAGGTGACCAGTAATCCTGAACATGTCCCGTGCTTGCATTCGCAAGATGTCATGATGATGAAATCTAGATGATCAGCTGAATAATTTTAATGAGTTGCAATGGGGCAAAGAGGCGACGACAATCACCAAATGTCAAAATGAGTACACAGATCGTCAGGTCACATGATCAAGGGCTCAATGGCTAGCCCATTGGCTCGGTTCATTGTACCCACCAAGTGTTCTGGTGATGGGCACTTGCGTGAACATTGGATCATCTGGTGAGTACATTTTCTGCATGAACCTAGCTAGGTGCAAAAGCAATGTTTTGAGTTAGGGCTATTTATCTTCCCACTCCTGCCCACTGGCCGTGTTATTGTTGTTGAATCTTTAAGAAGTGTTACCCATACTTGGGAGCTTCCAAAATAGTAGATGTTGATGATTAGGGCAACTAGAACCAGATTAAAGGGCTTCATTAGGGCTAGACCAGACATTTAGTGCATTTTGCTAGATGATTAGCATTAGGGACGAAAACAGATCGGAACCGATATATGTGGATACAAATACATATAGTTATTTTTTCTCAAAATGACTTCTGAAACAAATAGTGACAAATGTGTTGAATATTAATACTCATCCAATTCACATCTTAGATATCCAACTTTGAGTATCTAAATTCGGATACAAACTATCCATTTGAGTATCTTAATAACACCTTCGGTTGAACGGCGGACGGATAATATCCATACCACTTTCATCCCTAATTAGCATAGAGTGAGATGAATAGAAGCCTCCAATAGCAAAGGTCCTTGTGCTCACTAACTTGGAGGCCATGGCACACTACTAGAAAACTCGGCATTCGTCCCGAGGCTTAGTATCAGTTGGTTTTTGACCCGGTACTAATATGAGCATTAGTACCAGGTCAAATGTCCAGTTTCCGAGGAGCCCTTTGTGACCCCCTTTAGTACTGGGTGGAGCCTCCACCTGATACTAATGTGCCTAAGGACCTTTAGTACCGGGTGGAGGCTCCACCCGGTACTAATTTTATTAACTATCGTTTAGACCCTCCCTCACGTCCGCTCGTCCTCAGCTCACCCCACACTCCAACTCATCTGCGCATCCTCTCTCCTCCCACTCTCCTCTTCTCCCCTCACTATATCTTATCCACTGCCTTCCCACCTCCTCCCTACGCCGGTTGCTGCCCCCACCCTGGCCGCCTTCCCTCCTCCCTCCCCCTCCCTCCCTCTCTCTTCTCCCTCCCTCGGCTAGATCTTCCACCCCTTCCACCCCACCCCTCCCCCCTCCACGCACCCCTCACTTGCTGATGGTAGTGAGGAGCGGTGATAGGGTGAAGAGCGGCACAACGGCACAGTGGCAGCGAACGGTGGTAGGGTGCGGTGGCTCAACGGAGGCAGCAGCACGGCGGGGTATTCTCTCTCCATCCTTCTTTCTCCCTTTCCCGCCCTACCTCTCCCTCTCTCCATGGGCGGCGGCCGGATCCGGCCTGCTGTGGTCCTCCGAGCTCCAAAAGCAGCCAGATCCGACACTGCAGTGGTGGAGCGGCGGCAGGGCATCGGGGTGGGGGCGGCGGTGGAGCGGTAGTGGGGTAGCGGGGTGGCGGCGGCGGGGTGAGGAGTGGGCTCGACGGTGCAGCGGCAGCGAGCGGTGGCGCGGTGGGGTGCGTCGGTGTGGTGGGGTCCCACGGCTCGGCAGAGGTAGAGGAGCGGCGAGGTATGCTCTCTCCTTCTGTCCCTCCCTCTCTATCTGTCCCTCTCTACCTCTCCCTCTCTCCATGCACAGTGGCCGGATCCAGCCCGCTATGATCCTCCGGGCTCCGGTGGCAGCCGAATCTGATGCTGCGGAGGGGCAGTGGGTTGGGGGTGGCGGTGGAGCTGTTGCAGGGCAACGGGGTGGCGGCAGGATTTTTTTTTACTAGAGGACCCCGTTTAGTACCGGTTATTTGAACCGGTAATAAAGAACCCCCTACAAGAAAGCTTGTGGAGTGACGATGGTGCTTGTACCACGAGTAACATGTGCCACGTTTGGTGAAACTCTACCAAATAGAAATGATGGGCAGCATCTTGGAGAGGGCAACCCACTTGCATGAGGAGAAGGACATATGACTCTACAAAGTGACCTGAGCAAGAGTTTGACCCTTGCAAGGGGCTTCAACAATCAGTAGCGGAAATCATGAGCTCTGCAATACCTCGGTAAAAATTATTGTGCCAGATTTTGCATTCTCTACCTTTATGTTCTAGTTTTACTTAATTGCACTTTGTCTTCTGCACTACCCTTCCTAGAAATGCTTCGTGATGATTTTATTAGTAGAACAAAGGGTGAAAAACGTTTAATCCATAGATATAACAACACATATAAAGCTATAGTGCGCACCGAAATAAAATTTATACAGGTTTTTATATGTGGTTTTGAGCTTATTATTTTTTAATTCTAACGGAGCACTCTATTAAGGCAACATGGTCCTTATGGGCTGTTTGAAACAAGTTTAGAATTAGAAAATTTTTGGTGCTTAAAAGCATAGTAACAAACCTTAGCACAAGAACTGCGGGCTTTGCTCCAGTTGATCTCATTGTATGGTACATTGTATATTTCATTTCTTATTGCCAGAATTGTTGGAGTGATAGGTCCAACAAACTTTTTTCCATAAATGTAAGCCATTGGCATGTAAACCATCCGACAGAAGCACCAAAATCTTCCTAGAAACAATTAATATAATTAAAGTCAAAGGTCTAGACTACATTCACATATTACTTTGATATATTGCATGTTAGAAAAATAATAATTGGAAGAGATATTCACTTTTGTGGATTTGATTCCTATGTAAAGTGTGAGATAGAAATAATACCTGGATGAATTGGGAGAAAATGTGGAAGCATCCATAACTCAGGAATAATTGCATTGTTTCCTGACCAATCATATGCTCCTATAATCTTTATGTTAAAAACAACGATAGGCTGTGTTACTTTCACACCAAAACAAATTATAACGAAATTAGTGTAACATTGAATATGTCCATGGTAAGGAAATTATGTTCAATTGATTAGAAACATATAAATGGTACTGCTGATAAGCTTTATAACTGAAATAAGAAGAACATTGGATCGTCTATAGAAAAATCATATTAATCATTTAATATTATGTTTGAATTTTCTTATGATTTCCTTTGTGGCAGACTCAAAATAATGTCTTTATTTTTTGTATTGTCTTATACCGAGAGATATATCTTTGCCCACTGTGGTGCTGCAGTTGCACTTCCATGAGATAAAATCCATGCACGCCCTCTGGATAATGCAACATTTTCTCCATCAAGCACCTCTCCTAGGAGCCTTAATGTAGCATAGTTTACGCAAGTGCCAAACATGGAGCTTGGGCCAAGAGTATGTGTGCCCCAACCACCATCCTCATTCTGTATTCATTAAAATTTTATAAAATATATTCTAATAATCTTTATGTATTTAACATTTCTTGGAAATATAGTTAAAAAAAATCTTACATACCTGAATATTGTAGATGTAGCGACATATCTCACGTATGTGCTCAGTAGATAAAACCTCATTCACAGATTGTGTGACATGTAATGCAAATATCTAAGAAGACACAAAAAAGGAAGTAGTGTGAAAGTAATGATTTGATGGATATGAATAAAACACTTTAATTGTGACTTAATGATTATTTGATGGATTTGAATAAAATCAAATTTTGAGAATACAAATGCTATCACAACTAGACAATTTAGCAGAAGCAAATAAAAAATGAAATAGTGAAAATTACACTAACTGTTACTGGACCAAAATTTTATTCCCTAGTGAAACATCATATTCAAACATCAAAAGGTTATGGAGGAAGAATCCAATTATTCAAAATGGTTAAGTGTTTTATACACACGCATCTATCTTAATGTTTTATATTTAACATTTCCTTTTTTTATGTTAAAATTAAAGATGATTCCCAACGTTGTTCTTCAATGTTCATGCATCTGTCAAATAATATAACCAACACGGTCATCCGGGTGCTTGAATCAAAGGCAGTTTGATGTGTGCAAAAAATGAGCTGGAAAATTTTTAATTGGAACAGAGAAGTTATATAGTTAGCCTTTTGCTTTTTTAATATATGACAGAGAGAAAATCTTGTCATTCTTTTGTTTTCATAAATTCTATTATTTAGAAATATAATTTTATTCCTCACTACAATCAAAATTGAAGTCAGGTTTTAAATGGCTCTTTTGCCAAGTTTCCTTTTAAGTTGTGTTTGTTTTTCGCTCCAAAATGAATGATTTGTACTCCTCTTTATTGTACTTGAGAGTTTGGCACAACAAGACACTAGATCTGATGCCTTTGAATGGAGATTGGATGTAGTTCAACTACTCTATAAGGGCTTAGGCTAAAGTTTAGCCTTTGTCACATCGAATTTTCGGATGCTAATTAGTAGAACTAAACATTAGCTAATTATAAAACTAATTGCAAAAGCCATGGGCTAATTCGCGAGATGAATCTATTAAGCCTAATTAATCCATTATTAACACTGGTTACTGTAGCACCATATTGTCAAATCATGGATTAATTAGGCTTAATAGATTCATCTCATGAATTAGCCTCCATCTATGCAATTAGTTTTATAATTAGCCTATATTTAATACTCCTAATTAATATGAAACATCCAATGTGACAAGAGCTAAAGTTTAGCCCTGGTAAACAAACTCTGGATCTCGTGCTGGAGCGGCATATAATTGAGCATTGATATAACATTGCTTTACGATTTCAGACTATTATTTACAGTAAAAAGTAGAACAGCTGCAGTATTTTATGAAATGACACAAAATGACATTGTTTGGACGGTTCATGGCACATTTCACTATGTGACTCTACCTTTAATCTCTGTTGTGGTTTATTGCAGAAAAACCAAGTACGATCCCATTGGCATATATATGTACAGAAGAAAAATCGATTGACTGCTAAATCATTTTCATAATCATCATTACGATAATAATATTGCAGTATTTCATCCAGCAATAACTGATTTCAATAGAATGACTACGATCAACCTTCATTATTGTGCTTTGATGTTACTGTACAAAATAATTGAAACTGGGGTGAAGCTTGCATTGGTTCCCCTTAAATTGCAAAATCATACCATGAGTGGCAGAATAAACAAAATCCCGCTGTAACCACCAGGCCAATGCCCGTCAGGTCCTTGCAAAGAACAATATTGACTAAGGGCACGCCTCAACACAATTAACACAGTTTCTTCCGTTAATTCTGAATCCTCCTTAATCTTGATGACTGGAAGGTTTGTATTATGAAGGTTCTGTTTTGCATACTGCAAGGGAGGTACAGAGCCTTGTGAGAATTTTTTATTTACCACGTTTGTTAAACTTGTGCAGTAATTCAAAAAACTGAATGAAGTCCTCTATCTGACCGAGTAAATTAAATAAGAAAAAGGCCAATAACTTTTCTACAAGCATACTAGCATATATGTAATCACAACAAAAAGTATGCCACGATAAGTGAAAGCATACAATTGTTGTTGTATTACCAGACTCTCTGCCACTATTTCTTTTGTTCAAAGTCGTCATATGGATTAAAGACCATGTTCCAATTTTCTAGGACAACAGGTGAAAATAACGAAAGGAGGAGTAGCCTAACTAGTAAATACACAGACACGGTAAATTTTGCAGAACTAAAGACAGATTGGCATAGCAATCACCAAACACACATTAATTTTATAGAAAATTAAATCTAACGAAACAGCAGATTTATTTAAAAAATATATGACAAATGTATAGATTCAATGTGCAAATTTATTAAAATATATATTTGAGTGAATGAATTATGTAACACGCAAAATCTGCAGTGTTGTGTGAAGGGATAACAGAGACATAATAACATGAACTATTAAGCTAGCATTTTATATGCATGTAACATTCCTGCATGCGCAAGAGAAAGTCACCGCACTCCCGTTGCGTGAACCGGTTGCGGGTGTACTCCTGCCGCAGCCTCTCCACCTCGGCGCGCTCCTCCAATGTGCCTGCGTCAGGGTCGAACTCCCACACCTCCCTACCGAGGAAGTCATTTGGTGAACGGAGCAATGGGTCGCTTGGCCTCTCGCCAACCTTTAGCCTCCACATGATGCAGCGCCGGGCTTGCTCGATCAGTACTAACTATAGGATGGTGCAAGTGTTGTTCCATTATCCTGGTTGAGTTGTAGGGTTTATATAGGGAGAGACGAGGGACTTGGAGGTCACTATTTAACCAGCCAAGCCCACCCCGGTCAAAAGGAAATATCAAGCATTAAATGGCCACAGTGATATAGCGAAAGGAGCAGGGGTCCCTTGGCCTCTCACCGACCTTTAGCCTCCACATGCTGCATAGCAGGGTTTGCTCAATATTAAGTATAGGATGGTACAACAATGGTTCCCTCCTACCCATAGTGTCCATAGGTAGCGTCTATAATGCTAAATACGCAAGACATCACTTTAGAGATTACACTACAACCCATGATTTCTTTAGAAATTCATCATCTCTCGTATCAACTAATCATATTTGTTCGTCATCAATTATGAAGACACCATCTTCTCCCGATGCAAGATTTAGCAATGTCAAGTGCATAGGTTCTCGTGTTGACACCAAGTCTTGCATCAGATCCAATTTCTTGCTCTTCCCATTCTCCCTCTCATTCTCCCTCTCATTTCTTTAGTGCCAAAGTCATACGTGGCAATACAATTAATGTTATAGGAACCACATTAGTTGGAGGGTTGGGACTGCCCTAAATTGACATATTAGGGGTATATATATATACCTAGGGAACGACAGGTCAGAACCTTAATCCTATGGAGTTGGAAAAATTAACTCGGAGTGCATGAATTCTATGACAAGTTACGATTTAAATAATTAACTCGCAATCGCTAGCTGAATCTTATGATGAATAAAAGATGATGGACGAAACTTCCACCTCTTCCAATATAAAGCCTACAGGAAATACACGGAGATCTATCTATCTATCTATCTATACCTACCTATACTAATCACAGACTCTCTATAAATTCCCACGTTAACCGAAGAAAAAGAAAAATTTCTAGCCACCCATCTATTCTTGAGAGAAACTTCAACGGCTGAGATTAAAAAAAAAGGTTTGCTTGAAATTACCTACGATGCCATTGGTTAGTACTTGCCAAAATTAGTCAACAAGCTAGATGTGCCACATACAATATGTATCCAAGGAGAGTCCAACGCGTTTACGTTGGATTTAGTATGTTGTCTCAGAAATTTCTATATCAGCTACAGAGAGAAAATCCAGCCATATATCTACCGTGACTCCAAATTGTGCTGGTTCAGATGGGGATATAAACATGTTTTTATAGAAGTATATTAGAAGAGTCCTCGCATGGACCGTGTCATGTTACATAGAGATGAACTCCTTAAGGGTAACTGTGAGATTAAAGAGGTTTCATAGAGATGTTAGCTATATGCATGCCGACACTACATACATTGGAAAACTTTTATAGATACATTTGTACCACATGGCTACTGGTGTAGGTATGTGGAAATAGTCTGATAGACAAATATGCAGTCACTATGGGAAACTTCAAATTGGCCGAGTGTTTTTTCTTTAGCGAGTGTTTTTTTCGGACACTCGGCAAACAAGCTCTTTGACGAGTGCCGAGCTAAAAACACTCGGCAAAGAAAAAACACTCGGCAAATAAGGAACTTTGCCGAGTGTAAAAAAACACTCGGCAAACAAGGGACTTTGCCGAGTGTAAAAAAAACACTAGGCAAAAGTGGTTACCGAGTGTTTTTTTTGACACTCGGCAAAACAATTAGTTTTTATAGCCATGTTTTTTTATAGCCGTAGGTACATGTCGTAGTAATATAGTCGTGTTTTTATAGCCAATAGGCACAGGTCCATCTGAGGAGGAGGAAGAAAAGGATCGGAGAATGGAAAAGGGAAACAGAGAAGAGGAACCCACATTGAGGCCCTAGATTCGCCCTTGATTAGTCGCTCGAGTAATCGATTCCATGAGACAGTGCCGACAAGACTTGGGTACCCATGCCGGTATGGAGGCCTCTCACTAGAGATGAAGACACCATTGTGGGAAGTTGACCGCCCACCAATGAAAAGATTGCCCATGGCCATCCATCCTATGTAGAGTAAGAGTGGTCACACCCAGCCACAAGGAGTCCAATTCAGGCTCTACGTATCCTTTTAACCATGCAACCACGACATGTCCCTACCGCGCAAGACTCATGCAGTTTGCCATGCGCACCTACCGCGCTCACCGTAGCATTCCGCGCGGTTGCGGCCGTAGGTACGTGCCTCAAGCTGAAAGCCTGAAAGTGACTGACGCCTCAAAATAGACTTTGCTTCATCGTGATGAGGCCGTAGCCATGCATCAACGGCCGCATCTCGGTCACTATGGAAAAGATTCGGTTGCCAAGGCATGTATAAATTGAGCTCCAGGCTGAAGAAGCTCGGGGACTGCATGCGTCATGGTTGTTCGTGCTTGTCATGGAACTCATTTTGGGTCTATTACATATATAGTCACTCCAAGCTTATCAAAGAAGAAATTCTTGTGTATGTGCAGAAGTGCTTGCGCTGATCGAATCCTAGAAAAGTAACTTGCTGATCGAATACAGGTGTACAATATAAGCCATCATAACTTCCTCAAAAGTAACTTGCTGATCGAATCCTAGAAAACGACAACTATATATCAATCCATTTAGCTAGACTGCCATACAGCTTTTAAAGAGCTTTATTGCTGCCATTGCGTGCCATACCGCTTTTAAAGAGCTTTATTGCTGCTATCGCGTGCCTTGGTAGGAAGCCACTTAAATGGTACTGAATTCATTGCACATGCAAGAGAAAAGGATAGACAGTTAAATTTGCGGTGCAATAATTTCCATCTGGCCCTCAGTCCGTGCGGCGCTACGCGGCCCTTAGGCTAATCCCAGTGGAAGTTTCATAGAGGTTTCATGCACATTAAATACGATGACACATCAGCATATGTGATGACATAGCATGGTAGTTATGAAGTGAGAGAGGGAAGGAGTTTTATCAGGATGAAACTGTGTATACATTGTTTCCAAGACTATGAAACCTATTGAAACTTGAATTGGGGGCTATAGAATTTCATTTCATCTAACCATATCCAATCACATGCCTCACAATTAAATGTCATGGGTATCCTATGAAATCGTGAAATGAAACTATGCACTGGGACTCCCTATTTCATTCATGAGAATACACCTCATGGGATGATGTGGCATCCTTGGAAACAGTGCAATGAAACCTGCACTGGGACTAGCCTTAGGCTAATCCCAGTGGGAGTTTCATAGAGATTTCATGCACATTAAATACGGTGACACATCAGCATATGTGATGACATGGCATGGTAGTTATGAAGTGAGATAGGGAAGGAGTTTCATCAGGATGAAACTGTGTATACACTATTTCCAAGACTATGAAACCTATTAAAACTTGCATTGGGGGCTATAGAGTTTCATTTCAGCTAACCATATCCAATCACATGCCTCACAATTAAATGTCATAGGCATCCTATGAAATTGTGAAATGAAACTGTGCACTGGGACTCCCTGTTTCATTCATGAGAATACACCTCATGGGATGATATGGCATCCTTGAAAATAGTACAATGAAATCTTGCACTGGGACTAGCCTTAATTTTGTTTTCTACAGCGACCATTTAACCTCTCTACGTTCACTCATTTCATATAATAGCAAATGAGTAAATGCACAAATGGTCATTATACTTGTTAGCATGTTTATGTTAAAAACAACACTAGGCTGTGTTACTTTCACACCAAAACAAATAATAACGAAAGTGTAACATTCAAGATGTCCATGGTAAGGAAATTATGTTTAATTGATTAGAAGCATATAAATGGTACTGGTGATAAGCACTATAACTGAAATAAGAAGAACATTGGATCGTCTATAAAAAAATCATATTACTCATTTATTATTATGTTCAAATTTTCTTAAGATTTCCTTTGTGGTAGACTCAAAATAATGTCTTTATTTTTGTATTGTCTTATACCGAGAGATATATCTCTCTCAAAATAATGTCCATGAGGAACAATAATTTATTTTCTTTAATATATAGATATGTGTGTTTTGTTTATTATTTTGCAAACCGGATCGAAATTGAAATAAAATTAATTATTTGCAAGGCTCGATTGGTTAAATATATGTTTGCCTTAAGTGGGCTTAGCCCACATATAATTGGGCCAAAAAGTCAATTTCATTCCTAACTCGGGACTAAAAGGGCTGCAAATAATTTGCACAAATTTTTTGGGCCTGAGCCAACAACAAATAGGCCTACCGAATCAAGTTTGAACTATCTGAATAACATTGGCCTGTGGGAACAAATTTGGGCTCGACCCAATAACAAATAGACTTACCGGAATCAATTTTGGGCTATATGAATCATATTGGCATGTGGGAACAATTTTTGGCTTGGCCCAACAACAAATGGGCCAAATTCATTTTATGATGAAATAATTTGTCACAATTGTCATGCCACGTCAAATTTTGTCCATCATGGTAAAACAGTAGGAACCAATTTATGATGTTTCTGTGTGACGATTCATAGGCATCATAGGCCTGGTTTGGTTCACTTGCTTAAATTTAAGCACCCGTCACATCGAATGTTTAGATACTAATTAGGAGTATTAAACGTAGACTATTTACAAAACCGATTACATAAGTGGAGGCTAAACGGCGAGATGAATCTATTAAGCCTAATTAGTCCATGATTTGACAATATGTTGCTACAGTAAACATTTGCTAATGATGGATTAATTAGGCTTAATAGATTCGTCTCGCTGTTTAGCCTCCACTTATGTAATGAGTTTTGTAAATAGTCTACGTTTAATACTCCTAATTAGTATCTAAACATTGATGTGGCACTTGCTTAAAAATAAGCAAAGGAACCAAACGGGCCCATAATCTTAGTGACTAAGGGATGTTACTAGTCACGGTTTATGATACTCGACTAATGACGAAGGGATTTCGTCACTCCCGCATCATAAATCCCTATTTATGATGCAAAAAAACATATTTATGACACGTTTTGATTTATCATAGATTGGAAGATTTCTTGTAGTGCTCGTTGTGCATCATGGTCTTGCTCGTGACCAAGCTTTGCACTGCGTCCCCCCACACATACGAGCCACAGGCTCTCGCTCGACGGACGGGTGGAGGTCTCGCCATCTAAGACCTCATGGCGCGCACGCCCCCCTCTCTATCCCGCTCTTTCACGGCTGCCCTTTGCACTCGAGGCAGCGTGATGTGGATGCTGGCGCAGCCCAATGAGGCTGCCTAGGTGGGGTGCTGCCGACGAGGCTCAACTTGATGCTTTTATTGGTGGCAGCACGGTGTGGTGCGGCAGGAAGGGTGCAACGGGTTGCTGCAGGCGAGGCGAGGTGAGGCTCGATGCTTCTATCGGTAGCAGTGCGGCCAGATGATCCGACGTGGTGCAAGAGGAAGGGTGTGGTGGGTTGCTGGCTTGTTGCCGGCGAGGCAAGGCTCGATGCTTCCGCTCGATGGCAGCGCATGTTTGATTTCACAGTTGATCCGAAGCCGTTGGCCACCCGCTCGTACAACAGGCGTGAGGTCGTCCGCAGCGCGTCGGAGCATGAGCCGCTACCGTCGTCGAGACGACGGCTTTCCTCTCTTCTTTCTCTCTAGTCCACATCAAGAAAACAAAGCCTACGTGGCATCATATAGACGGATCATTAATTGCCTTTATACGTGCCCTAGCAAGAACTATGCAAAATGAAACCAGTTAATTTTTGACGACATGCAGCGCTCGGAGCACATCCAGCCCGGCTGCCCTAACTATCATCAATGCTCCAGGACACCAATCAACATAACAAAAGAAATCTCCAGGGATTGAAAGGCAGAACTCCTGCCACTTACATTACAAAAACATTAATATGCAGCTCAGAGCACATATGTTAGCATATCTCTTTGGCCTATGTTGTCTGCTCAGGGTTTAGGACCTAATGCATCAAATCAAGAAAGAACAAAGCAAGCATTCGGGATCAGACTGCGATCAAATAGCTTTGCGTTGTATAACTTGACAAAGTTGATGGTCGGGCGTCCAACGTCGTTGCAGTCGCTCCAGTCGCCTCCAACCAAGCCCCAATATTCGCAAGACTCACATTGGAGGGTGGCAACTGTGGCCTTGGAATGTAGCGAACATGATCCCATTAGATCATAGTTTGTGATTTTGGTGATTGAATGACAACATAGCTATTGGGACTGATGGTTTGTTAAGCATGTACCTTGTAGGTTTTCTAGGTTCCAAGAATGCAAACCAAATCATGGCAAGGTTCAAATGATGGTATTTGAGTATCCAAGTCATGGTATTCGAGTATGCAAGCTATGGTATTTAAGTGACCAAGACATGGTATCTAGTATTATTCTATAGTATTGAAGCATCCAAATGATAGAGAAAATCCAAGAATAATTCTAGAGCATCTAAATGATGGTATCTTCAGTGTGGAAGTCGTAGTATTCAATACAGAAAAATCAGTACTGTTGGAGAAATTGGCACGCTGCAAAGAAATTAAGTCAAAGTCATACCACCGGATATTCCGATGCCAACTTTTCTAGTAGCATCGGAGCAATTGCTAGAAGTGAAGGGAGAAACCCTAAACCATCGAATGTTCCGATGCTAGGTCAAGGAAGGCGTCGGACGAAGCATATTTTCTTCATAGAGTTCCAGACAGGTTTTTAGCCATAAACCCTTCAACACTGGATGATCCGATGGCACCATCAAAGAAAGCGTCAGAGCAATGATGTCAGGGGAATCCAACAGCTATGTGACGTAAACAGTGGCACTGGACGATCCGATGGGGGCATCGGATAAAGCGTTGGATGAATTTTGATGTGTTAGAGAGAAAATTGGGTACGGGGAGGCCAACAGCTAGTTGCACCAGATGTTTCGATGCAGGCCAAAAATAGACCATTGGATTTTTAGCCTGTATCGGAACATCCGATGGTACACTTTTTCACTAGCTGTTGGAGCAACGGCTCTTTGAGCCTTTGGAGCTATTTATACCTTCACCACTCGCCCATTTGGAATTGTTGGAGTGTCCAGGGATGCATTGAAGACCAAGACTTATCAAGAACACATCCATACCACCAAAAGTGCTTAAGTGATCCATCAAAGGCTTAGCACAACATTATGAGAGTGATTAGTGCTAGTATAAGACTAGAGAGGAGTGAGTGTAAGGTGTGTCTACCTTGTCATAAGGTTCTAGAGTGAACCACATTGTGCAAGAGGTGTCCTGGTGCCTTGGGGCCTTGATGGCTCGCTGGCAAATCTTCAACCCCCCGATTTGGTGTGGAGTGGCATCGAAGACCCTGTGAGGGGGACGTGGAAACCCTCTTCCTTCATGGAGAAGCTCCTTTGTGATGACGGCATCAAGGTGACCGAGGGACTTGGCGTGAGTCTTAGTGGCAAGTTAAGGAGCGTCTTGGGAGAGATTTTGTGACCGGGAAGCAATACTCTTGCATGAGTGCTTCAACAACGTGGACTAGTGGTGGCTTAAATATTTAGAATGCAAAAGTTATATAGATCACACCTGTCCCATAAATTCACCAAATATTAGCTAAAAAATGCTGATGTCAAAAGTAATTTATCATGTTTGACGCTCATCATTTTCCAATCCTTGTAGCTTGATATATATATTTTTTTTGCAAAAGCTGGAAACAATATGTCGCAAAGAACATCACTTGTTTTCATATGACCCTAAGCCATGTGCGCCCTTAATAGGCATCTGAATAAACTGTTTTTTCAGCTCACATGACTAGAGACCAAAAACAAACAAACAATTTCTACAGCTAGGATCTCATACACATATCTTGTATATCCAAATTAGGGTTTAGGGTTAGGACAGAATCAAACCATCAATCAGAGAATCCCTTCCTAACCTGATAATATCTTTTGAAGTGGTAGAATCAAACATTATCCTTGCCTCATCAAAATTCAGTAAAGCCTCAACATCTGAAATTTATCTTAAGTGGTGCTCATCAGTTTTGAACCAGTGCTACATTGCAAGCTTCTGAGACTTGTTGTCATTCAAGAATCCCTTCCTAACCTGATAACGCTCAAAATTGTTAGAATTTCTAATCCAATCCACCAAACCATTATCTGACAAATATCTAGAAATAAAAACAGCAAACAGTAAAATTTGTACCTTGGCAACTCAAGATATTGCTCCTAACCACTTGGACATGGCAATCTCATGCTTCTCCAAGTTGAATGGCACTGGGTTGCACTTGAGCAATAGGAAGTCCAGAAAATTCTACCTGATACAAAATTTCACCAAACAAACTAAGTGGCATAAAAAAAACAGAATTTGATTTGCATATCCGATCTTCCCAAGATAAGCCATAAAAACCTCAGTTGAATAATGGTAGCATGATGTAATTGGCCGATTATTGTAACTCTTTGAACTCCGCTTCTAAGCAGCAGGCATTCCATTTGCAGTTGCTGCATCATCCTTCTGCTGGCCCTTTATCCTAAAAAGGTGTATTATTTTCCTAACAAAAAGAACTAATCAGTTATAAGTCCACAGATGACAGATGGGTTAACAAGCATGGCTTGGCTTCATTTGTGGCAAACTTGTGCTTAGCAAACTTTACGTTCAGACAGATATGCTTAGCAAGAATCAGGCATAGAATAAAAAATTATTGAACAATATATCACAGCAATCAAGTATTGCCCATGGAAAATAACAATTTAGCAAGCATGAGTTTGATTAAGCATGTGAAACAGGCAACAACTATTAAGCAGACATAAACATGCAGGGGCCTTCAGATTATGTTGCATCTTCCTTGGTTCAGCCAATCAGCCGTCATCAGTTTCTATTTAAACGGACTTATCACATATATTGACTGGGTAAACTGTTGTGTACTTAAGTCAGGTTGAGCAATTGATTTAAGCTTCTCAAATGTCATGCTATATTGCCTGGGTAAAAAAAAAGCCAACTGGTCACTATATATTTGCACCCAAAAATTGCACACTGACAAGGGAAAAAATAGTCACAACACATCGATATGCGAGGAACAGAAATCCAATATTCTAACTTTTATTGACAGTAACAGTATAGTACCTGATTTCTAGCGAAGGCAAGCATAATGGTAAATTCTGTACAAGCTTGCTCGAGTATTGTTTTGATGACCTACAATATTCGCCATGTGAAAAATCAGTCCAAATGTCATTCTGGTTCAGCATCAGTCAGACAAGTGCTTAGATGAACAACAAATAGATATGATTAAGCAGAACTATTCGCAAAGAAAAAAAAGATTAAGCAGAACTCACCTACCATATCGTCTAGAGGCAAATCGTCAGCTTCACCCCATTCCAGAAGGAATGCCCTCACAACTCAAAGAACAAAGCGTTGAAAAAGAGAATGCTGAGCTTCTTCAACTCTGGATTCCTCAGGGCAGACCTCAGAGAGAAGATGCACGAATTCCAGCATTTGTTGATCTGAGCCTCCACCTCTGGTTAAATGTGAAACAGGTCTTTTGCTTGTGGATGCAATTTTCACGATGCCACCACACCACCATATACCAATGCCATCTGAGAGTTTCCACTCGTAGTATCCCTTGAGGCAGAGTATGCAGTCGACAACTTTCATAGATGAACCTCCCTGTCAGCATTGTAGATGAACCTTCCTCTCAGCCTTACAATTGAGCAAATCAAACTGCCCACAATAATCCAAGAACTTTATTTATGACGTATATATAGCAATAATGGGATGAATGCAAATCAACTATGTACCTTCTCTACATCAGAAGTTTCGAATGTCAACAGATTCATGGCGCTAACTGCAACAAGGAAGTTCCTCATGTCCTCGAATGTCTGAGCCGTGATGACTCGATTCTCCATAACCTACCCAACATAAGGGGAAAGAACACGAAGCATTGACATGCTGCAGCAGTATTCCAATTTCCATGTAACGAAAAAAGTGACATTTTGTCCCAAAATTTGATGCGCATCTGACACTCACCTTGGGAACGGCGCTGGGATTGACGCGGTTGAGCACTTTGCAGAGGACGAGACCGTTGCGCAGTGCCGCGCCGAACTCCTCCTCCAATGGCCCCTCCGGCAGGGACGACTCCCAAGCCGCGGGCTCCATCTACCGCAGCCATTGCGCCGCCTCCACGCAGCTGCGGTGGCTGCAGCACAGGCAACAGTAACATATCAGAGAGTTGGGGGAAGATGGGAAGCGGAGGAGTCGAGGAGCGCGCCGCTGCCCAACCCCGTCATGTTCGTTATGGCGACGGCGCCCGCTTGGAGACGCGCAGCCATCCGTAGTCCTCCCGTGCTGCGGCCACGACGCGGCAGCGGCGTAGACGGCCGATGGGTCATCTCCCTCACGGAAGGCGGCCAGTGGATCTCGAGGAGCAGACCGAGGTAATCGTCCTCCGCGGACGCCGCCCGGAGGAGATGGAGGAGGGAGCGGAGGATGGCGGCTTCTGCGCAGATGAGGGGCGGAGGAAGATCGCAGAGCTGTGAATCGTCGGGCCTCGGACGTATGGCCTAAAACCGCTGAGGGGAGGACGGCGGGGCGGGAGGCGAGACGCGGAGGGCGAAGGAAGGATCGTAGGGCCGTCAGACGTCCGGCGTCGGACGTACGGATGAAATCAGCTGGAGGGAGGGAGGACCACGGGGCGGGAGTTACTCGACGTACCGTAAAAAAGTCTCCATGAACCATAGTATTCTTAGCTGTATAGAGATAAGGTTACGATATGTACAATGCAAAGTGGGAAGAACGTTTAAACAGTGATAATGTAACTAAGGCACCACAAGCTCTTGATAGACATGAACCATGTTGTTATACGCACCTGGTGTACATGGAGCGAAACCTGAGCATCCTTCCTACTAATACTCGCCCCATATAACATGACAAAGAAATGCTCGTGTTTGCATCGGCCTCACCATAGTATCCAGAAATGATTGTGCACGCCCTTAAAAGGCTAAGTGTTTTTTACTGAATGCATGCATTTATTTTGAATCCGATTTCCCAGTGTGGAGACTAAGCTCGTCACATACAAAATGAGAGGAAGCTTTATTTCACGTTGCAAATCTATATAACTATAAATCTCTCTTCTCATGAGGCTACACCACGTTTTAGGAACGTCCGATCATAAGTTCTAACTCTTATGCGATCCATGGGATTCGAACCCATGATCTCAACCCTCGCGCAAGTCTTCCTTACCATCCCACCTACACAGAACATGTGGTACAAGTGGATATGATTTTCTTTTGAAGTAAGCCGTGGAGGGCCTTTAGTACTGGGTACCGGGTCATAGCACCACCCGGTACTAAAGGGGTACTAAAGTGTTACGACCTAGTACTAAAAAGCCTCCGTGGAGCCCTAAATTTGAACCCGGTACTAATGCTAACATTAGTACTATACGGGTCAAAATGTGACCGGTACTAAGGGAGTGGACGAAAGGTCATTTTTGTAGTATAGATGCTCATTAGCGTCATGTCACCTGACCTGAGGAGAGGGCAGTTTTTGAGTATTGTGGAGCTTGGCCTGCTGACTCGGGTGTTCTCGTTCCGAAAACCGCACTTAGCAAGTGTGGTACACAATACTACCATTCAACACGTATCGAGCCTTCACACCAAACCTGTGATTTACATAGTGGCCAGCTAAGTTTATGCCACTCGGGATTCATAAGTATGAATGGGGAAGACAACAGGTTCAAAGGATTGGATCCAAATTTACACAGCCCAGATACTTCTAGCTGGTGGAGAGATGAGCTGATCATGTCAAACCATCTTCCTACAGTATTCTCGAAGGTACAGCAAGTACTGGCACAAGCACAAGAGAGATAACGCATGAACATCATTCATTGTCATTGATTCGAGAACGAACCAGGCGATTGGTGATTATCATGTAGAATTTGGTAATCTTGCAAGCACAGTTCAGTAATTTAGTAATACTACATTTTTAATTACTTTTGTACGTTTACAATCAGATCACGCATATAGGCTAACACCTTACAATATCCATTGGTACTTGCATCCTGAAGATCTTAACTGACCAAAAGGGCCCACTTTACCCTCTTTTTGCAAGAAGTCGGCGACGAAATTCTCCTAGAGCCCAGATGGGAAATAAGTTCCGGTAGTTGGTGTAATTGAAGAAAAGTGATGAGTTGAAGTTGCCAACGATTTCCTAAAATTTAAATGCATATTCATCAATTGTTCAGACTTTAGACATAGCAACCACAAGAGAAACTAAAAAAAAATAGAACAGTATGATGTGTATACGTATGTCAATCCTAATGGCACAAATAGTGCTGATTTAATTTATTTGCAACTGTACGGATGTACTACGTACACTAATATAGCTACGACAAATTTTCTTCTGAGTTGGAGTTTAGTACTTTTCATCTAAACATGCTAAAGCTTATCAGATTCAAATGTGATAATACTATTCCGATCCCTCCATTCTGCATGCAAGGTTCCTTTTTTTGACATCTTGTTTAAAAATAATAAGGCTTGTCTCTTTTTCCCATATTAATTGTCCATTTCTCTGCATATTTTGGCTTGTCTCTTTCTTATTTCCAAGGCATTAGTGCCAGTTATATCATTGCCATTATTTTCCTTATCATTATCATGTTTTTTACACGCCTTAATCCATTTGCCCAACAAAATATAACTTACAGAATACACCCTCTAAAACTGAATATAAGTTCATTTATTAGCTTTGTCCTCAGTTAAACTTGTTTATATTTGACCATCCCCAACTAATATGTTATATAGATTCATAATGTTACTAGATTCATCATGGAACATAACCCTTTCTGTTTAAAATGGTACATTCTTTATTGGTGCGTGTGCAATATCGGAGACTCTCAATGTCCTAGTGGACTTTAAGTTTGGGATTGGTATATGTTCAATTCTATTCATTTATCCCTGATAGTTCACAGGATTTCTAGTGATTATGAAATTGCATAATACTTAATTGTGCTGAAAAAAAGAAAGTGAATAAATCCTTCAACATATATTTTAACTCTACGTTGGTTTATCAACGTCTAAATTCAACACTTACTTGTTGGGGAAATTCCCCACCCTCCATCTGCATGTTGATTAATTCTTTTGCAGCTCGGTATAATGGTGTTGGGTCATATTCGATCTGCTCAGAGGATCAAATATTAGGAACAGAAGCACATGCATACACAAACAAATAATTTTCAAATAATGAGTATATTTATATATAGCTCAAGGAAGTAAAAAAGGCAAACAGAGATGTAAATTAACCAAACCTGTCCAGCATAAAGTAAAGCTAACATTGCCATGGCAGTGTTCACTGCATGTGGACTGCCACTACAAACATACTCCTGTTCAATTTAGAGCAGAAAACATGATTAGTGCAAACTCTAAGTACTTGGTGTTTCATGAAACAAGATGAAGGAAAATCGTAAAATATAAAAACCACAAACATTAAGCATCATTGCATAAATCCTGACTTTGTAAAATATAAATGTGGATGGATCGAGGAAGAAAATGAGTCCTGACTTGACATCTCATTCATCATCTATCTCAGCTACGTTTAAAATCTGATGTATCAATGAAATAAAGTGTACTGATCTCATTCATTTTCCTGATACCAGAAACCATATGAAGAAAATATTATTAAATTTTCATGCAAAAAATAAATTTAGGTATTGATCACCTTAAAATCTTGCTAATGAGGAGAGTGTTGACTATGAATATTGCTATCAGACTAACATCAAATAGAGATCATGATGGTCTCATTTTAATTTAGTTCATCTGCCTTTTTGACAGACCAAGCTGTCTTACAGGAAAGTGTGAGCATAAGGGTTGTTATTAAAAATTAAACTAGAGAGAAAATGAATAAGGCCCACATCGCCTCTCCACCTAGCATCAATAGGGCGGCTTATCCAGCAGTCTATCGCTTTGCATGTGATCCGTGTGTCTGCTCAGAATGGGATGGTGATGACCTTGTGCTGCACGGCACGACACGGATGAACCCGTTTACATTTGCCGGTGAGCTGACCTGAGAAAGGGGTGGGGTATCCCATCCGACTGGCCGTCACGCAGCCGGTAGACCATGCCACCTCGCCGCGCCATCCACCCACCCACACCACCATGTTCTTCATAATCATGCTAGTGCCATGCCCCAGCCTTGCCACCCACCAACTAATGCCTTCACCGGTCTAGCCCTCCCTCACACAATTCTAGGTCTAGTGAGCTCTCAACCCTAATCCCAAACCCCAAACAATAGCGAACAACAGTGGAAGGAGGGGGAAGCCTAGAGGAGGAAGAAGTTGAGAAGAGGAAAAGCGATAAGGTGGGTCTTATCTATCGATGATGGAAAGGAGGCGTGGGCAGAGGATGCATTGCTATTAACTAGGTGGACAAGAGCATTTGCGGCTGAACGGCGCAGAAGCAAGCTAGACAGTTGCATTGAACAAGGAACGTCTCATATTTTCAGTTAGGCCTCTAGTACCCCCTGCTCCGTCGATGCCCTGCCCTTGCCCTGGAGATCCCTACGATGCTGCGAACAGGAAAAGAGAGCGATGGCGTGGTAGAAGGCCTACCAGAGCTGGACGAAATAGGGTCAAAGCCAATTAGGCAAAGGGTGTGTGGGCTATTCCACTATTAAGCTTTGCGGACATGTCATGAAGGCCAATGCCCCCAATTGAGCGCCGCCGCTCCCCGTCCACCAGGCTGCCCCCGCTAGACTCTACTCACGCAGCTTCGTGCACCGGCCAGTCCATGCCCGCCGCCACCTCCATCCAAGTGCACCCACCCACTACTGGGCCGCGCGCGTGGCCTCAGTGCCACTCTCCGTCCGTCGTATGCTGCCAACCCATGCTTGCACCACCCCGCATACATGCGCTGCTGCCCTTGCCATTGATGACGAAGAAGAGCTATTATTTTTTTTCCCAAAATGTTGATTTTATTTTGAAAAATATTGAATCTATTTTGTTGAGATGTTGAAATAGGAGGCAAAAATGTTGAATGTAATATTTTTTTTAAAAAATGTTGATTTATATTTTGGAAAACGTTGAATTCAACATTTCTCAATGTTAATCTTGTTTTTAAAAAATGTTGAACCTTATCTATTGAAATAGTAGTATAGATTTTTAATTTGAGCCTAATTTTTTAAAGCCAAGAATCTTATTAACCAGCTTCCACAATACATAGGAGCCCCGCGTTGCCTCACGGCTTAACCACAAAAACAAATGGCAAGTGCATCTACTGGAAAGTCTTGAGCAATAATGCCTGGTTAAGAAAAGGAAAATCTAGACCAACATGACTAAAAGAAATTCAACACACGTGGTGCTATTCTTCTAGATTTCTTGCCAAATTTCCTAGATAATCAAGGTTATTAATTTGCCTCTGATCCAAATACTTATTCGCATACCACGAATAAATAGTGCAATTTGTTACCTTTTGATTGGAAATTCGTCGGAACTCTAGCTCTCATGTTACCATTGTTAGAATTATTGGGCAGGCCCAATTGCTTAATTAATCAAATAAATCCCAAGACCCATTAGTGGTGGTAGTTAAAAAAGAATAAAACCAACTTGGAAGTTGAGAGAGTCCCTAACCAACTTCTATGGTGAAGCTGTGCTGCACCTGTTGAGAAGTTGATAGAGGGATAGCAGGATGCCACACGCGTGTGCGCTCACCGAGCCGCGGCGCGACGACGTTAACTGGTAACTGACGATTCAAGTGACCAGTAACTGACGACTGCTAATGGCTGGCAGTTACCAGAAACTGACATTTTTATTTGCTGCATTAACCTGGGCGTCCAAAGGTCTTCTGCTGCCTATAAGAGAGAGGTTGCCTCTGATTCTTTCGTGCACGAAAACATTGACCACCAGAGCTTTTGTCCACTGCTGTGCTGCGCTTCTGTCATCTCCGTTCTGGCGATCTATGTGCACGGACTTCGCCAGAAGAACAAGCCTCCGAAACTGTGCTCTTCACCAGAGACTCTGCACCCGAGGAGTAGAAGGGCAATCAAGTTTTTGGGGAGCGTGTCTGCGCGACTACTCACTGTTCATCTACAACTACTTCCTAGTGACGCATCTGCACTGCCTCAGCTCTACACTGCGTCAACTCTTGAACGGCTGCATCGAACAAGCTCGACTATCAATGTCGGGTAACGGCGCAATCGGTTCCTCCGGAACTGTCCCCGCCTCTGGGTATTTCCTATTGAACTTTATCGTTCAATTCTTATGTTTCATAGTACCTACTGTATGCTTTATGTTTACTGCAAATATAATGATGAATCATGTTCCTATTTACATTATCTTAATTGTCATATTTTATTCTATATTTCGGATTAAAATGAACTGTAAAATGCCTCTGATTCCAACAACCATAATCCACTTCACAATCTCTGGCCACCTCACCTATTGTTATTGTGCCTGCATCCATGTACAGCAACATCACCAGCAAAATTTTTCATGTCTGCTGGGCGTGCTACCTGGTTTGCCCTAACAATAGCTACCTCACACACATGTGGAACCATGACCAATTCTCTGCCTCGATTTGAGCCGCTTGATACTATGTTGGTCAGTAGTGCGACAACCCCTCAGCAAATTTGTAATTAAGATCAATGGTGATATCATGAACATAGAGCTAGGTTCAGCGATAATCTTTTGTCATTTTGACGTTCAATGAATGTTTGATACACAATGAATGTTTTATACACGCATGGACAGATAAATTCTGTACTTTGGTCACCGACTAATGAATTTGTACTGCTGAGAGAGACTATGCACATTGTAATGTCCATGTAAAGTCTACATTTAGTAGCCACATTGACAATTTTATTTTTGTAAAAAAAGATTTGTTGATCTGCTGAAAGCTTTTCCTGTCATATAGATTTTAAATTTGTTATAGTTCTAAATGGACATGTTAACTATTCTTTTTTCAAAGATTGGTTGATTTGAGCGGTTATAACTTTCTCCAACCACACAATGTGAGAACTTTGATCCTCTAGTTTGTTATTAGTATGGTATGGTATGGTATGGTATGGTACAGTATAGTACAGTATAGTATAGAGATATAGATAGCTGTATTGCAAAGTTTTCACCATAGAATGATTTAGGGTATCCTAATTAATACATACCATAAACTCGAAACGAACTTAAGAATACCAAGCTAAACGAAAGATAATCAGAAAAATAAACTAATTAGTTACCAAATTTCAAAAAAAATGGAAGCCACACTATGTTGTAGCAAGGGTTAACACCCTAAATGCTCATTGTTTTGTATGGCAGGTAGTAAGAAACTTAAATGAAATTATATTGAAATTGAACCTTAATAGTTGGTATCATGAAAATCAAGCAAGGGTTTGAATTATTCATTTCTTTCACTACTTGGGTCATAGTTATTGGGCCTGGAATCATTGTAATGGATTTAATTTACAGTTTATTTGTCTTAAAGTAGCACTTGTGTGCTACTAATCATTCATGAAACTCTACAACATCTGTAATTAAGCTTGTGTGACCTAACGAAGAGAATAATTACCTCAATTTGACAGCTGAGATAGTTCTCTCCCCATCCACCTGTAATTAGCTGCTTTGACAACAGGAAGTTGCATGCTTTCCTGATTGACAAACTGTTATGGTATGTTCTTCCTGCAGCAACTAATCCTTTTATAGCAAAGAACGTTCCATAAGTGAAACATACAGCCCAAGAGCCATACCTGTTTAATTAATTAGTTTGTACATTATTAGTAATAGGATAATTTTATATAATCTGCAATTGTTAGTAAGGATTTTTTACATACCAGGACCCATCCTTTCGTTGAGTTTTCTCAAGGAATGATGCACCCTTTTTAATAATTTTTTCTATCTCTTCATGACGATACATAGGGCATATCACTCTGAACAATACTAAAGCTTGAATTAAGGACGATGTGCATTCAGGATATCTGCATATTTCGTTGCATACCCTTGATTATGTAATTCAAAAAGTAATTTACTTTCAGATAAATTGATACTTGAATCTCTTACGGATAGTCCACGACGATATTCCGAAAACTCTCTGAAGGATTGATGAACTGCATCATCAATGAAGTACATGTATAAGATTTTGGTACAGAAAAGTAACTGCTGTAACTGAAAGAAGACACAAAATACAAAAACACATGCATTTATTCTATATAAGTAACAATTGGAAATATATGAAAATTCATATAAATAAATGTAACAGCAAAAAGAATACAAATGCAATGAGGACGGAGTTAAACAAAGAGTTAGACTTTTCGTAAACATGATGGCACACTTATCAATTGATTACAATAGACAAAAAGAATCATGGGATGAGCTACATAATACAATTAGTAAATATAGGTGAACCTATTCTCTTGTTTTTTTAGGAATGCCTGGAACCTTTTATATAGATGGTATATGGTTAATATAGTTTATTTATAATCATTTTGATGTCATCAATTTTTTGTATCATAATGAAGATAAATGTATTTAGTTTGCACTAATTTCGACGAAGTGAGAACATTAGAGATTTCACTGTGATTATATCATATACAATGCTGAGCACAGACTTGATCCACATTCATTTTAGCTAGTGGCCTGCCTACTAGAGGATTCAAGTCTTCTTTAGTTGTGATATTTAATAATGATGTGGACTCTTGATTGCAGATTATTAACATGGCTACAATAAATTTATTTCAGTTAATATGTTATCTAGATCTCCAGCATGATATGCGTATATTTCAATAAAACAAAACACAACTCAAACATATGTATTGATGATAAACCTTCCAGTAAATGGAAATTAGAATATTAAGTAACCTTAATAAAACAAACTCCATATTCTCTCTCTAGCGCTGACAAGCTATATACTTAGTAAGTTTGCTCAATTACTTTTTCCAAATTGTTCTTGATCTCTATCTCTTGATATATTCTCAAAACTAACATTTAAATCTCTAGTTTAGGTGACTGCAATCTTTAAAATGATTGGTAAATAAGAAGAATTAGTCTAGTATTCATCATTGATACCATGAAAAGGTACTCACCTCTACCCATGAAGTTGTTCGTTTACATTCTGCTGATGATAACGTACCATCTTTGTTCTTCAACAGAGTAGAGCAATATTTGTGTCATTACTATTGAATTTTAAGTGAATAAAAGCAAAATTATATTTAAAAAATCATAAAATAGCAGCAGTTCATGAAGGAGATGTAGATAACAGATCAATAACTTGTAGTGAAAGCTGTTTGTTCAAAACGTGAGTGAACGCAAACATAAAAAAGTTATTTCATGCACGGTAGTATCTTTGTTTAACAGTGGACACCATCATTTTATTAAAGAAAAACAATAGAAATTTCCCACTTTAAATCCAGTGAACATTCCTTTGGCCTCCTTATTAGTTTTTTATAATTAGTAAGGATCAATTTCTTTTCTCACAAGCTGGTTTTAGGAGTGGTTTAGCAGTCATATCATCTTGTTTTTGCCATTGTGGCGCTCACATCAAATTCTCTCCAACCCCACATCCTCAGTCTTTTTTGTCTCCCTTGCCCTTCTCCTGCTCTACTCTAACGGAATAGAGCTTAATTAATGATGTGTACCTTACGGCCTCCACACCAAGGAGGGATACAGTCATTAAATTCACAAATAACCAAATTGGTGGACAGCAGGATTTTTGCCCTGGTGATTGTACTCATGCACACACGACTCCACCACTCACCAATAGAAACCTTGCTTGGAGACTCGATTCTGTCAAATATATCTCCAACCTAGTAAACCTAGCAGAAAATAGCCTATAGAAGTATTGATCAGATCACAGAAGACAGGACCCTTGCTTGTCAACAAAGGCGAGGGGCGTGAGGAGGAAGCGAGGGGGAGAGAGTCAACACAAATTGTAGCTAGGCCTGCCGCTGGGTATCCATACCCTCTCCTCAAATCCACACCCACTTCAAATGGGGAGGGTACGGGTAGAAAATTATATACCCATTAGAAATGAGGAGGGTAGGGTATGGAAAATTATATACGGGGA
Source organism: Setaria viridis (assembly GCF_005286985.2). NCBI lineage: Eukaryota > Viridiplantae > Streptophyta > Magnoliopsida > Poales > Poaceae > Setaria > Setaria viridis. The sequence continues at coordinate 12,043,665 of NC_048269.2, forward strand.
GTGTGAACAAGAGTGGATTTGCCATACCCTCCCCAATGGCAGGCCTAAAGCAAGGGCTTGCAAGCAGTAATTGTATACAATGTCCAGTGCAAGGCTTGGATGTAGCGGCTTGCCCTACTGGCTACTACAAGGTAAATACATGGAAAAGAGAACAGCAAAGGATTGGATGAAGTGAGTTGGGACGCTCTTGTCATCAGCAATTTACCAAATTATGCCGAAAACAAATAGGTCCTCAATCATTTACCACCAAGGAAGGTACTCTCATAATTCTCGAGTAGCGATCTACATGAGCATCTTTAAAGTACTGAGCAGACGATAAAAAATAGTACAGGGATAAAACACAAACTTTTCGCAGCAAAAGAACAAGTCTTTATTTGTCTTATATAAGTTACGAAGGTTTGTTAAGAAAGACGAATTGAGCTAATGCATACTTTTTTTAATCTAACCTCGAAACAGTTTTCTTATGACCAGTACTATTTTTTCATGAAATATATCGGAAGAAACACTAGCTCTGGGTAGAGCTACAAAATCATGGTGAAAAATTTGATTACTCATACCACGTAAGAAAGGAGGCAATCAACAGCATCATACAACCGTTCTTCTTTTATTGGATCACCAACAAGCTCTGGATTAATGTTTGACAACAGCAATACTGCCTACACAACAAAAACACAAGTGGCGGATGAAAATAGTCATCTTTGCAGAAAATTCGCATTGTCTAATAAAAACATATTTCTTTTTTTATGAACATGTGGGAGAGAAAGAATGGGAGAAACTCATAAAAAGCATCCTCTTTGCCTCACCTCTTTCTTTTAAATAAATAAATATTTCTAGGCTGTACAGGTATGGGTTAATTTATTTCCAATCTGATAGGAGAGCAAAGTATATGAATCATGCCACCATAGCATGCCTAAGTTAACGTAAAAGAAAGAAAATGCTTTTCTGGTGCCAAGGGTGCAGTGATCTTTTTTTCATTTGGCACTTAATATCACATTGGGATTCAAGGAATTGGCCTCCATATCTGTTGTTACTAAAGTGATTCTAATGACTATGTTCATTTCGAACGTATTAGTGATGATTATAACCTTAAGTGATTCAGCTGTAGTATCAGGAACAGGCCAAACATGCTCCCCATTGGTTAGAGTCCATGCTCCTTTTGTTCGTTCGCGGTAGTAGCTTTTGTAATCAGGCAAGTTCTGAGTAACCTACGACAAAAAAAATGATGTCAGCTTTTACAACGATATAATGTTTTTCAATCAAAAGACATGAAAGTCAGTAAACCTGTGCATTTTTAAGGAACTCGTGAGCTTTTTGAAGAGCTGAACAAAATTCTTCGGTAAGGCCTGTTCCACAAATGGCCTGAACTATGAGAGCAGTTTCCCAGGTCTGGCAACCAGCATACACCTAGTTTTTTAGAAAGGCAGAAAAACCTGTCATGTTCCCACATTGTTAAAATATTATTATCATACTAGGAAACAACCAGTGCATTTCTTTAGTGTAGGGGAGTATGATTTATATTGAGCCTCATAGGTTGTTTATAGAGTATGGAGGTTTGGATTGTAAGTGATCCTAGAGATAGAGTTGGAACCATAATGGTGAGATTAGAATCAATCAATCTTAATTAATCGTATCATACCATAATCCAGATCCATTGAATCCATACTATAAATACTAACACTCAGGATTAGCCAAAATAGCATAAAAGCCGACCATTTTGATCAAGATGATGGTAGCTCTTTTGCGGCATGGTATCTTACAGCTGGTTGTCACTGACATTCCTGTGAAGGGATGTTGCCCAAAGCACAATACTAGGCACACACGTGTGCAAAAAGTAGTGTGATTTGTTAGATTGATCTCCTCACTAATGGGCCCAACGGCCCATTGAGCCTTTGATCCGTGCCCTGATCAGGGGTGTCCACCCTAGCATTGGGTGGTGGGCTCCTATCACCTGCGCTATATAAATAGTAGTGGGGACCGGGGCGCATGACACGAGGTTCACTGTGCCGCCAATCACCCCACCGACAAAACCCTAGACCGATCACGGGGGCACAGCAGTGACGGGAACCTCCGCCACCGCCACGACACGGCACTGCGCGTCGCTACCTAGCGCAGAGCTTCACCGACCGAACCAGGCGATGGCTAATGGCTCCACCGCCGCCACCCCTAGGGGTGAAGGTACCTCACCCCGTCTCTCTCTCTCTCTCTCTCTCTCTCTCTCTCTCTCTCGGTTAACACGGGAACCCCATGAACTCACTGTCAACTCGAAATCCCGACTAGATGTGCATCTAGAGATCCTAGGGTGATCCTAACATGATTTAGCTTATATGGCTTCGACTGGCAATGCTTTGGTGGCCTTGTGTTGTTGGCGCACTATCCTGGTGGCTGAAATGGGGGTTGTGCTCAATCTCTTTTTTAAGGGCAAACTGTGGTGGAGCTCCACCACGATACTTCATTATTTTTCATATATTAACATAAGAAGGTACATGATTGTCTCAGCCAATGTAAAACTACTAATCTACAGTCCTCCCTAAAGCAAAGGAATTGGAGAACCATTTGTTCTTTGAATCTCACGATCCAAAGTTGATGACTAGCCCATGCCCATTCATAGATAACTAGTTTTCTCATCTCCAAAATTTCCGACATTGCAATGAAAAAGATTTCCATGAAGAATGGAAGGTGTGATGTTTGCCTAGCTGACATAACACGCTCATAGATATCCAAGTCACTATTCCAAAAATCTACAAACTGTGCCAATAGGCCATCGCAAAGGGGCACTAAAAGAAAACGTGGTCCCTATCCTCTTTAGGTTCTTGCTGGCAGAGAACCCAAGTCACCCCCAATTTAATGTTGTAGTGCCTCCATTTGAGCATATTTTGTGTGTTCAGCCAATCCACAAATAGTAACCATGCAAAGAACTTGAGGTGTGGAGTGCATTTTGTTTTCTAGATCCATGCATAGGTCGGCAGGACATGTATACATATGAATGCTAGCTTGTAGAGTCATTTTGAATAATATATTCCATTGCCCCCATAAAAAAAACCATTGACCATTTGAAGTCCTATCATAGGGAATGTTTGGGAGGAAATTATGTAAAGTCAGTACATCTTCATATACAGGCTTCTTGTGACAATGGCAGGTTTAGGATGGAAGCCAAATCTGTCGATTCCATGACATCTTTAACCAACAACTGTGTACTGGATGCAAAGGAGAATAGCCTTGGGTATGCATCAGCTAGGATAATTGGGGCCCATAAGTCTTCCCAGAACAGCACAGTGGAACTATCATGCAATTTAAACGTAGCAATACCTCGATATAGGACATTCAATATGAACACATCCTTCAACCAAAATGATCCAACTTCTCTCGAGCCATGAGGCACTTTATCTTGATAATATGTGTCCCATATTATGCAGATGCGCGCTTAAGAAGCATCACATCATTCTAAAGCCTCAAGGTCAAATCTCCAAGCCCTCCATTCGCCTTAGGCTTTAGCACCATGGGCCAAGCAGCTAAGTTTCTTCCCCTTCTATTCATGTTGTTACCATGCTATATACATTGCTTTATGGATCTATTTATAATTTCAAAGGCTCCCTTTGGAACTTCAAGGTACACAAGGAAAATGTTGTTGTTGGTGTAATCAGAGAATTGGTCACATCCAGCCTCCCCCAATATGAAAGAAGTGATGTGCAACCATTCAGGCAATGCACCATTCTATCCATGATTGGTGCTAGGTCCACTATCCTTGGCTTAGTAGTATCCATTGGTAGGGGTGGGCGTTCGGTTAGACCGAACCGATTGGTTCGGTTCCTCGATCTTTCTAAAAATTCGGTTATCTAAAAATCAGAACCGATCGGTTAGTTGAACTTGTGAAGACCGAGGAATTTGATTTCGATTCATTCGGTTTAGTTATCGGTCATGACCGAACTAACAGCTTGGATTAAGCACCGGTTTACGAAGACAATAAACAACAGTAAATTTTGGCAGAACTTCACATGATTTGGAGCTAAAATATCAAGATAGCAAACATGCCACTAGAGGGTTTCCCACCGCACACTTAGATTTTTTTTTCCCATCCCACCCTCTACCCCGCACGCCTTATCTCCTCCTCATCAGTATCACACACTTAGAAATATCTTTTGCTCCTGCCTCCTGCTCCTCTCTCTCCAGTCTTGCTTCTGCCTCCCCCTTCTCTCTCTCAGTGAGCAGCGGCACTCCCTCCTCCTACCTCCCTCCCCTCCCCCTCCGCTTGCCCCTCACCGGCGGTGAGGAGCGGCGGCGGGGTGAGGTGAGGTGGCGGTGACGGCGGAGGGAGCGGCAGAGGAGGAGGCGGAGGGAGCTAGGCCGGGGCCGGCGGGGGTGGAGGAGGCGGAGGAGGAGGGGTGGCGGGGAGGGCTGGCGGAAGTTGGGAGGAGGGGTGGTGGGGGCTGTCGGCGGGGGTGGGGGCGCGGGGCTGATGGAGGATTTTGCTTTTTTTATTTTTTTAATACCCTCTAGTACCGGTTATTCCAACCGGTACTAGAGGACCCCCCCTCTAGCACTGGATGGCTAGTATCGGTTGCAGAACCGGTACTAGAGGGGGTTGGGAACCGGTACTGGAGCCACTTTTTCTATTCTAGTAGTGTCTTTGCATCCGAAATATTTCTGCTGACATCATTGACATCAGTTTTATACGCTCAGAGCAAATAAACATAAAGAATATCATAATATAACCAACTATCATCATCGAATCTAGCAACATCATCATAACACATCATCTAGTTCATCATGAAATAGACAACGATACTAATCTAGTTCATCGCTTTATCAACAATAAGCCTAGCTATCTCAAAAAAAGGGTGGTTCGTTCGTAACATACCGGTGCTTACATCGTCCGAGACTACGTGTAGGACCTTACATCACTGGAACAACACTGACCGCACTACCTCCTTTGTCAAAGACAAATAAGCTAGGAAGGTAGGGGCTGCAACAATGATGTTTTAGGAGCTTGTGCTCTGAGGCCGTATTAGCCCGAGAATTCACCACAAACAGACGTACGTGCTTGCGCGGATGCCTGAACGTCGTAGGCTAGCCCCCACAGTCTGCGCATGGGCAAGAGCCGATTGTGCGTGGCAATAGCGGCTGCTGCCTCCACCCTAAGTCCGTCGGTCATGGCTTATTCTGCTGTATAGGGAGTAGCTCCACCCTTAGTGCCAATGCCACTAAAGATGTGTGTGTGGACCTCCTAACCATCTCCATTAATCAAGCATGCTGGCTGTGGAGTCGACCACTACGTACATTGCAGCCTTGATAGCTGTAGCCATCTTGGCCATGTGGACATCATGGTGGAATCCTTCAACATGTCGGTGGAGGAAGAGACGGAGAGATGAAGGCAGATCTGAAAGTGGTGGAGGAGGAGCAGGGGAGGCAAATCTTGTGGTGGTGGAGGAGGAGGATCGGCAATGGTGGATCAGGTGGAGGAGGACGAGTAGCAGCTGAGCTGGTGGTGGCGGTAGAGGAGGAGCGGCAATGGTGGATCTGGTGGTAGTGGTGGACGAGGAGGAGGAGCGGCCTACTAGATTTAGGGCTGAGTCGAGTGGTGCGGGGGAGTGGTTGGGAGAAAGTGGACCTACTAGATGTGCCTTATATTCACATATACGTGCCCGTGCTATCTGCACCGGCAAGAATACTTTAACACAGAGTAAGAAAAAATATGCCAGCCCAATATTGTCGCATATAATACTAAAAATTTTACCAACTCGTTAGGGTTACTGAGTGCCTCCCACCTATGCATGTTCTCCATGATGGTTAAGGAATTTAGGCGGTAGAAGGTCATGATCTCATGCCACCACCTCCATATCTAGCCATGTGGATGATTAATATATTCAGCACTCGGAAGAATGGCAAAAATGAGCCCGGTGATTTCATTGCTTGCAGTTCTGAACTTGTGGTGGCTTAGGGCCTAGAGGAGGCACACCACCATCATGTACCAATTCTCTTGGGTGCAATGCTTGACAACATTTGCCACGAGCACTGTCCGCTGGTCACTGTTGAAGATGCCGAGTTGCTTCATGACAAAGCAGTTGATCTCAACATCCATGCCTTGTGCTGTCGACATCCTCTCGCCTCTACTTTTTTCTCTGCGCGGTCTCAATCACTCTACTCTCACCTCTCTTGATGGTCTCGATCAAATGCAAATGGGGCATATATATACATAGATGCTTGGTTTTTCAACTTCCCCATCACGAACATGTTAATAACCAATTGGGATTCTCGATTTTGTATCTTGGCACATGCGCTTCACCATCCTATATATTTGTAAAAGCACCACTAACTCCTGCTGGTACCATCTAAACTCGGTACAAGTATACTTGTGCTGGCATTGATTATATGCTGGCGCTGAAACTTTCCATGTCGGTGCATAAGGCTAGTCTCACCGGAGGTTTCATCTAGAGTTTCATGACCATTAAATAACATGCCACATCAGCAATTTTTCTTACGTGGCAACATCATTATGAGGATAGAGGAGAGAGAGTTTCATCATATTTAAGTGGAGTTTCATCGCCATGAAGCCCAACAGACACAATTACCAAATTATCAATCTTGGGAACTGTGCTATGAATTTGTGCACTGAGACTGGCCTAATAATGACAGGTACTGGATGTTCTGGATCAAAACCGGTGTTGACTGCATCAGCCATTATTAGGACGACATGGATGAGACATCGATACTCGTGGGCTTTGGGCCGACACGAATGAGGCGTTCTCCAATAGTATGCATTAGTGCTCTTCAATCCAAGGCATATTCAATAGAAAATCCAAGAACATTATAAGACTACAAATTCTGGTGTGCTCTCTTGCAAAACCATTAAGAACTACGTTGTTCATAAAATTCAAATTTGAGTTTTTGTACTAGGATGAAAGACAACCAATGGGACTTAAAATGTTTCTTTGTTTAGTAATGTCATATTACGACATTTAAGACTAACTTTGTAGAAATTGACTCTGAAACTTTTTTAGAGAAAATATTTTACACATAGTAAGTTATAGAATATGAATAGCAATACGCTCATTTCTTGTTAGATGACAAAAAAGGTTGTAAGAAGCAGGACGAATTACCTTTGACTTCATTCCATCTTCTGCAAGCCACAAATGATCTTGAATCCTAGGAAGATGCTGCCTGAATTCTTTAGAATTTGGTTTTTCTATCCAACAGCAAATCATATTTAAGGCCTAATCACAGAAAAGAAAAAAAATAGGTAAAAGAACTTGTTAATATAATCTGATTAGTAGAACAAAATAAGGCAAACGTCATGCCCTTTCTTTAATAAACAAACAAATACTAGCTAAGAACAATATCATGAATACAGGTGATGCTGACAGATGTACACAGTTTAATCTGGTATAAGAAAATTTCTACCAAGTGGTTTATTTTCATATAGGAATTGGTGAGTCATAAATTTAATTTCTGTAGAAATTTAAATTCATTATTACAAGAAAGGTGATTGAAGAATATTTTGAAAACAAACTGAGTAGATGCAAATGATGGAACCATGTGTTCAAAGTGGCAAATTAATGTGTGCTAATTCTAACTTATCTGTCTACCAATGTATATGCTTTTCTTTTATGTCATTCTAACTAGGATTACTGAAGAAGTTAGATAAGTTTAAATGCGTATCGTTTTCGTAATAAGAAATAGGATAACTTTAAATCATTACTGTGCATTTTGGCAAAGTGGTAACTATAAAAGGAAAACCACACTTGCCAAATTGAATGTCTTTTGCAGTTTTGACAACATAAAGACCCAGGGTCCAAAGTGGTCTTGGCATTTTAAGATCTTGTAGTCAAAATAGATTCATATTCAGAAAACGGATATTCAATTGATGAAAAGAGAATGACATCCGCACCAACCTCTTACCCACGTTGATAGAAAGCAAGAAATTCCTATGTTTGAAATATATGGTGAAATAAAAAAAAGATATATGACTGCTTTCGAGTATATAATCGGGGCCCAAATAAGGTTTCTAGAAGACGTATACATATGTGCTGTGTGGCTAAGGGATGAGTGGACTTGTATATCGAGGTTCCACCAATATAATCTGTCTGCATTCAATAGTTAATAAGTGTTTCTGGGCATCCCTATTGAATTGTGGTTGGAAATGCTTTCTAGGTCATGGCCTTTTGTACATGAACCTACGCACTTAATGGTTTGAAGCATTCCAATCTTTCAGCTTCGATCTGAAACAAGGTTAATTTGGTTGGATACTTGGATCTGAAAAGTGGGACAAATCTATACAAATCCATGTAAGAACACAATTCTGATGGGTCATGAGTGTTGAAGAGCTAATGAAGGAGAGAGGTTATAAGAATTCTATATGGATGCCACGAAATTAAGGCCTTGCTGGACAAGCCTGAAACAGAATCGGATTTCAACTGCTAGGACCTAGAACTAATTTGTCCTCAACCATATTCTCTTCTCTTCCTGTTAATCTTCTGAGCCCATCACCTCCTTTTTTATCTAAGCTTGGCAATGGTGGTGGCTATGCGCCCACCCTCACCACTGACTGTTTCCTGACCAAAGGGTTTAAACCTGCCCGTGTCATCCTTGATCTCTTCCATTATGACCATCTCCCCTCCTCCTCATCTGACTCTAATTATGGCTAACTAATAGGCCAACAGTCATCGTGCCATGGAGACACTGATGGAAAACTGAGTTTTAGTCTTAGTTGGAGAGAAACATGGGTCTCGAAAAATTCAATCGGGACTAACTAATTAGGACTAAAGTTCCCGACCTTTAGTCCCGGTTATTCCACCTTAGTCCCAGTTGGTAATACCAACCGCAACTAAAGGACTTTTTGCCAAAAAAATATTAGAAATTCCCGGGAGGCTCCCACACACGCGCAAGTCATGCGAAATATGCGTGTGCATGGGATTCAAACCCGCAACCTCTTGCCTCCCGCGTAGTTTTCTTACCATCTCACCTACACAGCATATCTAAGTAGGGGATTCTATCCTTTTGTATTCAACCCGTGGGGGACCCTTTAGTCCCGATTGGTAACACCAACCCTGAGGGCATTAGTCCGGGTTTGTAACACCAACAAGAACTAAAGGGTTCCCTTTAGTCCCGGTTGGTGTTATTAACCGAGACTAAAGGGTCCCCACGGGTTACGAAATTTATACCAGGACTAAAAAGGCTATTTAGTCCCGGGTCAAAAATGATCGAGATTTTTGTTGAGAATGAATGGTCGTTTCCTTACTAGTGAGAACTGAAAGGCGTCCATGCTGTTCCATGCTTAGCTATCACCATTGTGGACTATGAGGGGTTTGGTTCTGAAAGAAATTGTGGCAGCCATGGAGCAGAAAGCATGGTGGAAGAGGGCTAGATTGGGTCTTTACATGAAAACATGAAGAAGAATTAAAGCATATATATGAAAAAGCAAGTGGGGCAATTAAGAATTTAATCATTCATGGTTCAGCTTCTTAACCGTGTGGAATACGGTTTCGTCCGCCCAGTTTACAAGTATATCCACATTGCACAGTCTGTTTACACTGTTCCATGATGAAAATGCGGATATAGTTGCAAATTGGTGGATGAAATCCTATCCCACATGGATAAGAAAAAACAGTTTAGGGGATTATCTGAACTTCCAATTTATAGGAGTATTTTTTACTTTTCCCAATTAACATTTACAACAACAGGAGGCAGTAGTGCATTAGATAGAAGAAAGCCTGGCCTTTATTTAAGCAACAGTGGGATCTTATTATTACCTTGTTAATGGGGCATAAGCCAACATAGTTGCTGGTTTCATCTTCGTAGTGGATATGTTCCATAAGGTTTTTCATAGCTCTTTCTCGTAGATTAGTAAAAGGCCACCAATTTGACACTGGTTCCACGAACTTATTTAAATAAGCCATTGCAATATTTTGCAACCATGAAGGCCGGTAGATGAGGTCTTCCTGTAGTGACAGAAGGAAAAACAGCAGCAATATTTCAGAAGTCAAAATAATTATATGATATTTTTGTGAATTAGAGACAAAGCTGGGGATCATAGCTTGATTATGCGACGACATAGCCAATCTAATGCCATGAACTGGTCATTACACTGTACACAAAATTGAAATAATAATTTTTACCAGTCAAGACATAAAGAAACTAAACAAAGTAATGGCCGCTAGTTCATGATATAATATTGAATCTAATATCAAAAAACTCTCCATTGCTTTTGTTATTGCTTTGGCTCAAGTACTAAAATATCCACTAGTCCATGTAATACAGTCAAATAATAGTCAGAAACCAATGCAACAAAATTATTATGCACACCATTTCCCCTCATAATCTTATTACCATGACTGGAGCCAATATTGTCAGTTTTCAGCCTGACATGCATATGTGAAAATCACCATTACCACAGTCGGCTTTATTTGAAGCTGACATAAAATTGCATTTATTATTCAGTTGTAGCCACAATCCGACTATGATACTACTGCCATTTTTAGAGAGGTGTTACATATATTTTTATTCCATTTTGTATTATGAGTTTAATACTAGTATTCCCTAATGTACAGGAATATTAGGTTTTCGTATGAGTGAACCATGAAAGAATAAGTCAACCTCGACAAGTTACAATTGAAAAATTAGTTGTAAACATGATTTGGGCCTAAAGTTGTCAACTATCATTCTATCAAACTGCAGGTCTCATCAAGAGATACAATTTTCGTGGAGTTTATATCCATCAATAGAAAATCTTCTCAATGTACAGCTGCGAATATTAAAGATTTTTCTTAGGCTAGAACCTACTATACGAATAAGTGATAATCACAGTCTGTTGATGGATATATCTGACTGTGGTGATGCCATTTACACAATCAGTTCTTATATTGGACTGACGGTGAAAATGCTTCCATTTATACAGATGGTTTGTAATTAGGAACATGTATTTACAGTCTTCAGCAGTAATGGTGATATTAAATTATAACTGACTATATTTTGAATTCGGCATGGCAGTTAAGCAAAAATAAACTATGTTCTTTTTAAATGAGCATAAGAGCCATTGCTGTACTAATGAAAATGAGCTGATATACCCAAACTTGGACTCACCTAAGCGCACACGATGAAACACACAACAACCTACGCGCGCAACATCAACACTGTTAGATATTGTATCGAATATTTGTACGAGTCCAGATACGATGGGACTTGAGTTGTATTTAGGAGTATAGGGTAGAGTTCGTGTCATACTCTGTGACCCGAGCCTTCTCATAAATATGAGGGGAGGGCTGTTATTGTAACCATGATGACATAGCGATAGGCTCGCAGGGGGGAGGCGGCACGATGCCGGGATCCCGAAGCGATCGGTGTTGCGGTATTAGGGAGGAGCGCCCATAGTCCGATCCTGCCCCGGGATGTAGGCTTCAGCTGAACCTCTTCAACAAAGATCATATCTCCGTTATCATCTGTGATCGTGCAAGTTCATCTCGGTACATCCAATCGTCGTTCCACTACATGGAGATTAGCGGGCGACTCGTCGCCGCAGATGGCTAATTTCTAACAATTAGTATCAAGAGCTATATATCATTTGGATTGGATCCAGAGGCTGTACGAAAAATCACATGGAGATTCGAGGGTTATATGCATCTACAAGGCATCGTGCAACATGCGATTGGTGCTGTGTGGATACAGTGCAATGCGGAGCATATGGTCATGGTTGTGGCCGAACACACAGGTGTTGGTCGACGGTACTAGGAACCGTCACGGCTGGATATCAGCAGAGCACGAGATGACTGGTGCGGGGCATCGTGATCATAAGTAGATGTGTCCACGACGGATGCGGCAGGGGATCATACTGGCGATGCATGGCAGCAAGGGTCACCAAGGTGCCGTTGTGCCGTGGAGTTCAGTGACTCGGCCGGGCTCAACTATGGAGCAAACTGAGCGTGCATGTATGGACGTGGCAGGTGCTGGCGGAGTTGTGGACTCGTGCGATTGTGATCTGTGACATCGTGACGTGGAGACAGAAGAATACAAGGGCCATGTGATACGTGGTTATGATTGGAGTTTGATTTGAAAAAGCTAAATTGGAGTCCAAAAAGCAAACGTGTTGTGAGATGGTCTAATGTGTTTTATCTGGAGTCACGTTCAAGAAGTATGAGCACTGATTCAACAGGACCAGATCTCGATCAACGCAAGGCAAATGTACATAATGGTGCTCGGTTGCATGTTGGGAGGCTCGGCAAGACGAACTCCATAATAACGGGCGGCTCGATAGGCAATGACATAGAACCAGGGGTCTGCACACGATGTTTCGACGATGACAAGTGGGTTTAGCGATGAATCCAAGCAGATAGTCCACGGATAAGGGTGGACATTCTGGTGATCGATAAGCCAAGTCAGTCAGATCAGTTTATGATGACGAGGTGTATCGTGCGAGAGTATGGTAGGGTTGTACGCACAACAGAGCTACAGGGCATGACAGGATGTCGGTGAAAGCTGATGGAGAATTGCAACAAGCGAAGGAGGAGAGGTAGCATGGACCAGACCTCGGGTGGGTGCTGCATGCTCGTTGGCGACGAGCGGAGCATGTCGACGGTGTTCAGTCGTGGTGCTCATAGGAGTTCGATATCCATTCAGTGGGTGCTTAGGATCGACGGAGTCAGTGGCAGATTGACATGATCGAGGTGTGTACTAGCTCATTGGGGGCCTACCTGTGATGGATAGACAGGACCAGACAGATCGTGGAGCACATGGTAAACAGTTTAGTATGGCTGGCGGACAGTTCACTTGGAAAGTGAACATACTGTGGTGCACGGCACAGAGATTGGCTGCAACAAGCTGGTCATACCATGGTCAGAGGTGACGACAGGATCAATGACGATGACATAGGAGCGTGGCGGCTGATGGGGTTGTTGTTCTCTGTGGCGTGGCGACACGCAGCGCGAGCTCAGGATGCAGGTTTGCATGGGAGGAGTTTGCGTGCTTCCAAATCAGCAAGGACATGGATCGATTCGAGTTGCAGCTACGTGTTTCTGAAGTATGGATCGAATGACGCGAAGAAGCTTGAAAGGATGAACTAGAAGGAAGTATAGACTGTGGTGTCTGTACTTGCAATTGGAGTAATCTAGTTGGACATGGCTGCAGAAGCTATGGTGTAAGACATCAGGTGTAACATGGCAGCGATAACGGAAGAGCAATGCCAATGTGGCAATTCCTATAAGTGACTTGGATAGCGATAGTGAGGTTCTCTTAAATATCATGTGTGCAGTTAGCAGGAGCATGGTGTTAGATTCAGTTAACTGTTATGGCTAAAGACGAATCTAATTTTGCTTGAAAGAGATTGTGGTGATAGAAGAAAATGATGCACAGTTGTAGATGGAGTCATGGAGTTGGAAATTGCGGAGATAGCAATGATTCTTCGAGCAGCTCTTGATAGAGCGGAAAAGGTGAAATTCAAGTCCGACGTACATGGAGGTTCGCATATTTACGGCTTCAAGATATATAGCGGAATATTCACCAAGGTGGAGTTTGTTAGATATTGTATCGAATATTTGTACGAGTCTAGTTACGATGGGACTTGAGTTGTATTTAGCAATATAGGATAGAGTCCGTGTCATACTCTGTAACCCGAGTCTCCTCATAAATATGAGAGGGAGGCTGTTGCTGTAACTATGACGACATAGCGACATGCTCGCAGGGAGAGGAGGCATGATGCCAGGACCCAGAGTGATCGGTGTTGTGGTATTGAAGAGGAGCACATGTAGTCCTGTCCCGGGGATATAGGCTTCGGTTGAACCTCATCAATAAAGATCGTGTCTCTGTTGTTGTCTATTAGGCCTCTCTACCCCATCTTCCCTTACTCCGCCTTATATTGGATCAACCTAGTTTCCCTTACTCCACCTTATATTGGATCAACCCCTTCTAGGTGACCAGTAATCCTGAACATGTCCCGTGCTTGCATTCACAAGATGTCATGATGATGAAATCTAAATGATTAGCTGAATAATTTTAATGAGTTGCAATGGGGCAAAGAGGCGACGACAATCACCAAATGTCAAAACGAGTACACAGATCGTCAGGTCACATGGTCAAGGGCTCAATGGCTAGCCCATTGGCTCGGTTCATTGTACCCACCAAGTGTTCTGGTGATGGGCACTTGCGTGAACATTGGATCATCTGGTGAGTACATTTTTTGCATGAACCTAGCTAGGTGCAAAAGCAATGTTTTGAGTTAGGGCTATTTATCTTCCCACTCCTGCCCACTGGCCGTGTTATTGTTGTTGAATCTTTAAGAAGTGTTACCCATACTTGCGAGCTTCCAAAATAGTAGATGTTGATGATTAGGGCAACTAGAACCAGATTAAAGGGCTTCATTAGGCTAGACCAGACATTTAGTGCATTTTGCTAGATGATTAGCATTAGGGACGAAAACAGATCGGAACCGATATATGTGGATACAAATACATATAGTTATTTTTTCTCAAAACGACTTCTGAAACAAATAGTGACAAATGTGTTGAATATTAATACTCATCCAATTCACATCTTAGATATCCAACTTTGAGAATCTAGATTCGGATACAAATGAGTATCTTAATAACACCTTCGGTCGAACGGCGGACGGATAATATCCATACCACTTTCATCCCTAATTAGCATATAGTGAGATGAATAGAAGCCTCCAATAGCAAAGGTCCTTGTGCTCACTAACTTGGAGGCCATGGCACACTACTAGAAAACTCGGCATTCGTCCCGAGGCTTAGTACCAGTTGATTTTTGACCCGGTACTAATATGAGCATTAGTACCAGGTCAAATGACCAGTTTTCGAGGAGCCCTTCGTGACCCCCTTTAGTACTGGGTGGAGCCTCCACCTGATACTAATGTGCCTAAGGACCTTTAGTACCGGGTGGAGGCTCCACCCGGTACTAATTTTATTAACTATCGTTTAGACCCTCCCTCATGTCCGCTCGTCCTCAGCTCACCCCACACTCCGACTCGTCTGCTCATCCTCTCTCCTCCCACTCTCCTCTTCTCCCCTCACTCTATCTTATCCACTACCTTCCCACCTCCTCCCTACCCCGGCTGCCTTCCCTCCTCCCTCCCCCTCCCTCCCTCTCTCTTCTCCCTCCTCGGCTAGATCTTCCACCCCACCCCTCCCCCCTCCACGCACCCCTCACTTGCTGATGGTAGTGAGGAGCGGCGACAGGGTGAAGAGCGGCACGACGGCACAGTGGCAGCGAACGGTGTTGGGGTGCGGTGGCACAACGGAGGCAGCAGCACGGTGAGGTATTTTCTCTCCCTCCTTCTTTCTCCCATTCCCGCCCTACCTCTCCCTCTCTCCATGGGCGGCGGTCGGATCCGGCCTGCTGTCGTCCTCCGAGCTCCAAAAGCAGCCAAATCCGACACTGCAGCGGTGGAGCGGTGGCAGAGCATCGGGGTGGGGGCGGCAGTGGAGCGGCTGTGGGGCAGCGGGGTGGCGGCGGCGGGGTGAGGAGCGGGCCCGGCGGTGCAGTGGCAGCGAGCGGTGGCGCGGTGGGGTGCGTTGGTGTGGTGGGGTCCCGCGGCTCAGCAGAGGTAGAGGAGCGGCGAGGTATGCTCTCTCCTTCCGTCCCCCCCTCTCTATCTCTCCCTCCCTACCTCTCCCTCTCTCCATGCGCAGCGGCTGGATCCGGCCTGCTATGGTCCTCTGGGCTCCGGTAGCAGCCGAATCCGACGCTGCGGTGGGGCAGTGGGGTGGGGGGGCGGTGGAGCTGCTGCAGGGCAACGGGGTGGCGGCAGGATTCTTTTTTTACTAGAGGACCCCGTTTAGTACCGGTTATTTGAACCGGTAATAAAGAACCCTCTTTGGAACCGACTTAGCAATACTAGTTACACAACCGATACTAAAGGGGGGTTTGGACCCAGTACTGAAGGTGCTTTCCCTAGAAGTGGCAGCATTGTTAGTCTGCAAGACCCTACAAGAAAGCTTGTGGAGTGACGATGGTGCTTGTACACGAGTAACATGTGCCACGTTTGGTGAAACTCTACCAAATAGAAATGACGGGCAGCATCTTGGAGAGGGCAACCCACTTGCATGAGGAGAAGGACATATGACTCTACAAAGTGACCTGAGCAAGAGTTTGACCCTTGCAAGGGGCTTCAACAATCAGTAGTGGAAATCATGAGCTCTGCAATACCTCGGTAAAAATTATTGTGCCAGATTTTGCATTCTCTACCTTTATGTTCTAGTTTTACTTAATTGCACTTTGTCTTCTGCACTACCTTTCCTAGAAATGCTTCGTGATGATTTTATTAGTAGAACAAAGGGTGAAAAACGTTTAATCCATAGATATAACAACACATATAAAGCTATAGTGCGCACCGAAATAAAATTTATACAGGTTTTTATATGTGAGTTTGAGCTTATTATTTTTTAATTCTAACGGAGCACTCTATTAAGGCACCATGGTCCTTATGGGCAGTTTGAAACAAGTTTAGAATTAGAAAATTTTTGGTGCTTAAAAGCATAGTAACAAACCTTAGCACAAGAACTGCGGGCTTTGCTCCAGTTGATCTCATTGTATGGTACATTGTATATTTCATTTCTTATTTCCAGAATTGTTGGAGTGATAGGTCCAACAAACTTTTTTCCATAAATGTAAGCCATTGGCATGTAAACCATCCGACAGTAGCACCAAAATCTTCCTAGAAACAATTAATATAATTAAAGGCAAAGGTCTAGACTACATTCACATATTACTTTGATATATTGCATATTAGAAAAATAATAATTGGAAGAGATATTCACTTTTGTGGATTTGATTTCTATGTAAAGTGTGAGATAGAAATAATACCTGGATGAATTGGGAGAAAATGTGGAAGCATCCATAACTCAGGAATAATTGCATTGTTTCCTGACCAATCATATGCTCCTATAATCTTTATGTTGAAAACAACGATAGGCTGTGTTACTTTCACACCAAAACAAATTAGTGTAACATTGAATATGTCCATGGTAAGGAAATTATGTTCAATTGATTAGAAACATATAAATGGTACTGCTGATAAGCACTATAACTGAAATAAGAAGAACATTGGATCGTCTATAGAAAAATCATATTAATCATTTAATATTATGTTCGAATTTTCTTATGATTTCCTTTGTGGCAGACTCAAAATAATGTCTTTATTTTTTGTATTGTTTTATACCGAGAGATATATCTTTGCCCACTGTGGTGCTGCAGTTGCACTTCCATGAGATAAAATCCATGCACGCCCTCTGGATAATGCAACATTTTCTCCATCAAGCACCTCTCCTAGGAGCCTTAATGTAGCATAGTTTACGCAAGTGCCAAACATGGAGCTTGGGCCAAGAGTATGTGTGCTCCAACCACCATCCTCATTCTGTATTCATGAAAATTTTATAAAATATATTATAATAACCTTTATGTATTTAACATTTCTTGGAATAGTTAAAAAAATCTTACATACCTGAATATTGTAGATGTAGCGACATATCTCACGTATGTGCTCAGTAGATAAAACCTCATTCACAGATTGTGTGACATGTAATGCAAATATCTAAGAAGACACATAAAAAGGAAGTAGTGTGAAAGTAATGATTTGATGGATATGAATAAAACACTTTAATTGTGACTTAATGATTATTTGATGGATTTGAATAAAATCAAATTTTGAGAATACAAATGCTATCACAACTAGCCAAGTTAGCAGAAGCAAATAAAAAATGGAATAGTGAAAATTACCCTAACTGTTACTGGACCAAAATTTTATTCCCTAGTGAAACATCATATTCAAACATCCAAAGGTTATGGAGGAAGAATCTAATTATTCACAATGGTTAAGTGTTTTATACACACGCATCTATCTTAATGTTTTATATTTAAAATTTCCTATTTTTCTATGTTAAAATTAAAGATGATTCCCAACGTTGTTCTTCAATGTTCATGCATCTGTCAAATAATATAACCAACACGGTCATCCGGGTGCTTGAATCAAAGGCAGTTTGATGTGTGCAAAAAATGAACTGGAAAATTTTTAATTGGAACGAAGAAGTTATATAGTTAGCCTTTTGATTTTTTTTAATATGACAGAGAGAAAATCTTGTCATTCTTTTGTTTTCATAAATTCTGTTATTTAGCAATCTAATTTTATTCCTCACTACAATCAAAATTGAAGTCAGGTTTTAAATGGCACTTTTGCCCAGTTTCCTTTTAAGTTGTGTTTGTTTTTTGCTCCAAAATGAATGATTTGTACTCCTCTTTACTGTACTTGAGAGTTTGGCACAACAAGGCACTAGATCTGATGCCTTTGAATGGAGATTGGATGTAGTTCAACTACTCTATAAGGGCGTGTTTGATCTTGGGTTAAGGTTAGCCCTTGTCACATCAAATGTTCGGATGCTAATTAGTAGAACTAAACATGAGCTAATTATTAAACTAATTGCAGAAGCCATGGGCTAATTCGCGAGATGAATCTATTAAGCCTAATTAATCCATCATTAGCACTGGTTACTATAGCACCACATTGTCAAATCATGGATTAATTAGGCTTAATAGTTTCGTCTCGTGAATTAGCCTCCATCTGTACAATTAGTTTTGTAATTAGCCTATATTTAATATTCCTAATTAATATCAAACATCCAATGTGACAAGGGCTAAAGTTTAGCCCCTAGTAAACAAACACTCCCTAAATGTGATAGATTGAACCTAATATGACCCAGCAAACTCTGGATCTGTCGGAAGGGGTGTTGGAGCGGCATATAATTGAGCATTGATATAACATTGCTTTACGATTTCAGACTATTATTTACAGTAAAAAGTAATAGTTGAACAGCTGCAGTATTTTATGAAATGACACAAAATGACATTGTTTGGACGGTTCATGGCACATTTCACTATGTGACTCTACCTTTAATCTCTGTTGTGGTTTATTGCAGAAAAACCAAGTACGATCCCATTGGCATATATATGTACAGAAGAAAAATCGATCGACTATTAAATCATTTTCATAATCATCATTACGATAATAATATTGCAGTATTTCATCCAGCAATAACTGATTTCAATAGAATGACTACGATCAACCTTCATTATTGTAGTGCTTTGATGTTATTGTACAAAATAATTGAAACTGGGGTGAAGCTTGCATTGGTTCCCCTTAAATTGCAAAATCATACCATGAGTGGCAGAATAAACAAAATCCCGCTGTAACCACCAGGCCAATGCCCGTCAGGTCCTTGCAAAGAACAATATTGACTAAGGGCACGCCTCAACACAATTAACACAGTTTCTTCCGTTACTTCTGAATCCTCCTTAATCTTGATGACTGGAAGGTTTGTATTATGAAGGTTCTGTTTTGCATACTGCAAGGGAGGTACAGAGCCTTGTGAGAATTTTTTATTTACCACGTTTGTTAAACTTGTGCAGTAATTCAAAAAACTGAATGAAGTCCTCTATCTGGCCGAGTAAATTAAATAAGAAAAAGGCCAATAACTTTTCTACAAGCATACTAGCATATATGTAATCACAACAAAAAGTATGCCACAATAAGTGAAAGCATACAATTGTTGTTGTATTACCAGACTCTGTGCCACTATTTCTTTTGTTCAAAGTCGTCATATGGATTAAAGACCATGTTCCAATTTTCTAGGACAACAGGTGAAAATAACGAAAGGAGCAGTAGCCTAACTAGTAAATACACAGACACGGTAAATTTTGCAGAACTAAAGACAGATTGGCATAGCAATCACCAAACACACATTAATTTTATAGAAAATTAAATCTAACGAAACAGCAGATTTATTTAAAAAATATATGACAAATGTATAGATTCAATGTGCAAATTTATTAAAATATATATTTGAGTGAATGAAATATGTAACACGCAAAATCTGCAGTGTTGTGTGAAGGGATAACAGAGACATAATAACATGAACTATTAAGCTAGCATTTTATATGCATGTAACATTCCTGCATGCGCAAGAGAAAGTCACCGCACTCCCGTTGCGTGAACCGGTTGCGGGTGTACTCCTGCCGCAGCCTCTCCACCTCGGCGCGCTCCTCCAATGTGCCTGCGTCAGGGTCGAACTCCCACACCTCCCTACCGAGGAAGTCATTTGGCGAACGGAGCAATGGGTCGCTTGGCCTCTCGCCAACCTTTAGCCTCCACATGATGCAGCGCAGGGCTTGCTCGATCAATACTAACTATAGGATGGTGTGTAAGTGTTGTTCCATTATCCTGGTTGAGTTGTAGGGTTTATATAGGGAGAGACGAGGGACTTGGAGGTCACTATTTAACAAGCCAAGCCCACCCCGGTCAAAAGGAAATATCAAGCATTAAATGGCCACAGTGATATAGCGAACGGAGCAGGGGTCGCTTGGCCTCTCACCGACCTTTAGCCTCCACATGCTGCAGGGTTTGCTCAATATTAAGCCCTTGTTTACTTCCCACAAAACTCCCAACTTTGACACTATGCAAAAAGAAGATTCCCCATCACATCAAACTTGCGGTACATGCATGGAGTACTAAATGTAGACGAAATCAAAAACTAATTGCACAGTTTTGTTGTACTTTGCGAGACGAATCTTTTGAGCCTAATTAGTCAATATTTGGACAATAATTCACAAATACAAACGAAACGCTACAGTGTTGCATTTATGGCAAAATGCCAATTTGGCACCTCCCAACTTCCCAAGTAAACAAGGGCTAAGTATAGGATGGTACAACAATGGTTCCGTCCTACCCATGGTATCCATAGGTAGCGTCTATAATACCAAATACGCAAGACATCATTTTAGAAATTACACTCTACAACCTATGATTTCTTAACCCATGATTTCTTAGTACGGGTCCTTAATAAATTCACCATCAATTATGAAGACACCATCTTCTCCCGATGCAAAATTTAGCAATGTCAAGTGCATAGGTTCTCGTGTTGACACCCAGTCTTGCATGAGACCCAATTTCTTGCTCTTCCCATTCTCCCTCTCATTTAATATAATATAGTGCCACATAAGCTAAAAGTCATATGTGGCAATATAATTAATGTTACAGGAACTACACTAGTTGGAGTTGGGACTGCCCTAAATTGACACATTAATATATATACCTAGGGAACGACAGGTCAGAACCTTAATCCTATGCAGTTGGAAAAATAAAATGTAGCTATCGATCTGGCAGCTGTACGGAAGCAGCACAAATTAAGGAGAAAAGGAAAGGACTTGCCCGACAAATAAATGGATCGCGCATGCAGGGTTTTGGGTTTAGGTTGCAATGAATAAAAATACTGTATGTGGACAAATTATTGAACGATTTGGAAGGATTAGGCGGTTTAGAGCTAAAAGGTCACAATATCATTCAATCACTTTCTCTGGTTATTAAATTGCACGTCCCTACCTCTCAACCATATCTCTGCATTTTACATTTGTGACGACCTCAACAATTCTGTTCTATAGCAAGCACAGACTTTGGCACTCGGAGTGCATGAATTCTATGACAAGTTACGATTTAAATAATGAACTCGGAATCGCTAGCTGAATCTTATGATGAATAAAAGATGATGGACGAAACTTCCACCTCTTCCAATATAAAGCCTACAGGAAATACACGGAGATATATCTATCTATCTATCTATACCTATACTAATCACAGACTCTCTAAAAATTCCCACGCTAATAAAAGAAAAAGAAAAATTTCTAGCCACCCATCTATTTTGAGAAAAACTTCAACGGCTGAGATTAAAAAAAAGTTTGCTAGATGTGCCACGTACAATATGTATCCAAGGAGAGTCCAACGCCTTTGCGTTGGATTTAGTATGTTGTCTCAGAAATTTCTATATCAGCTAGAGAGAGAAAATCCAGCCATATATCTACCGTGACTCCAAATTGTGCTGGTTCAGATGGGAATATAAGCATGTTTTTATAGAAGTATATTAGAAGAGTCCTCGCATGGACCGTGTCATGTTACATAGAGATGAACTCCTTAAGGGTAACTGTGAGATAAAAGAGGTTTCATAGAGACGTTAGCTATATGCATGCCGACACTGCGTACATTGGAAAACTTTTATAGATACATTTGTACCAGATGCCTACTGGTGTAGTTACGTGGAAATAGTCTGATAGATAAATATGCAGTATGTGTAGTAATATAGTCGTGTTTTTATAGCCAATAGGCACAGGTCCATCTGAGGAGGAGGAAGAAAAGGATCGGAGAATGAAAAAGGGAAACAGAGAAGAGGAACCCACATTGAGGCCCTAGATTCGCCCTTGATCTGAATGCATTATTAGTCGCTCGAGTAATCGATTCCATGAGACAGTGCCGACAAGACTTGGGTACCCATGCCGGTATGGAGGCCTCTCACTAGAGATGAAGACACCATTGCGGGAAGTTGACCGCCCACCGACGAAAAGATTGCCCATGGCCATCCATCCTATGTAGAGTAAGAGTGGTCACACCCAGCCACAAGGAGTCCAATTCAGGCTCTACGTATCCTTTTAACCATGCAACCACGACATGTACCTACCGCGCAAGGCTCATGCTGTTTGCCATGCGCACCTACCGCGCTCACCGTAGCATTGCGCGCGGTTGCGGCCGTAGGTGTGTGCCTCAAGCTGAAAGCCTGAAAGTGACTGTGACGCCTCAAACTAGACTTTGCTACATCGTGATGAGGCCGTAGCCATCAACGGCCGCATCTCGGTCACTATGGAAAAGATTCGGTTGCCAAGGCATGTATAAATTGAGCTCCAGGCTGAAGAAGCTCGGGGACTGCATGCGTCAAAATAGACTGAACGCGAAGTTGCTGATCGAATCCTAGAAAAGTAACTTGCTGATCGAATACAGGTGTACAATATAAGCCATCATAACTTCCTCAAAAGTAACTTGCTGATCGAATCCTAGAAAACGACAACTATATATATCAATCCATTTAGCTAGACTGCCATACCGCTTTTAAAGAGCTTTATTGCTGCCATCGCGTGACTTGGTGGGAAGCCACTTACTGTACTGAATTCATTGCACATGCAAGAGAAAAGGATGAACAGTTAAATCCGTCGGTGCAATAATTTCCATGTGGCCCTCAATCCGTGCGGCGCCACGCGGCCTTTAGAGGGTGTTTGGATCCCCGGGCTAAACTTTAGCCCATGTCACGTCGAATATTTGGACACTAATTAGGAGTATTAAACATAAGCTAATTAAAAAACCAATTTCACAACCCCTAGGCTAAATCGCGAGACGAATCTATTAAGCCTAATTAGCCCATAATTTGACAATATGGTGCTACAGTAAACATTCGCTAATGATGGATTAATTAGGCTTAATAGATTCGTCTCGTGATTTAGCCTAGGGGTTCTGCAATTAGTTTTGTAATTAGCTCATGTTTAGTCCTCCTAATTAACATCCGAATATCCGATGTGACACAGACTAAACTTTAGCTCCAGGATCCAAACACCTCCTTAATTTCGTTTTCTACAGCGACAAATTAACCTCTCTGCATTCTCTCATTTCATATAATAGCAAATGAGTAAATGCACAAATGGTCATTATACTTGTTAGCATGTTTATGTTAAAAACAACACTAGGCTGTGTTACTTTCACACAAAACAAATAATAACGAAAGTGTAACATTCAAGATGTCCATGGTAAGGAAATTATGTTCAATTGATTAGAAGCATATAAATGGTACTGCTGATAAACACTATAACTGAAATAAGAAGAACATTGGATCGTCTATAAAAAAAATATATTAATCATTTATTATTATGTTCAAACACTACGGGAAAGCTAAAAATTGCCGAGTGTTTTTTCTTTGCCGAGTGTTTTTTCGAACACTCGGCAAACAAGCTCTTTGCCGAGTGCCAAGCTAAAAACACTCAGTAAAGAAAAAACACTCGGCAAATTGGGGCTTTGTCGAGTGTCAAAAAAGACACTCAGCAAAGAGGGGAGTTTGCCGAGTGTTTTTTTTTGACACTCGGCAAAAAAATAATTTTTTTCCTCTTTTCACCTTGAAATTTTTTCTACTCCCCACATACAACATGTGGTACTCCATGTTAAAATTTGGTATATTTTCAGATTTATTTGCTATATTTATTTAATTAATTGCATTTCAAGGAAATTTTTGGTATAAGTCAAATTTGAACAGCAAGTGATTCAAATTATGGAACAAAATGAGTAGAAAAATGATATTCATGTTATTTGGCCCAATTTGAGACCTGAGCCATGAAATGAAAAGAAATTTCGAACATCTTGTTTAGGAAACACGACCATGAACGTGTGGCAGTAGTATTTTTAAATTGTAAGAAAAACAAGCAAAGTCTGAAAATCATGAGATTTGTCATCATGTGATGATATAATACGTGGAGGCTGTGGAAAAAAATTGAGAAGGTTTTGCACATTTCATCATGTACGATGATTACAAACCGAAGCATCTCAGAAGAAGAATAGTAACTTTGAAAAGGATTCGATAAGATTTAGAGTCAAAGTGACGGTCGAGTTTGATTTGGCTACAAAACTTTTTGTATAGTCAGTAGAGAACATATATTGTTTCGTGTGAAAATTTGGTATTTTTTTAAACTGTTGGATATTTTTTAATTTTTTTTTAAAAAAACTTTGCCGAGTGTCCTAGGTTAGACACTCGGCAAAGAAACCTTTACCGAGTGTCCACATAGGACACTCGGCGACTTTTTTTTCCCGTACCGACCGGGGCCCGCCTCCTCTCACCGCCCCCCCCCTCAAGACACCCCCGGCCCACAAACCACCCCCCCCTGCGCCTCCCTCACGCCGCCCCCCTCCTCTCCCTGGCCTCCCCTCACGCCGCCCCCCTCCTCCTCCCCTCACGCCGGACGCCGCCTCCCCTCTCCCCTTCTCCCCCGACGGGGGCCAGATCTGGGCGAGGATTGGAGGGCGGCCCTCCCTCCCCCGGCGGACAGGCCAGATCCGGGCGGCGGGGGCCAGATCCGGGTGAGGATGGGAGGCGGCCCTCCCTCCCCTTCTCTCCGGCGCCTCTCCCCCGGTGCCTCTCCCCTCCAGATCCGGCGGCGGCTCCTCCCCTCCCAGTCGGATCCCCTCCCCTCACGGTCGGATCCGGCGGCGGCTGGTCGCCCCCTCCCCTTCAACTCGGCGACAGGTGGCGTGGCGGCGAGTGGCCCCCTCCCCTTCTCCTCGGCGGGTGGCGGTGGGTGGCCGGGCGCCCCCTCCCCTTCTCCCTGGCGATGCGCGGCCCGCCCCTCCCCTTCTCCCCGGTGGATGTGGTGGCGTGGTGGGCGGCGGCCGTGGCGAGGCGGCGTGGTGGCAGGTGGCAGTTGTGGTGGTGGTGGAGGCCGGTGGGCAGCGACCGTGGCGAGGCGGCGGCTGTGGCGAGGTGGCGGTGGTGGAGGCCGGTGGTGGTGGCCGGCAGTGATGCCGGTGGTGGTGGAGGCCGGTGGTGGTGGTCGGCAGTGGTGGC
This sequence comes from Setaria viridis, assembly GCF_005286985.2. Classification (NCBI taxonomy): domain Eukaryota; kingdom Viridiplantae; phylum Streptophyta; class Magnoliopsida; order Poales; family Poaceae; genus Setaria; species Setaria viridis. Next base: position 12,069,071 of record NC_048269.2, read on the forward strand.
GGCCGGCGTTTTTGGTTTTTTATTATTTTTTTTGAAAAATATGTTTGCCGAGTGTTTTTTGTCACTCGGCAAAAGCTTCGCCGAGTGCCCGACATAAAACACTCGGCAGAGTTAACTTTGCCAACTCAAAGTTTGCCGTGTGCCGTTTGCAAAGTGTTACACTCGGCAAATGTTTCGCCGAGTGTTTTGGGTCTTCGCCGAGTGCCCCACGCACTCGGCGAACTTGCGAACTTTCTGTTTCTGGTAGTGAAATTTTCTTATGATTTCTTTTGTGGCAGACTCAAAATAATGTCTTTATTTTTTGTATTGTCTTATGCCGAGAGATATATCTTTGCCCCCTGTGGTGCTGCAGTTGCACTTCCATGAGATAAAATCCATGCACGCCGTCCGGATAATGCAACGTTTTCTCCATCAAGCACCTCTCCTAGGAGCCCTAATGTAGCATAGTTTACGCAAGTGCCAAACATGGAGCTTGGGCCAAGAGTATGTGTCCTCCAACCACCATCCTCATTCTGTATTCATTAAAATTTTATAAAATATATTCTAATAATCTTTATGTATTTAACATTTCTTGGAAATATAGTTAAAAAAAATCTTACATACCTGAATATTGTAGATGTAGCGACATATCTCACGTATGTGCTCAGTAGATAAAACCTCATTCACAGATTGTGTGACATGTAATGCAAATATCTAAGAAGACACAAAAAAAGGAAGTAGTGTGAAAGTAATGATTTGATGGATATGAATAAAACACTTTAAATGTGATTTAATGATTATTTGATGGATTTGAATAAAATCAAATTTTGAGAATACAAATGCTATCACAACTAGACAAGTTAGCAGAAGCAAATAAAAAATGAAATAGTGAAAATAACACTAACTGTTACTGGACCAAAATTTTATTCCATAGTGAAACATCATATTCAAACATCAAAAGGTTATGGAGGAAGAATCCAATTATTCTCAATGGTTAAGTGTTTTATACACACGCATCTATCTTAATGTTTTATATTTAAGTGAAACATCATATTCAAACATCAAAAGAGGATGATTCCCAACGTTGCTCTTCAATGTTCATGCATCTGTCAAATAATATAACCAACACGGTCATCCGGGTGCTTGAATCGAAGGCAGTTTGATGTGTGCAAAAAATGAACTGGAAAAGTTTTAATTGGAACGGAGAAGTTATATAGTTAGCCTTCTGATTTTTTAATATGACAGAGAGAAAATATTGTCATTCTTTTGTTTTCATAAATTCTATTATATAGAAATCTAATTTTATTCCTCACTAAATCAAAATTAAAGTCAGGTTTTAAGTGGCTCTTCTGCCCAGTTTCCTTTGAAGTTGTGTTTGTTTTTCGCTCCAAAATGAATGCACTACCGGAAACCTCTAATTTGCCAAGTGCTTTTTTGTTTGCCGAGTGCATTCCCTCGAGCACTCGGCAAAGAGCTATTTGCTGAGTGCTATGCGAAAAACACTCGGCAAAATAATTACACTAGGCAAACAAAGGATTTGCTGAGTGTTTTATTTTTTGCACTTGGCAAACAAAGAGTTTGCCGAGTGTTTTATTTTTTGCACTCGGCAAAAAAAAAAGAAGGAGAAGAAAAAATAAAAAAAACTTTGCCAAGTGCCCCCGATATAGGACACTCGGCAAACAAAAAATATCCAATTAACCCCGAGCGCCCCCACGCACCCGTCCCGTCCCCATCCCTTCTTCCTCGACACGCCTGGCCCCTAGCGCCCCCTCCTCCTGGCCCCCAGTGCCCCTCCCCTCCCTCCCTCTCCCAGGCCCCCTCCCCTCCTTGCCCCGCACCGCCCCGGATCCACCCCGCCGTTGCCTCCTCTCGCCAGCGCCGCCCCACCGCCGCCTCCTCTTGGTGGTGCCGCCTCGGATCCGCCGCCTCCCTCCTCTCCAGGGGCAGCGCCCCTCCCCTCCTCCCGCCAGGCGTGCGTGGATCGAGGGCGGCGTCCTCAGTGCGAGCGTGTGGCACGGCCTGGAGGGAGCAACGGCCGGGCCCTACAAGCTACACATGCAACAGTGGCTCAGCGGTGGCGGAGCGGCGTGGCTCCAGGGTGATGCCGACGGTGACGCACGGGCGAGGCCGCTCATAGGCAAAGGGAGCTCCACGGCCCGGCATATGCGAGGCGGGTGGTAGTAGCGGGGCAGCGGTGGGCCTCGACGAGCCTCGCCCACAGCGGATCCAGGCGGCGGCGAGCCTGGCGAGGGAGCTGTTGTTGGCGGCAGCCGTGGTGGGCGGCGGCCAGTGGTGGCATGTGATGGTGGCAATTTGTATTTTTTTATTTTTTGCGGAAAATGTTTGCCGAGTGTTTTTTGGGGCGCTCGGCAAAGTCTTTGCCGAGTGCCCGATGAAAAATACTTGGCAAAGTTAGTTTGCCATTAAAATTTTTGTCGTGAGTGTTACACTCGGCAAAGGGTTCGCTAAATGTTTTTATGGGCACACGGCAAAGCTCCCGTTTCCATACTTGAGAGTTTGGCAAAGGGACTAGATCCAATGCCTTTGGATGGAGATTGGATGTAGTTCAATTACTCTATAAATGTTATAGATTGAACACCCACCAAACTCTGGATCTCTCGGCTATAATTGAGCATTGATATAACATTGGTCCGGACAGTGTTCCCATCCAGTAAAGTATAAGCAGGTGCTTCACGATTTTAGACTATTATCTACAGTAAAAAGTAATAGTTGAACAGCTGCAGTACTTTATGAAATGACACCACATGACATTGTTTGGACGGTTTATGGTACATTTCACTATGTGACTCTACCTTTAATCTCTGTTGTGCCTTATTGCAGAAAAAACAAGTACGATCCCATTGGCATATATATGTACAGAAGAAAAATCGATTGACTACTACATCGTTTTCATAATCACGATTACGATAATAATATTGCAGTATTTCATCCAGCAATAACTGATTTCAATGGAATAACTATGATCAACCTTCATTATTATTGTGCTTTGATGTTACTGTGCAAAATAATTAAAAGTGGGGGTGAAGCTTTGCATTGGTTCCCCTTAAATTGCAAAATCATATATGATAGAGAGAAAATCTTGTCATTGTTTTGTTTTCAGAAATTCTATTATTTAGAAATCTAATTTTATTCCTCACTAAAATCAAAATTAAAGTCAGGTTTTAAGTGGCTCTTTTGCCAAGTTTCCTTTCAAGCTGTGTTTGTTTTTCGCTCCAAAATGAATGATTTGTGCTCCTCTTTACTGTTCTTGAGAGTTTGGAACAATAAGGGACTAGATCCAATGCCTTTGGATGGAGATTGGATGTAGTTCAACTAGTCTATAAATGTGATAGATTGAACGTAATATGACCCACCAAACTCTGGATCTGTCGAAATTGGGGTTGGAGCGGCAATAATTGAGCATTGATATAACATTGGTCGGGACAGTGTTCCCATCCAGTAGCGTATAAGCAGGTGCTTCACGATTTTAGACTATTATCTGCAGTAAAAAGTAATGGTCGAACAGCTGCAGTATTTTATGAATGACACAAAATGACATTGTTTGGACCGTTTATGGCACATTTCACTATGTTACTCTACCTTTAATCTTTGTTGTGGCTTATTGTAGAAAAACCAAGTACGATCCCATTGGCATATATACATGTACAGAAGATGAATCGATTGACTACTAAATCATTTTCATAATCATGATTACGATAATAATATTTTTTTCTCGAACTACACACGAGAGCTACGTGTGAGAGAAAAGAGAGAATCCACTTAAGGACTAAAACCCCAGCACAGAACACACCCCCACACGCCTACATATAAAAGACCTATAGACGCCCCACAAAAATAAACACGACCTCGACCAAAGACCTCTAGACCTAGGCTGTTGGGGCCTGCGACCTCACCAGGAGTTCCTGAAGTTTAGATGCCCCAAATGCCCCAAAAGCTAATCTCATCAGCCAATGTCTGGAGCAGCAAGGAGATGCTAGGTCTAGCATTCTCAAAAACACATGAATTCATGTGTTTCCAAATTAAACTTCCCAAGAAATCAGAATAATCAGCGAGTTAAGCCCTTTCCTTATCTCCTTAGGGACTGAGCACAATGTCTTCTTCCAGCAAACGTAAAAACGAGCTTCAGAAGGTGAGGGTATCACTTATCAGGGCTAACAGATGTAGAGGTTGGAGGATCAGGGACCAAATCTGTCTTGTAGAGACACAGCCAACCATCAGATGCTGAATGTTTTCCTCCTCCTGATCACAAAGAGGACAGACTTCATGATGAGGCAATCCTCATTTGCACTACAAGGAATCTGTTAATTTGTGACAGACCAAATCCATCACAGATCGCTGAAAAACCGTCATAAAGCAGCATCTGTGATGATTTCAGATAACGTCATGTATTGAGCGTCACAGATTAACGCATGTGACGTTTTCATCATTTTCGTCACAGATCAACACAATCTATGACTTTTTAAAACTGTCACAAACCACCCTCAGACCTGTGCAACCTAGCCTAGCCCAATGTTTTGTGACGAAAATAAATATCACAGATGGTTGCCACGTGGCGGCCAACATGGCTGGTGACGTGGATAATGATGATGATGTGGAAAGAGCCAATGACGTGGCTGCTTATGTGTATGCCAACGTGGCTGTTGATGTGTATGCCGATGTGGCTGTCGACGTGTATTTCAGCCCATAAACATTTCAGCCCATCAAAGAAGCCCATCAAATTTCAACCCACTCAGACAGTCAACCCATTTATAATAGCAACATTAAAACCCAAAAGACATAGGACATTTTTAGCTCATTTATTAGAATTACAGCATATTAGATCAGCATCTCATAAATAAAAAAAAAGATTCAACATCTCAGGTTACATTCAGAAGCACATCACAAAAGATGATTACATTATGTTTTCATCTTGCAAACACCAGACCTTCTCGTCAATAATCTGCAACCAAATCGGATGTTCAGGTTGTCCAAAACACAGGTAGCGTTGAGAAGTCGTGGATCATCAGCAGGGATTTCTCATTCCTGTATTTGGAAAAAAACAAGGAATCACTGATAGAATTAGAATCATGAACAGGTTAATCAAACAGGTTGACAAGTGCGAAACACAAGTGCGAAAGTTGGCATACTAGTTGAGCATCAAGGCATTTATTCAAACAGGTTATGTGTATGCATATCATACTTCATAGGATGTTAAGTGCACAACATCCTAGACTAAATTGCCTTTTTCTTAAGTTCACAGTAAAACTGCAGAGGGTTATAGATGCTGATAAAATTACAAAGATCATTGTATAGACACACAGTATGTTAAGTGCATGGTAATGTGAAAGCAGAAGAAAGAACTTTTAAAGCACTATGTTATATCTCGATCAGTCAAGGAGAAAATTGAGACTAAGCATCTATGTGTCATAATCATGTGGGCCTGTGCAGTATAACAATAGTAAACAAGACTGCATTGCAACCAGCAGCCAATACTATATGTTAGGCTGGCTGCGGTGGAAGAGAGCATGCTGCAGCCCAGCAGCCAATACTATATGTTAGGCTGGCTGCGGTGGAAGAGAGCATGCTGCAGCTGCTTGCTCGCTGGAAAGCCTTTGCAGCCAGCCGAACATAGCCAGCCGAACACAGCCCAACTTTCTGCGCTATCATCACTATACCTGAAGAAGTCCAAGTGCATTGCACGCTCTGGTAGCTGCACTTGCTAATAGTGTTGGTAGCTACACTTGCTGATAATGTTGGGGATGAAAGTGGAGGATAGACTGACACAATTTTAAGTGCAGGATAGACTGACCCAATTTTCTATTTTTTTTCAAGTAGACAAACATACAAGTGAGACCAAAAGGCTGACTACCAGCTCGATAGAAGAACATATAGTAACAAATCTAACATAGTCATGAACTCAAGGATCAGCTTAAGAATGAATGACCTAACAGACCAATCATGATTACACTACACGACAGAGTACATTTAACAGGCCCCCAATTTCACAGCAACTGCATCTATCTGCAATTACAGAACTCCAGTACTATATAGGCAAAACATTCACACAGAACTCCAGTACTAAAACATTCACACAGAACTCTAGTACTAATACATTCAACCAATGAAATTTGCTCAAAATATATACATCAAACAAATTAAACCATTCATACAAGGGGCAGAAATGTGCCATAGCAAACACTACCAAGTCATAAAAAGTAACCAAAACTACATGTGCAATCTAAGTGATCAATTAAGGTATTATTGACATCATCAGAAATGAAATGGAGGGAGAGAAATGGTCATACCGGGCTAAGCTTGGTCCTCTTGGATTCGAGCTTCTCCTTCCTTGCCTTGACATATCAACATATCAAACAGTTTATTCTCAAGAGGTCTATAAATAATTAATTCTGAAGCGCAGGCCACTCAACATATCAAACAGTTTATTCTCTTCATCTAAACAGTTTATTACAGCAATCGGGTGGGGAACTCAGATCCTAGGAGCTCCAATCGGGCAGCAATTCGCCGAATACATATGGATGTGGCGAAGCAGGAGCTCACCTGACGGATGGAGTTCTCCTTGGTGGGGAACTGCAGGGGACATCGCGTGAAGGTGCAGTCGAGGAAGAGGTAGTCGATCTGACGGGCGAGGAGTATGTCTCTATCTGTCTTTGCTTCGAGTTACTTTTGCCTTGGAGATATTATATGGCAGTGGGATGACAATCGCACTCCATATGGAGTAGCCCCCGAGCCTTAGGTTGAATTGAAAAATCAGGCTGAGGGTCAATCCTGTGTTCTGGTTTTTGGCTTTAGTAGTCTTCAGAAAAAAGAAAACTTTGTCCAGCGGGTACAGTATCCGCAACCCCCGAGCACTTAGACGATTATTCATGGTTGATGAAGTGGTCAAACCTCTGGATTTGAGTATCCGTTGGGTATTATGGTGATAAATCCGATTTATATCTGACCGTTGCTTAATTGACGCTTGGAATCCGGAGGTGATGGAGATATAACAGGGCAGGCCCGCTGGTGGTTAGCGTTACGTTCTTTTTTAGTAGATCTATTTTGTGCACCTCTTTCCTGTTCATCTTTGAGCTGCCGCCCTTTCCTATGCCGCCGTCGCCATTGTTGCTTTCTCCTTGCCCTTGAGTGAGATCTGCTGCCGATCCTTCTTTTCTTCCCCTTTCCCGAGGCTAACTGATGTGTGTCAAGAAGATGGGGAAGAAACCGGAGAAAGCCTAGGGTCAAGCTGCGGCCGCCAGTAAGGTGAGATCCAAATCCAAAAAGGGGAAAGAGCTTGCACTGCCGGTGCCGAAGTGTGGCCCAACAAACCAGACTACACCGCCACCGCCTGGGATCACCTGGCAGCACTCTGTGATAAACGAACCGGCGGTTCAGGCTTTGGTTGATGCTAAGCTTCTTCAGTCGAAGCTTCAACTCGAGTGGAGGCCTGCTTTTGGCAATGCGTGGCAATTTTAGGAGCACCCGAAGGAGACTGTCATGCTTGCCCACTTCGGAGTACTCAAGTTTTGATGACCCGTCGTGGATGTCTTCTGATGATATATCTGATGATGATGTGGAGGCGTTGCTGGGGAAGTTTTTCAGGAACTATCCGGGGGTACCGGTCATTCCGAGAGTTCTTCATCAATTTGACAGTTGGTATGGGCCAACAGAGGTATGTTCTTTTGCTTGACTTGTGTATTTCAAGACGTGGCAATACTTTTGAGTACCAATTTGTTTGTAGTCCCGGGTTCTTTTCGGCTACTTGTCGCAGTCTAATGGTGGGGAGGTAGTCATGGCTGACACTGATGATGAACCTTCTCCTCCTGCTAAGAAACGGCGAGTAGTTCGAAAGAAAGCTGGTGTGTAGCCTATTTCGTCGTCGAGTTTGACCCCTGAGGGGTTGCAGAGTACCAAGGTATGTAGTCGTATTTGGTAATTTTTAAAAAATTGTCTTGAATGCTGATGATTTTAGTCGATTGGGAAGGCCGACGACTCGACTTCGGGCGGCGAAGAGGCTACTTTCGGTGAGGTAGTCACTATTGCCAAGGACACTGTTGTCAGTGTCGCGGCTGTTGAAGAGTTGCCGGTGGGGGTGCCGCTTGTAAACTTGGGGATAACAGCCTCCGAGTCTGCAGCTCTTGTGCTGGCAGGTCTTGAGTTGGCAGCTTTGGCACTGGCAGGTCCTGAGTTAGCAACCAGGGGTGCTTCTGAGGTGACTGATGTCACGAAGACACTGGTGGTTGCTGCTGGTGCTTTGTTATCCAATGTTATCGCCAGTGGTGAGTTTTCTGATTATTTGGTAGTCTGAAATTTCGCAGTCTCATCCTTGATTTTCTTTTCAGGAATTGGCGAGGATATCGTTCCTCCGACTGATCCTGTGGTGCCGAGTACTCAACCGGCAGTCACTAGGAAAAAATGTGTCCGATTGCTGCCGCGATCATCTCAGTGAGTTTTGTGTAGATCTTTCTTTGTATTGTATTTTTGAACTTCCGAAGAATGGGTAATGACCTCATGTTTTGATCTAGGGATGCTGAGGATACCATTCCTGTGGACGCAGAAATGGAGTCTGGTGTTCCGACTACACTTTCTGGTCCCTTGGTTGATTTGACGATGGATGACGCACCCGAGGTTGACACAAATCATCTTGGTGCCACTATCTCCATGCTTCAAGAAGTTATCCGCTCAGTGGAGATTCCTGCGGTCCCTTCGAGTTCTAGGGGTGTGCCATCCTCAACGACTGTTGGTGGCACCTTGGCTTTAGTTGATACGACTAGAGTGGATGAGGTTGGCGTACCAGGTATGCGGTTCGGAGTACAGGTTCTTTTTTGAAGTTGATGTATTGTATTTTGTAACGACTCATAAATTTTCTTTTTTAGGGGCTATTTTGGGTGGAGGTCTGGAGCCTCAGGTTGCTAAGAATGTTGAGGGTCTAGTGCTTGAGCTACCGTCGGAGTTCGAGTTTCGACGAGCTATCCAGAGCTTTCAGGTGTGTGATCTTATCGTATTTTGACTTACTGTATTTTGACGAATCTTAACGTCTTGCTTTTGAGTTGCTTGTAGGACCTGTATGACAGAGCCCAAAGGAATGCTTGGGCCCTCCAGGAGTGAAATGACACTGTGCAACGAGTGGCGCAGCTGGAGCAAGAATGTAGCTGTCTTACAGAGTCCTTGAGAGTTCATGAGGAGGCTGTAAAGTCTTTTGCCATAGAGCAGAGGGACCATGAAGTCTTGCAAGAGAAATTGGAGAATCACTATAAATCCTTGAATAGGAAGTATCAAGGTAAGTACTCGTGATCTTTGAGTATATTTGACTATAGTCGTGGGTTCTGATCTGTGGTATTTTGGCGCAGAGCTCAAGAGGAAAGAGGCTGCTGTGAGTAGCCAGCTTCTTGACTGGAGGAATGCTCATGACCGGGTAGCTGATGAGGCTGACCGTCTCCGGGCATCGATGGCTGAGGCTCAGGCTGCATGTCAGCATCGAGGGATAGAAAAATCAAAATGGAGTTATGCTCGCTATGGCCATGGTGGCCTGTAGAGACCATGGTAGGACCATAGGAAGGCTTCAAGGCAAGCTCCAAGAATTGACTAGTGCTGCACAGGATGTAGTTAATGCTATCGCTCCACTGGAAGATGATGCTGGGCCTCGCTCACTAGTCGAGCGGCTGAAGACTGCTCCGGGTAAGGTTGCTGGCCTCTGCAAGGCTGTTTGCAAACAAGTCCTTGCGGTTGTCAAGTCATATTACCCGAGGGCAGATTTCACGGCGGTCATTGACAATGTTGCTCGGAACTGCACGGAGGATGCTTATGTGCAGTATCTAGAGGAGGCTGAGCCGATCGCTTCGAAGATGTGTGAATTTGTATACTTGGAAGAGCCTTAGTCCTGTGTAGCTCTCGAGTTGTCACTTGCCGAGTACTTTGTTGGAGTACTCGAGACAATTTGTGAATTTTATTTGAAGTCTGATGAATGATCTTGTCTTGGCTAATCTTTGTAGTCTTAGGGAGCAAGTTCGAGTTTAGCTGTGTAGTTGTATTATCTGCCGCAGACGTCAATTATTGCTATTGCTGTTGAAAGTACTCTTTCCTTCTCTGCACTTTAAGAGAGGTGCACGGGCGAACTGTACACTTTTGTTTTTTGCGGTTGAATGCCTTCACGTGAGTAGGAACAGAAAGCGTCTAGTTGACTCTTGTCAGTGCTTTAAGGCTTGTCGTCAAGAGTGGACAGTAACTTCTGAGTAGGTAGTGGTTGTGGCGCTTGGCTATAAATAGACCACTGGGAGGGTCATCCAAGGCTGTGCTTCTCCGTGGTAGCAATGGATTGCATTAGATTGCTGTTATTCGATTGTAGAAAGCTTTCAAAGAGTATCCCGGTGCTAGAAGATTCCTCATAGATTAGATCCACCTTCCCTCCACATACTCTTGCGCTCGTAGGGATAGCCGTGATGCTAGAAGAATCCTCGTAGGAGGGTTTGTCGCGTGCCTCATCTTGCAGCTCATGCTCCATCTAAGTCCGTGCTGGAACTCGCGAGTGATGGGTGATGAGTGCCGTGGTCTTTATTCGGCTCTCTGATCAGAGGTGGAGGTGTGGCATGCAGTGTCGGACAACATGCCAAAGCTAGCAAGGGAGCAGTCTTGGTTCTTTTTCTCCTTTATGCTGCATTGGGGATTCATCATTGCCGCTGTCGAGGTAGCGGCGGTGAAGGAGTTCCTGGTGTTGTTTGGGAGGAGGACCTGGATATGGCTGCGTACTACGCAGCTTCCTTGCGTGCGGGCCCTGCTTTTTGATACTGCTTACACCTTGTTGTTTTAGTAGTCGTTAGGCCTGTGTATCCTTGTGATACAGTGAAAGCCTGAGGCTTATGTGCAGACTACCAGTAGGCAGTTGCTTGTAGTCTTTGCTGTGCTGTTATATTATATTTTGAGTACCCTTACTCTGTTATGAGTAATCGCATGTAACTTCAGAAATTGTCCTGTTTAAAGCAATCTTTTACTTCATCATTGCGTCGGTCTTGCTTGAGTAAAGAGTGACTAGAAACTACTTGTCTTCTAAAGTTAGGAACTCGTACTAGAGCTTCGGTGCCTGTGGGTACTTTTTGCGGGTTGTTGATGAATCGGAGGCTTGATGAGATCAAGTCATCGGCCTCGCAGTCGAAGAGCTTGAGTAGCTATCAATAGCTCATAGTGACTTGTAGGTATCAAGTCGAAGCGCTGGAGCTCATCGAGCCCTGAGTGGCTGAGAATAGGGGTTTGTTTGAAAAACTTGGGGCGAAGGCCCGAGTACATGCTCTGTGGTCTACTACGGGTAGTAGTGACAAAGATGTTCTATATTCCAAGAATTTGGTATTTGTTCGCCTGAGAGTTCTTATAGTCTGTATGATCCGAGTCCTGTGACCTTGGATACGATGTAGGAACCTTCCCATGGCGAGTTGAGCTTGTGCAACCCTGATGTGTCCTGGATTCGTTTGAGGACCATGTCACCTAAGTTGAAGGATTGCTCTTTAATATTGCGGTCGTGATAGCATCTTAGTCCGTCGAGGTATCCGGCTGATTGAATTAGGGCTATGCATCTTGTTTCTTCCATACTATTAAGGTCTAGGCGTCTTGTTTCTTATGCTATTCCTTCGTCATATTGTTCGACTGCAGAAGACTGCCACATGACGTCTGCGGGGAGGATAGCCTCTGACCCATATACGAGGAAATAGGGGGAGAATCCGGTAGACTTGCATGGTTGGGTTCGTAGTCCCCATAGGACATTAGGTAGTTCTTTGAGCCATTTGCCTCCTCTTGTGTTGCCGATGTCATGTAGCCTTTTCTTGAGTGCTTCGAGTATCATGCCATTGGCATGCTCGACTTGTCCATTGGCCCTTGGGTGAGCGACCGAGATGTATCATACGTCAATTCCACTATTCTCGCAATGTTCCCAAAAATCATGGTTGTTGAAGTTGGATCCCAGGTCGGTGATTATCCTGTTTGGGAAACAATAGCGATGTACAATTTCGTCCAAAAAGTCGAGGACTCGGTCTGCCTTGGGGCAAGTGACGGGTTTGACTTCGATCCATTTGGTGAATTTGTCAATGGCTACGAGTACTCGATTGAAACCTCCTGGCGTAGTTGGTAGTGGTCCTATCATATCTAGCCCCTAGCAAGCGAAAGGCCATGTTGGAGGGATTGTGATGAGTTTGTAGGTGGGGACATGTTGTTGCTTAGTGAAGAATTGACAGCCTTGGCATTTGCGGACCAATTGTTTTGCATCGGCCAATGCCATGGGCCAGTAGAAGCCTGCTCTGAAAGCTTTGCCTACGATTGTTCATGAAGAAGCGTGGCTACCACAGATCCCTTTGTGTATTTCTTCTAAGATTTATTGGCCCTCTTCTCGGGTAACGCATTTCATGAGTACCCCTGATGATGCGCTTTTTCTGTAGAGCTTGTCCCCAACTAGAACGTAGTTTTTTCCTCATCAGGAAATTTGCTCAGCTTGATTTTTGTCAGATGGTAACTTGTGATCTTTGATGTAGTCGACGAAAGGTGATCTCCAGTCGACTTCTATCATCATGATCTCCCAATTGGTTTCGGTAGGTTTGATGACTGGTGGTGTGATTTGTTCTGGTATGGATGGTTTATGGAGCTCGTGTACAAAAATTCCTGTTGGAACTTCTGCACGAGTTGAGCCCATTTTTGATAATACGTCAGCAGCTACGTTGTTGTCGCGGACAACATGATAAAATGCCACGCCTGAGAACTTGTTTTCTAACTTGCGGACTTCTTTGCAGTAAGCGTCCATGTTTTCCTTGTTTCGATCCCACTCGTCATTGACTTGGTTAATGACGACTAGCGAGTCGCCGTATACTAGTAGTCATTTAATTCTGAGGGAGATTGCGAGTTGAAGACCATGTAGCAGCACTTTGTAGTCAGCTTTGTTGTTTGAGACTTCTCGAAAAATTTGAAGGACATATTTGAGTTGTTCTCCTTTTGGGGAAATCAAGAGTACTCCTGCGCCAGCTCCTTCGAGCTTGAGGGAACCGTCGAAGTACATAACCTAGTGCTCTGGCCTCTCGACTGGCGTTGGTACTTGATTTTCCATCCATTCAGCCATGAAGTCGACCAAAGCTTGAGATTTGATAGCTGTTCTTGGTTTGAAGTCTAAAGATAGAGCTCCGAGCTCTACTGCCCATTTGGAATTCTACCCTGGCATCTCTATTGTGAAGGATTTCACCGAGCGGGAAGTCGGTGATGACTGATATGCTGTGTTCTTGAAAGTAATGTTGCAGCTTCCATGAGGTGAGCATAATTGCATAAAGCAGCTTTTGTATTGGTGGGTACCGAGTTTTGGAGTTTGAGAGTACTTCACTGACGAAGTAAACACGTCTCCGGACTTTATAAACGTGGCTTGGTTTAGACTGTTCGACTACTACTACGGTGCTAACGACGTGAGTGGTAGAAGCTATGTATAGGAGCAAGTCTTCATTTGGGGATGGAGCGGTGAGGATTGGTGGTTTTCACAGAAAATCCTTCAGTTGTGTCAAAGCTTTGTCTACCTCTTCTGTCCATTGAAACTTGTCTTGACGTTTGAGAAGCTTGAAGAAGGGTAATCCTCGTTCTCCAAGTCTCGAGATGAATCGATTGAGGGCTGCCATGCAACCTGTGAGTTTCTGCACATCCTTGATGCCAGCTGGTGCTTGCATATTTGTGATGGTAGATATTTTCTCCGGGTTGGCCTCAATGCCGCGGTGGCTAATGATGAACCCGAGTAGTTTATCGGAAAGTACACCAAAAACGCATTTGGAGGGTTTAAGTTTCCAGCAGAAGGCTCGCAGGCTTGAGAAAGTTTCCTCCAAATCGATGATTAGATCTTCCTGGTTTCTTGTTTTGACGACTACATCGTCCACGTAAGCTTCTATGTTGCGGTGTAATTGCTTCTCAAAGCACATCTGTATAGCGCGCTGATAAGTTGCACCCGCATTTTTAACCCAAATGACATTGTTTTGTAGTAGAAAGCCCCCAAACGGAGTGATGAAGGCTGCTTTGGCTTGATCTTCTTCTTTGAGGCTTATTTGGTGGTAACCTAAGTAGCAGTCGAGAAAGCAGAGTAAATCGCACCCGGCGGTAGAATTGACTACTTGGTCGATCCGGGGTAGTCCAAAAGGGTCCTTTGGACAATGTTTTTTGAGATCCGTATAGTCGATGCACATTCTCCATTCATTATTTTTCTTGCAGACGAGTACAGGGTTGGCTAACCAATCAGGGTGAAAAACTTCTTTGATGAACCCTGCTGCAAGTAGTTTGGCTAGCTCTTTTTTAATTGCTTCTCTTCGATCTTGGGCGAACCTCCGTAGGTGTTGTCGTTTTGGACTAGCTTTGGGATCAACATTTAGGGAATGCTCAATCAGTTCCTTGGGCACACCAGGCATGTCAGCTGGCTTCCAAGTGAAGATATCATGGTTAGCCCGAAGAAAACTGATGAGCGCGGTTTCCTATTTGGGATCCAGCCTTGCTGGCTTCACTTTTGTTGGCCCCGATTTGTTTTCTTGGATTTCGAGTTCTATCGGATGAAGTTTCTTTGAAGCTGAGAAAACTTGTTGCATGGGGCTAGGTGCTTGAGAAGTTGCTGCAATCTCCACGGCTTCGATGTCGCATTCGTAAGATCACCTTAGGTCTCCTCATAGCGTTAATTCTCCCTTGGGCCCTGGCATCTTGAGTACCAAGTAGACGTAATGTAATATAGCCATAAACTTAGCCAGAGCTGGTCTCCCGAGTATGGTGGTAAGAGGTTTCAAAGTCGGCGACTTCAAACCTAATGTACTCAGTTCGGTAATGTTCCTTAGTGCCGAAAGTTACTGGTAGGACGAGTTGGCCTAGTGGTATGGTTGCATTTCCTGGTACAATCCCGTAAAAGGGTGAGTCTGTTGGAGTGAGCATGTCCGTGATGTCAAGACACATTTTTCTTAGTATTTTGGCGAAGATGATGTTGAGTCCGCTTCCACCATCAATGAGTACTTTGGTCAATCTTGAGCCTGTGACAACAGGGTCGAGTACTAGGGGGAATCGGCCTGGTTCTGAGAAACTTGTCCATTGATCCCTTCTGTTGAAGGTTATGGGTAGCTCAGACCATTTTAGTGGTGTTGGATCTGCTGGTTCGATGGCCATAATTTCTCTGAGTACCAGTTTGCTGGATCGTTTGGATGCGGTACCCGGGATTCCACCAAAAATTACGTTGACTGTTTTGGAGGCAGTCTGGAAGTCTCCCTCGCCGTCTTCATCCATATCAACTTTGTTTTTGCCCTTATCTTTTTTCTGATTATATTCTTCAGGAGGTGGTGGTGCGGGTAAATCTTGCATTACTCGGCGCATGTTGTAGCAATCTATCGCTGAATGTTTGCTATTTGGGTGCCATGGGCATTGTTTCTTGAGTAGTTTCTGAAAGCACTCGATGACGTCTATTTCTGAAATGTCGACTATAGTAGCCTTCTTTTCGAAGAATCGGTGTAGGTAGTCACACAGTGTTTCGCCTTCTTTTTGTTTTACTTGACTTAGGTCGATCTTGTTGCCTGGTTGGGTCATGGAGCCCACGTAGTTGTTGGTGAAAGCTTTTGTCAAATCTTCCCAAGAGTCAATTGTTCTAGGTTTGAGTGATTCAAGCCACGTTAGAGGCGCGGGTTCCATGCATATGGGAATATGGATGACCTTTGTGTCGTCGTTGCCTCTGGCTGCTTGAATTGCCAGCGAGTATCACCGGCGCCATTGAACTGGGTCTTGCTTGCCATCATACTTAGTGATTCCTGTTGGTTTGAATTTTTTGGGTAACCTTGTCCTCATTACCCGCATTGTGAAAGCAGGAAAATGGTTATAGTTGTCAACTTCGCATTCGTGTTGGCGACAACTATTGATTACTTCCCGTAGATCGCTGAAATTTGATACTTCGTGATTTTTCCTGCCATGGCGAGGACTTTTTGTAGAGTTGGTGCAACTGGCATCTCCGGCGTCTTTATGTCGTATTGAGGCCTCGCGTTTGCTCTGTCCTTGGCTATGTTGCCTTGGTTGGTTGACTACTTCGTTGTTGTTTCTTTGAGCTCCATGATGGCCATTGTTGACTGTGGCACCCCTACTGCCCTCT
Source organism: Setaria viridis (assembly GCF_005286985.2). Lineage (NCBI taxonomy): Eukaryota > Viridiplantae > Streptophyta > Magnoliopsida > Poales > Poaceae > Setaria > Setaria viridis. The sequence continues at coordinate 12,085,155 of NC_048269.2, forward strand.
CGATGGGCCGAGTTGTGAGGAACATATGGGATTGGTGATTCTTTATCGAGTAGTTTGTAAGCTTGTTCTGCGAGTTGTGCGATTAGTCCATTGCCTCGCTGTGCAAGTTGAGCTGTTATTTCATTATCTCTGTCTTGAGGTATGAGAGTTGATATAAGATTGATTGAGGCAATTGCTGTGAGTGGAGCGTTGTGCTCTTGGGCTTGTACTGCGTCAAATGCTTTTTCAAGGTTTGTGATAGGAATGTTTGTGGCTAGTAGTTGTCGACGTTCAGCCCAAGTAATGTTTCGTGCCCTTCTTTGGTTTCCTTGCTCGGAAGTTTCGTCTTGCGGGGCATTAGCCGATGACTCATCCTCTGAAACGTTATTGGGCCGTGCTATCTGTCGAGGGGTTCTCTGTTGGCTAGTACCCACATTATTATTTTGAGTGATGACGAAAATTTCTCTGTCTGGGTAGTAGCTTCCAGAGCTTGATGTTGCGATTTCTGTAGTGCTTTCCTCGCGGTTTGAAGTGAGCAGGACGCCTTCTTGATACGGGAGGTTGTCTATGTGAGCGACAAGGCCTGACTCATAGTCATGGGTAAGGAAAGATGGCCTCACCCCCAGCTAATAAACGAATCTGCCTTGTGGGGTTGAAGTAACTACAAGACCTTGAGCCGGTCCTGATAATGGAATTTCTTGGACGTAGTCCATGTCGAGGTCGCAGTCCCTAACTTTCCCGTGTTCGAGTTGGGTTCAAGTAAGAAGACCTTGGTAGACTTCGGCTGTGTTGCAGAGTCTGTATTGGAATTGTCTTTGAGCCGAAATTGACTTGCGAGGTGACTAGGGCTTTAGCTTGTGCCAACTAGTCCGAGTTGAGGTCGAGTCCGAACCGTAATCGAACTCGGTGTTGTTGACTTTAAAATTTTGGTTTTTCTCACCAAAATCTTCTGTCTCTTGCTGAAGAAAGCTTTCGTCGAGAGGTCCCTTCCCCTGGATGCTGATGATGTGGCACTAAAACGATCTAGCACCATCGGCGATGCAAAGCTAGGATCCAAAAACAAAGGTTGCACCCGCCTCAAAGGTGAAAGCAGGCTTGATAATGACAGATGCAATCGAACTCGCGCGGAGAAACTCGGTGACTGCCCCTACCTGGCGTGCCAGCTATCGATGTTTTAGACCGGCAACCTGCCTAGGGGGTACCCTAGGTGGTCTTTTGTGCGGTGGGTGTTGTCGAGAATCAAGGAGTCGATGGTGACGCAAGGAACACGATTTAGATAGGTTTGGGCCACTAGATCGCGTAATACCCTACGTCCTGTGTGTTAATTGTATTGAACTTAGATGAGTTGTCTGGAGGGGGTCCCTGCCCGCCCTTATATGATCGGGGGAGCAGGGTTATAGGGTAGAAACCTAGTCAGGTACGGTTACTGAGTCCTACTCGGTCTAGACAGAGTAGTTTCCTTATGTATACCAACTAGTCTTCAAGAGTCCGAGTGGGCCACGCTCCTCTGCCGCGTAGCTCCCGAGCCTTTGATCACATCTGAGTACGCCCCTGAGTGGGCTGTTTAGGGCCTACTCATGGGCTTGGGATGTATGCTCGACAGTAGTCGCTGGTGTGGAGGACGGCGCCGAAGGGGCCCTCGAACAAGAACATCATCGAGCGAGGTCGGCGGATCTGGGAAGTGGTTGGCGTCGAAGGCGGGGAGGGGCATGTTGTCCACGGGGAGCGAGCATGCCGCAGTCGGGCCCGCGTTGGCCGCTCCCACCGCGACACCTGCGGCGGACGCCTCGTCGACAGCCATCATCGGCGAGGTCAGCGGATCAGGGTTCGCGGTGACCGGATCTAGGACCAGAGGTGGGGGGGAGGCGCGGCCGCCGGATGTGGCGAGGGAGAGGAGAGGAGGTGCGGCCACCGGAGGTAGCGAGCAAGGCGCGGCCACTAGAGGTTGGGAAGGGGCAGTGGATAGGAGGCGGGACGCTGCGGAGAGGAGGCGTGGATAGGAGGGCGGCGGCGGATAGGAGGCGGGGGGCTGCGGAAAGGAGGAGGGTGCTGCGGCTGGAGCGGAATGGAGAAAGGGGAGGAGCTAGGGTTCTTGGAGTGGCTAGTCTTTTTATACCATGAGGTTGCAATCACAACCGTCGGATCAGCGATAAACGGCCAGAAATAGTTGGGCCATTTGGGCTTGGTTCGTTCCTTCTCTTCTTAATGTTTTTTCTTTTTCTCTTTTTTATTACACCATTGTAAAGTAACATACAAAAATAATTATCTTAAATATACCAATATATTTTGAAAATGTAATAAACAACATCTAAGTTGTCATGTAGGAGTTTTATTAATTTTTGAATATAATTACTATTTTTATCATTTAAATGATTTTCTAGTGCTTATTGAAAGTAACTCCAAGTTGAACTATGCGTATCTCCGATAAGACTTGAAAAATTGCAAAAAAAATATATTTGGGCTCATATATTTCATTATAGCCCTTGTCTTGGAGATAGAGGAAAAATTCAATTGTCTTCTAGGAACAATTCAAACTTCTATCTCCAAATTACCACATAATAATATCTAAATTTGATCAAAAAATTCTACAAGTGGAAACATATTTTGTGTCTATAAGCTTCTCATAAAATTTTTACAAGATTTTATTAAACTTGTACTATATATTGTTTACAAATGGATATATCTCTCGCATAGTTTCTACTAGCTCAAGTCAAACTTTGAGATTTAAGTAGCACTTTCCATAATCGAACTTGTACGCACCTCAAAATTGGACACAACCTTACCTTTACCATGTTATTGACATTTTTGGATTTACATTACCACTTGTTGTGCAAAAAAGTTATTTTTCTATCTCCGAAGTACCACATAATAATTACAATAATATCTAAATTTTATCAGAAAATTCTACAAAATGACAGGACAACATATTTTGGGTCTATATGGTTGACATAAAAGTTTCATAAGATTTTACAAAAATTGGAGTGTACGTTGTTCATAAAATGGATAGACCTCTCACATTGTTTCATACAACTCAAGTCAAACCTTGAAATTTGAAAACCTCGTAATATGTTCAAACTCGTATGCACCTCAAACTTGGACACAACCTTACCTTTACCTTATTGTTGACATTTGTGGATTTACATTGCCACTTTTTGTGAAAAAAGTTATTTTTCTATTTTTTAACTAACTAATTAATACACCCCTGTGAAGTAACTTGCAAAATAATTATTTTATATACCCCTAACTATATTTTTACATGTAATAGACAATATCTAAATTGTCATGTAGAAGTTTCAAGAATTGTTTAACACATTTAGTATTTTCTATCATTTAAATGAATTTCTACGTGCTTATCGAAAGTAATTCCAAGTTGAACTATGTGTACCTCCAATAAGATTCAAAAAATGCACAAAAATTATATTTAGATTTGTATGTTCAATTCTAGCCCATATATTGAAAGTAGATGATATACCACCGCAAAGGACAACAAAAGCGTGGCTTACCAAAACAGTGGTGTTCGCATAGAGGCGATTAATACATCCGCGAAGAATATAACTTACTACGGTTTCATAGAGGAAATATGGGAACTTGACTATGGAGAGAATATCCGGATCCCCGTCTTTCGGTGCTAATGGGTCAAACACCCAAATGGCGTTATAGATGATAATTATGGGTTGACACTTGTAGACCTAGCCAATGTAGGTTACAAAGATGACTCATGGGTACTCGCTTAGCATGTCACACAGGTATTCTATATAACCGACCCTATGAATGCAAAGAAGCACATTGCCATCTCCAGAAAACAAAGGATCCTTGGAGTTGAAGGTGTAGTGGACATTGAGAATTACAATCAGTATGAGCAATTGGACCTTTTAAAAGACCATGAACGATGAATCAAGTGTGTTGAAGCAAACATTGATAAATCCATGAAGCCATGGTTATGTACTGACTGTGAAGGAAGAATTGTTAAAGGATAAATTACATTTATTTTCTCTTATATTGCTTGACTAATTAATATTCTTGTAAGACTTATTAATTATCTTGTAAGACTTTATTAATGTGTATTAGACTCACAAGAAATCTGTTAATCTGTAAAGAATTTTCTGTGACAATTTCAGAGAACATCACAGATTTGCAAATGATCCATTCGGGCTCCAGTAAAAGGTTGTGTCCATTTTTGAGGTGCATATGAGTTCGAACATCTAAAATGCTACTTAAATCTTAATGTTTTACTTGAGTTAATTGAAAGTATGTGAGAGATGTGTCCATTTGTAAACAACATATAGTACATCTTTAAGAAATCTTGTAAAACTTTTATGGTAAGCTTATAGACCTAAAATATGTTGTTATGTCAATTTGTAGAATTTTCTGGCCAAATTTAGATATTATTGTAATTATTCTGTAGTAATTCGGAGATAGAAGTTTGAATTGTCCCTAGAAGACAATTGAATTTTTCATCTATATCCAAGACATGGGCTATAATGAAACATATGAGCCTAAATATATTTTCTTTGCAATTTTTCAAATCTTACCGGAGATACGCATAGTTCAACTTCTTTCAATAAGCACGTAGAAAATCATTTAAATGATAAAAAATAGTAATTCTATTCAAAAATTAATAAAACTCCTACATGACAACTTAGATGTTGTTTATTACATTTTAAAAATATATTGGTGTATTTAAGATAATTATTTTTGTGTGTTACTTCGGTGCAACAAAATGAAAAAAGAAAAGAAAAACAATAAGCAAGAAGGAATGAAAGATGGCCTGTTTGTGCCCAAATGGCCCAACTATTTCCGACCGTTCATCGCAGATTTGACGGCTCTGATCATGTTCCCATCATATATAATGTGATCCTCAAGCCAAACCCTAACTCACTCCTCCCTCTCCCTCCCCCGACTGCGCCTGCCTCCCCCGACGCCTCCCTCTTCCTCCCTCAGATCCGTCACCACTCCCATCTGTCCCACAGCTCCTCTCCCGCAGATCCACCCACCCTCCTCCCGCTTTCCTCCCGCGGTCGGCCTCCTCGCCTACCCCGCCCTCCTTCCATGATCGGCCTCGTCCTCCACCTCTAGCCGCGCCTCCCCCACCCTCCTCCTCCCGCCGCCGGCCTCGTCCTCCACCTCCTTACGCGCCTCCCTCGCCCTTCTCCTCCCGCGGCCGGCCTCATCCTCCACCTCCGGCCACGCCTCGCTTGCCCCCCTACTCCCGCGGCCGGCCTCATCCTCCACCTCCGGTCGCGCCTCCCTCGCCCTCCTACTCCCGCGGCCGGCCTCATCCTCCACCTCCGGTCGCGCCTCCCTCGTCCTCCTACTCCCGCGGCCGGCCTCGTCCTCCACCTCCGGCCGCGCCTCCCTCACCCTCCTCCTCCCACGGCCGGCCTGTTGACGCAAAAAATCGGTCAATGGCCCTGACTCCTGCGTCGGACACACGACCCGGGAGAATCTACTTAGCTCCTGTTCGGGTGATCGCCCTGGTGCGGTTCGCGCGGCGTGCCAGTCAATCTGACCTATTGATTGACAAGGAAGAAAAGATATCAAATTCCAGAGATCCGATCAGCTGAAGTTCCGATCTATTCCAAAAGATATATCAGCGGATTGGCCCATTTTATATAAAGATGACCGTCTATAAAACAGCCGATAATCACGTGGCAATTGTAAAAGAAACTACTGGAGTACCTAAACAATGCTACAGAGACAACGCTTGAAACAGATCTAATCAGCTGTGTGATAATAAACAAAATATTGATATAGCCGATAATTCATGCCTCAAGCTAGATAATTGATGATAAAAACAAAAAAACATGTAAAACCTATAATTCTAGTAAATATCGATAACTAGTGAATAAATCTAAACAAAACAACAACGATGCGCCCGAAGTTAAAGCTTAGATATTACTTGATACGCGGAACTTACAAATTCGTCGGAGGTCGTGTTGATGCAGCCCTGCCAACTCGTACGAACTCGTGAAAAAAAAAGAAGGTTTGGCGAAGTCGCCGACTTGAAAGTAAAGTTGTGTGAAAAAGTTGATTTGTATTGAGGGTTGTTTGTTATTTTACAAACCTCACGAGGCGCCTATTTATACCCTATTACAACTGATTTCCTAACCGACTATGATTTTATCTCTTATTCAAAATAACAGAAATTTACATATGGATATAGCCCGCATCGGAGTCGAACACCAATCAATTCTCTATGGGACAATCCCTATCTTCATCTTGTCACCGCCTTGGCCCATTCAGGCCCATATCGGCCGAGCTGCTCTGGCTTCCAATCGGCCAGCCCTCATCGACTTCCTCGGCTAATCGGTCGAAACGCTGTAGCTCTATCGGCCAATTCCTCCAGCCACAGCTCCTTGTTTAACGACATCGACCACTTTTTCTCTTCTTGACGCCAACCCTAACACCTGTCAAAAACCGGCGTCAACACGGCCTCATCCTCCACCTCCGGCCTCCCTCCCTGTCCCTCCCTCAGCTCCAGGCGCCTCCCTCCTTGTCCTTGTTCGAGTCACCGCCGCGCGCTCTAGAGTCCCCTTCGCTTCCTTCTCTCCATCAGGTGCAGCCCTCAACTCCGGCCCATGGCGGCAGCAGCAGGTGTTGCACGTGCGCGAGGTGCGGCAAGGGGGGATGCATCGCGGTGGCAATGGGGATCCTGAGGGACCAGCGCCATGGGCTCCATGCCGGAGGGCTGCAAGTGTGTCACCTGCATCGGCGCGCCCGTGGCTGACCCGCGCCACCGAGCACGGCTTGGCAAGGGGTCCTGGCTGCTCGCGCGGGTGCTGGCGCCAGCAGAGCTAAGATAGGTCATGCCTATCCTATTCTTCACAAATAGCAGCAGCGGCTGTCTCTTTACTCTCTCGGTTTCCTGCATCAGCGCATGCACTTCTATTCTCTATTCTTTGTTTTCCGTGTGCAGGTTTCAGACTGACAGTGGCAATAGGCGAGCATCTCATCTTGGTGTTCGACAGAAAACCATTAGTAGGCTTGACATCTTTAAGGGTAATCACAGTGAGCTTGCAATATTAGAGTGATTCGTGTTTCGGTCAACTACTAGCAAGCAAGTTCATTGCGCTGTGCCGATCTTGTGCATGTGTTGACTGCCAGGAGCTCTCTAGCTTTATCTAGTCTTTGATGAGCAAGTCAAGTATTTACTTGTACTTATGTGCTTTTAGCAGTTCTAAACTCTAATTACTAGGTGTAAATGTGTAATGTGTAAATAACCAATCAAGTCCAATTCACCGCATAATCTTTTATTGCACTGGACTAACAGTAACTGAAAGTGTCTGAATGGTATACTTAACGTGAACATGGTATGGTATGTTGGGTCTGCAATATTAACTCACTTGTTTTCTATTCATTTTGTTATCCCTTGCTCCACTCACTTCTCAAAGTACACTGATGTATGCATTCTGATGTATGTGTCTATCTCGACCATGATCTATGATCACAACATCATCTATCTTCCATCATAGTCCGATATATTGTGATTCATTTCTGCTTCTTTTGGCAACATCAAGAAGGACATCCTGGAAGGTAGTTAAATGTACCTATTTATATCAATAACATGTATGTACTATTGCTGCTGCTTTTGGGGGTCATTACATAACCAGTCCCTTATTTATTTGCTTTTTGCGGATTTCTGTGATGAATGCTCCCTTATTTATTCAAGATCCACTCCTTGTGATATGCTCATGTAGTTTTCTTTTGTAGAGATCTAGATTAGTGCAGTAGCTCATGCTGGTATATGTTGATTGGTGAGTTAGGATAGAACAGTTAGTAAACCTATTTTCTCTAACATCTAACAAATGCAATCAGTTTTTGAGGTACAATCTACTGTTTTTGACTTGTGCAGATTAGATGAATATAATCGTGTGAAGAATACTTTCCTAAATTCATTTAGCTGCTTATATACATTTCAATTTTTATTTATGCTCAATGTAGCATGGACCTTATGTATATAGCTTCCTTTTGTACGTGGCCCATGAATTAAGTGTATAGCTTACACAGTTTAAGAGCCAGTGGTCCTGAACATGTGACCTAGATAACGCAATTATAAGAAAGCAACAATTATGGTTTCATTCTTCGATGTCTTGTTGGTTTCAGGCCTTGAATACTGTTGGGAGCACGAAGTGGAGGGTTAACAAAAGAGTTCTTAGTATCATTGACAGAATACGGTCATGTGGTGGCCGGCTTGCTGACCTGGTTGATCGCACTGATGTGAGTTGCCATTTAATTTGTCATGAGATTGTGTTATGACTATTTGATAGCGGTGAATAGTTTTGAATCCAAGCTGACATGTTTCGTATACTCAAGTTCCATTACCTGAGGAGCCTGACACTGAAGATGAAACTGTGCTAAAAAATTGGAGGTGGCACACAAGGTCAGTTAAGAAGGCAAACACTGAAAGGCATGCTTAGAGATGTGATGTTGAACTGGAACATGTTGTAACAGACTATAAGGGGTATTGCTATTGTTATTGGTACAGTTAATACCTAAGATTCTGTTTGCTGTTGTATCTGATTGAATGTAAACCTGAGATTGTATATGTGATTTTGGTTGATGGATTGATATAATTTGGTTTGTATTCCGGGCTGTAATGATCATTGTGATATATGGGCTGAGAAATTAGATTGCATTTGGTGGGCTCAAGGCCTATTTAGTGGGTTTTGATCTGATATAGTGGGCTGAAAAAATGGCCTAATTGAGTGGCCCAGTTCTAAAATGGGCTGTGAATGCCACGTCACTGTCCATATCACTAGCAACGTCACCGGCCATATCACCAGCCATATCATCGTCCATGTCACCAGCCACATCATCAACCATATCCACGTCACTGTCCGCCACGTTGCAACCATCTGTGACGTTTATTTTCGTCATAAAATATTGGGCCTGGGCTGGGTTGCACGGGTCTGAAGGTGGTTTGTGACAGTTAACGTCATAGATTGTGCTGATCTGCGACGATAACCAAGGAAATGTTACCTGAGTTAATCTGTGACGCTCAATATATGACATTATCTGAAATCGTCACAGATGCTGCTTTATGATGGTTTTTCAGTGATCTGTGATAGATTTGGCTCGTCAAAGATTAACAGATTTCTTGTAGTGACTTTATTATCTTGTAACTTATTGCCAGCATAAGAAAAGGGTAGGGGTACATCCATGCCACAATACAATATAACCAGTTCTGATAATAGTGCAAGTTATTACATCAATAATTAAGAGTCCTAGACAGAACAAGTTCAAATGCATAAGAAAAGGGTAGCAGTACAACCATGCATGTTACATATTTCATACTCTGGCTCACCTCCTTAGATATGGAATATAGTTAATGCCTCCAATCGTCCAGCCTAGAACTACATCAAAACAAGTGAGAGCACAGATGATTGCACTCCCCTTCGCTTCACATGAACGACCACGTAGATTACTATAAATGGAGAACATTGGAGACATTAACTGATGTGGCCTAAAGAAAGTAAGTTTCGACTTGGAACCTCAACTCTGGGGTGAACACCGGGTGTCCCCCCATGTAAGTTAAATGAAGCGTATCCAGAACTTGATCTAGAATCGCACGAAGGCTCGCTTCGGCAATGGTATTACCATGAATGATATCTTATAGAAGATGATAAGAACATGATGAAAGTTAAAAGATGTAACACTACTAAAGTTAAAAGAATGATAAAAGAATGTTCCATACCATGTCATGTAGTCGAGAAAGCCTCTCAGTAGTCATAATCACATTGTTGTCTCCCTCCTCTAGGCATCTCATTCGAAACCATGAGAAGTCTGGCACAAAATACCCATGATGGTTAAGCTGCTCTAGGCAGGCCTCCACGACGGTCCTGTCAACAGTCACCATAAATGCCGCTGCCTACCCCATGCGGCAATTGAAACTATTGGGATGGCCTGTCCTGGTGACAACAAGGTGAGATTTGCATGTCAATAAGGTACTTGAAAAGAGAGACGTTTTCTTTGCATATTTGGTCCTACGCCCTCTGTTTGGACCATAGGAAAAGTACCACCTAAATCTTGGACAACATCTCTGAGCCATCTAATATTATTGATAAGCTGCATTGAAGTAAATTTAGAATTTATTCATGTATAGTAACAAAATCAATTAAAAGAAGGAAAGAATATTACTATGTTGGGAATTGTTCCTTTGGTTTGATTGCCGCATGGAATGTCAATGGGCCCATGGAATTGCAGTCCTGGAACACTAGGTGGAGTGTCATCGTGCCCGAAATGTCCATAACTACCTCCACCGCCGCACCCACCACGGTGGCCACCTCCACGACCACCACCACTTGCCGTATTTAGCCCAAACTATCCACATAAAATTTACAAAATGCTCAGAATAAAAGATTATCCAAAATAACGGAAGAAATTTACAATTGTTGGTTTAGATCTCATGAATATTGTTATAACTCATGAGGTGTTTCAGCCTATAACTCATAGATAACACAAATTATAATGAGTAGTTAGTTCACTTGTCACTATGGGTTGAAACACCCTATAACTCATGAGGTGTTTCAGCCTATAGTGACAACTGAACTAAATACTCATTATGATTTGTGTTATATATGAAATAATATTTTTAAATTCATAAAATAACATTTATGTGCATGTGTAAAAGTTTGAAATAATTTCGAAATCATTTGCCAAGTATTTAAATAATTTTGAATTTTTTTGAAAGCACTTCACATTAGCGCCTGCTAGCGCAATGCTTTCAAAAAAAATTAAAAATGATTAAAATACTTGGCAAATAATTTCAAAATTATTTCAAACTTTTACACATGAACATAAATTTTATTTAGTGAATGTAAAAAATATTATTTCATAGATAACATAAATTATAATGAGTAGTTAACTCATGAGTAAAAGTGAACTAACTACTCATTATGATTTGTGTTATCTAGGAAATAATATTTTTTAAATTGACTAAATAATATTTATGTCCATGTGTAAAAGTTTGAAACAAGTATTTAAACTATTTTTGAATTTTTTTTGAAAGCACTGCGAATGAGGCACTTTGCTGGCGGGCGCCGCCCGCCATTGCTAAGGCTCTGTGCTGGCGGGCCGCATGGTTGTGCCCCTCCATATAAACACCCGCCGACTCGAAATTTTTCCAAGTCATGGCACAAAATCGAAACGATGTCGTTAGGCTGCAAAATTTTCCTGCAGAACCGCCGCCGCCGCCGCTCCTCCTCGACGCCGCTACCGGTCACTGTTGCCCCTGAAGCGCCGTTGCGCCCTCCCCGCCGCCTCACCTCCTCTGACATGCCCTCCCCACCGCGCCCTCCCCTCCGCCGCACCGTCCTTTGCCGCGCCCTCCCCACCACCTCACTTCCTCCGTTGCGTCCTCCTCGCTGCCTCGCCTCCTCCTCCGCCTCAATGCCGCCACCTCCACCTCGATGCCGGCGCCTCCCCGACTGCGCCTCAACACCCACCGAAGCACCCACAGTTGCCGCTCCTTCACTGCGCCTCCCTCATCCCCGCCGCGATATGATGCCGCACCGCCGCTCCTCCCCGACCGCCAGCACGCCGGCCCTCCTCGAGGCCTCTGCGCCGCCTCTAGCCTTCCCCGAGGCCTCTGTGCCACCGCCGGCCAGCACTGAGCCTCGGTGAGCCTTGGTCCAACTAAACGGAGGATAGAAAAACATGTTCTTGCATAATAATTGCTAATGTAACTTGATATTTTCCAATATTATAATCAACATAAGGTCTTGTCCAAATGTGAGCAAAGTACAAGTTCGAACATATTATGAGGTATTCAAATCTCAAAGTTTAACTTGAAGTATAAGCAACTATGTGAGAGATGTATCATTTTGGGAACAATGTATATGTTGCCACTTCAATTTGTAGAATTTTATGACCAAATTTAGATATTATTGTAATTATTATTTGGTAATTTGAAGATATATGTTTGAATTGTCCCAACAAGACAATTAAAATTTTCATCTATCTCCAGTAAATTAGCTAGAATGGAACGTAAGATCGTAAATATAATTTTTGTGCAATTTTTCGTATCTTATTAGATGCACACATAGTTCAATTTCGAATTAATTTTGATAACCATGTAGAAATTTATTTAACATTAAGAAAATAGTAAATCAATTTCAAAACTATTGAATCTTCTACCAAACAACTTATATGGAGGTTACTAAATATAAAAAATGTACTGGTGTATATAAAATAATTATTTTATGTGTTACTTCAGAATGGTGCAAAAACTGAAAGTAGAAAAGGAAAAATGTTAAGCAGAGTAGAAGTGAAACAAGGTCTGCATAAGAAATGCATAAGAAATATTTTGAGTGCAACATTTCGAACCAATTGAAATATTTTTATGTCAAATGCATTAGAAATATGAACCAATTGACATATTTTGAACCAAATGGTATTTGAACCAATTAGGTGTTCAAATTTGTGTTGATATGCATAAATTCATGAATAATTTTTAATTGCAAGTATTAAAATTTTGCATATTAAGAGCGACTGAATTCGCCAAGGAGGATTCTGATTCCGACGCCTCATTTGGATCGTACGAGACTCCACCTGAGTACGAACCAAGCCGACCTAGGACTCACAGGCATCTAGATGACTTGGACCCCAAATATGATCCAACCGCAGATCATCAGCTAACTGCATGCACATTCATATAGTAGCTAGTGATGCGTTTGTTGTTCACATGAAGATGATAAACACCAACTATTGTTTTCTCTATAGAACGTTGACCAATCTTTGGATTATTCGCCGCCATGACGTCGTAGAACATCAACTCTGCAGGAAGGTGAGGTAGCTACCTCTGCACCACCGCCTTCGGCTACAACTCCTTCCAGTACTGCTCTGAAAAAGAAACTAGGGAAAAGAGCCCGAAACCAGATCCCTGAGAAAGGTACTCTCATCATAAGAATGCTTGGCTCCAAAGGTGAGCCCATATTACCCGAGGGGATACCTGCTAGGTTTCGGAACATGTGTGGAGCTATTGTCAAGGACAAATTGCCAACCTGGATCACAACCCGTAACTGGAAGAATGTGCCTACCACTATGAAGGATGTTTTGTGGGCCACATTGAAAGAAAAGTTCACTTTTCCTGAAGGTCATGAGGATTCCGCAAGAAAATTTGCTGAGGACCTCCTTTGGAGATGTTTCAGGAATTTGAGGTCTACGCTTAATACAGAATATGTAAAGAAAGGCAAGAATGCTAGGGACGACATCAGTAGGATTCCTCCAGAAGTGTGGGAGGAGTTCGTACAATAGAAGAACACATCGGAAGCAAGAGCCCTGAGCGAAGAAAATACCATGAAGGCAATGAAAGCCGCCGAGAACCCCTATCACTTGAGTGTGGGAGGGTACGCAGCCAAGATTGCTAAATGAAGGAGGGAGGAAGAAGGACAGAGGATAGCTGGTTTATCAAATTTGTTTGAAGGCTTGGATAAGCGTAGCAGGAATTGGGTGCTAGCTCAAATTCCGGTATTCACACCGAATGGCAAGGTTACATTCAAACACCCAACAACAACGGAAATTTACGAGAGGTTGAAAGAGTTCGCCGAGTTAAAAAAAGAGGGTCTTTCCAAGCCGAACAGGGAGAGAGATCAGCTAACCGCTGCAATCGGAACCACGGAGCACAGTGGCCATGTTCAAGGGATGTCATCAACATTGCCCTGGGGTAAAGCATTCCAGAACGACCAAGGAAGCTACAGGAAGCGGGACCGTTAGAAGAAAGACCTTGAGGAGAAGATGAGAGCAATCGCCAAGCAGGAGCTGATTGAGTTCTTCGCCTCCCAGCAAGCACAAGCGATGACCAACCTGACTGCATCCGATGCTCAATGACAGGCAGAACCACCCCTACAGCTAGCCAACACAGGATGCGTTGCTCCGAGTAGTGCTTGCTCCATTGCAAATGTGAGGTATCCCTTAGATGAGATACAAAAGGATACACCATGCAGGTTGGTAATACCTTATGGAAGGAAATAAAATAAGTTTTGAGAGGTCGCAACCAGCGTGGCAGTAATGGCTCATGTGTTCCCAAAGGAACCCCCGCCATAATACTCCTGGGTGCAAGTTATTACTGTGTTGGATGAGTCGTGCGAGCTTGACATCCCTACTAATGAGGGGATTGAGGTTCTCGGTGATACGATGAACCAGTACATATTGTGGCATCGCCGAGATATCGTTCTGAATATTAATGCATCGCCAGAAACCTCACGGCCGAGCCAAGATGAACCCATGGTACAGTCAAATATTAACACGGTGCAGCCAATGCAGTCACTTGTGCATGTAGCTACCACTAAGGGTGAGCAGCTGAGTTAGTCACATGTGCAGGGAGCTACCAATGAGGGCTCTACTGATCATCGCTGGCCAGCTGATCATGTTGCTCCGTCCATGCAAAATATAGTTGGTTGCCATGCATCTGGTCGAGTCATCGATTTTTGTTTTACTGTGGATTATTGTGTGTTTATGCGTGAGTGATGTCTTGGAGTTGTAATTCGTTGTGTGTTAACACTACTAGGGAAACCGCCACCCTTTAGTACCGGTTTCGCAACCAGTACTGATACTTCGGTACTAAAGGGTGGCCTCTAGTACTGGTTGAGATAACCAGTACTAAAGGGTATTAAAAAAAATTAAAAAAGAATCGTCGCCTACTTCTTCCGCCTCCACCCCTCCCTGCCACCTCCGCCGCTGCCCCTCCGCCTCCGCACCTCCGTTCGCCCTCCGCCCACCTACCTCCACCCCGCCACCCTCTACCCGCCTCCGCCCCGCCCCGCCACCTGCCATCGCCGCCACTCCCACCGCCCACCGTCACCGCTGCTGCATCACCTTGCCCCGGCATTGCTCCTCACTGCCGGTGAGGGGCGAGCGGAGGGGGGAGGGGAGGGAAGGCAGAGTGCTGATAGCGCACGCACGCGTGAGAGAGAGAGAGAGAGTGCTAGGAGGGAAGAGAGTGTTGAGTGCACAAGACAGAGTGCTAAGAGCAGAGGAAGGAGAGGATAAAGGGCGGACGCCTACTGCTGTTGTGGTTTTCCTCGGGTGGGCAGACGGATGGATTTAGTACCGAGGGGAAGTCCACTCGGTGTGGCCTTTAGTACTGGGTGGAGGCTCCACCCGGTACTAAAGGGGGTTACGGGGGCCTCCTCGGGGACTATCCGTTAGGTCCGGTACTAATGCTCACATTAGTACCGGGTCAAAATGCAACCGGTACTGAGCCTTGGGACAAAAGGCCATTTCTCTAGTAGTGTAAGTTGTGATTCTTAAGCATCACCGAGACACCAATGTCCCATGGACATACGTACAATATGCTGAAATAAAATTGAGATTCCATTGATTTGCTGCAAGGTCGTAGCTACAAATTGGAGGTCCCTTAATAAAGTTTAAAACGACGGAGAGGAAAAAAATGGATATAGAGACCTAATAGTTGGAACTAATAGTTGGAATTCATAGAAAGTAAATTCTCATCTTTCTGGTCAAAATGATAAGACGACCAGATCATTTCATTGCTCTTGGGAAAATGAGAGAGAAGGCGAGGGTGACCTCCGGGTCCTCCTCCCGCCGGTGAGCACCGGGCCCTCCTCCCGTCGATGACCATCCGGTCCCAGCTTCCACCTCTTTTTCCTCCCTCTTGGTCATCTTTGTGGATCATCTCTTGCTAAGTGTTTCTCCCTTAGCCTCCTCCCTTGTTAAAGGATGGTATCTTCCAGCATTGATCTGCACTCAGGGCTTAACTTCTCAACCAAGGTACGATCTCTGCTCGGTGCCCGAGTTACGCCTCTCTCATCAGATGAGGCTTCAAGCTTCTGGCTCTTAGCTTCTTTTCCATGGTCATGTTTGAAATTGACCGAGGAAACTGTTGGTTTTCTACTCCAATTGGTTCTTGGAGGATCAACCTCTCTCTTTTCTGCAGTGCAGGTTGATAATTGGGTTTTCAAATTCAGAGTTTCTTCTAAAGAAGTTGGGCTGCTTGTTTATCAGTTGGGATTCTTTCAATGTGTGGATTTCAACATGACCTTCAATCTCTGGAATGAGCGAGGTCTTAGTTTTGCAAAGAGAGTGATTGCAGAGGCTCAGGGCATCCACTTTCCCTAGAATCATGTTGAATCCAGAAGGCTAAGAAAATTTGCGCCAGCTCAACCTTCCCATCCAGTTCGTAATCCTTTAATGGGAGCTAATACTATTCCGATGAGGCAATCAGGTATGCTCCATCAACAATCATCTCGTGGTCAGGATTTCTAGAAATCCGTGTTCAATCATCTTGGTCCTCGACTTGGCTCGTATGGAGCATTCAATTTTGGCGCGAGTTTCAAATGGAGCAGCTGCTAAACAAGTGGGCCAATTATACTGCACACGCTGTCTGTCCAATTCTCATTCCCAGCCCAGATGCACCAGGCCGGTTAGATGTGCACTTTGCTTCCGGTTGGGCCACATTGCAGCGTTCTGCAGGTTCCCGCCTCGATTTTCAGGTCTCTCTCACAACATAGCCTTCTCCTCTGCAATTCAGTCAACAGACTAGAGTGGACTCAACGTTGACAGGTGGTTTTCTAGCATACCTTGGGTCCAGCTATGGTGGAGCCCCTGTGTTCGCCAGCCTGCAAGATTTGAGTCGATACATACTGGGTTGCACTTTGTCTAAGCCTCCTATTACCATTGCTTGGAAATGTTTCTCCTCTTGTGCAGTCACCAGGGACGGCGCTCCACCTTCCATACCTGCCTTGGCATCATCGCCACTGCTCCGCTTGCCAGGCTCCTCCTCATGCCCAGTCGGTGAGGCTCCTCGAGACTCTCCTACTTCTCCTACTCCTAGCCGCATTGCTCCTTGCCTCTCCCTGCATTGCGACACAAGAAACCCCAATGCTATAGTAAACCCCTCCAACAATCGTGCCCCTACGCTGATTCAATCATGGCTTACAAGTTCGTGGATACTTCTCCCTTCATGCCAAGAGGTTGGCATCACCAGATAGTAGGATACAGGAAGCCAATGACCAAAGTGGTTCTAGGAGGGTCACGAAGATGTGACTGTGATGTTGCCATTGCCACCATCGAGCCTCTGCCGGACTAGTAGGTATCCTTTCAGTCAATCAGAGAGCTTCTTGATAACTTCCTGCGCAATCGTCGTAGAGTAGGGTTTCATTCAATACAACCATGCCCCTGTTCAGGTGTGCTTTTGCCATTGCTGTCGAGTTCACTTCAAAAATTATTGGTAATAATTGGATTCTCACTAATGTTTATGGTCCCTGTACTTCAAAGCGAAAAGGAGCTTTCATGCAGTGGTTCAAACACATCCAAATGCCAGAGGATATTGATTGGTTGGTCGTGGGTGATTTTAATCTAATGAGAGATCCAGTTAACAGAAATAAGCCTGGGGGAGATTATAATGAAATGTTTATGTTTAATGAAGCAATAAGTGCTCCTGGCTTAGTTGAAATCCCTATTCAGCTGAAACAATTCATGTGGTCCAATAAACAATATTCCCCTTTGTTAGAACGTCTAGACTGGTTTTTCACATCTAACTCTTAGACCTTAAACTATCCTAAGACTACGGCATGTCCTCTAGTTATGGAAAAATCTGACCACACTCCCTATATTGTGAGTATTGGTACATACATACCAAAGGGTAATATTTTTAGGTTTGAAAATTACTGGATGGAATATGATCAGTTCATGAATGTTGTAGCACATGGGGCTTAGATAAAGCAAAGGCCATCACTGCAAAGTTTAAGAACCTGAGAAGAGTTTTAAGGGCATGGCAGGTGCATTTATCCAACCTCAAGACCAACATCTCCAATGTTAAACTTATCCTTTCTCTCCTAGAATTGATTGAGGAATATAGAGATTTATCTCTTGTAGAATGGAACTTCAAGGCTGCCTTAAATGAAAAAATGGTGTTCCTTTTATACCAACGGAAATTGTACTGGAAACAAAGAGGAAACTTTAAATGAGTAAAATTTGGTGACGAGGGCACTAAATTTTTTCATGCCAATGACACCATAAAACATAGAAAAAATTTCATCACAAGTTTGGAAGACACCAATGGCAATCTTCAATCACAACATCAGGTTAAAGAATTGATTCTATGGGAAGCATATAAGGAGAGACTTGGTACTTCAGATTCTCATCCCATGGTTTTTGACTAGACCAACTACTTCAAGTAGCTGACAACTTACAATACTTAGAGGAACCCTTCTGTAATTCAAAGCATACCTACTCACAAGTCTCCTGGACCTGATGGCTTCAATACCAATTTCATTAAGAGATGCTGGCCAATAATTAAACAAGATTTTTATGATCTCTATGCAGCATTTCATTCTGGAAATATATGTCTTAGAAGCATTAATGGATCCTATATCACTTTAGTGCCAAAAATAGATGGGGCTTGTAAAGTGTTAGACTTTAGGCCAATCTCTCTTCTGAATACCTCCATAAAGTTTCTGACAAAGCTCCTAGCCAATAGATTATAGAGAGTCATCATGCAAATTATCCACAAAAATCAATATGAATTTATCAAAATAAGGATCATTCAAGATTGTTTAGCTTGGGCATTTGAGTATCTGCATTTATGTCACATATCGAAGAAGGAAATTGTGATCCTTAAATTAGATTTTGAAAAAGCCTTTGATAGAGTTGAGCACGAAGCAATGCTGACTATCATGAAACATAAAAGTTTTGGGACAGTTTGGCTAGGATTGATGCAACAAATATTTAGTTCAGGCACATCCTCAATTTTATTGAATGGAGTCCCATGGAAAACATTTCACTGCAGACGAGGAGTGAGACAAGGGGATCTCCTCTCTCCACTTCTTTTTGTTTTGGCAGCTGACTTATTACAGTCTTTTCTCAATGATGCTAAGATACAGGAGCTTCTAAGATTGCCAATTCCCCTCACTCACGGTCAAGACTTCCCAATTCCAAAAAAATAGGGGGGGTTTGGGAGTACTGAATATCAAAACCCAGAATGAGGCTCTAGTTCTCAAATTTTTGCATAAATTCTTCAATAGACAGGATATTCCTTGGGTTCAAATGGGAGAAATACTACTCAAATGGCAACATACCGAACCACGTTAAGAAGGGTTTCTTCTGGTGGAAGGATGTGTTAAAGTTGCTTGACAAATTCAAGGGTCTCGCAGTGGTTACCATTAATGATGGATAGACATGTCACTATGGAATGATTTATGGAAAGAACGAGTCCCTACCCAAGCATACCCTCATCTCTTCTCCTTCACCAAAAAGCAATGTATCATGATTTAGAAAGCTCAGGAAATAGTGGATATACAACATTTGTTCCACCACCCTCTATCAGTGTTGGGGGGAAATATTAACGATCCCCTAAAATACCGCTTAAAAAAGCAGACACGAAGGCCCAGGCCCACCTAAGCATGATCAAAGCTCCGCCTCACCCGACCGCGGTCTCAGGGTCGGAAACGCCCGACCCCCCTCCACAAGGCTTTCGCCTCGCCCGACTGCGGCCCCGGGATCGAGGGAGCCCGACCCCCCGCCACGAAGTTCCGCCTCGTCCGACCCCAAGCGGAGGGGTCGAGCGCGCTGGGGCCCCCGGGGCAGGCGTCCCCCTCGGATGCGGTCCAGGTGGGCAAGACAGACAAAATCCTGTGGGTCCCCCCATCGGCCTCGCCATAAATGCTCCACAGGCCTGGCGGAGGGAAGGGATGACCGCGCTCCTCACGCGACCCGTCGCAAGTACCCATGCACGACCACACTGTACAAGCTACAGCACGGGCGACTCGCTCCCATTCGCCGCAGGGTACTCATGGCCTGCGCCGGCCGGAGCGAAGGAGAGACCGGCCTGTCCTCGGGCCCCGCGTGCCCTCTCTCCCGAAGCCGTCGCCTGAACGATAGCATCCACCGTCCTCCCCAACAGACACCAGGATAACGACGGAACGCCTTCATCATGACCCGACGCCTACGAGTGTCGAAGGAGCTATCTGTAGGATGCAACGACAGTTGGCACACGGCCGCCTCCCCCTCCGGCATGCACGCCGGCGTTCGCCAGGATCCGGCAGAGGCGTCGGGCGTCTGGGAACTCGCCCCTCCTCCCTGTCGTATTTTTTACCCTTCTACGCTTTACTCTTTACGGTCCTCTTCACCCGATCCCAGTTGTAACTCTGGCCACCCCCCTTGCGATATAAAAGGAGGAATCCAGGGCCGGAGGGGGGATCGGCTTCTTCTCGGACAAGCCACAGCACACAACGACTCTCCCTAAGAGCACAAGCACGAAAGAGACTTAGGACCAGTCCCTCTCTCGGCGACCTGTAACCCCTACTACAGAACCCCGCGTGGGCAATACGAGCATCCGCGATACTGGACGTAGGGCTTCCTTTGCCCGAACCAGTCTAACCCATGTCTCCCACGCCACCACCTAAGGCTTTACGCGCATAAAAGAAATTTACTAGTCTAAGTCTTGATCCGCCGATCTTGACAACGACAGTTGGCGCGCCAGGTAGGGGCCCTTTGCGCGTACATTCCCAGCCTCAGATGGCCAATTACGACCGTAGCTTTGCTCCGGGCTCCCTGATCCGATTCGGGAGCCTGGACTTCCTCGCCACCGGGGAAGGGATTGAGCTGATCCCTGTCCTCGTCCTACCCGCTCGCCCAGCTGCCCCCAGCCCTGCCGCCGGGACGGCGGCGAGCGGTCGCTCGCTCACCGGAAGGACCTCACTAGGGGGACAGCCCTTCGGGCTACGCAACGCCACGGGGGCTTACGGACGCCTCCTAGCGCGGTCCATGACCACGTCGCCCGCGAGCAACGAGCTCGTAGGCGCGACGAGGACAATCTCTGACGCTGGCTCCAGCAGCGGGAGTCCCCACCCCTCGTGCGAGTGCCTTGTGGTCGACGCGCACTCCGAGGGATCCAACGGCAATGATGCCGAGGGGAGACAAAGGGCTCCCCCCTCGCGCGCCGCAGCTACAACTGGAGCCTTACCAAGGGCCCCGGAGTGCTCTCGGCAACCAGAGGCGCGCATGGGCGCCCGCCAAGAAGTCGAGCACCCCCACCACAAGGGGGAGCGCGACAACGGGCGCGCGACGTCCAGCAACGCATCTGCGCGGACGAGGAGCGTCTGCAGCTCTTCGCCCACGCTAGCCAAAACGTCGCAGCTGCGGCGGTGTTGCTTCGACAGCTCCCCGAACCAGCGACGCTGGAGGAGCGACGGGCACGCCAAGAGATGCGCAACCTGCTCGAGTGCGCTGCCGTTCAGCAGGCGGAAAGTTCGGCGTCCCGGCGACGCGGGCAGAACGCCAGCCGGGCGACGCCCGACGCGCTTCCAGAAAGGCGGGGGGAATCTATCCATCAACCCCCTCCGGGGGCGAATCAGGCCGCGTCCGCCCGACGGACCCCGCCACCTGCGGGAGGCGAGGCTCGATCCGTCCACCAGCGCGTCAGTCTCGTCCGTGACGCCCGCGACACCCTGAACACGCGGAGACGTTCCCGCGCGGACAGGGAGGACGGGGTGGATCGAGGCTACCACGTCCACCGTGGCGGGCGCTACGACAGCGGGGAAGACCGCAGCCCGAGCCCCGGTCCGGCCGGGCCCCGGGCCTTCTCTACGCGCATCCTGAACGCGCCCTTTCCGCCGCGCTTCAGGCAACCCACGAGTATAACCAAATACTCAGGGGAGATGAATCCTGGAGTGTGGCTCAGTGATTACCGGCTTGCATGTCAAGCCGGCGGGGCGGATGATGACCTATTTATCATCCGCAACCTACCCCTCTTCCTGGCCGACTCCACGCGAGCTTGGCTAGAACATATCCCTTCGGGACGCGTTCGCAGCTGGAACGACCTGAAAGAGGTTTTCATAGGAAACTTCCAAGGCACGTACACGCGCCCCGACAACTCCTGGGATCTCCGGAGCTGTCGTCAGGGGGCGGACGAGTCCCTCCGGGATTACATCCGGCGCTTCTCCAGAAAGCGCACCGAGCTCTCCAACGTCGCGGACGCCGACGTCATAGGAGCCTTCCTAGCAGGGACCTCCTGCCGGCCCCTCGTCCACGAGCTGGGGCGCCGAGGCCCGCGAACCACGGAGGAGCTCCTCAATATCGCCACTAGCTACGCCTCTGGCGAAGAGGCCGTCGGAGCGATCTTCGACCGTTCCAAAGGCAAGGCGAAACGGGAGGAGGATGCCGACGAAGGCACCTCAAACCGCCAGCAGAAGAAGAAGGGCAAGCAACGGCGCGAGGCCCCCCTCGTGGCCACGGTCGACCGCAATCGGGGGCAGCCGCCCCCCGAAGGCGCTCCCGGCTTCTTCGACAAGTTGCTCGAGGGACTGTGCCCGAACCACGAGTTCCCCGTGAAGCACGCCTACAAAGACTGTAACCTCATGAAGAGATACTTCGTGGGTAATCCGGTGAAAGGCGACCGGAAGCGGAAGCCCGATGAGGAAAAGAAGGGCGACGAAGAGAAGGAAGACGGCTTCCCTAAGGTCGACGGCTGCTTCAGGATCTTCGGCGGCTCCGCAGCGTACGACACCAAGCGCCAGCAAAAGCTGGAGCGCCGGGAGGTCTACGCGGCCGAGCCTGCGACTCCGGCCTTCCTCGACTGGTCCGGGCCGGCCATCACCTTCGATAGGTCCGACCACCCTAGACGCGTCCGGCATCCGGGGCGTTACCCTCTCGTCATCGACCCCATCGTCGGCACGACGCGCCTCACCAAGGTACTCATGGATGGGGGCAGCGGCCTCAACCTCCTCTACGCCGAGACTCTCGACGCCATGGGGATCGACCGCTCCCGCCTCCGTCCCAGCAAGGCACCTTTCCATGGCGTCGTGCCAGGGAAGCAGGCGACGCCTCTCGGGCAAATCGACCTGCCCGTTACGTTCGGGACCCCTTCCAACTACAAGAAGGAGGTCCTCACCTTCGAGGTGGTGGGGTTTCGCAGAACCTACCATGCCATCTTAGGACGGCCGTGCTACGCGAAGTTCATGGCAATCCCCAACTACACCTACCTCAAGCTCAAGCTGCCGGGGCCCAACGGGGTCATCACCGTTGGCACGACTTTTCAGAAGGCATACGAGTGCGACGTCGAGTGTTGCGAGTACGCCGCGGCCATCACCGTCACGAGCGGCATGGCGGTCCAGCTTGCGGAGGTCATCGAGGATCAGCCCGACTCCAAGCAGTCGAACATCTCCTTTGAGCCCACCGAAGGTATCAAGGAAGTCCCTCTCGATCCCGGCTGTTCCAATGGAGGGGTTGTGCGGATCAGTGCGGCCCTATCCCCCAAATAGGAAAGCGCGCTCGTCGACTTCCTCCGCGCGAATAGCGACGTCTTCGCGTGGAAGCCCTCGGACATGCCTGGCATCCCGAGAGAAGTCGCCGAGCATTCCTTGAACATCAGGGCCGGCTCCAAACCAGTGAAGCAAGGCTTGCGCCGTTTCGACGAAGAAAGGTGCAGGGCCATTGGCGAAGAGCTCCAGAAGCTTCTGACGGCCGGGTTCATCAAGGAAGTGCGCCACCCCGAGTGGCTGGCCAATCCTGTCCTTGTACCAAAAAAGAACGGGAAATGGAGGATGTGTGTCGATTATACCGGTCTCAACAAAGCGTGTCCAAAGGACCCGTTTCCTTTGCCATGCATAGATCAAATAGTCGACTCGACCGCCGGGTGCGAGACCCTTAGCTTCCTCGATGCATATTCCGGCTACCATCAGATCGCGATGAAAGAGGCCGACCAGCTCGCTACCTCCTTCATCACCCCCTTTGGCCCCTACTGCTACGTTAAGATGCCGTTCGGCCTCAAAAACGCGGGGGCTACCTTCCAGCGATGCATGCTGAAGTGCTTCGGAGATCTCATCGGGCGGACCGTTGAGGCCTACGTTGATGACATCGTGGTTAAATCCAGGAGGGGTGACCAGCTCGTTCCTGACCTGGAGCTAGCCTTCGAAAGGCTGAGGGATAAGCGTATAAAGCTCAATCCCGAGAAATGTGTGTTCGGAGTCCCAAGGGGCATGCTATTAGGCTTCATCGTCTCCGTGCGCGGCATCGAGGCAAACCCGGAGAAGATAGCGGCCATCAGCGACATAGGGCCAATCCGGAACATAAAGGGGGTGCAGCGCATCATGGGATGCTTAGCAGCTCTGAGCCGCTTCATCTCGCGCCTCGGCGAGCGAGGTCTTCCTCTCTATCGGCTCCTGAAGAAGTCTGACCGCTTCGAATGGACCAGCGAGGCCCAGGAGGCACTTGACCGACTCAAGGACCTCCTAACGAAGGCCCCGATTCTAGTCCCGCCCACCGACGGCGAGACCCTCCTGCTCGACATCGCGGCGACCACCCAGGTGGTTAGCGCGGCCCTGGTAGTGGAACGGGAAGAAGAGGGACACGCTCTCAAGGTGCAACGCCCGGTGTACTTCATCAGCGAAGTCTTGTCCGAATCCAAGACACGATATCCACAGATCCAGAAGCTCGTCTACGCCATCCTCATCATGAAGAGGAAGCTACGTCACTACTTCACCTCCCATCCGGTAACGGTCGTTTCATCATTCCCTTTAGGTGAAGTAATCCGGAACCCAAATGCTACGGGGAGAATCGTGAAGTGGGCGCTTGAGCTCATGGACCAGGGAATCGCCTACATCCCCCGCACCGCCATCAAGTCTCAGGCACTTGTCGACTTCGTGGCTGAGTGGACGGAGGTTCAAACCCCATCGGCGACAGAGGAGCAGGAGTACTGGACAATGTATTTCGACGGATCACTGATGAGGGCCCGCGCCGGAGCAGGCCTTGTCTTCGTCTCTCCATTGGGCGTGCGCATCAGGTACATGATCCGCCTCCATTTCCCTGCATCCAATAATGTCGCCGAGTACGAAGCCCTACTCAACGGGCTCCGCATCGCCATCGAGCTGGGTGTCCGTCGGCTGGACGTCCGGGGCGATTCCCAGTTGGTCGTCGAACAATTCATGAAGGAGTGGAGCTGCCATGACCCCAAAATGGCAGCCTACTGCAATGAGGTCCGTAAGCTCGAGGACAAGTTCAACGGGTTAGAGCTCAACCACGTCGCAAGGCGCTTCAACGAAGCCGCTGACGAGCTGGCGAAGGCGGCGTCCGGCCGAATGCCCGTCCCCGACAACGTTTTCGTTGGCGACCAGTTGAAGCCTTCAATCCGCTATCCCGAGCCGGCAGGGGTCGGCGAAGCACTCCCAGCCCTGGGATCGGGACCCGAGCCAGGGGAGGTCGGCAACGCGCCACCTGTCCCGGACTCGAGCACCGGTCCCAAGGGAATCAACGCTGCTTTACCCGACTCGGCCCTGGAAGCCGATCCATCCGACCCCGTGGTCATGGAAGTCACGGCAGACCCCGCGGCCGGGGCCAACCCCCTGATCGACTGGAGGGCCCCATACCTCGACTACCTCGTCCGCGACACGCTCCCGGCAGACAGAACAGAGGCTCGCAGGATCGCGCACTGCGCCAAATCCTTCACCATCATCGACCAGGAGCTCTACAAGAAAAGTCACACTGGGATCCTCCAGCGCTGCATCTCGATCGAGCAGGGAAAGGCGCTAATCCAGGATATCCACACCGGGGCTTGTGGTCACCACGCGGCGCCAAGGACCCTCGTGGGCAACACCTTCCGACAAGGTTTTTACTGGCCGACCGCGGTCGCGGATGCTACCCAGGTAGTCCGCACCTGTGAAGGATGCCAGTTCTTTGCCCGCCAGACTCACCTGCCCGCACAGGCGTTGCAAACCATCCCCATTACGTGGCCGTTCGCGGTCTGGGGGCTGGATCTCGTCGGACCCTTCAAAAAGGCGCCCGGGGGCTTCACCCATCTGCTCGTCGCTGTCGACAAGTTCTCCAAATGGATCGAAGCAAGACCAGTGGTGCAAATCAGGTCTGAGCAGGCGGTACAATTCTTCACCGACATCCGAGTGGATTGGGCAGCAGTGGCGCACCCCCGCACGAACGGGCAAGTCGAGCGAGCCAACGGCATGATACTCCAGGGTCTCAAGCCACGGATCTTCGACCGCCTTAAAAAGTTCGGCGGACGGTGGGTTCGGAGCTTCCCGCAGTCCTCTGGAGCTTGAGGACGACCCCCAGCCGGGCGACGGGGTTCACCCCGTTCTTCATGATCTACGGGTCAGAGGCCATTTTGCCCACCGACCTAGAGTACGGGTCGCCGAGGGTAAAAGCATACGACGAACAGGGAAACCAGGCATCACTCGAGGACGCACAAGATCAACTCGACGAGGCGCGAGACATAGCCCTACTACACTCGGATAAATACCAGCAGGCCCTACGGCGTTACCACAGCCGCAAGATACAAGGCCGCGCTTTCAACGTCGGTGATTTAGTGCTCCGCCTTGTCCAGGACAACAGGGGTCGGCACAAGTTGACTCCCCCATGGGAAGGCCCGTTCATCATCGTGCAAGTGCTACGGCCAGGCACCTACAAGCTGGCAACTCCCGACGGGCAGGTCTTCAGCAACGCCTGGAACATAGAACAGCTAAGGCGCTTCTACCCATAGCTCTTATTTCCAAGTTCTGCATAAGTTTGCCTTCAATTCCATTTTTTCCTTTAAGCTCAGGGGCATCCGACCCTGGCCTCGTTCCAGGGCCGCATACCCCTCGGGGGCTATCAGTTTTGTTCTTCTGCGAAAAAAGAAACCCCGAGCCGCCTCGGTTCAAGCCTTCTCCTTTAAAGCTCAAGGGTATCCGACCCTAGCCTTGCTCCAGGACCGCATACCCCTCGGGGGCTATCAGGGGTCCCGACCCCAGCCGCTTGGCGCCGCCTAAAAGAAACGTTTTTTCTTTTTCAAACCGAACACTCCCTTTCTAGACCTTTGGGCGCAAAAAAGAGAAGGATGTGTGAGCGGTGCTTAGGCAAGTTTGATCGGACTGCAAAAAAACCTACGCCCCAGCGGCTACGGCACCTTCGCTCATCAAAACTTACTGACGCACCCGGCGATGCATTCTAAGCTTTCGAGCTCAAAGGAACAGCAAAGGGGATTGGGATTTTTCACGCAACAAAGTCATAGAACAGGCCCGTATGGCCAACGCAAAACGAGTTCAAAGACTGACATATTTACAACTTTTTGGGCGCCAGCCCGGTACAGCTAACTTGACGAGGGGTCGGCAGGAGGGACGGCTTCATCTTCCAGGAGCTTCGCGAGGGCCTCCGCCGGCGCGGTCACCGTTGCGTCGATCCTGTCCAGCTCAGCTTCGGTGTAACCGGCGGCGTACCCTTCGCTCATCCCGGCAAAATTGATGCCAGAATAATGGGAGCCGAAGACCCCAAAGGCTCGCCACACGTCGAGGTGAAGCGCGTCCACGACGATCTCGCGGCGCCGACGACATACCCCAAGGACACGAGCCGGCAGAGAGCTCGACCCCTCCTCCGGAGCTACGCCAAAGTCGTCACAAATGACGCGGACCGCATCTCGCAGGGCGCCGTGCTCGCCGCGCTCCACGTC
Source organism: Setaria viridis (assembly GCF_005286985.2). NCBI lineage: Eukaryota > Viridiplantae > Streptophyta > Magnoliopsida > Poales > Poaceae > Setaria > Setaria viridis. The sequence continues at coordinate 12,112,525 of NC_048269.2, forward strand.
GAGCAAACCCTGCAACTTGGCGATTTCGGCTGCAGGAACCATCCAGAAAAGCCTACCAAGTCAAAGAACAGAACACAAACAACACAGGAACGCGGGAACGGAAAAAACCTCACCGTCGGCCTGGGTCTTCAACTCACACTCCCGGTCGGCCCCTCGGGACACGGCGGACTGAAGTCCCTGCACTTGCGAGCGAAGGTCACCGGTCTCCGCGCGGAGGGCTTCACGCTCCCCCCTCAGCTGTGCAAGCTCCTCATCGTCACGGCGGGCCCTCTCGGCAGCAGCTTGAAGCTCCTCGGCGTCGTGGCGGGCCCTTTCAGCGACGGCCTGGAACTCCTCGAGGTCGAGGTGGGCCTTCTCAGTGACGGCTTGGAGCCTGGCCTCCGCACGCCGCGCCTCCTCCAACGCCGCCCGCTCACGCCCTTGCAGGTCGCGAACGACCCCCTGGGCGGCGTTGATCTGTAGGGACAGGTCCCTGGTGCGCTCCCTTTCAGTATTGAAGCGCTCCCAGAGACCCTGCTGCCGCCGGAGGAAATCAGATTTCCCCCGACTGCCCTCTTGGAGAGCCTGCAAAGCAACACGTCGTTAAGGCAAAAAGCGAGAGGGAGGTACTGATCACCAACAGTAGGAGCAACATACCTGGCTGCCAGGGAGGACGGTGTTGCCCAGAACCCCCAACGCTGAAGACAGAGCTGCCTGGACGTGGGCGATGCCGCCCTGCACCGCCTGCCACTTGTGCCACTCGGCGGTGTCATCCAGCGCGAAGAGATGCCTCGGCGGGTCATCGCGGGATGACTAGCGAAGGACGGACCCTCTCCACGCCCTGGGAACGGAGGGAGCCGAGGCCGAGGCAGGCGCCGGCCCTGACGCTGCCGTCGAGGTCAGCACCATGGCACTAGAAGCCGCCGGGTCTACCGACGGCCCCGGCACCTGCACGCTCATCGCCGCCGAGGCCGTCAGCGGTATCCCAGTAGGCACCTCCACCTCTGCCGCCGGAGCCACTCCCATGGGGGTGATCGGGGCGGAGGTCCCTGCCTCCGTCACCACTGCCTCCGCCGCCGCCGCGCCTCCGGGAGCAGGCGTTCCCTCCGCCTCTGATCCCGCCACGGATGCAGGGGCATCCGCCCTACCTCCCGTCGCCGCCGTCCCCTCTGCCTCGTCGGCGTCGAGGTCGATCACCTCCCCGGCCTGAGAACCTGGGAGGATCACGCCTTGAGCTAAAGGGGCGACCGGGGGAACCGAAGGCGGAGTGGAGTCCGCTCCTCCTCCCGCGGCTGACGCCGCCATCGCTCCGCCAGCCGCCACCACAGGGGCCACATCCGCGGGGGGATCCGCGGCCGCACTAGGAACCCCGCCGCTTGCCGCGGGCGGGGCCGCAGCCCGCCCCCCGGAGGAGGTCGACAACCGCAGCGCCTTCTTAGGCGCCAACTGCAGGGTGAGGCCACGGGGAGCAGTGCTGCACACCAATGGACAGACGTCAGCAGGAATGAAGGAAAGAAGAGGAGAGGAACGAGGCGCAGGGAAGGCCAACTTACATCCTTGAAGCGCAAGGGCGGCGCGCGCGCTTCGACGCGGAGCCCGACGCCGACCCCGGGGCATCTGGCAGCGGCCGCTTGTCGCCGCTTTGCTGCTCTCCGGTAGCAGGCACGGCGGTGGAGGCAGGCTCCACGGACCTCCGAGGAGCGCCCTGTGCGGACTCCTGGGGAGCGCCCCGCGCCGGCTCCGAAGCTGCGGCGGGAGTAGGCTCCGAAGACCCCAGGGGGGCACCCCTTGCCGACCCCTGGGGAGCGTCCCGCGCCCGCCCCTGGGGGACGCCCTGCGCCGACCCCTGGGGGGCGTCCCGCACCTGCTCCTGGGGGACGTCCTGCGCCGACCCCTGGGGGGCGGCCCGCGCCAACTCCTGGGGCACGCGCTGTGCTGGCCCCTGAGGCACAGCCCCAGGGCCTGATGGAGCCGAAGCCCGGACGGACGCCTCCCCCGCTCCGCCTTCCGTGGCCGTCCGCGGGGGCGCCTCCCGAATGGCGAGGGCGCCCGATCGGGGGGGGAGAACCAGCTCCTCCTCCTCCTCTTCATCATCTTCCTCATCTTCATCCTCTTCATCATCATCGTCGTCGTCATCGTCGGACACAACCGACCCCCTCCGCCGCCGCTGGAACTCCTTGGCGGCCTTCTTCCGCTTCTCCGCCGTCTCCTTGTCCTTACGGCGCTTCTGCGCCTCGGCAAGGAGACGGTTGCGAGTTCGCCGCTCAACATCTTCCGGCACCGGCGGAAGGGAGTCCGCGACCCGGGTTAGTGGGCCCTACAAACACAAAACAGCTCCGCGTCAGAGCGACAAATAGCAGGATACAAAGAAAGGAAGACGATGCCCCAACTCCTTAACAGGTTTATGAAGCCCGCCTCCGGGCGCATCGGCGGGTGCCCGGGAATCGGGTACTCGACGTCCTTGTCCTCCAGCGCCTCCCGAATCCATTGCCGGATCTCGGAGGCGGCAAGCGCGCCCGTCGCCAAAGTAGTGCCCTCGGTCGGCGCGTCGGGGGTCATGGCGCCAAGCGGTCGGATCCGGAGCATCAGCGGCGCCACCCGTCGGGCATGGTACGCTCCGATGACCCCGGCGCCCGTGAGCCCGTTCCTCTTCAGCCGCTCGATGGCCTGCAGCAGGTCGGAGAACCACTTCTTCTCCTTCTCCACTGGCCCGTACGCCCATACATCCGGCACCGCGTCGATGGTACGGCCGGTGAAAGCCGCAGGGGGGAGTCCGGGTAGCTCTTCACGTAGAACCACTGGTTGTGCCACCCCTTGTGGGACGCCGAGGTCTTCATCGTCATATACTCCTTGGAGCGAGTATGACGAAGGTGGATCCCGGCGCACCCGATCGGCACCGAAGGCGACCGCTGCTGGCTCCCAGCTTTCCCCGACTTCTGGTACAAAATCACTCTGAAAAAGTATTTCCACAGCGAGAAGTGGGGCTCGATGCCCAGGAATCCCTCGCACAGTGCGACGAACGCCGCAATGTGCTGGATCCCGTTGGGGTTGAGGTGCTGGAGCTCGAGCCCATAGTGGTGGAGGAGCCCGCGGAAGAAGCGACTCGGGGGAGAAGCAAACCCCCGCTCATGGAAGTGAGCGAAGGAGACGACATAGCCGGAGGGAGGCATCGGAACTTGCTCCGGCCCTGGCAGTTCCCACTCCGCCGTCCTCTCACAGAGGAGGCCCTTCCGCACCAGGCCCTCGGCACGCGAGGAGGTGAAATGGGAGACCCCCCAAGAACCCATCGCTGGAGGAGAGAGGAGATCGACGGAGACGGGAAGAAAGGGCGCGGCTTGGAGCGAAGGAAACGAGGCAGGCGCGGATGAACTGAGCGTGAGGCTGGAAGGCAAGAAGGCTCGAATGCAGAAGGAAGGCGGAGCCGGCGCGGCGGGCCCCCATTTTTATAGGAAAGGTACCGGGGAAGCCAAATCGACGCCCCGGCCGCCATAAATGCAGCGCCAGGTACGCCCCTGCCACACCCGTTTCCTTTTCGAAAACCGCGCGCACGATCGGCCGCGAAAACATCCTATCCTCCTCGGTTCGCGGGACGGCGCTCCCCATAACTCCACTTCCCAGATGGCGCACCCACGACGCCCCCCACGTTCGGCCCAGACGCAACGACCGCTCCGTTCCGGCCCAAGGCCCGCAGGGAGGTAAGAAAGGGATACGGGACTGAAAACGCCCCTACGGCCCATTACGGTCCAGAGGTTCGAAAGCTGGCCCAACACGGGTTCGACAGCTGCCTCAGGACATCCCCCAAGCAAGGGGTGAGAAGGGACGGGTCCGCTAGCGGCCAACACCTAGGCGAGCGAAAGCCAAGGGCGTCCCAACCTCACGTTCGAGTCCCGCCCGGTGTAAAGTTCATGGTTTTTCCACGGGGAAAGGCAACGAGCCCCCAGATCCGGTCGAACGGATCCGGGAACTATATGAACTGGCCGGCGGGAAATTGGAGTGCGCCACCAGCTTGGCCCGAGCCGGACCCCCCCGAACGGGGACCGGGACTCCACTCGAACCTACCCGTTCGCAGCTCAAACGAGCACCACGGTTCATCCAACGCGGATAACGTGGCCCGGCTCAACCCCTCCGTCCTAGAGAACGGACGCTTGAGGGACAACGATCAAAAGTCGACCTAGCCTCCCGATCGGTTTCTTGCAACGAGCAGGAGCTCGGGGGCCAGCATCGCAACCAACGACCACGCGTGTGGTCACAATTCGCAGGTTCCCCGGCCAAGCTGAGATAAAACAAGCGCGCCATAAAACAGGGCCCGCGGCGAAACAGCGAAAGAAGCCTCCGGAGGAGCACTTCTGCTCCACCACAGGCTCGGGGGCTACTGTTGGGGGAAAATATTAACGATCCCCTAAAATACCGCTTAAAAAAGCAGACACGAAGGCCCAAGCCCACCTAAGCATGATCAAAGCTCCGCCTCGCCCGACTGCGGTCTCAGGGTCGGAAACGCCCGACCCCCCTCCACAAGGCTTCCGCCTCGCCCGACTGCGGCCCCGGGATCGGGGGCGCCCGACCCCCCACCACGAAGTTCCGCCTCGTCCGACCCCAAGCGGAGGGGTCGGGCGCGCTGGGGCCCCTGGGGCAGGCGTCCCCCTCGGATGCGGTCCAGGTGGGCAAGACAGACAAAATCCTGTGGGTCCCCCCGTCGGCCTCGCCATAAATGCGCCGCAGGCCTGGCGGAGGGAAGGGATGACCGCGCTCCTCACGCGACCCGTCGCAAGTACCCATGCACAACCACACTGTACAAGCTACAGCGCGGGCGGCTCGCTCCCATTCGCCGCAGGGTACTCATGGCCTGCGCCGGCCGGAGCGAAGGAGAGACCGGCCTGTCCTCGGGCCCCGCGCGCCCTTGGGTCCCGCGCGCCCGGCAGCAAGGATGTGACGCCCTCTCTCCCGAAGCCGTCGCCTGAACGATAGCATCCACCGTCCTCCCCAACAGACACCAGGATAACGACGGAACGCCTTCATCATGACCCGACACCTACGAGTGTCGAAGGAGCTATCTGTAGGATGCAACGACAGTTGGCACACGGCCGCCTCCCCCTCCGGCATGCACGCCGGCGTTCGCCAGGAGCCGGCAGAGGCGTCGGGCGTCTGGGAACTCGCCCCTCCTCCCTGCCGTATTTTTTACCCTTCTACGCTTTACTCTTTACGGTCCTCTTCACCCGATCCCAACTGTAACTCCGGCCACCCCCCTTGCGATATAAAAGGAGGAATCCAGGGTCGGAGGGGGGATCGGCTTCTTCTCGGACAAGCCACAGCACACAACGACTCTCCCTAAGAGCACAAGCACGAAAGAGACTTGGGACCAGTCCCTCTCTCGGCGACCTGTAACCCCTACTACAGAACCTCGCGTGGGCAATACGAGCATCCTCGATACTGGACGTAGGGCTTCCTTTGCCCGAACCAGTCTAACCCGTGTCTCCCACGCCACCACCTGAGGCTTTACGCGCATAAAAGAAATTTACTAGTCTAAGTCTTGATCCGCCGATCTTGACAACGACAGTCAGCTTAGGCCCTTGATCAACTGGTTCATCTTGCTCACAGTTTAGAGGACCTAGTGTTAAAGAATGATTCAGATATGTGGACATATATATGGGGGAACTCTTTATTCTCATCATCAAAAGTATACCGCCATCTCACTAGCCATAGACAAGTCCATCGAGTATTCCAGTGGCTATGGAAATCACGATGTCAGAATAAAAATAAAGTATTTTTTTGGTTGGTACTTAAAGACAGGCTCAGCACAAGGAACATCCTTAGGAGGAAAACACAGGCTCAGCACAAGGAACATCCTTAGGAGGAAGAACATGTTCCTTCCTTCATATGATTGTGTTCTATGTCAACATGGGGGTGAGGAAACCTTATTTCACCTTCTGCTTGGTTGCTCTTTTGCACAAGAATGTTGAATTCACCTTGACCTATTTTTAAACCTTTCTGATGAGCCATATGCAATTTTAGAAAGCTTCAAAACACAGCTGCAGGTGCAATTCTTTATGGAAATTATCATCATCATGAGTTAGAGCATCTGGATGACCAGAAATGATTGGATCTTTAAAAGGGTCTCTCCATCTGTGCAAACATGCTTGATTAGATTCAAATCGGTTTTTACTCAGGTTATTCTTAGAGTAAAAGAGGATTCGAAACTTCCAATATCGTTATGGCTAGAGCAGACATTGCAATCTTTTTTATCTTTTTCTTTTCATTCTTTGGTTCTTAATTCTCGTTTGTAAGTTGATTCTCTTTATTCTTAATATATCATATAATCAGTAGGGGATTTTTCCCCTCCTATTTCATCAAAAAAAATAAAGTTTAAAAATGTGACCGTGGATCGTTTTCTAGGCCTGCAAGGGGTGCGGAGCGGAGCGCCGCTGCCCCTCTGCTCCGTCAGAGAAAAAGAGGGTCACAAGAACCCTGCTGGCCCGCGGGGCACCGAGGGTCGAACCGGGCGCGGGGTTGATTTTGCTTCAGTCAGGTTTTGCTTAAAGCTAGTGCGAGTGGTGGCCCCTGGCCTAGCCTAGCGCATCCGTTCTGCATGCATTTGGCGTTTGCGTGTGCATGAGTTGCACCACAAAGGTGTACCCGTTTTAGTTGATGGCATTCGTTCAGCCATGCATACTTCAAACTGGTGGTATTTGCACAATAACTAATCGCAGATGGAATGCAAATCATGGAAATTCTGAAATGAGAAAGAACAAAGTGTGAAAGACTACTTAAATTACAGAACCTCCAACAAATCTGGCTGGGAACATTAACTCGTTGCCAGACGAAATTTCATGACAAAGCCATATGAGAAGCATGCTCCATATCGTTTCAGAAGATGATCAAATGGATGATAGAAACACCAATCTGATTATCTGAACTGTCTCACATATTTGCTTTCTACAAGATGAATACATGGATCTGAATATTTGTTAGATCAACTAGAAGAAAGATATTTGATGGGAGCATGTCATGGCAGCAACGCGATGTGACCGGGGCCGAGTGGGCACGAGGCAAGACAAATGGCTAGGGGATCTGATGGCTATCGGAACCTGCTGCAGGTGAGGTAGCTGTAGAATCGGCGAGGAAGCTAGGTCGGAGAAGCTAGTTGGACAAACGGCTAGCTCGATCTGGTGGGCGGCGGGGTCGACCTGGTGGGCAGGAATCGGGAGGAGAGCGAGGCGGCGGGGAGCTGCAAAGCCGGCGACGCCGCGAGGTTCGACCCCAGGGGCGATTGGGGTCGATGGGAGTAACGAACCTGTCGCTCCTGTTCTGATTGGGGTCGGTCCGGTTCGATCCGTCTGTTAATTTCAGGGTTGGAGCGAGTTCACAAGTGGATCGACCCGCTCCCTTTGCTGGCCTATCGTCTTCGCTATCATTCCCGTGCAGCAGGGACTTCCCGGGTTTCAGTTCTCTCCAACGGATGTGTAAATCTTCTTCTTAGTACTCGTGTAGCTCATTACATGCAACAAGGCTAGTTAGTCATCCAAGAAGCTATTAGCATATCCGCTTGCAGATGCTTTGTGTCTAAGCGTCGTGCATGTGGGCCCCGTGGATACAGAAACATCAGACGAGAAGTAGTTCCTGCTGCCTTCTATTCCTAACGGGTTGCATGCTTCAACTCCGAACCCGAGTTCCCAACTGGTATCCTCAATTTCGTCCCAAGCGGTCGTTTACTTTTGGTATCTCTACCCGAGATACCCAGGCTCCATAAATACCAAGATGTGTGTTCACACCAGGCTACTAACTATCCTAAGACTAAAAATATGAAAATGGCACTGGGGACTGGGGAAGACTATTCAGGCAGAGAATACATATATATGACAAAGACTAAAATGCATCTAGATGCATTCTGTGCAGCAAATGCACCCGAGCACAAGCGCGAGCCGCGAGACGTGCGGAGCGCGGAGAGCGGCGAGCGTGAGCCGTACCGGCGCGGAGCACAGGCCTGACCCCGGTTGACCCACGAGCCGCCGCGGGGAGGTTGTGCTGTGCCAACAAGGAGGTTGCGCCGCCGCCAGCGGGGCCGCCCTCCTCGCCACCGCTCGGTCGTCCTCGACCGTCCTCGCCACTGCTCAAGCTCGTCCTCGCGCGTCCTTGCCACTGCTCATCAGAGCACGGCCACCCGCTCGCCTCGGCCCTATCCTCCCCTAGTTGTCCAGCTTCATCTCCCTCTCCCTCCCATTCTTCTTTCTTCTTCCTCCTCCTCCACCTAAACCAAAGACAGAAGCGAACAGAGCAAGCAGAGCTTTCACCTGCCGGCCAAATCCACCGCCCCTACTCCAACATTTCCAAATCAACGCCGCCCGCACCTGCCTCACCTTCACAGCTCCCTCCTCAACCACTCCCTACCCACCACCATGAACCATAGCACCGGGGATTGAGAATCCCGTGCCCGCCATTGCCCCACCCGCACAAGCTCCATCCCTCCACCGAGCTCCACCTTCTCGGCCTCCTCCGGTCCAACGAACCGCAAAAACAAAAACACAGTGATCTATTGGTTCTCTAGCCGTCCACCCATACCGCCGCTCACCGCCGGCCATGCTCCAGCTAGTGTCTAGCAGCGGCAAGGGGGGTTACGGGTGTGCCCCAGCGAGCTGACCGCGCTGGCGCCGCTCCCCTTGCCAAGGAATCGCTGGTCAAGGCCGGCAAGACCGGCCATGACTTGGCCTGGGTCAGGTCGACCTCGGACCCCACCCATCTGTCTCTGTTAGGATCTGTTAGGATGAAGATTTCAATGGATCTCGGTGAAAATAGATTGAGCCAGGTTTTAGATTTAGCTAATATTTGTGATTTATGGCTAAATCTTTTAAAATTCATATAAAATTGTAGAAAAATGTTAAAATGCAAATTAAATTTAGTTGATTTCCTTATACTCAGTTCTACCTAGGAAACATACTTGTTCTTGTGAATGAAATATATATTTAGGTTGCTGATTAAAATGCATGTTCTTTAATCTCCTTTATTCTAATAACTAGAGCTAATTGCAACAAGGGAACTTATCTGATTGCAACTACTGCCAGTTGCAACCGGATCCCTTAACTGATTGCAACCATAGCACTGGTCAGTTGCGACTAGTTCCATATACCATAATAGAGAGTGTATAATCTTCTGTTCTTTTTACTTCGTTCCATATACCATGATAGAGAGTGTATAATCTACTGATAAACTCTTAGAAATCCTTTAGGGATAATCTTCTGTTCTTTTTACTTTGTTTTTCTACTATTAACGAAGGGAAATAGGGAATAATCAGTAGTGAAAATGGAAGTGTAAAAAAATTGGCTTGACATTAATCAATCAGTTGCTATGAGTGCTAATAGAATTCTTAAGAGGCCAACATTATCTTGTTCTTGCTGCACGACGGGTGGCTTCATATGTCCCTCGAAGATCGTGCGCTAGCAGCTAGTGGTGGGTCACGGCATTTGCTAAGGTTGGCCTTGCAGCCGCTGCTGCTGCAGACGCCGCCACACGAGGTGCTGGAGGCCGCCGCCGCGCGGTGCCTCAGCACCTCATCCGCCACGACCAAGGCACCAAGCTAGGTAGCTGCCACCGTCGAGCCAGCACGTGCGCACCGCGTGCAGCGCCCTATGAGCGCCCCAGCCCACACGCATCGTCCAGCAGCACCGCTCTACTGTCGCGCCCCGCACGCAATCCGTCCCCCAAAAAATCGAACGCAGTTGGACAGGGACCCCTGGACACGAAGCGGATTAACAGAAAATTGAAGGAATGTTTTGCAAAATTACATGCGCCTGTGGCAGCGTCAGGACGGATCGGCTGCGATCCAACCGACGCGAAATTCGGGCAACATGGCCCGGCCGAATAGGCGCGGTAGGACCCCGGAACAGGGAGCTTGATTCTGTGGCCACCTATAGAGTATTAGTTTTTATATATAATGCACCTAAGTGTATTTTGTATACAGAATGCACCCACCCTCTAGTTGCAACTAGTTTACTCTCGTTGTTGCAACTGGCTCGATCCGAATTGCAACTAGTACGTGTCTAGTTGCGACTGGTTCGAACTGAGTTGCAACCGGCTCAGTCGCATCACAACTTGTAGGCGTCTAGTTCCAACTGACTCCCACCGAGTTGCAACTAGTTCGGTCCAATTGCAAATAGTTTCGTAGAGTTGCAATTGGTCTAGTCTCTCAGCTGCAACTGCGGGGTCTGTTCATTCTGAACAGAGAATGCACCTAGATGCATTTTGCGTAAAAAATGCATAGACCTCTGGTTCACGCGAGCCCACGCACTATATCGCCTCCGCGCGGACCACATAGTAGCCCGCGCGTCCCATCAGCCCCACACGCTAATTCAGAGCGTGATTGGTTTGTTGCCAAATTTTGGCATACTAAAGTTTTGCCAAGCCAAAAGTTGGGTAAGAAACTTGCCAATATTTTGGTAAGATAAGTGGGAGAGGTTGCTAAATTTTGGTAACAAACCAAACAATGGCTAAAATATAGGCTTCCCAAATCCCTGGCATGCTAAAATTTTGGTAGCCAACCAATCAGGCCCTAAGGCCTTGGCCAGCCCAGCGCGCCTGCGAGCCCACGCGTCCGCACGACCAGCAGGCCGCAGCTTTGCTCACGTGCCCGCTGCCTTGCATGCACCAGTCTGGCAGTCCCGCAAAGCAAAGATCAATGAAGCCATCTTCAACCAGGTGACGCCACGTTCTAAATGAACTCTCGGCTAGAAAAGAAGAACATACGAAGCTTTTGTTGATTCAAATTAATTAAATGCGATATCTCTTCCACCAGTAGGCCATGTACAACGATTAAGCTAGCTTGCTAGCTCAAAGGTTGAGCTGGCTCTTCCACATTGAAATAAAAGACACCACGGCTATCAGTTTAGCTCTTGTTGCGGCTGGCCAAAATTACAACTAGGTAGCTGGCCACAATTGAACCCATTACAACTTCCGTCATACACAAATTGCAACTCTGATGTTAGACCAGTTGCGACTCGTGTGATAGGCCAGTTGGAATCCGGTTGGGTAGGCCAGTTGCACATGTCCTGCACGGCTGGTTGTAGCTCCGTTTGTATACCAGTTGCAACTCAGCCCGTCAGCCAATTGCAACTTCCGTCGTACACAAATTGCAATTCTAGTGGTAGACTAGTTGTGACTCGTGTGATAGGCCAGTTGCATTCCGGTTGGTTATGCCAGTTGCGACTGCCCTGGATGGCTGTTTGCAGCTCCGTTTGTATACCAGTTGCAACTTCGATCATCAACCGATTGCAACTTCCGTCGTACACAAATTGCAACTCTGGTGGTAGACCAGTTGCGACTCATGTGATAGGCTAGTTGCATTCCGGATAGGTAGGCCAATTACGATTGCCGTGGATGTCTGGTTGCAGCATCGTTTGTATATCAATTGCAACTCAGACCGTTAGCCGACTGCAACTTTATTCGTACGCAAATTGCAGCTCTAGTAGTAGACCAGTTACGACTCGTGTGATAGGCCAGTTGCATTCTGGTTGGGTAGTACAGTTGCAATTGCACTGGATGGCTGATGGTAGCTCCATTTGTATACCAGTTGTAGCTCATGCCGTCAGCTGATTGCAACTTCAGTCGTACACAAAATGCAACTCTGATGGTAGACCAGATGTGACTCGTGTGATAGACCAGCTGCATTCCAGTTGGGTAGGCCAGTTGCACATGTCCTAGACGGCTAGTTGCGGCTCCGTTTGTATACCTGTTGCAACTCAGCCCGTCAGCCGATTGCAATTTCCGTCATACACAAATTGCAACTCTGGTCGTAGACCACTTGTAACTCGTGTGATAGGCCAGTTGCATTCCAATTTGTTAGGCCAGTTTCCACTGCCCTGCATGGCTGGTTGCAGCTCCATTTGTATACCAGTTGCAGCTCAGACCATCAGCCGATTGCAACTTCCGTCGTACACAAATTGCAAACTTGGTGGTAGAACAGTTCTGACTTGTGTGATAGGCCAGTTGCGACTGCCCTGACGGCTGGTTGCAACTCCGTTTCTATACCAGTTGCAACTCAGACCATCAGTCGATTGCAACTTCAGTCGTACACAAATTGCAACTCTAGTGGTAGACCAGTTACGACTCATGTGATAGGCTACTTGCATTCCTGTTGGGTAGTACAGTTGCAAGTGCACTGGATGGCTGATTGTACCTCCATTTGTATACCAATTGCAACTCAACCCATCAGCCGATTGCAACTTCAGATGTACACAAATTGCAACTCTGGTGGTAGATTAGTTGCGACTCGTGTGATAGGCCAGTTGCACATGTCCTGGTCGGCTGGTTGCAGCACCATTTGTATTCTAGTTGCAACTCATCCCTTGAACTGATTGCAACTTCCATCATACACAAATTGCAACCTTAGTGTTAGAACAGTTGCGACTGCCCTGGATGGCTGTTTGCAGCTCCGTCTTATACCAGTTGCAATTGAGACCGTTAGCCGATTGCACAAATTGCAACTTTTATGGTAGATCAGTTGTGACTCGTGTGATAGGCTAGTTGCATTCCAGTTGGGTATGCCACTTCCATTCCGGTTGGGTATGCCAGTTGCAACTCCACTGGACGTCTGGTTGCAGCACCGTTTGTATACTAGTTGCAACTTATCCCTTGAACCGATTGCAACTACAGTCGCACCCAAAATTAAAACTCTAGTGGTAGACCAGTTGTGACTCGTGTGATAGGCCAGTTGAATTCCGGTTAGGTAATACAATTGCAAATACACTGGACGACTGGTTGCAACTCAGACCATCCACCGATTGCAACTTTGGTGGTAGACTAGTTGCGACTCGTGTGATAGGCCAGTTGCATTCCGGTTGGGTAGGCCAGTTGCTACTGCCCTGGATGGCTGGTTGCAGGTCCATTTGTATACCAGTTGAAACTCATCCCTTGAACTTATTGCAACTTCAGTCATACACAAATTGCAATCGTGGTGTTAGACAAGTTGTGACTCGTGTGATAGGGTAGTTGCATTCCTGATGGATAGGCCAGTTGCACATGTTCTGGTCAACTGGTTGCAGCTCCGTTTGTATACCACTTGCAACTCAGCCCGTCAGCCGATTGCAACTTCAGTCATACACAAATTGCAACTCTAGTGGTAAATTAGTTGCGATTCGTGTGATAGGCCATTTGCATTCCGGCTGGGTAGACCAGTTGCACATGCCCTGGTCGGCTGGGTGCAGCACTGTTTGTATACCAGTTGCAACTCAGCTTTTGAACCGATTGCAACTTCAGTCATACACAAATAGCAACCTTGGTGTTACAACAGTTGCAACTAGTGTGATAGGCCAGTTGGAATCTGGTTGGGTAGGCCAGCTGCGACTGCCCTGTAAGGCTGTTTGCAGCTCCGTTTGTATACCAGTTGCAACTAACACCGTTAGCCGATTGCAACTTCCGTCGTACACAAATTACAACTTTGATGGTAGACTAGTTGCGACTCGTGTGATAGGCCAGTTGCATTCCGGTTGGGTAGGCCAGTTGCTACTACCCTGGTCGGCTGGGTGCAGGTCCGTTTGTATACCAGTTGAAACTCAGCCCTTGAACTTATTGCAACTTCAGTCATACACAAATTGCAATCGTGGTGTTAGACAAGTTGCGACTCGTGTGATAGGGTAGTTGCATTCCTGATGGATAGGCCAGTTGCACATGTTCTGGTCGGCTGGTTGCAGCTCCATTTATATACCACTTGCAACTCAGCCTGTCAGCCGATTGCACCTTCAGTCATACACAAATTGCAACTCTGGTGGTAAATTAGTTGCGATTCGTGTGATAGGCCAGTTGCATTCCGGCTGGGTAGACCAGTTGCACATGCCCTAGTCGGCTGGGTGCAGCACCGTTTGTATACCAGTTGCAACTCAGCCTTTGAACCGATTGCAACTTCAGTCGTACACAAATAGCAACCTTGGTGTTAAAACAGTTGCAACTAGTGTGATAGGCCAGTTGGAATCTGGTTGGGTAGGCCAGCTGCGACTACCCTGTAAGGCTGTTTGCAGCTCCATTTGTATACCAGTTGCAACTAACACCATTAGCCGATTGCAACTTCCGTCGTACACAAATTGCAACTTTGATGGTAGACCAATTGCGACTCGTGTGATAGGCCAGTTGCATTCCGGTTGGGTATACCAGTTGCAACTCTACTGGACGGCTGGTTTCAGCTCCGTTTGTATTCCAGTTATAACTGAACCCTTGAACCAATTGCAAGTTCAGCGTACACAATTGCAACTTTAGTGGTAGACTAGTTATGACTCGTGTGATAGGCCAGTTGCATTCTGGTTGGGTTGTACAGTTGCAACTGCAGTGGACGGCTGATTGTAGCTCCATTTGTATAACAGTTGCAACTCAACCCATCAGCCGATTGCAACTTCAGTCGTACACAAATTGCAACTCTGGTGGTAGACTAGTCGTGACTCATGTGATAGGCCAGTTGCATTCCAGTTGGGTAGGTCAATTGCGACAATACTGGATGGCTGGTTGCAGTTCTGTTTGTATACCTGTTGCAACTTCGACCATCAGCCGATTGCAACTTCGAAATCTGTAAGGATAACTTTCTACTCAAAGCAAACCTATAACTAGGTAACTGGCAACAGTAGATTACTCTTTGCTCCTATTAACTATGTACATCAGCTCACTAGACCAATAAATCTGGAAAACAAATGAATTAAAGGCTCCACAATAGAAATAGAGAAAAACAGAGTTGACACATCTGACCACGTCTTTTGACACATGCAAGATCAAGAACCTCCTCTACTGTAAGATCCATGCATACCGCTAATCAGATTTTTGACACAAAAGGATTTCAGCTTTCAACCCTTTTCCTGGTTCCTACTCACGTTGCAGACCTGAAGAGAGAAACGAAAGGACGGAGCTGGTTTTCAGCTTTGCTGGGCATTTACGCAAACACAAAGCATGCGTCATCTTTCACCCTGGTTAATCTGCAAAAAAATGCATACACAACATGCATCCGTGGTGAGGACGACTTGTATCCGCGTTTAGCAGCTCACCGTGCCTGGATGACTTGCATCCGTGGTGAAGATGCCCGCGCTCACGGGCGCACCGGCGGCGCCGCCATCCTTATCGTATGCCTTCCCGTCTGTCCGCACAGGCCGCGGACAAGCTGCATGATGGATTGTCCAACATCAAATCCTCACGAGCCGGTAACGACGTCTTGGCAACTCTGGACTCTGGAGGGGGCTCGCTGCTCGCTGGGTACCATCGATCGAGCCGCATTGCGCGCCGGCCGGGAAGCTACGTTACTGCTCTGCAAGGCTGGTTTTCATATTGCATAATATGTATTATAAGAATAAGATTTGCACAAAGAAAAACAGAAGGGGAGAACAAGAGAGAAATGAAATCAACAGCAGAATACCCTGCATGAATGATAAAGTACACAGAATTCTTTTGTGTTCAGCTACAAATTGATCTCACCTATTCTGCCTTGTGCCAGAGGTGCCAGCTGCCTTGTGATGATCACCACAAGAACCGTGGCCTTGGCCAATCCTGCTCTTAGCATCTTGCGATGCAGCAGGCCAGCCGCTTTCCTCCTCGTCTAGCTCGGCGACGGCATCCTTGCCGGTGAGCCTCTGGACGACAGACTCGTTGAAAAAATTTGTTGAAAAAATGTGCTTAACAAAATGAGATCCATGAAGGCTATATTTAAGCTATATTTATTGAAATTTTTTTTAAAGAATGTAATTGCAACTAAATTGTACAGTGAGTTGCAAGCACGTCTGCAATACAATTGCAACTTGGTTGTAACCTATTTAGCACTGGTTGCAAGTAGTTATAATCTAATGTAACCCTTTTCCTTTAGTTGCAATTAGTTACTACTCAGTTGCAACCCAGTTAATTGCAACCAGATGTGCTTCCTACTGAATTGAATTGCAACCAGTTATTACCCTTGCAACCAGTTAGTACTGATTGTAGCTACTTACTACTCAGTTGCAATACGGTTGGTACTTTGGTTGCAACAAGGTATGGTTGCAACTTGATATGATTATGGTGACCGGATGCAAACAATATACAGACTTATAATAGTTGCAACTCAATAGTATACAGAGTTGCAATCGATAATACATCGATATGCACATGCAAAAATAATAAAATATACCCATATTGGATCTATTTCTGTTAAGCATATTTTTTTAGTAAGATGCAGCAAACGGTTTGTTAATCGGGGTTACGGTTTAGGAGAAAATTTATTTCAAAGAATCGAACTCATAGAAGATTCCATCCATGCATGCAGGCTGCTAGTTGTCTTTGTTGCGAGTGGCTAATCATGAGTGATGAGAAGTAGTAAATTAGTTATTGGTTGTCTCGGGTGCATGCATGCTGGTTCGTTCACTCTGACTTGCCTATTGGCTTGGGTGTGGGTGTGTGTCTATATACATGGCTAGCATAGAATAGCTTATTCTGTGGCTAACCCATCCAACACACTAGAATGGTTACAATAACTTGAATAGTTTCAGACAACAATGTAGTCGACTTACTAGAATTGATATGTCCATTCTTGTATGTCGTAATTTATTATAAATCGATTGTAGACTAGGAGTTACCATAATTATTTAGTGTCAAGATAATTTTTTTAGAAAAATTATGGTACAATCTGCCTGAATTCTCAATATGATCCGAAGTTCCTTTTGTGTCGCTGATGACGTAAATGGATTAGTGAGTAATGACCCTAGTCCAACCGGCGCCGATGACGCGACTCTCAGCTCCTGGACGCTCGGCTCGCTCCATCAGTGGGCTCGCTGCCAGGGAGGTTCGGACCCTGGTGGAGTAACTATGGCCAATCCTGATGAGCCAAGTAGGTCTGACTATAGAATAACTATTCCTGACTACAGAATATACTCTCTCTACATATGACGAGGTTAAAATACACCCAGGTGCATTCTATAACGTAAATGCACAGACCCCCCACCGTACGTTCCGCGCGCCAGCTAATTCACGCGTCAAGGAAAATCCACACTCCTGCATGCAAAACTAAATGAGAAGAGCCAAGGCTATTTGTTTGTATATAAGGAAAAACCAAACTTCACCTAACAGAGGTTCATGGGTGGACTGCTCAAATTACCACTTCATTAACGATCCACATGATTGTACCCAGTAGTAGAAGAAGATCCACAGCATTCAAGAACTTTATTTGAACGGCAGTCATATACACCCATGTCTTGAAAAATGTCAGAAATACCATTAATTGAGACGGGGTGAGATGGTTATGAGTCACTAAACTCATGCGCTAAGTAATTTTTTGGATGCACATACAGCAACTTATTCGAGCCCTGTTATGATTGTACTCCATCACAGAACGCTGACATGCCACTTGGCAACGTATACCATAAAATGATGTGAACTTGGTAATTATATTACCGCGCATGTGGTAGTTTCAATCTAATAGTAACAGACAGCAATAGTTATCTGACATGAGATACGTAACTTGAGAATTTATGAGATAAAAACTAGTAGATTAATCCATGCATGCTCTTAAACAGACAAGTAGTTTTGTGAACAGAGCTTGGTAAGGTTCCTTATGGCGAACCTGCCTATCTGGATTCGAGTACTCGACTCAGCAAGGGTGCGTTGTGTCCGCCGACAGCGAGATGTCAATAGTAACTTAGTCAATCTTGAAGATTTACCGGCTCAATCTTTCGGATGTGCTTATAGAGGTATGGTTGCGTGCGTGCATTCATAGGAGCAAATATGTCTGCGTACGTGAGCACCTGCATCTGTAATGTGTGATTCGAAAAAAATAAACAAGTAGTTTTAATAGATGAAAGTCTAGGAATTTCGTTAATAAATTTGGGACCTACACCTTGTAAAAAATATTTGTTATCTATGCTTTCCTTTTTGTTCATATTCTAACATAATAGTGGGACATCGTCGTATATATAATGTGAGGAAAATCTGCCACAGTACAGTTGTAGCCCAACCATATCTGCCTTGGTACTCCAAAAGTTTGGACACCGGGGCACAGTATGAAATAATTATGTGTTGAAAGTGGATTCACTGCTCTATAGAGTATGTCATTCGTATAGGCTCATACGTACGTTAGATCCATTTTCACCAGTGCGGTAGCTGAGGAGCGGCTCGAGTAGCGGCATCGGCACCGGCACGAAAACTAATTAAACATACTGGTGCTAGAGAAGCACCGGTACGCTTATTAAATCTACCGGTCCATTTTTCCACAGGCACATTTATTCTTCGTGTCCTAGCCGGTGTGAAATTGGACTAATTCGGTGGAGTGAATTTGGTTCGATTCGTATCAGTGTGAATGGGGTTCAGAGAACTGAAATTGAAGTACTCTATCTTCCCATCCAAGTTACTTAGTTCCTTCCCATGAAGTTGGCGCACAGTGAAAACTTGTGTATACACAGATGATGTGCTCTACCCCGCCTCGTTTCTTGAGCCAGCCAACATTTGTTCTGGAGTCCATCGAGATCAAACGATTTCTAGCAGATCGAATTCAAAAATCCTTAATAAATCTCAAAATCCCATATATGCACCCATATAGGCACGAGGAAGTGGTGGAGCTGGTGCTAACTTTAATCCCACCTTGCTAGTGGAAGAAGAGGATGACCAGCATAAATATCAAAGTTGTCTCTACATCATTGAGCTATGTGTACGGGGAAAGAAGGAAAGCTCCACATGTCCTCGCTCGCATCGCTTAGGCCAAGAAGGGTGGAGGGCGCGAGCGCGGGAATGGTCCGCCAAAATTCGGTTCCTAAAAATTAGAAATATCAAATAGAGTGAATTTTCAAAATTTTAAAAACTTTTTTATGCATTGTGTGCTTATTTAAAAATAAGGTCAACTTCTAATCTCTCATAAAAATTCCCTAAATATATCTCAAAATCATTTTCAAACTTATGTACTAGTTTGATTTGGATTTTCTTTGACTTTCAAATTTGAGTGTGTTTGAATTTTGAATCTGATTCAAAATCCAAACTAAATCTAAAACTAAAAACATAAAAACAAAACCTAAACTAACCCAACTAACACACCAGGCTGGTCCGCAACCAAACTGGCCTGGCCCTCTCTAACTCTCCCTCTCTTCCGCACCGGCCCACCATCTGGAGGAGAAGAAGGAAGGAGAAGAAGGAGGCCGCACCCGAGGAGAAGCTAGAGCACTGCGCCTGGAGGAGCTGCTGCTGCTAGAGCTGTCATTGCCGTTGCGCCGCAGAGGAGTAGCCATGCGTTGCCGTCATCCACGTCAAGAAGATCCGTAAGTCACCACCTCTTCGTCAAGCCGACGTCCCTCTTCTTCGTCGACCAAAAGTGAGCGCCACCACTTCCCTCTCCCTCGCTTTGTCCCGGCCTTCGCCGCCGGCTCCCTTGAGCACGAGCACGACCGGCCGCCGCCACCGCATGCTTGCCCCTCCATGACCTTATCACACCACGGGACCGCGCGCGCTGGGGACGCCGGGCGTTTCTACGCCCCAGCCACACTGCCGGCAAGGCCCCCGAGGCTAGACCCTGCAAGGCCGCCCACGCCGCCACCGCCTCGCAACACCGCGTCACCACCCCACGCGTGCACCCGCAGCCTCGCCGCACCCGAAGCCTCATGCACGCCGTCCTCCCCTCCGTCTCCCGGCGCGGTGACGGCGACGTGCTCTGCCCTCTCCTCCCGGAGATTCCTGTTCCAACCGGCACGAGGCCGCACGCACGAGGGGGACACAGCTTCAGGTCGCGTCCAGTTCGTTCACCTGGTGCTGTCAAGTCAATCTTGTTCCCTGTGCAGCAAAAGGAAAGCGATGACGAGGACATTCACCATCAGTCATCAGATGCCCATCGCTTAAGAGTAGTAAAAGAAAAATATGACTAGATGGATGGATGTGTAGCTGAAGCAACACACGTACGAGATCCAACCCAACACCTTGTTGACGGCAACGCAACGTTCTCGGAGAGGAATCATGTCCAAAAGGAGGTCAATTGCAAAAAGGTAAAACACGGAGGTGGCTGGCCCAGCGTGAAAAGGAAAAGCTTACCGACCAAAAGTGAATGGCGTCTGGAATTCTGGATCACACAAGGAAGAACCATTGTTCACCACAGCTGTTTCTGCATTCCTTATATATTCTCGACCTGTACCACCCCCGGATGGTTATCCAGTTTCTTCGCTTACTATTGCTTGCTGAAAAGCTTCTGGGATGCGTGTGGTGAAAGAATCTCCTTGTATTGCTAGTTCAGGGGTGTTTGGATACACCCTCCTAAACTTTATTACGTGTCACATCGGATGTTTGGTACTAATTAGGAGTATTAAATATAGTCTAATTACAAAACTAATTGCACAGATGGAGTCTAATTTGCGAGACGAATCTATTAAGCCTAATTAGTCCATGATTTGACAATATGGTGCTACAGTAACCATTTGCTAATGATGGATTAATTAGGCTTAATAGATTCGTCTCGCGAATTAGTATAGGGGTTCTGCAGTTAGTTTTATAATTAGCTCATGTTTAGTCCTCCTAATTAGCGTCCGAACATCCGATGTGACCCTTCTAAAGTTTAGCACCTCGTATCCAAACATCCCGAGTTACTGACTACAGTCTCTTCGCATAAAGCCAGGTGTCCTATAGTATCCTACTACAAAGCCACGAGTTAGGGCCTCGCTTTCAGCTTTGGCAAAGCCAAACCACAAAGAATCGAGTGGTTGCATTGTATGATTCTCTTGAAGTGTTTTAACTCTAATAGGTGAAGTGGTTGGGGGGCTTTATTTAGGGTTTTCCGATGAAGAAGGCACACTACTTGCCGAACCAATATCTCTTCTTTCTCTCTGTCTCTTTAACTATGTGCACTTGTCCAGCGAAGTCTTGCATGATCTATCGGCGATGCTCTATCTGTTGGGATATATGGTAGGTTCATAAAGTGGCTTCAGAAGCTTGTTTGGCAAAACACAATGCTGCCTGCTTGGAGTTGAGCCGTCGTTGTCACCCAAAGACGACGTCGAATAAAAGGGCAGACGCAAACCCCGGCAATGACGAAGGCCCGTTTGGATACACCCCGCTAAACTTTAGCACCTGTCACATCATATGTTTAGATACTAATTAGGAGTATTAAATATAGTCTAACTACAAAACTAATTGCACAGATGGAGTCTAATTCGCGAGACGAATCT